>NC_090267.1:390757733-391414161 GCF_040414725.1 Anabrus simplex | reverse complement strand
ATAAAACTGTTATGGAAGAAATAACTAAATGAGAATATCACGTCACCATATCCAATTTCTATTCAATGCTCCACCATGTGCTGTTGATCATATCCGTCATTCACTCATACCCATACTCGTATTTCAGGCATCATTTAAAATATATTTCTCACTATGTAATTAATATTCTAAATTACCACACACAAGGTTTCACCTTACGTGGTATTTTACTGATACCTACTCGACTCTGATGAGGTTGGTGTGATTTTGTATAATAATAATAATAATAATAATAATAATAATAATAATAATAATAATAATAATAATAATAATAATAATAATAATAATAATTTATTTAATGTGTGCAAGAGATAGTTAGTAGTTCAATTTATTTTAAGTATTAATATGTTGATAATATGTCCTACTACTTCTGTAATATATGTGGTTTAGTTATAAGATTAATATTTCTCAAGTAATAATGTTATTAGAAGAGTTATGTATATATAAAACAGAGTCCTGTAAATATGTAAACGACATGATGAATGAATAAATACTACTACTACTACTACTACTACTACTACTACTACTACGTCAACAGGAATACACAAAGGTTAAGTCTACAAACCGTATCGAAGTCGACACAAGACATGGTATAGGCCTACATGATTAGGTTAGGTTAGGTTCAGAATGAAATACTGCTCCATTTGAACTGATTGTCATTATGTCAGAAACTTATCATAGAAACAAGATAAAAACGAACATTTACCCCAGTTAATAATGAAACTCTTGCCATTAGCTTCGTATCACTGCGACTGATACCTTCTTCGTCGTAGTTCGTGTTTCAATTGCTCGTAGCAATGTACAAGCATTTCTTGACCTGATGTTTGTAAAGGACGTAACCTTGCTTTCCTTTTCGGAGGAGTTCTTGCAGATTTTTCTTCCTTCTTAGACATCCCAATCGAATTCTGTTCGTATAAGTATGGGACGAAATAGGAACGTAATTAATAAAATGTTGTGCTCATCATTTCACACAAACTATGTTATTAAATGCATTATCCGAACATGCCACAATTCTACTTACCTGGTATTAGCCAAATAGATTTACAATCCCACAGAAAAAGAAAATATTCTTTAAATATTCTCGCAAATGTATCATTAGTGACTTTAATACCAATGCGGTGGCAACACGCAATTCACGCTAGAACAGTGATTGAACGTTGCCAACGTGCCAGATTAACGGTAAATGTAAGACGTCGTATCGGCAAGTAGGGTCCCTAAACTGTATGGTTACCGACACTGAAAAAGACCCAACAGCAAGAAAAGTTACTATAAATCAATACTTTAATATTACAGGGGAGAAAGGGTAAGGTTGCACCCTTAGGGTACGTCCTTACACGGGGACGACTATAACTGAATTCCTCCCAGCCAATTCATGCTGAACACACTATGTGTCTGCAAGAGAGAGAATACCACTTTCTGATCTTTGTGGGTGGTGCAGGTACTCCTAGATGTCATTTTCCTTGCTTGAGTGCCTACCGATCAATAATTTTTCGTTATTCATTTGTCTCTTATTTGTAAGAGAAAGGAGGTAATATTTCACTCTAAATGGGTGTTAAAATTACTCCGTGACGTAATTCTCCTTGCATGAGTACCAACCAGTCAGAACCGTCGTCATTCACGTGTCTCCTGCTTGTGAGAATTTATTTATGAAGAAATTAATACTATTTCTGGATATTTAGAAATTTGGAAATTAATAATAAAATAATAATAATAATAATAATAATAATAATAATAATAATAATAATAATAATAATAATAATAATGTTGTTCGCTTTACGTCCCACTAACTACTTTTACGGTTTTCAGAGACGCCGAAGTGCCGGAATTTTGTCTCGCAGGAGTTATTTTACGTGCCAGTAAATCTACCGACACGAGGCTGACGTATTTGAGCACCTTCAAATACGAGTACCACTAGACTGAGCCAGGATCGAACCTACCAAGTTGGGGTCAGAAGGCCAGGTCTCTACCGTCTGAGCCACACAGCTGGCTATTTGGAAATTTAAAAATGTTATAATTATTTAGAATATTTTTATCATCAAGTATAAATTAAGAATCATTTCTTTGGAGAAATGCATGTAGATCTATGCGTACCAGCCATGTTATCACCGCCTGTTCAGGGTGATGCTCCCTTTAAGGGAATAGTGACGAGATGAAATCACTTCGTCAGAACATAACATTATTTTGCAGAAGAAAAAGCTATGAAAGTTGAACGACGGAGGATATTTCAGTGCGTCAATCATTTCTTGTAAAGTGGAAGTAAAGGGAAACAATTAGAAATTGTGTCCGACTCGTTGGCTCAATGGTCAGCGTATTGGCCTTCGGTTCAGAGGGTCCCGAGTTCGATTCCCGGCCGGGTCGGGGATTTTAACCTTCATTGGTTAATTCCAATGGCCTGGGGGCTGGGTGTTTGTTCTGTCCCCAACATCCCTGCAACTCGCACACCACACAATAACACTATCGTCCACCACAATAACACGCAGTTACCTACACATCGCAGATGCCGCCCACCCTCATCGGAGGATCTGCCTTACAAGGGCTGCACTCGGCTAGAAATAGCCACACGAAATTATTATTGATTAGAAATTGTGAGATCCTTGGAAGGAAAATAACGTAGATTTTGCGCGAATCATCTGGAGTTACTATTTAAAAACTGAAAGCTTGGAGAGATATGCTAATTTTCATCAGTATTTTTTTGAGGCATTACCGTGTCAAATCCATGTCAGGATCGAGTCCGCCAGTGTCTAGAAATAACTTAGGAAAATAATCAGCGTTCGGCCGATATGACGGGATTTAAACTTTTCACTGGCGGAGCCAATCGACACTTAGCCAAATTCCCAGTGAATGATCGCTGAACTTAAAGATATTCAGTGAAGTTATTCCTGTTGTATAAAATGTTCTTTCGTCAGAACATAACATTATTTTGCAGTCTCTAGGCCTTCACAATGAGTGAACAACTCCACCTGGGAGAACGTTACCAGCTACTTCTAATTAGGATACAGGACCACTAGTAGATGATAAAGACTGTACCTCAGAGCTAAACCGACGTCTCCTCCATGGCTAAATGGTTAGCGTTCTGGCCTTTGGTCACAGGGGTCCCGGCAGGGTCGGGAATTTTAACCATAATTGGTTAATTTCGCTGACACGGGGGCTGGGTGTATGTGTCGTCTTCATCATCATTTCATCCTCATCACGACTCGCAGGTCGCCTAAGGGAGTCAAATCGGAAGACCTGCATCTGGCGAGCCGAACTTGTCCTCGGACACTCCCGGCAATACGCCATACGCCATTCCATCTTATGAAAATTAGAGCTATATAAAAATAAGTCCACTGTCATTTTATTTTATGGCAATGCAATAATAATTAACCACTTTAAGTGTAAATGATATTAGCGAATGTGTTCAGTGATCAAAATTCAACAAGTATATAAAGAAAAATGGTGAATGAACATTTATTACCGAAGTTGTAATGCGGCAAAAATTCTCTTCAAATAACGTTTCTCCTCTCTCCTGTAAAATGTCCAAAACGTGACGTACGTTGATTTAGTTCTCAGATACAGATATGCACATATATTTAGTTTTTATCTTCTTTAACATAATAATAATAATAATAATAATAATAATAATAATAATAATAATAATAATAATAATAATAATAATAATAATAATAATAATAATGTTTAGGTCACGTAACTGTCAGCTTGGATTCGTGAGATACTGAGTTCGAGCCCCACTATCGGCAGATCTGTACATTATGTACCTTAGAGCTAAACCAACGTAAGTCATATTTCAGTCACTTTATAGAAGAGAGGCATTTTTGCTGATGGTGACTTAGGCAATAAATGATTTTCATTGTTTCTGGTATATTTATATAATTGTGATCACTGAACACATTCATTAATATAATTTACACTTAAAATGGTTAATTATTATTTTACATACATACATACATTATCATTATAGACTCTTATGCCTTTCAGCGTTCAGTCTGCAAGCCTCAGTGAATTTACTAAACGTCGCCACAATCCTCGATTTGCAACTAGTGTTGTGGCCTCATTTAGTTCTATACCTCTTATCTTTAAATCGTTAGAAACCGAGTCTAACCATCGTCGTCTTGGTCTACCTCTACTTCTCTTACCCTCCATAGCAGAGTCCATTATTCTCCTAGGTAAGCTATCCTCCTCCATTCGCCTCACATGACCCCACCACCGAAGCCGGTTTATGCGTATAGCTTCATCCATTGATTTCATTCCTAACTTCGCCTTTATCTCCTCATTCCGAGCACCCTCCTGTCATTGTCCCCACCTGTTTGTACCAGCAATCATCCTTGCTACTTTCATATCTGTTACTTCTAATTTATGAATAAGATATCCTGAGTCCACCCAGCTTTCGCTCCCGTAAAGCAAATATGGTCTGAAAACAGACCGATGTAAAGAATTTCGTCAGGGAGCCGACTTCCTTCTTACAGAATACTGCTGATCGCAACTGCGAGCTCACTGCATTAGCTTTACTACACCTTGATTCAATCTCACTTACTATATTGCCATCCTGGGAGAACACACAACCTAAATACTTGAAATTATCTACCTGTTCTAGCTTTGTATCACCAATCTGACATTCAATTCTGTTGAATTTCTTACCTACTGACATCAATTTAGTCTTCGAGAGGCTAATTTTCATACCATACTCATTGCACCTATTTTCATGTTACAAGATATTAGACTGCAGGCTTTCGGCCTTTTATTTTATTGCCCAAAAAATAAAATGACAGTGGACCTACGATTATATGGCTCTACGTTTCATAAAATCTGACTTAGGTTGGTTTAGCTCTCACGTACAGAAGGGTGCTTTGTTTCACAACCTGAGGTTAGTTAAACTACGGAGCCGGCAACGATATTGTACTTAAGACACTCGTCCGTTTGTTTTGCCTATAATAAGTATGCTTGTTCCTCTTTAAATAGTGAGACTGTGTTTGTTATAGAATAATAAGTGTTTTCTTAAACCAGTGCGACGTTTAATATGTGTGTATTTACTGGAATGATGTCACAGCAGGCAGCAGGTTTTGAACTCATGGCCGTCCCAGTTGTCGTGATGACTGACTAATGATTCATGAGGCAGCCAGTCGGTTGAACATGTTTACCTGAAGGAACCTGTAAAGTCTGCCAAAAACTATTAATTGTGTACATTGTTGTAAAGTATAAATGTCTTCATTATTGTTCGCTGTGACTAGGTTGATGTCACAGTCTTTAGCTTGGTGAAGGAAGGTTTTTACTTTTTACATTGCTTGAGGACTTGTTGGTAGTTGGATAGTTTAGTCGATTATGATTACCAGCTATGATTCGTCATATCCAGCAGAGTGAGGAAGTTACTCATTCACGGAAGTCGTGAGACGAAAAATTTAATCAAAATACGAATAATAATAATAATAATAATAATAATAATAATAATAATAATAATAATAATAATAATCGAGCTCGATAGCTGCAGTCGCTTATCGGGAGATAGTGGGTTCGAGCCACACTGTCGGCAGCCCTGAAGATGGTTTTCCGTGGTTTCCCATTTTCACACCAGACAAATGCCGGGGCTGTACCTTAATTAAGGCCACGGCCGCTTCCTTCCAATTCCTAGGCCTTTTCTATCCCATCGTCGCCGTAAGACATATCTGTGTCGGTGCGACGTAAAGCAAATAGCATAATAATAATAATAATAATAATAATAATAATAATAATAATAATAATAATAATAATAATAATAATAATTTTTCCAGGTATTCCGTGGTTCACAGAGATGTAAGAAGATGCTGGGATGAATGGGTGGACAGTGATATTTTATTTCTTTCCTTCTTTTCTTCTTTGACTTTAAAATTTGATAGATAATTTGAATGAACAACAACAATATTATGATGAGGTCGTCAGCATGGAAACAACAGCGGACTCTAATTCGAAAAATTAGGTACAATAGAAAAAATTAACGTTACAATAGTTCACAAGGATGAGCACTGTAGTTCTGAAGGTATGCTATTTTACAAGAGCATATTTGCTCCCGTCACTTACATTCTAGGAGACCGAGTTCCAAACGTTACTACAGTCCAGCCTCTCAAAGGCACAAGCTTCTTACAAAATTACGCCTGATAAACTTCAAATACTGTGTTTATAGTCCCTTCTGCTCAATAGTCATTTACACATTCGTCTATCAGTAATTACACTTTAAACGAGGGCAATGACTGCCCATACTAAATGGCCTAATGCAAAAATAAAAGGTTTAACACGAAAGGCCACGGAAAAAAGTCTAGGAAGCGAAACACCAACATTCATCTTAGAAAAATACTTTAAACCCTAATTGGTCTTATAAATCGAAGTTGCAGAAGCTAAGCCTATACTACGGAGGGTTGACTAAACGAAAAATATTAAATGCCAAATGCGAATGAAGAATTTACAGGTTTAGAAAATTTTTGTCTCCCCATACCAAGCTGAAGGGAAATCAATAGAAGGTTAACATTCCCTTAAATTACATGTTTCCCAGCAGGGATTTAAACAAAGTCCTTAGACTTACTGAAAATTTGCATTTAAACAGTGATTTTAGAACTTTAGATGAATCAAAGAAGTTTGAAACCTTCCCCTCAAGTTATCTGCCTGGAGCTATCACATGTTAAGAAATTTCTGCCATACCTTGAGTAGTTGGGCCTTCCGACGATGGCGGGTAGCCCCAGCCTCCAAATAACACGCCGCACACACACTACCCCGGAGTGATGAAGATGTCAATACGGCCCTAAAGCACCCAGCTTATATAGCATTTCAGAGGGGAATGTTCCGGAACTCTCTTGAGGTAGGCAGAATGCCTGTACGCACCCCTAATTTTAATTGGCTAGAGAAATATACATATAATTCCTGATTGATTAATAACTTAAGGAAGAAGAAATCCGTTGGAGTGTTGACAACATAGAAGCATTAAGTAAACAATGTACAAAATCTTAAATCTGTTTACGAGAAGAGGTGAACAGTTAAGTGAGCCAGCCTGCATATACTATCGGGCGCGAAGTCACACCACAATTTAATACACATTTTGAGAGACAGTGCCGAACTTTGCGTGTGTTGGCTACTCTTCAGAAGATTGCGAGTTACTTCATATAAGTTACTGACCTACTTCTTCTAGATTTTACGATTTAAAATCGCGCAGTGCTAATCCCCACTATCTTATATTGCTTCTTCAACTGTTTTTGTGAAAGACTCATCCCTTAATTTCTTGCTTTCCTATGCATTGTTTTTGTTTTTTTATTCGGCTGATGATGACCCAGTTTGGGGTCGAAACCGGTACCGCTTCTGCTTATAATTAAATAAGAATGTAACACTACATATCTTATTTATTTGTATTGAATAGGTTGAACTACGTTATTTGTTATTTCAATTTAATTGTTAAACCTGTTTGCCCAACTTGATTTGTAACTGTTGTTTTCCATCTTGCCGTGTTTCCTTTTCCTTACTTATATGTTCCCCAGTTTTGCTTATCCTGAACTGAGCACGGCTGTGTTCTGAATTAGACCGGAACATTAATAAATTTTATTGATCAGTACTAAGTGGGATCGACCCTATTCTCTGCCTCCTCTGATCGTAGAAGTCAACCTGGTACTCATTTTTGCTTTCATAGCGGGGAATCGAACCTAAGTCCTTCCAGGTAAACCGAGCATATCTTTAATACCTCAGCTAGGCGGCATCTATAGTGTTACAAAATTATTAGAGAAAAGAAACTTCTTTAGTGACCTGAACGTACATCAGGAACCAAGCCATTTCATCATGAGTTGGTGATACTATACATGCAATAATCACTGTGGTTAAATACCACTGTATACGTCAAAACAATTGACTTTTGTTCTGAAGTAAAAATAATTTCTTGTCCATTAACTGTACGCTTGACTAACGTAGAATGGCAAGTCGAAGAATTAAAGCAGCGATATATCTGTTACGTGTTTCACCACCGTTTACTGGCCGAGAAGTATGTCATTAAAATGAAAAGATTCCTTTTTTCTTATCACTTATCCAATTCTTGTACTGGACGTACTTGTTTCCAACATGCAATCAGAACATTCACTCACGTCAAGTGTCTAACAGGTTGTTAACTACCTGGTAAAAGTACTACAGAATGGAAAGGACTAATTTTGTTTCTGTCGGATAATAACCGTTGCTATTTGGTGCGAGGATGTAGAATATGGCGTGAGGTCTACTGTGTTGCTTGCTTTGTGGGTGCAGGTCCTGATTATATATGTGCACTAACACAAATATGCAGGAATGTTCTGCAAATATGTATTCTCACCTAAGAACTGGACTCGTATTTAATAAGCATGGGGTTGATGAGGAAAGTCCATTTGGTTTATTTAGAAACCATTTATCTGGGAATTGCCTTGATTGTTTTGATTACTTCTGACAGAAAATATGTGTTTCCAAAGGACAATCCATAGCTCACAATTTTGTTTTGAAAATAAATGGAATGTTGACTTCGTAACAGAAATATCAATGAACTTGAGAATATGAGCATTGTTAATATTTATTTATTTAATGTTGTCGGTAGGAAATTAAATATTATGCTTTTCATACAAATGGTTCACCATTATTGCCATCGAGAATTACATAATTGTGGTAAAAAATTTATGCTGCAGATTTCGTTCCAGTCTGCACGTTTGCCTCCGTTCACCAAAATTTTTGGGGATCCCTCTAGCAACAAGAAGCAGTCCTACTACTTGTACATTCTTGACGCTGTCGGTTCCCTGGAAGTTAGATATTGTTGCCATATATACAGGTTGGTTGGAAACAACGTGAATCGGATTTGAGCGTTAGAAGGTTGGTTATACTGATGAGTAATTTAGAAAAATGAAAACCGTTGACATTTTATCAACTGCTGAAGTTAGCCAATCAGATCTCTCTGCGAATGAATTCAAATGGGTTATGCGAGGCGGTGTTGATAAATCTGCACGTGTCTTTAGAGCACCCATCGAAGAATAAGAATTTCGCCAGGAGAGTGATATGAACACAGATCTTGGAGCTGAGTGGATCGCGCCGTAGCAAGTACACTATGTTGACACCAGCTGCAGTCCGCAGTGTGTTTGTGTTTGATGCTAATTTCTTGGAATGGCTGTCAAGCCATTAAAAGACCAACCCTCTAACGCTTATATACACGGTTAATGTTTCCAACCACCCAGTACCGTTTATCCTGATTTTATTTATTGATGTCATCTGGCTGGGAAATAGGCTTCAAACATTATCGTAAGGTCAATGATTTCTGCTTCTTTTCTTCTTCGGTTGATGGCAATATCAATACGATGATTACCTCCACCTTCTACTAAACAGTGGACATCCTCATGAACATCAAGGCTTTTATCTTGAGACCGATCACTAAGAAAGACTTTATAGTGTTATGATTCTTAATGCGAAGTAACTCTCCCTTAAGGCAGCTTCGGAGCACATGTGGCAGGATTTCATATTCACTGCAGTGCCGCAGTGAAAGCAACACTGTATAGAGCTCGCGCCACTAATTCAATGGCTTCATTTTATCATTCGGCCAACAGAAAATAAATGTCAAAATCATGTTTAGTATTGTTTAGTATGGTCTAGGTAAGAGCAATCGAGATATTCGTTCTAGGAAAACATACAACTCTGTGTTGCTGTTACTATCAGATCACACTGAATGACAATACCTTTGTAAATTGAACGAGCAATGGCGTAAGAAACAAGCAAAATGGAATTAAAAGGCCGGCTATGATAGGAAATGTATACCGAATATTTCCGCAGTCAGAAACTCCGAGAATAAATAAATTTAAAAATTCCGAACAGTCTGACATATTATTATGATACGGAGGAATAATAATAATAATAATAATAATAGTAGTAATAATAATAATAATAATAATCGTATGGCCTCAACTACTGGATGAAGTAATTTAGCTTTGACTCCGTTTAGGCTGTATGTGAGTCAATTCTGACATTTCGTTCTACTCTAAACGATAGCAGAGAAACTGATTAATTTAAGGATAACCTTTACAGCATCGTCCATTCTTATAAAATACTGATCATCACAGTCAGAAGTTTCAATTTTAAAAATTATACTTGTAATATATAATAGTTTAATATTTATATCTACGTCTACGTTATTACTATTATGTCATCATCATTACATTCAGAGGACACCGAGAATTCCGCACTAGACACCGTTGTTATATCTGGAGAATTACCTACGAGCTTGGTGTTCTGTTGAACACTTCACAAAATACTAATTTCAATGAAACACCAATGTTTCACGGTGATCCTACTTTCCCAGGGAGGTCAGTTCAGACACCAGTAAAAAAAATTTTGTTTCCGAAGCGATAATTTATAGTTTCTTTTCCTATAAGTCCAAATTAATTTTATCGTCAATCTTAGAGAAAGTATTGCCGTAAAATATCTGGATATTTACGAGGTACTGACCACTGAAAATTCACAGCCTATTTCCAGTCATTCGACCAGGTCAGGGATGGAATGAATGAAGCCCCATCTAGCGGCGGGGATAGCAATTGTGCCTGCTGCCGAAGCCTGTCGTAATCCTCTGGGGCAATGAAATGAAATGAAATTATATTGGAGAGTGTCGGTGGAATTAATGATGACAGGGAAAACCGGTGTACCCGAAGAAAAACCAGTCCCGCCTCCACTTTTTCCAGCACAAATCTCATGTGGAGTAACAGGGATTTGAACCACGGACCCCAGTGGTTGAGAGGCCGGCGCGCTGCTACTTGAACTACGGAGGGTCAACATATTATGCACAAATCAATGGAAATCGACGTGTAACCATGTACAGATGTAGGTACAAGAAAAGAAACTGATATGAATTTTGAGGCACTTCCGGACAGAAACATAAAAACTTAGTGATCGATAACCTGATAACCTTAAGATGCTTTGAAATTAAATCAAGAAAACTCCGCGAGAATTCGAGTTAAGAACTTTTATTTTCGAAATTAAGGTTCAGAAGAAAACAGCGTAAGTATGCAGGATAAGAATTTTGTCACTCAGTGGGATTTTTTCCCAAAAGTACAAAGCACATGTGCTTTGGAACAGAACATGTGTATTGATACTTATAGGAATACAAATTTAAAATTTATGAGATGCCAGATGACATACCTGCAGTTGAATGTTCGTTTTTGTAAAATTGCAGTAGTATTGCTATCTGATTGCGATGAGTGAGAGCAGAAGCGACCGAGCGTTCATCGTTTATGAATAGTCAATCAGATATTGTTGATTTTTAGACTTAACACAAACAAAGCCTAAATTTAAGAATATCCCAATATTTAAGACTTGTAGCGAATTTAAAAAATTTAAAAAACGGAGTTTGTAACTTTTGAGATGGATTAATATTTCCAGAAAAAAATGTGAAAAATGTACATTGTTTCTCGTATGATGAAAATTATTGATCTTTCAGATCGGAAATTATATTTTAACAACTGTTATTCTACGGATTTTCGATTAAGCTAATATTGATCGAGGTGAATAAGCCGGGTTTTCTAGATCTCACAACAAACAAGTAAAGAGATTGACGGAAAAAATTGAAATGAACGTCCTTTCTCCTTTCATGTACCTGATACAAGACAAAAACGAAGTATGGAGGAAAAAGAATTGAATTGTTCAGAATAGAAAGCAAATAGCAAAAAAAAAAATAGGAATATAATTTATTGTCATTAATCAGTGTACATTATAATAGACAAAAGTCCATTAATTTATTTAAAAAAATATGCTCTCAAAAATCGTGAACTACACATACTGTACTATAAAACATCGTTCACTGCCTTGTAGATACTGTATTAACTATTTTAAGTTTTGTTTTTTGCTAGTTGCCTTACGTCGCACCGACACAGATATGTCTTATGGCGACGATGGGACAGGAAAGGGCTAGGAGTGGGAAGTAAGCGGTCGTGGCCTTAGTTAGGGTACAGCCCCAGCATTTGCCTGGTGTGAAAATGGGAAACCACGGAAAACCATCTTCAGGGCTGCCGACAGTGGGGTTCGAACCTACTATCTCCCGAATACTGGATCCTGGCCGCACTTAAGCGACTACAGCTATCGAACACGGTATTTTAAGTTATAGAAACAAGTACATCTTTACTAATTTATATGAAGATGCCCCAATTTTTCTTCAAATTCCTGTATACTGTAAATGCTGTTTCCCACCAGCCAGCTTTTTCAAGTCTTTTGAAAAGATTTCACAGACATATCTCTTAATTTCAATGGGAGTTTGTTAAAGAGTATCATTCCTGTGTACTCATGATATTTTTGTGCTTTCTTTAATCTAACATGAGGAGTGTCTATATCATTTCTTCTTCTTGTATCATGTTGATGTACCTCCTTCTTTAATGGGTAATTTATCAGGTTCTTCTTCGATGTCCATTATGCATTGGCAAGTATACATTGAGGGGGCAGGCCATTATTCCCCGTTCATGGAAAATGGTCCTACATGATTGCTTGTCTGAATTTCCCTGCATGCACCTGGTTGCTTTCTTTTGCCATATAAAAACATCCTGAGCCCCCGTGGAATTCCCCCACATAATTGTTCCATACTGTAGATGTGAATGAAGCGTAGTGAGCAGGTATTATTTGAGGTTTGCTTTCATATTTCTTCAGTTTTCGCAGTAAAAATATCTTACATAGTTGTTGTGTATGAACATTCCAAATCAGTGTTGATAGAACTATATTATTATTTACACTGATAAATAATTATGTAGATTTATGACAGGCACAATGTGATAGCTTACCTATTTATTAAGGCTGTTGCATACTAAAGTAATTACTTCTTGTCAGTTATCTAAACGATCAATAATATTAGTTTAATGATGTATTTCCAATTCATTAATGCTATTAAAGTACTTCGCACACCAGAGTAAGGCTTTCAGGGACGCTGAAGAAGAGTACATAAACCAATAAGATAGGGAGCACTGGTCCAGAAACGCCTCGGTCTCATCTTATACACCAACGCCGATTTTCGTAAATTGCAGGTGTTTTAACGCCTGCGGGTTAAACGTGATGCGGCCCCAGTCCACGTTTCACATGCTACACGAGAACACTTTAGTCATACGTTCCCGGAAAAGTGGATAGGAAGAAAGGATGCTGTTCCGTGACCACCTCATCCGCCTGATCTGATCCCACTTGATTGTTTCTTATAGAGTTACGAGAAGAGTCTTGTCTGCGAGACAGTTCTAGGGACTGTAAAAAGAGCTGGCAAGGATCCTCACTGCCAGTGACGTTCCTATAACGACGCCAGAGAGGTTCGACTGGATACGCCAGAACTTGCTGCATGTTGTCGAAGTTGAAGAGTTTTGAATAGTTGGTGTATGCATGCATTGCAATTAAATAGAGGTCACACAAAGGTAATGTTTAAATCCGACGTCCATAAGTATCTCACAAAAAATGGTTTATACCCAGCGAATGAGACGTTTCTTGGCTGGGGGTTCCCAATTTCAAATTGATATAATACACCCTTCTCCAGCATCCCTAACAGTCATCACTGAAACTGCCTGTACTAATGGAGTAGAAGTGTTTGTTTATTCTCTCATTTACAATATTTTAATGTATTAAACATTAGATTTGTTACGGAGATTTTTAATGAGCGCAGATTTTAAAATATATGTAACATGTTATAGGATAGTGCCATAGCTCAGTAATTTTACTGAGATTTCAGTGCTCCATTTTATTTCCATCACTTTGGTGTTACTTTGAAGTGGCAAGTAAATTTATCATTTCCAATGGTAATATATTCTGGGCCTTCTGGAGCCACCTGGGTCGTTGTTGGTTTTGGCCGGGGGAGAGAGGGTGTGTGCGTAAAGCCGGGTGCCCGTCCTGACTCCACGTGTTTTTCAGATGAAAAACTTGCACTTGAGGATCCGTCAAGTTTCAAACCTCAGCCGTCTAAGTGGAAAGTCAGCAGCTAAACTACTAAGTTGTCGAAAAGATATTGGGGTATCCTTGGTTAACATACAAACTCGGTATTTACCTAGTGTGAAGTGGGAAAATACGAAAATTTATATTCAGGTCTTCTGGTGGAGGACTTCGAATCAATCACCCTCCTAACGCAAGCTTACAGACACTCGAAAAAAGTCCGTCATTCAACTCTCAAATCCGTAGTATAAATGCAGCAGTATCCAGTATTCGGGAGATAGTAGGTTCGAATCCCACTGTCGGCAGCCCTGAAAATGGTTTTCCGTGGTTTCCCATTTTCACACCAGGCAAATGCTGGGGCTGTATCTTAATTAAGGCCACGGCCGCTTCCTTCCTATTCCTAGCCCTTTCCTATCCCACCGTCGCTATAAGACCTATCTGTGTCGGTGCGACGTAAATCAAGTAACTAGTAGTATAAATGCAGCACCGCGTGTGACATGTAATATAGAAACTGAATACAAAATATCTAGATCTGTTCTAATGCATGAGGAAGTAAAAATATAGTTATTTGCAAAGTCACTGAAACGTTTTGGAATTAATATCTCTCACGATGTTGGTTAAATGACTTTTTCTTATCTCATGGGATACACGACCTTTTAATAGCAACATGGAGAAAGTAAATTGTTTATAGGCGTTGTCTTCGCAGGTGTGGGTCTATAGGCTGTGGGCGACAAATCTGATTCCTGCGAGCCTTAAACTAGTATTTGTTTCAGTCTCAACTAACAGAGAGAATTATCATGATCTCCAAATTACTGCACATTAGGAATGATTACAGCTAATGAGTTTAAGGATCCCGCGAGTTTTACAGAGTTTAGTAATTACTCAGCGTCAGGTTATTACAAAATGTTGTTAGCAAATCTTCTTCTGTATTAACGGCTATTATGGTTACCGTCCCCGTGAAAAGCAAGCATTACAGATTCCATGTGGGAGAGTAATACAGTACTTGCGAGAGTAATATGCGCGCTTTTAAAACAATGCTATGGATTAAACTATGTTTATTTCGTATCGTTCAGCCTTTAAGATCTATTTTGTGGTCAGTGCAATGGGTTCTCAGCAGATATTAACAACAAGAGCTAAGATTCTTAGCCTAGATTCCAAAAAATATGGTAAGTAGAATTTATGTGGAAAAAGGTCTCTTTTTGGTATGTGCGTGTGTGTGTGTGTGTGTGTGTGTGTGTGTGTGTGTGTGTGTGTGTGTGTGTGTGTGTGTGTGTGTGTGTGTGTGTGTGTGTGTGTGTGTGTGTGTGTGTGTGTTTTCGAGTTTTCTAGTGATATCAGAAAGATGCTGACCATGAAATCATTTTTTGCAACTTCTGTCATTTATAAAGAGAAACATTTTACTGTATACCAAGAATCATTCAAGAGTCGATAGAAATTGCTAAACATACGAATAATTTTAACGAAGGTGACGGCTATGTACTGAGTAGATCATGGCTGAGTAGATCATAATTAACTTGTCAAAATCTTTCTCCTTGACTCTGGAGGCCCTGGAATAAACTATATTTCTAACAGGGTCTCTCTGTCTTGAGTGCGATTATTATAGAGTGACAGTTGCCAATACATTTTGTTATTGTTCTGAAGATGATCCTGGTCGGAGGATCCAAACGCGTCAGCAGATTATTAACATTACGCGACATAATATAACCAAAATGAGTATTATTTAATAATGATAATTATAATTTAAATTACTATTACTTTTATTACTTCTATATTATTATTTTCATTAGTTATACTGTAATTATCGTTTGTAATCTGTTTAACCTCCTGGGTCGGTTTTTCCCTCGGACTCAGCGAAGGATCCCACCTCTTCCGCCTTAAGGGCAGTGTCCTGGAGCTTCAGACTTTGGGTCAGGGATACAACTGGGAAGGATGGCCAGTACCTCGCCCGGGCGGACTCACCTACTATGCTGAACAGGGACCTTGTGGGGGGATGGGAAGATTGGAAGGGATAAACAAGGAAGAAGGAAGGAAGCGGCGGTGGCCTTAAGTTAGATAACATCCCGGCATTTGCCTGGAGGAGAAGTGAGAAACCACGGAGAACAACTTCCAGGATGGCTGAGGAGTGAATCGACCCCCCTCTACTCAGTTGACCTCCCGAGGCTGAGTGGACCACATTCCAGACCTCGTACCACTTTTTGAAATTTCATGGCAGAGCCGGAAATCGAACACGAGCCTCTGGGGGTGGCAGCTAATCACACTAACCACTACACCACAGAGGCGGACAATTATTTAATTACTTTGCATTATTATTATTCTTCTTGTAGTAGATTAAATTTAAGCTTATTTCTGTTCATTATTTATTTAATTGATATGTAAATAACTGCTTGTATAGTAGTTAACTTGGTTTTGAGAAGAGTGTTCTAATAAAACAATTCCTTGGTCTTAATTACTGGATATTAGTGAATCAAATAAACTGATATACACAGGTGCTTTTTGTAGCAATAAATGTGTTTAACAATAGTCCGACTCACTGGCTAAATAGTCAGCATTGAGGCCGTAGGCTCAGAGGGTCCCGGGTTCGATCCCCGGCCGGGTCGGTGATTTTAATTGCGTGTGATTAATTCTCCTGGCTCGGGGACTGGGTATTTGTTTTTCCAGCACTTTCTTCTCCATATTCAGACAACACACCACACTAATAACTACAACAGAAACACGCAATTGTGATTACATCCCTCCACATGGGGTTGGCGTCAGGAAGGGCACCCGGCCGTAAAACAGGGCCAATTCCACACGTGCGACACTGCTCACATCCGCGACCCCACAGCTATGGGAAAAGTGGTAGAAGAAGAGGAAGAAGAATTTAAACTTTTAACATATAGTCGTCCTTTTACTTTACTTTAGGGCTCGTAACAGGGTTTATCAGATACCTCCATTAATGCTGGCTACTGTACATTGAAAACTTCTATCCAAATATTTATGCAAAACAATTATTTATCTTATGGTTTTTGGCGTTTTTCTCCCACAGCCCATGATGAGTAATAACTCCTACTAACCGTAAGGTTGTAAGTTTTTCACTAACCCGTCAGCGACGGATAGTATACCATTTTATAATGATCTTGCCACTTTTTTTTTTTTTTTTTTTTTACAATTTGTTCTACGTCGCGCCGACACAGGTACTTCTTATGGCGACGATGGGAGAGGAAAGGCGTGGGAAGGGAGCAGCCGTGACCTTAACTACGGTACATCCCCAGCATTTGCCTGGTGTGAAAATGGGAAACCACGGAATACCACCTTCAGGGCTGCCGACAGTGGGTTTCGAACCCACTATCTCCCGAATACTGGATACTGGCCACGCTTAAGCGACTGCAGATATCGAGCTCGATGTCTTTCCATCTTGAAGTGGAATAACGAATATATTGGTTGTTTGTCTGCTGATAATACGCAACATTTTACAACGCAAGAAAAACCCTGTAAAATGAAAATCTTTATGTCTTCAACCTTGTCCATAAGCTCTAACTGAATTAATAATGAGGCCTATGATATTCTTACTTTTCTCGGCGAATGTGTGAGCTCAAAGTTCCCATAAACCATTCTCCTCTGCAATGGCTGGTATTAAATGCCAGTATGAAATACTACCAGATCCTATTGTGTGGTCCCGTCCTCTCAGCTGCAGCAGTCTGTGACCGCTCTATTGGCCGTAATAATGATGAAACAGAGAAGAAAAAGCACTTCAGTAATACTGCCGCCTTGTTGAGAGCAACAACACCTGTGCGCAAGGTCTTTAAACTTCTTCCCACATACCTGCTCATGATACTAAGTTCATTTCACAAAACAAGATTTATCGTTCAGAAATGATTCACTTTTCTTAGTTTCATGTTTAACTCATCCAGAATTCAAATCGAGAGAAACGTCCTTATCAGATATATCCAGCTGTGTGGCTCTTACGGTTGAGTGCTGACCTTCTGATGTTTAAGTTTGCGGGTTCAATCCCGGATCAATGCGGTGGCATTTGAAGGTGCTCAAACACACCAGCATCGTATTCGGCACCCGGGTGTCTCAGAAAACTGTAAATGTTCTTAAAGGCTAAAGCCTAAGCTTTGTAGCACCGGGCGAGTTAGCTGTGAGGTTAGGAGCGCGCAGTTATGAGTTTGCATCCGGGAGATAGTGGGTTCGAATCACACTCTCGGCAGCCTTGAAGATGGTTTTCCGTTGTTTCCCATTTTCACACCAGGCAAATGCTAGGGCTGTACCCTAATTAAGGCCACGGCCGCTTACTTCACGCTCCTAGCCCGTTCCTATCCCATCGTCGCCATAAGACTTATCTGTGTCGGTGCGACGTAAAGCAACTAGCAAAAAAGAAATGTCTTGTAGCTGCAACCATTCTCCTCTCAATCCTGCAAGTCCCTTTACTTCCTTTTAGTATTTACAGCCCATCAAGTTGCTCACATGCTCGATGCATGTCTCCTAGTATTTACCTGGAAGTCATTATATAGAACCAAAAAAATTCCTCAGCCTGTACCCAGTTTCAACCGGATCGGTAATATGAACTGTGCCGTCTACCGAAGCCTTTCGCATTCCCCTGGGACAGTGAGTAATGGTGGTGGTGGTGGTTATTGTTTTAAGAGGAAGTGCAACTAGGCAACCATCCTCTATTAACACTAATCAGAGAGAAAATATGGAAGGGATCCAACACTTCGAAAAATGAAGATGTCGGCCAAAGAAAGATAAGGGCCACGCAGGGCGTGAAAATAAAAGACTCCCTAAAACCCGAGAGCTCTAATACCGTCGGGGTCAGAAAAGAACAAGCGTTGACCAAAGGAGCTCGGATAGGGTAGATAAAAGCGAGGAGCCAGGAATTATCTCAGGGCACCGAGGTCGCCAACCCACGTTCCAAAGTTAAGAACCACTGGGGCGTCTGTTAGTCGCCTCTTACGACAGGCGGGGGATACCGTGTGTGTTATTCTATCGCCCCCACCCACAGGGGGAAAATGATTAATGATTGGCAGATTAAATGAAATGATATTGGAAAGTGTTGCTGGAATGGAAGGTGACAGGCAAAACCGGAGTAATAGGAGAAAAGCGTGTCACGCAATCAACACCAATCTCACATGCAGTGACGTCGATTTGTACCACGGAACTCAGCGGTGAGAGGCCGGTGTGCTGCAGTCTGAGCCACAGAGGCTTCAACCAAAAACATTATTCTAATAAATACATCGAAATTCCTTTCTTTCATATTCATATGGCATTAGGGACTTCGTAAAACCATACACTCCCCTTTTTCATAACGAGATATCAACACTAACTTCGTATATGTCCATAATTTCAGAACTCTACTTGGCCCGTTGCAAAAAACATGAAATTTCTCAAATCGCAAACAATGCCTATGTAATGGGCATCTGTTTTGTGGTCGGATAACAAAGCTAAGAATGTTCTCAAATGAAAAATGACGTGCTTGTGGCAACCAGTTTTCATCAACATCTTCAACAGTCTACCAGTCCGTCATTAACAAGGTGTCAGACGTGGGGGTGCACAGTTTCAACAGATGCTGTACCGATGCAGTTAGACACATGTTGTTGTCGTCACCTTACTTGTTATAATGACCTGTCTTGAAGTTCTTTTTTTGCAATTTGCTTTACGTCGCACCGACACAGATATGTCTTATGGCGACGATGGGATAGGAAAGGCCTGGGAATGGGAAGGAAGCGGCCGTGGCCTTAATTAAGGTACAGCCCCAGCATTTGCCTGGTGTGAAAATGGGAAACCGCGGTAAACCATCTTCAGGGCTGCCGACAGTGGGGTTCGAACCCACTATCTCCCGATTACTGGATACTGGCCGCACTTAAGCGACTGCAGCTATCGAGCTCGGTACTTGAAGTTCTAGGCAGGTTTGTAATGTTTATTCAGTCATATACTATATTTGAATACAATTTGGACCCTCGAAGTGACTCAGAATGATTGTTTTGCTGATAATTATAACATATCAATTTTCTTTCGAGTACTGTCTCCTCAGAAGGATTCCTATTACCACGGAGAAATATTATCCTCTAGCAATTCCGTGCATTATGTATTATGATACATCAGGTATTTTATTATTTTCTGACTCAGGCAATCAGTGTAACTTGTGGCGATCTGTTGTATCATATTTGATAATTATTATTTTGTCATGTTTTATGTTTGTTATTGAAAGACATAGGTGGCAGCACCATGTAACTGTCAAAACTCTTTGTAGTTCCGGAGGTATCATATATGATACCTCCCAAAAATAAACCTAGAGCCGCCACCCAGCTTTAAAAATATATCTCCAAATACTGTCTTTGCAGATATGCCGTATGTTTCCCTTGAAATCAAACTACATAGAAAACACACAGTATTAATGTCTAAATCTTACCTTCTCCCACCAAACCCCCAAAGACCACCATGGCCAAAATATTTGCTCTGAAGAAAGAAAAAACCAGATTCGTCATATTCTGTACCCCCAAACGCCCATCAAACAAGAACAAGATTTCTAAAATGTCTAAATTTGGTCTTGGGTATCTGGAGGAATCTTAAGCGCTTCCCGTGTCAGCGTTGCCGTACCATGGATATTAAATCACTGTTGGATGTTCCGTACTCATCATAGTCTTCCACGCCTTCTCCACGTCTCCCTTCTATCTTGCCTTCTACCATCAGTTGTATCAGGATGTATGCCTAAGTTCGGAAAATGTGACCGTTTTACAAGGGTTAGGACTTCGCTCGAGTTGAAGGACGATGAGTTCAAAACTATTGTCGACAGCCTTAACTTGTCTTCCAAGGTTACCTACCTTCACGCCAAGTAAACCGTACTTTACTTAAGGGAACAGCTTCATCCCTCCCAGTCCTAGCCCTTTCAAGATCCTACTTACTGTCGTTTATACGTGCTCATGAGATTGCCGGCCCTTTTGAAGCTCCTTTCGGTACTTCTGGAAGGATGAGTGAGTCAGAACGGTGATCTCACAGGCGTAACAAAGGGCATGAAACGACCTGCTGTTCGTCTGGTCCATGAATTTCCTGAAAGGCGAAGCTACGAGGTTCCTACGCTGGGTGCTCCCCAAAGATACCACATCTCACCACCAAGCATATAAAAAGAAGCTCACCGTGATGTTCTTGTTGTTGTTGTTGTTGTTGTTCTTGTTGTCGTCCCCGTGGTCGTCGTCGTCGTCGTCGTCGTCGTCGTCGTCGTCTTGTGACTGAGTCAGTGTTGAACGAAAGTAATGTGTTGGAGAGTGTTACTAAAGTGCTGTCTCATTTTAGTAATGTTGGAGTGCTAGGGAGAGTACCTGAACTGGAGGAGTCAGGTGGACTGTGAGTTAATTGTATTGAGGGGATTGTGCGAGTTATCGGGCTTGTCCGGAGTCGAACGAAGTGGATAATGGACGATTGTTGTGATAGTCAAAAAACTCGTATTCGAACCGAACTACAGGGAACTGGTGAGCGAAGATACTGGTGAGTGCGTAGGGAAATGAAAGGTGAGAGCTGTCAATCAATATTCCAAAAGGAGCACAAATAGCCACCGACTAGTGGACTGACGATATTAATTTTCTCGTATGATTGTGTGCAGGTATTAACTGGGTCATCCTAAATTGAATTAGATCAATAACACAGACTATCCTGTATATATTAAACTCTTAAAAAATATAAAAATAAAGACTAAGTGTATTTAGAATAAATATTAATCAGGGTATGAATTTGTTCTGCAACATAACAGATATTTACTTAAACTATCGGAAAGATTTAGACTGCTTTACTTGATCCATCATACATAATGTTCATTTTTTCTACTATCTTCGCCAAGTTCTTACATATTATAACAAGTCATAAAGAAGGGATATGGCTCGCCAAAGGGTTAAATGTGTGCTCGGTTCATCCATAAGAGCGTGGCTTCGATTTTCTGTTACGAAGTCCATACATTTCTAAAACGAGCCTTCCTCATTTGTATGCTCATAAGACCGTAGAGTTCACTCATTATACATCAGAAATGAGTACTAGGTTAATTCGTGGAGACAAAAGCGGCTGGAGATAGAGCAAGCAACTCTCTCCCTCTCCATTTCTTTTCCATTCCTTTTGTTTGTTCGGACACTGGACATTTGTGCAGTTCTAACGTTTCTGCAATTTATTCACCTGACCCAATAGACCCTACTAGGCAAAACCAAAAACAGACAGATTTCTAAACTCATGAGAGACTTCGTTACAAGGGTTTCTAGCAATAGCCACATAGTAATAATAATAATAATAATAATAATAATAATAATAATAATAATAATAATAATAATAATAATAAATAATTATAATTATTCCTCCTCTGTGAACCATGTGACCTTGCCGCGGTGAGGAGGCTTGCGTGTCCCAATGATGCAGATAGCCGAGCCGCAGGTGCAACCATATCGGATGGGTATCTGTTGAGAGACCAGACTAACGAATGGTTCATCGAAAGGGGGGTAGCAGGCTTTCGGTAGTTACAAGGGCGGCAGTCTAGATGATTGACTGATACGGCCTTGTAATAATACTCAACACGGCTTAGCTGTGTTGATACTGCTACACGGCTGAAAGCAACGGGAAACTACAGCCTAACTAACTCCCGAGGACATGCAGCTCTCTCTGTATGAATGATGTACTGATGATGGCTTCCTCGCGGGTAAAATATTCCGGAGGTAAACTAGTCCCCCATTCGGATCTCCGGGTGGGGACTACACGAGAGGGGGCGATCATCAGGAAAATTGATACTGACATTCTGTGAGTCGGAGCGTGGAATGTTAGAAGTTTGAATAGTTGTGGTAGGTTAGAGAATCTGAAAAGGGAGATGGATAGGCTAAAGTTAGATGTAGTTGGTGTAAGTGAAGTACGTCGGCAGGAAGAACAAGATTTTTGGTCAGGCGACTACCGAATTATCAACACAAAATCAAACAGGGGAAATGCAGGAGTTGGTTTAATAATGAATAAGAAAATAGGGCAGCGGGTAAGCTACTACGACCAGCATAGTGAAAGAATTATTGTCGTCAAGATAGACACCAAACCAATGCCCACCACAATAGTACAGGTCTATATGCCTAATAGTTCAGCGGATGATGAAGAAATCGAAAGAATAAATGAGGAGATAGAAGATTTAATACGATATGTAAAAGGTGACGAGAATCTAATTGTGATGGGAGAGAAGAGGAAGAGAAAAGGTAGTACAGTAGGAGAATTCGGATTGGGACAAAGGAACGAAAGAGGAAGTCGGCTGGTTGAATTCTGCACTGATCATAATTTAGTCCTTGCCAATACTTGGTTCAAACACCACAAACGACGGCTGTATACGTGGACGAGACCTGGAGACACTGGAAGATATCAAATAGACTTCATTATGATTAGGCAGAGATTCAGAAACCAAGAGCAGACGTGGACTCTGACCACAACTTCTTGGTCATGAAATGCCATCTGAAGTTGAAGAAATTGAAGAAAGGAAAGAATACAAAAAGATGGGATCTAGACAAGTTGAAAGAAAAGAGTGTGATGCATTGTTTCAAGGAACATGTTGCACAAGGACTAAATGAAAAGGCTGAAGGAAACACTATAGAGGAAGAGTGGAGGGTCATGAAAAATGAAGTCAGTAGGGCTGCTGAAGAAATGTTAGAAAGGAAGAAGAGATCAACTAAGAATCAGTGGATAACTCAGGAGATACTAGACCTGATTGATGAACGACGAAAATACAAGAATGCTAGAAATGAAGAGGGCAGAAAAGAATACAGGCGATTAAAGAATCAAGCGGATAGAAAGTGCAAGGTACCTAACGAAGAATGGTTGAAGGAGAAGTGCAAGGATGTCGAAGGCTGTATGGTCCTGGGAAAGGTAGATGCTGCATACAGGAAAATCAAGGAAACCTTTGGAGAAAGGAAATCTAGGTGTATGAATATTAAGAGCTCAGATGGAAAGCCACTTCTATGGAAAGAAGACAAAGCAGAAAGATGGCAGGAGCATATCCAACAGTTGTATGAAGGTAAAGATGTAGATAATTTAGTTCTGGAACATGAAGAGGCTGTTGATGCTGATGAAATGGGAGATCCAATTTTGAGGTCAGAGTTTGACAGAGCTGTGAGTAACCTCAATAGGAACAAGGCACCTGGAATTGATGACATTCCGTCTGAATTACTGACTGCCTTAGGAGAAACCAGCATGGCAAGGCTATTTCATTTAGTGTGCAAGATGTATGAGGCAGGAGAAGTCCCATCCGATTTTCGGAAGAATGTTGTTATACCTATTCCCAAGAAAGCCAGTGCTGACAGGTGTGAAAACTACCGCACCGTTAGTTTAGTATCGCATGCGTGCAAAATTTTAACACGTATTATTTACAGAAGAATGGAAAAACAAGTTGAAGCTGAGTTGGCAGAAGATCAATTTGGCTTCAGAAGAAATGTAGGAACACGTGAAGCAATCCTGACTTTACGTCTGATCTTGGAGAATCGAATCAATAAGGACAAGCCCACGTACATGGCATTCGTAGATCTAGAAAAGGCATTCGATAATGTTGATTGGACCAAGCTATTTATGATTCTGAAGATGATAGGGATCAGATACCGAGAACGAAGAATTATCTACAATCTGTATAAAAATCAGTCTGCAGTGATAAGAATCGAGGGCTTTGAAAAAGAAGCAGCAATCCATAAAGGAGTGAGGCAAGGCTGCAGTTTGTCCCCTCTCCTTTTCAATGTTTACATAGAACAGGCAGTAAAGGAAATCAAAGAGAAATTTGGAAAGGGAATCACAGTCCAAGGAGAGGAAATCAAAACCTTGAGATTTGCCGATGATATTGTTATTTTATCTGAGACTGCAGAAGATCTCGAGAAGTTGCTGAATGGTATGGATGAAGTCTTAGGTAAGGAGTACAAGATGAAAATAAATAAGTCCAAAACAAAAGTAATGGAGTGCAGTCGAACGAAGGCAGGTGATGCAGGAAATATTAGATTAGGAAATGAAATCTTAAAGGAAGTAGATTAATATTGTTACTTGGGTAGTAAAATAACTAACGATGGCAGAAGTAAGGAGGACATAAAATGCAGACTAGCACAAGCAAGGAAGAGCTTTCTTAAGAAAAGAAATTTGCTCACTTCAAATATTGATATCGGAATTAGAAAGATGTTTTTGAAGACTTTCGTGTGGAGCGTGGCATTGTATGGAAGTGAAATATGGACGATAACTAGCTCAGAAAGAAAGAGAATAGAAGCTTTTGAAATGTGGTGTTAGAGAAGAATGCTGAAGGTGAGATGGATAGATCGAATCACGAATGAAGAGATACTGAATCGAATTGGTGAGAGGAGATCGATTTGGCTAAATGTGACGAGAAGAAGAGATAGAATGATAGGACACATCTTAAGACACCCAGGACTTGTTCAGTTGGTTTTTGAAAGAAGTGTAGGTGGTAAGAACGGTAGGGGTAGACCAAGGTATGAATATGACAAGCAGATTAGAGCAGATGTAGGATGCAATAGTTACGTAGAAATTTAAAGGTTAGCACAGGATAGGGTGGCATGGAGCGCTGCATCAAACCAATCTATGGACTGACTACTCAAACAACTACATTATTATTATTATTATTATTATTATTATTATTATTATTATTATTATTATTATTATTATTATTATTATTATTATTATTATTATTATTATTTACAATAATTACAATATTAAATATTAAATATATAATTAAAGAAGGTGCTGGGTGAAATAGGTCTCAACTTACGAAATTAAAGTTAATTTAAAACTTTAACAAAGGTTATATTTTCTTTTCAAGATAAATGAATAACAGAATATAACAGGTACCAAGTAGCAGATCAACAAATTCAGAAAATACAATTTTAGTTCATTACAAAATTTGGGCTTCGAGCCCGACACTCACGAACCTTGAGCTATAAGCCCAACTTTACCTATATACCAAGTTCAAACAAAGGGGCAGAAAACCCCAATCATGCCAAGGAGCACTGGCTCCTGATTACCATATTAAGCCTCCTCGAGGCACACAGAAACCAAATTTAAGAAAGAGCAAACCTGCTCTCAAGGTCGAAGCCCATCAAAGGCCACAATAAACTATACTTCAAACTGCCCTCAAGGCATACCAAGAACAGGGGTAATAAATACCCAACCTACTGGGCCTATTCAGTAAAGAAACAGGTTAATTACATGGCCCAAAATACCAACTTGACTGGAGGCGTAACTTGCACTCCTAATACACTTTTAAAACCTACTTGGCACTAGGCCGCATATACAAGGGCTAATCCCATACTAAAGAGGTGACTTGTATAAGAAGACTTTATCACATTAAGAGAGGAAGAAACGGTTGTGAAAACAAAGTCACCTCAAAACAATAGGAGTGGGAGCTCGAGAGGGTTTAGCACTCTCTATCCCAATTTATAGTTAAAGAGACGAAGTTTTACCAAGTGTCAATTACATTTTAAAGATAGGTTACATGAGAAAAAGTTTCGAACCTGCCCCGAGGGTTAAACTGCTGAGCTAGCGAGAAATGAAGTTATTAAATGGCTACCTTATAGATGAACTGCTGCCCGAAGAAAGAGGCGCTTCCCGCCCCCTGCTACATAATCACACTAGGAGAGATGTTACTGAAGTGGCGAGGAGACCCGAAAATCAGCAGTTTATATACCCTCGTGGAAAATTCGAGACGTTTCATGAATTATTACAACCCGCCCACAAAATTTTATTGGATAACAGCAAAAACTAATACACCAGACGAAGAAGAAAGACCTTATTGGTGGAAAATTAATTACAGAAATTCCTGATTGGCTACATTCAAAACAGGCGGAAAGAAAGGATTATATTGCCAACCTACAACTGACAGAACAAACTTTAGTTAAGACCAAACTTATGAATACAAAATTTCTTCAGGAAGGTACATTCCTTTACACCAGAGTGCGATCTTAGTTTTTGTAGAGACATCTGTTAGAGAAAGTTCAAATTTCTTGATATGGAGCAAACAAACACAAATCGAAATAGACACAATTCAGAACACTTCAAAATTTACGGTAGTGACATCTTCCAAGAAACCTTTGAATTAGTACAGTTTGTTAAAGTTCAGGTGTTCTCCTGTAGAGGAGTTTCAACTGGCGCAATATTTGAATTAGCGGCGTGGAGGTGTACCGCCTGGTACAATTATTATTATTATTATTATTATTATTATTATTATTATTATTATTATTATTATTATTATTATTATTATTATTATTATTATTATTATTATTATTATTATGGAAATTACGTGGTTCACAGAGGTGTAAGAAGGTCCTAGTGTGAGTGGGTGGACAGAGAAAACAGTAAATTTTGAAATTTTATTTCTTACTTTTCTTCTGACTTTAAACTGTAATAGATGATCTAAATCAGCAACAGCAAGTAACAGTTAAAGAGCCGGTCAGCTCGGATAACAAGAGTGGACTGTAAGCCCAAAAATCAGGTACAATAAAGAAAATTATCGACACAGTAATTTACAAGAAAAGAGCTGTTTAGCTCTAAAGTTACACTATATCAAAGAGCTCATTTGCTCCACTCACTCACATTCCAAAATTTGACTACAGTCCAGCCTCTCAGAGGCACATATTTTCTGTCAAATTTTACACTAGATAAACCTCAAAATAGAGTTTACTGTCATTTTAGCTCGGCAGTCTATTACACACTCGTCGATAACTAATGACACTTTACACGGGGGCATTCTAAATGGCCTTAGTGTACAAAAGGAAAGGTTTAAGAGATCGGCTATGAACAAAATGCTACGAGGCGAAACACTTGCACTCCTTCTGAAATACATTTAAAATCCTACGTGAGCTTACGGACCGAAGTTATAGAGGCTAATCCTATACTACAGAGGGGTGGCTAGATGCGAAATATTAAGTTCCAAAATGGTTTGAGGAATTTATAGTTCTAGAAAATCACAGTCAGCCCCATACCAAGTTGAATGGGGATTAATAGAAGGTGAACACTCTTTGTTCCCTAAGTTACATATTTCCCAGAAGGGATTTGAATATAGTCCTTAGACTTGCCTAAAAATTTACTTTTAAATAGTTGATACACAGAAAAAAGTTTGAAACCTTCCCCTCAATCTATCTGTCTGGAGCTATGACGTATTTAAAGATGTCTGCCATTAGCTTCAGCTGTTGGCATATGATTCCTTTCACACTTCCATATCACCGAAATGCCTTTCACTATTTTCCTATATTCCCCGACTCAAAAACGAAGCATATCTAACTTGAGCGTGATGGCCTTTGGTCCAGAGGGCCCCGGGTTCGGTTCCCGGCCTGGTCGGAGATTTTAACTTTCATTGGTTAATTCCGATGGCTCGGGGGCTGGGTGTGTGCGTGCCGCCGTTATTAGAATTCATCATGAGCAGGGCCCCATCCTCATAGACAAGCAGGTCGCCTATTCGGAGTCAACTCAGAAGACCTGCACCAGATGTCTTCGTAGACCACTAGCGATTATTATTATTATTATTATTATTATTATTATTATTATTATTATTACTAGTAGGAAGCAAAGCAAAGCAAAGTCACCTCCGTACAGGCCATGAAGGCCCTTGGAGGAGTGGAAGGTAAAGGCTTCCAACCAACGTTCAAGGTAGCCTTCCGACGACTGGCAAAGCTACCTCTGCCCCCAGCTATGCAGTACACACAATTAGATCGGAGTGATGAAGATGAAAAAACGATCCTAAAGTGCCCAGCTTACATAGCAACTCATGGGGAAGGTTCCCGAATTCTCTTGACCTAGACAGAATGCCTGTACACACCCCTAATTTTTTTCTTCCTTTGCTAGTACCTTTACGTAGCACCGACACAGACAGTTCTTATGGCGACGAACCCAATTTTAATTGGCTACAAATATATATATACATTTCTAATTGGTTAATAACATAAGGAAGAAGGAAGCCGTAGTAGTGCTGACAACCTCAGCTATACAGAACAATTAACAAGCACATAAGGTTTACAACTATATATGATAGAAATTTCCCTTGAAAATTTAACAGTTCGTCCTACCGCTAGAGGGGGCACATAAGCCGATAGTAGGGACATCTAAAGACTGAAGGTCCAAATATCTTCAGCTACAAAGTTTCAGATTCATAAGCCGGGCTGGGTGGCTCAGACGGTTGAGGCGCTGACCTTCTGGCCCCAACTTGGTAGGTTCGATCCTGGCTTAGTCCGGTGGTATTTGAAGGTGCTCAAATACGTCAGCCTCGTGTCGGTAGATTTACTGGCATGTAAAAGAACTCCTGCGAGACTAAATATCGGCATCTCGGCTTCTCCGAAAACCGTAAAAGAAGTTAGTGGGACGTAAAGACAATATTATTATTATTATTATTATTATTATTATTATTATTATTATTATTATTATTATTCAGATTCATAACACATATGGCCTTCTAGAAGGTGCGCAGTTCAATTGGACGTAGAGGGTGTACGTCCGGTACAATTATTATTATTATTATTATTATTATTATTATTATTATTATTATTATTATTATTATTATTATTATTATTATTATTATTATTATTATTATTATTATTTTCAAAGGTTCTGTGTTGTTAAATCCATAGAAAACTCCTTGATCACATACAAGCCTTGAAAAGTTGAAAATTGAGATGAAGCAATGGGCAAAAGGAAGGGTACGAAATCTTGCGTATATTGTAATAGGCACAGGATCTGATCAGGTTAACAGACTTCATCTCAAGCGAATTATTTTCAGTAAATGTCACTTTATCTGGCACCTTTGGGACAGTGAAATTTTCTGTTTATTAAATCCTGTAATATACAGTACACGTAAAACGTGAAGGCTGCCTACCCGAGATGGTAAAGGCTAACTTGATTCACACACACACACACACAAATAAACAAATTAATAAGTAATTTATAAATATAAATTATATAAATATTTTATTTATAAATAACGCTTATTTATTTATTTATTTATTTATTTATTTATTTATTTATTTATTTATTTATTTATTTATTTATTTATTTATTTATTTATTTATTTATTTATTTATTTATTTATTTATTAAATTTTTGAACCAGGCTATCATGTTACGGCCTGAAGTTGTATGTAGAATATTTACGGCCTGATAAGTCTTTTCGAAGTGAAATGGGCTTGAAATATTATTGCTGACATTTTATTTCTTAATTCTGAATGAACTTACAAATCTTGAAGACCAATTCGATGAGAATACAGTGATCATTTAGGGAATGGACTACCAATAGTCGAAGGCATTCTGTAGCCGGACGTGAGTTCAGTAGGAAAATTTGCTGGAAATATTAGGAGTTTTAGGTCCTTGCCCCTTATGTACATGCAACTCTCTAAACAGAAGTGTTGTGCGGCCTTGAACAAGCTTTGTACCCGTTGAAATCTAACCATTACTGCTCATAAATCCGCTCCCTACGAAACAGTATCCACAACCATGAGTTCCAAATCTGTTTCCACCACTAAAGCAGTAGATGTGCTTGGTTGGGGCTCTAAGAGCACATAATTTTCTTCATGATATTCGGCATTTGTAATTTTGGACATTTAGAAATCTGACATGCCACTCTATCCCCCCAAATCCATTTTTGATAGTTCTGAAGCCATATGTTGTCCATATGTCATGATAATTTTTGCGCTTCTTTCCAGCGCAGTTTCTTCAAATGTTCAGTGACTGATATATATACATGACGTTTATTTATTTATTTATTTATTTATTTATTTATTTATTTATTTATTTATTTATTTATTTATTTATTTATTTATTTATTTATTTATTTATTTATTTATTTATTTATTTTATTTTATTTATTTATTTGGTAAATCGCATTTTTCATTTTTACAACTTGATTGTACGTCGGTAGCTCTAAGGATAGTATTCCGTGGTATCCCACTTCCACACCAGGCAAATGCTGGGGCTGTTCGTTAATTAAGCCCACGCCCAATTCCTTCCCACTCCTAGACCTTTCTTATGCCATCGCCGAAATAAGACTTCAGTGCAGGAATATGGGGCACCACTAGTCAAAGCAGGGAACACTCCTTTCCTATACAGAGCGAATACGTAAGGTTGGTAGGTGCACACTGTACGTCGTGCGATTGGCCGTCTATTTCCTGTTGCCCTGTGATGTAAAGCGAATTTTTTAAAATGTTGGACCCTCACAACTCTTGGCAATATGAAAATTATCGGGCAATAATCTATAAAAGCAGTAAGAACACGAGGCTGGTTACGATGTTTCTGTTAGCCGTAAACAAACAAAAAAAACTTCGTTCAACATTATTTGCGAGGTTTGAGGCTGGTGTGAACGCACGATCGAGTTGAGAAGAGAACTTAATGATCTCTGATGCACACAAAATTAAGTAACCTCGTTACAACGTGCGGCTGAGCGAGTCTGCTGGGTTTAACCATACTAAATATGGCCACACACTCTGTCAGTGATTCATTCAGCAGTCCCGCCGATGGCACATTTCAACACTGCGGGACGTGACTTCCCGAAAGTGGTTGTTATGAATAACGTAATTATTGGTTCCCAGTTCCGCTAGCTATAGGAATCAAACATCGCAAATGATAGCGCGTTCTCATGTGCGAGATAAATGAGGTATAATGACCGGACGGGACTGAACCAGATGAGACATCGTTAGCTCGGCTAGCAAAGAGTTCTTGTCTGACTGTGTGAAGAAGTTCCTCTCATTACGACAGACGGCGCCAAGAGTGGGCCTGAGTTGCTGACCCTCCACACAAAATTTCCTGTGACCACTCACTCACTCAAAATAAATAACAATCTACATAAATGCATACCAACACATATCCATTAAAGGCTGTGATGTCTTTCACCTTTGAGCCTGCATGTCTCTATGAATTACCTGAGATTTTGATAGTCATTCTTTATCGCTCGTCTGCCCAGCTCCTTGGCTAAATGTTTTGCATGCTGTCCTTTGGTCCAAAGGGTCCGACGTTCGAATCTCAGCCAGTTCGGGGATTTTAACCTTAATTGGTTCATTCCTCTGACTTGGGCTCTAAGTGTTTTTGATCTCTTTGCCATTAGAAATCAAATTAAGTAGGGCCCCGTCCTCCAAAACATATAGGTCCTCTATAGGCTGTCTACTAGAAAAAGACATGCACCAGGCCTGTCCACCATTATTATTATTATTATTATTATTATTATTATTATTATTATTATTATTATTATTATTATTATTATTATTATTATTATTATTATTATTATCAATATCGCCTGTTTGCATATAAGTAGCAGCATTTCCAGTAGTTTATTCTTTCCTTCCATTTAATGATATCAACCAGAAGTACATGGATTCGATTCCCCGTCAGCAAGGCAAAAAACTTTAGAAAGGAGATATCCATTTCTCGAATGATTCATGGCCGTAGAGTTCACTCAACCTGCATCAGAAATGAGCACAGGGCTAATTCCTGAGGGTGGAGGTGGTCGGGCATAGAGCTTCTTTTTTCTTTGCTACTTGTTAAACGTCGTACTAACCCATCGAAGGTTTTCGGCAACGGAGGGATGGGAAAGGGCTAGGATTGGGAAGGTATCTGCCTTGGCCTTATGTAAGGTACAGCCCCAACATTTTCCTGGTGTCAAAATAGAAAAACACGGAAAACCAGCTTCAGGGCGCCGACGGTGAGATTCGAAATCACTGTTATGAATGAAGCTATGTTTTCCAGTGTTGACTTAGTTAAATGTAACAAAGACTTTTCAGTCTGTCAAACACACAGAAAATACAATGTAAATTATAACACTATAAACATACCTGTAAAATACACACTAACATACAAAGAATGACATGTTTCGTTCTACAAGAACATCCTCAGATTCTATCAAATCACTTAAAAAACAAGCTTATATATGTACAGTATTGTTTACGTAGCGTATACTTGTCAATGTTAGAGAGTTTAGTGATAACATGAAACAGTAATGACAAAAATAAAATACGTATATACAAGTATTAATATAATGAAAACTTACGTATTTATCTAGACTGCCGATGTTAAGTCCGTTGTCACTAAACACTATTTCAGGACTACGTAAACAATACTGTACATATATAAGCTTGTTTTTTAAGTGATTTGATAGAATCTGTGGATGTTCTTGTAGAACGAAACATGTCATTCTTTGTATATTAGTGTGTATTTTACAGGTATGTGTATAGTGTTATAATTTACATTGTATTTGCTGTGTGTTTGACAGACTGAAAAGCCTTTGTTACATTCGAAATAACTATCACCCTCACAGCTGCGCGACCCTAACCGTGCGGCCGACTCCCTCGCTAGGGTATAGAGCTAACCACTCTCTCCCACTTAGTGGAGCGCTGGCCTTCTCAGCTCAAGTTGGCGGGTTGGGTCCTTGTTCAGTCCGGCAGTATATGAATACGCCAGTCTCGTGTCCGTAGATTTACTGGCACCTAATACAACTCCTGCAGGACAAAATTCCGGTGTCTTGTGACTCCAAAAATAGTTAAAATCATCAGTGGATTATATAACTAATAACATTATTATTACTATTATTATTACAACTTTTCCTTTTACAAATTTCTTTATGTCGCACCGACACATATTAGTCTTATGGCGACGATGAGATAGGAAATGGTTAGGAGAGTGACGAAAGCGGCATGGCCTCAATTAAGTTACAGCCCATCATTTGTTTGCTGTGAAAATGGGAAACCACAGAAAGACATCTTCAGGGCTGCCGACAGTGGGGCTCGAACACAGTATCTCCCGAATTCAAGCTCAGAGTCATGCACTTATTACCACTTAGTGCTGTGGTTACGCATACAGTTTTTTTTGCAATTGGCTTTACGTCGCACCGACACAGATAGGTCTTATAGCGACGATGGGACGGGAAAGTGATACAAGTGGGAAGGAAACGGCCGTGGCCTCAATTAATATATAGCCCTGGCATTTTCCTAGTGTGAAAATGGGAAACCACGGAAACTCCAGGTTGTGAGTTTCACAAACGGGAAAAGTCCTCTCAGTTTTAATTACTGCGTTGATGGGGAGAAAGTTCCTTTTGGGAATCGTTGTAAGTACCTAGGTGTTAATATAAGGAAATATCTTCATTGGGGTAATTACATAAATATGATTGTAAATAAAGGGTACAGAACTCTGCACATGATTATGAGGGTATTTAGGGGTTGTAGTAAGGATGTAAAGGAGAGGGCATATCTCTGGTAAGACCCCAACTAGAGTATGGTTCCAGTGTATGGGACCCTCACCAGGATTACTTGCTTCAAGAACTGGAAAAAATCCAAAGAAAAGCAGCTCGATTTGCCCTGGCTGATTTCCGACAAAGGAGTAGCGTTACAAAAATATTGCAAAGTTTTGGCTGGGAAGACTTGGGAGGAAGGAGACGAGCTGTTCGACTAAGTGGTATATTCCGAGCTGTCAGTGGAGAGATGGCTCAGAATAACATTAGTGGACTAATGAGTCTGAGTGGTAAAAGTAGGAAAGATCACAATATGAAGATAAAGTTGGAATTCAAGAGGACAAATTGGGGCAAATATTTGTTTATAGGAAGGGGATTGGAATAACTTACCAAGGGAGATCTTCAATAAATTTCAAATTTCTTTGCAATAATTTAAGAAAAGGCTAGGAAGACAAGAGATAGGGAATATGTCACTTGGGTGACTGCCCTAATGCAGATCAGTATTGGATTGATTGATTGATTGATTGATTGATTGATTGATTGATTGATTGATTGATTGATTGATTGATTGATTGATTGATTGATTGATTGATTGATTGATTGATTGATTGATTGATTGATTGAACGATCTTTAGGGCGGCTACCAACAGTGGGAGAGTAATTCTTTATCTTCCACTTCTCCAAAGGCCATTATGGCCTGTAAGGAAATGCCCTTGCGTAACCTTGATCACTAATAAAACGTGAAGAAATATCTTTAATTTTATGGGCACGTATACTGATGAAGTGATTTTAAAGGTACGTTTTCTGTGATTTTGCAAACACTAACCCGTTAACGACTGGTACAAGAGCTAGTAGATATATTGACATTGATTTCTGTCTTCGTCCAGGAAGTTTAAGGTCGTTTGTTTGCGGACTTGAATCAATACCGTACAATTCTTTTCTTAGCGCCGAAGAAGTTCGTAGAATTGATTATGCAACTCGTGGAGCAGATAAGTGTACAAAGAACACGAGCCACTTCCTTCTCAAACATGTAGCTGTACATATTTCATCAGACCTTGAGACACTATACCTGCATCCTAACACCTGTTGCTTCAGACCGTACACGCCCACGGTAACAGCTGCAGCACGGCAATCTCTGTTCCCATAGCAACTGTCTCGGTGACCAACAGAAAATACCATCTGAGATGGACTTTCGATGCAGATTTTAAATTTAACTACACAAAGTCAATTTATTCTCAAGATGTTTATTGACGGGCTGACGGGTTCAGACAGTAAATTACTGATGCAGAAGAAGTACATATTTATTGAGAGGAATCCTTCCTAACGTACACAAAAATATTTTTTGCAACTTGGTTTAATGTCGCACCGACACAGATAAGTCTTATGGTGACGAAGGAACAGGAAAGGGCTAGGAATGGAAAGGAATCGGTCGTGGGCGTAATTAAGGTACAGCCCCAGCCAACTCGCTCGGTCTGATGATTATCAGTCGTTTTGTTAGTCTCAAAGCTTTGTAGGAGTTGTATAACTCACAGATTAAATTTTACATCCAGTAAAATCAGTGTTTAATTTGAATTTTTTGGTTCAGAGGCTTTCAAATAAACCGTCGAAATATGGTCAATTTCAGGTGTGTCGAACGTGTATCTTTGCGTGACTATGAGCACTTTTTCTCCACAGGAGGAAATTAACAATCTCGTAAGATTCGAATGAGAAAGGAGCGTGCTCTTTTCAATTACTTTCCACTTCTTCCATTTCTTCTTTTTTTGCGAAGTCACTTAACTTCCTTGTCTTAGAATATATCTTTTACACAGGCGACTGTGAGAAGTTTAGCCAACAGTTCACTTATCATAAGTTTATAACTAGTGGAGTGTCCCATAAAACGAGTCTGCTGGTGATCTGAGATGAGTTTTTCTGATACGAGTTTTGCTCCCACTGCTGCGTTATCAAAGACGTGCATCAGTGACTGGACTGTTCTATGTTCCCTTCCTGTTCAAGAGCGGAAGAGAATGTACAGTAGGCGGAAGGGAAAGTGGACACTAATCCACTCTCGCTCTTGGCGGTCTATAACTTGTTCTATTAACTGTACCAAGATCTCCTCGCTTTTCATGTGAACTGATCAAGTAAAATGAAATACTGTAGTCACCAAAGATTCAGTTGAAATATCATAATTTCAATAATTATCGTTCTAGGATAATAATGTTGTTTGGCCTCCAGTAAGACACTGCTGCAGGTCTTTTGAGTTGGCGTCCGTGGGTGATATGCGCGTGGGAGGGTGGGAGACTTAAGAAGAGTGAAATCTAAAATCGATTCCTCGAGCCAGAGAAATAACCAACGAAGATTAAAATCCTTAACCGATCGGGAATCGAACCCGGGACCCACTGGAACAAAGACCAGCATACCATGGAACTAGACCTTCAAGGATTAGGTTACTGACCTGTTCCGATTTTTTACTGCCATTTTTTCTAGGATGAGCAACAAGTATTTTGTCTATAATATAACAGTTATAGGCCATATTCGGGAGATTTTATAATTCACTCGTCGTCGCTTAGCTTTGAATCATATCCATAAGAGGTGATACAATGTGTTCTTCACTTATTTCTTCATTGAGAAAAGAACTCCAGGACTAGAGCAACTGTTGACCGATGTCGGAATCCTACCAGAGGAAAATTGTAAGAAATTTAGTTGTTTGTCCTACAAAACAATTTAATTTTTTGTGATAGATTTAGTTTATCATTTGTTAAGAATTTCGATTTACAAACAAGTTGTACAAGTTGTAGTTAAAAATAATCCCGTCCTGTTCTCTCCCTTTATGTTCTCCTCTGCCCTGTCTTTTTCTTATTTTGCTCCACCCTTCCCTTTTCTGTCCTGTTTCGTTGTGTTCTGTGCTATCATATTCTTTGTATTTCTGTTCTATGCCGTCCAATTCTGTGCGGTTTGGTCAATCCAGTTCTACCCTGTCATATCCTTTTCCATCCTGTCCTGCCCTATCATGTTATCTGCTGTTTTGTTTTATCCTGTTTTGTCTTGTCATATTCTGTCCTTTTCTATCCTGTCCTGCTCTGCGCTGTCATGTTCTGTGCTGTCATATTCCGTTCTGTTTTGTTCTATCCCGTCCTATGCTGTTCTCTCATATCCTCTTCTGTTCTGTCCTCTCCTTAAAAGGCCCGTTCACACTAGACGTGCCGGGCCGTTCCGATCAAGACTGATCAAAAATCGCTTATGTTAAATTCAAAGGATTTGTTCTCACTTCATGTCCCGAGTCGTGCAACGAAGAATCAACTGACCATCTCATCGGTCTCCATCCGATCTGAGACCGGAAGAGCTCGGCTGGGATCATCAATGACCGTCTAGTGAGAACGCGTGTGAAGGGCCAAAGGCGAAGAATCAACAGGATGCCGCTCCTCACTTTTGCGACAACCATGGACGACGAAAGATTGAGTGCGTGCGTATCAAGATAGACCACTTTTTACGTTTACGGGCACCTTCAGGAAATTTTCCAAACACGATCAATTAGTAGCTAAGCAGCAAATCTTCAAATTTATAACAGATGTTGAAGCAAAAAGAGGTCAATCAGACCACAACCTTTCTCTCTGTATAGGCAACATCAACCTCATCCTCCTATTTATTACCATCCCTCTTCAAGAACACCTTCGGCTCACACATTTTCTACATTATCATCAGTAGTATAATAGACGGGTTCGGCGGCCTCCTCCTCCTCCGGCTCTCGGAAGAGGCCTCCTCCTCAGCCAGTGGCCTCCTCCTCCTCCTCAGCCAGTGGCCTCCCAGTGGCCACCTCCTCCTCCTCCTCAGCCAGTGGCCTCCCAGTGGCCTCCTCCACCTCAGCCAGAGGCCTCTTCCAGTGCTGCCAACTTAACCTAACTAGCGCGAGATAAACAAAGCCACGTGCTTTTTGACAGACAACAACGCACCGCTAACCTCAGTACTGCCATCTTGACGGGCCTAAACCTCAGTAGTGCCAACTTAACCTCACAAGCGCGAGGTAAACAAAGCCACGTGCTTTTTGACAGCCACGTGCTTTTTGACAGATTTGTAAACAAAGCCACGTGCTTTTTGACAGCTGTCATCGGCAACAACGCATCGCAAACCTCAGTACTACCATCTTGACGGGCCTAAACCCCAGTAGTGCCAACTTAACCTAACTAGCATGAGGTAAACAAAGCCACGTGTTTTTTGACAGCCACGTGCTTTTTGACAGACAACAACGCATCGCTAACCTCAGTACTGCCATCTTGACGGGCCTAAACCTTAGTGGTACCAACTTAACCTCACTAGCGCGAGGTAAACAAAGCCACGTGCTTTTTGACAGCCACGTGCTTTTGACAGATTTGTAAACAAAGCCACGTGCTTTTTGACAGACAACAACGCATCGCAAACCTCAGTACTGCCATCTTGACGGGAATAAACCTTAGTGGTACCAACTTAACCTCACTAGCTCGAGATAAACAAATCCACGTGCTTTTTGACAGCCACGTGCTTTTTTGATAGCTGTCATCTGCCATCTTTGAGCACAGTGCTGCCCTCTTTAGCTACTTACCTTTGAAATGTGGTGGCGGATAATTTGAAAAAATGCTTTTCGACATGCAGCCATCTTTAATCCAGAGAGAACAGTGCTGCCCTCTATGTGGTGGCGGCAAATTCCACGTGCTCTTGTTTGAAAACATACTCACGTGCTTTTTTGACAGCTGTCATCCGCCATCTTTAATCCAGAGAGAACAGTGCTGCCCTCTATGTGGTGGCGGCAAATTCCACGTGCTCTTGTTTGAAAACATACTCACGTGCTTTTTTGACAGCTGTCATCTGCCATCTTTAATCTATAGAGCACAGTGCTGCCCTCTTTAGCTACTTACCTTTGAAATGTGGTGGCGGCAAATTGAAAAATTCCACGTGCTCTTGTTTGAAAACATACTCACGTGCTTTTTTGACAGCTGTCATCCGCCATCTTTAATCCAGAGAGAACAGTGCTGCCCTCTATGTGGTGGCGGCAAATTCCACGTGCTCTTGTTTGAAAACATACTCACGTGCTTTTTTGACAGCTGTCATCTGCCATCTTTAATCTATAGAGCACAGTGCTGCCCTCTTTAGCTACTTACCTTTGAAATGTGGTGGCGGCAAATTGAAAAATTCCACGTGCTCTTGTTTGAAAACATACTCACGTGCTTTTTTGACAGCTGTCATCCGCCATCTTTAATCCAGAGAGAACAGTGCTGCCCTCTATGTGGTGGCGGCAAATTCCACGTGCTCTTGTTTGAAAACATACTCACGTGCTTTTTTGACAGCTGTCATCTGCCATCTTTAATCTATAGAGCACAGTGCTGCCCTCTTTAGCTACTTACCTTTGAAATGTGGTGGCGGCAAATTGAAAAATTCCACGTGCTCTTGTTTGAAAACATACTCACGTGCTTTTTTGACAGCTGTCATCCGCCATCTTTAATCCAGAGAGAACAGTGCTGCCCTCTATGTGGTGGCGGCAAATTGAAAAATTCCACGTAGAAACAAAGCCATGTGCTTTTTTGACAGCTGTCATCTGCCATCTTTGAGAACAGTGCTGCCCTCTATGTGGTGACGGCAAATTCCACGTAGAAACATACTCACGTGCTTTTTTGACAGCTGTCATCCGCCATCTTTGAGAACAGTGCTGCCCTCTATGTGGTGGCGGCAAATTGAAAAATTCCACGTAGAAACAAAGCTATGTGCTTTTTTGACAGCTGTCATCCACCATCTTTAATCCAGAGAGAACAGTGCTGCCCTCTATATGGTGACGGCAAATTCCACGTGGAAACAAAGCCATGTGCTTTTTTGACAGCTGTCATCCGCCATCTTTAATCACCGTGCTACACTCTATGTGGTGGAGACAAATTCTAAATGCTTTACAAACCCATGTGCTTTTCTGACAGAGCTGTCATCCACCATCTTTAATCACCGTGCTGCCCCGGTGACGGCAAATTCCACGTGCTCTTGTTTGGAAACAAAGCTTTTAATCCAGAGAGAACAGTGCTGCCCCGGCGGCGGTAAATTCCACGTGCTCTTGTTAGTTCGTGATTTAAAATCTAAGCTAGCTGTAAATCCCCGATTCTCGACAGATTCTTAATCCGAGTTGTCAGGAAGGGCAACCAAGAGCTTAGATACTGCTAGTTTTGCATCAGGGAGGGCGACTAGTCTTAAAAACAAATTCTTGCGATTTAAAATCTTAGTCAGGAAGGGCATCCGGCCGTAAAACAATAGTTCGTGATTTAAAATCTAAGAAGTTGATCTAGCTGTAAATCCCCGATTCTCGACAGATTCTTAATCCGAGTTGTCAGGAAGGGCAACCGGTCGTAAAACTATGAGGTTAGATACTGCTAGTTTTGCATCAGGAAGGACAACTCAACACATTCATGCGATTTAAACGCATTTTTATTCCCAAGAGAATCGAACCCGAGACTACCGGGTGAGAGGCATGCATACTGTAGGCTATAGATTTGTCCTACAGTCCTCGAAGTATCGGCACAGTCATTCTGAGCGAGTTGTGTGGAATGCATGTGTTAGCTGAAATTGTATACGTATCTTCCGCCTCGACCTTGAGCGAGGACACTGATAAGCGGCTTGTAACTCGCGAACGTCTTATTATGTGAGTACTATTCAAGCTCTTAAAACACAGTACTAATTAAGGTTGTAAAATATTCTGAAATAGTCCACCTCTGTAGTGCAGTAGTTAGCTGCTACCCTCGGAGGTCCGAGTTCGATTCCTGGCTCTGCCACGGAATGTGTAGCATTTAGCCTATGTAAGTTCCTAACGTAAACTATCATGATTGTACGGAGAGGTTAAAACACACACAGTGCCTACTCCTATCGAAAGAACCTGCACGGTACCGGCATGTAGGCTTCTCCTGGTGAAGGAGCTTGCACATGGTTTAACGCCTCCTATCAACAGCCCTTACTTAATGCTGGCTTTTTTTTCGCACACCCCGCCTCACACCATACGACCGGCTGCCCTTCCTGACTAGGATTTTAAATCGCAGTATACGTGATAAATTTGTTGTAGCGGGTTTTATAACTAGATATCCCGGTACCGATACATAGCCTACTCCTGACTAGAAGAAGCCTGCACAAGGCTTATTGCCTCCATCCGACAAATGAATCAGCATCAAGTCATGTACTCAAAAAATCATTTTCGAAGGAGTCTGCACAAGGTTTAACGTCCCCATCAACAGCCCTTACTTATTGCTAGCTTTTTTGCACACCCCGCCTCACACCATAGTTTTATACGACCGGCTGCCCTTCCTGACTAGGATTTTAAATCGCAGTATACGCGATAAATTTGTTGTAGCGGGTTTTATAACTAGATATCCCGGTACCGATACATAGCCTACTCCTGACTAGAAGAAGCCTGCACAAGGCTTATTGCCTCCATCCGACAAATGAATCACCGTCAAGTCATGTACTCAAAAAATCATTTTTGAAGGAGTCTGCACAAGGTTTAACGTCCCCATCAACAGCCCTTACTTATTGCTAGCTTTTTTTGCACACCCCGCCTCACACCATAGTTTTATACGACCGGCTGCCCTTCCTGACTAGGATTTTAAATCGATATCCCGACATAGCCTACTCCTACCGAAGAAGGCAGCTTAACGCCTCCATCCAACAAATGAATCACCCTCAAACACTCTTCAATCATTCTCGCTACTTCGGAAGATAGCGGGTTCGAACTGGAAGCCGTAAATGCTAGGCGAGGGGCCTGCGCGATCGTCATTACATGATCTAGCTTTAGCTCAATACCTACAGGTAAGGAATACCGCGTATGTACCCTCGAGAAGTCGAGGATCACACGCTAACTTTCCAAGGATCGAACTCTTAAATTCTGACACCTCGGTATCAACAGGAGGTTTGAATACGTCAGCCTGCAGGTAGGAGCTCTTGTTTGCATTCGTTCCGACTGTACCGCAGTTGTCAGCTCAGCGATTATCATATCCGCTTGGTAACAAGCAGAATATTTAGCCGCAGCAGTCTGCGCGAAGTGCTCACAGTTCTCTGTATGCGTTTATTACATGCACACATCTCCCGTCTGCAGTGAATATTATTCTTCAGCCTTTATCTTAAGGTAAGGTAGAACTGTTAATTACCTTTTTTTATTTGCAAAGCAACTTCTACGCTAGACATCTACATTCATATATGTTTGTTCTTTTTTTTTTAGGTACCGTTCGAAAGTACGCAACAATTTTATTCATCCCAGTAACAGCCTGCAGCACGTGCATTTTTTTTAAAGGTATGTTTTCGAACTTTGAGTTGTAAAGATAATTAGGTTAGATGATGTACCCTACACTACATTCATATATGTTTCTTCTTTTTTTTAGGTACGACCAGAATATTATCATTCGAGTTTCAGGCTTGAACGCACGCATTTTATACATCCGAGTAACAGTTTGCAGCGCGAAGATTTTAAGGTATGTCTGACCTCTATTCGTTGAAACTTGGTTTCTTCTAAAACATCGTAACTTTAGTCTATTGATAAATAGTTGTTCTCTTTAATCCTCACGCTATAGACGAGGTGTGTACATAGCTATGTCTGCCCTCAACAGGCTGAAACTTGGTTTCTTCCGTAACTTTAAGCTAATCATAAATAGTTGTTCTCTTTAATCAACATACTATAGACGTGGTATAATTTCAAACACGTACACATAGCTATGTCTGCCCTCAACGGGCTGAAACTTGGTTTCTTCCGAACATCGTAACTTTAGTCTATTGATAAATAGTTGTTCTCTTTAATCTACATACTATAGACGAGGTGCGTACATAGCTATGTCCGTCCTCAACAGGCTTAAACTTGGTTTCTTCCGAACATCGTAACTTTAGTCTATTGATAAATAGTTGTTCTCTTTAATCTACATACTATAGACGTAGTATAATTTCAAACACGCACACATAGCTATGTCTGCCCTCAACAGGTTGAAAGTTGGTTTCTTCCGAACATCGTAACTTTAAGCTAATCACAAATAGTTGTTCTCTTTAATCAACATACTATAGACGTGGTATAATTTCAAACACGCACACGTAGCTATGTCTGTCCTCAACAGGTTGAAACTTGGTTTCTTCCGAACATCGTAACTTTAGTCGTTCTCTTCAATCCTCATGCTATAGGCCTAACTCACAGCCATGTCCAACCTCTATAGGTTGAACATCGCAACTTTAGGCTAATCTCTATTGGTTGTTCTCTTTTCAGAACTTGTTGCATACGCTGTTCACCTAAACACTTTATTCGAAGAAAGAGAAGACACTATGTTCCCATGCGAGCTGTGTAAGGCAATGTTCACAAGACGTGACAACCTTGCACGCCATGTAAAAACAAAACATCATCAGCTATCTGCTTGCGACTATAACCCAACTATGTTCCCCTGCGAACAGTGTAAGGCAACGTTCGTAAGACAGGATAACCTCGCACGTCATATAAAAGCAAAACACCCTAGCATAACATCTGCTTTATGTGATGTTTGCGGGCTGTACTTCGCTAATGTAGAGCAATACCAGGCTCACTTAGCAGAGGTACATCAAATATCTACTTGCCCTCAGGTAGTAGTAGGGAAAAAGCGTGCAGCTACTGATGTAGCTGTAGAAAGTACTAGTAGTAAAAAACCTAGGAAAAATGAACTTCAAACTATTCACTGCGAGCACTGTAACACTGATGTACCATCTTCGCATTTTCAGGGACACTTACGGAGTAATGCGCATAAAAATAATGCGTGTAGAAGTGGTAGTAACGCAAACATCGAGGAAATTAATACAGCATTTAAAAGTAGGATTGCTAGTTACCGAATTCGCACCAGTCAAAAGTTTCAGAGCACTTCAAACTTTTTAAATTGCGTTCAACCGGATGTACAACAGCTTCTTGCTAAATCTTTGTCCAATCATAGTTTATTTAAAGTTAATTTTGAACTTTTCGCCTTGTACATTAAAAGCACGGATGAATCCGAAATAACGGACATTAAATCATTTAATACGAAGAATTTTGTCATAAGTGAGTCGACTAATTTTGGTGATGTACTTAGGGATGTCTCTAACATTATTTCAACTAAGAGCGAGGAATTTCAGGAAAAGGAATCAGGGTGGGCTTTAGTTGAGATAATGTATCTAGAAGTTAACATCAATAAGTACAATCCCATGCGAGGTTCATCGTACATCGAGCTGCCGGCATGGATTCAGCGAAAAGAAGCTGTTGTAAACATCCAAAACAATGACGAAGCATGTTTCGCATGGGCGGTGATGTCGGCTTTAAATCCTGCGAAATCAGACGTAGCTAAGAGAACATCATCCTATCTACACTATTCAACGCAGCTAAATTTCGATAGTATAGAATTTCCCGTACAGTTAAAGGATATTAAGCGCTTTGAGGAACTAAATAACATTAGTATCAATGTGTATGGTGTAGAGAAAAAGTCTGTAGTAGGTCCTCTGTATTATACATGTCATAAGAAGAGTACTCACGTTAATTTACTCTATATTGAAAACAGTGAGAATAGCCACTTTTGCTGGATTAAAAATCTGGGTAGACTTGTTGGTAGTCAGTTATCCAAAGATAAGTGTAAAAAGTGGCTATGTGATGGATGCTTGCAGTATTTTAAAACTGAAGATCAGTTAACGAAGCATTCCAAGAATGACTGCAATCATGTACGTACAGAGATACCTACTACAGGCAATAATGTTTTAAAATTTACAAATTTTCACAAGCAGATGTGGGTACCGTTCGTGATTTATGCAGACTTTGAAGCCATCCTCACGCCATGCAACACATGCTCACCTAATCCTGACAACTCTTTCACTAATACTACGCACATGCATGTCCCGTATAGCTTCGCGTATTACATCAAGTGTAGTTACGATAGTACGCTTAACAAGTTAGAGCTATATCGAGGACATGATGCTGCTAAAGTATTTTTAGAAAGACTTGAAAGTGATGCAGTTCGTCTCGGTCGTATTCTGAATAGTAATATTCCTATGAAGCCACTCACCGACATTCAGTTAAATGATCATGAACGTGCTACAAAGTGTAGCATTTGTGATGGGGAATTTTCCGAAAATGACCCTAAAGTTTTTGATCATGATCATTTAACTGGTTTCTACAGATGTGCCGCTCATTATAGCTGTAATCTTAAGTATAGAGTTCCTAAATTTATCCCTGTAATTTTTCATAACTTATCTGGTTACGACTCTCATTTCATCATTTCACAATTTGGAGCTTCGGATGAAAAAGTAGATATAATCCCTCAGAATAAAGAGCGGTACATTGCGTTTGCAAAGTCTGTAAAAGTAGATGCTGAGCATTCTATAAAACTGAGATTCCTTGACTCGTTTCGCTTTATGGCGAGTAGCCTCGATAAACTTTCTAGTCATTTACAGCCTGAACAATTTACAGAAATTCGACGCGTTTTCCCTGAAGAAACGCAGTTTAATTTACTTCGGCGTAAGGGTGTTTTTTGTTACGAATATCTCGACTGCTTAGACCGCCTCGAAGAACGTGCCTTACCATCGAAACAATCCTTTTACAGCTCGCTGAATTCAGCAGATATTAGTGATGATGACTATTTACATGCACAACATATCTGGGAGCAGTTCCACATTCAAACGCTAGGTGAATACTCCGATTTATATTTAAAGACAGATGTACTTTTGTTAGCTGATGTTTTTGAAAATTTTCGCTGTGTTTGCATGAACACCTACAGCCTTGACCCATGTCAGTATTTTACTGCACCTGGGTTAAGTTGGGACGCGATGTTAAAATACACGCGTGTGAATTTGGAGCTGCTAACGGATATCGATATGGTGCACTTTATAAAGGCATCCATTCGAGGCGGTCTGAGTCAGTGTAGCGGCCGGTATTCGAGTGCTAATAATAAGTACATGCCGAGTTTCGATACCAGTCAGGAATCTCAGTATATCGTTTATCTGGATGCTAATAATCAGTATGGGTGGGCGATGAGTCAGCATCTACCGGTGAGTGGTTTCCGCTGGCTGACGCAGTGCGAAATTGATGCTTTACAGCTACACGCCCTAGGCGATGAAGCTGATAAAGGTTATTTCCTCGAAGTTGACTTACAGTATCCGAAAGAGTTACACACTTCTCATAATGACCTACCGTTCTGCCCTGAAAATATGAAGTCCCCGTACATTGCATCAACGACGAAAATGCTCATTGCTAATTTATGCGATAAATCTAAGTATATCATTCATTACCGAAATTTAAAACAGTGTTTGCAGCATGGTTTGAAGTTATCCAAAATTCATCGCGTACTAGAATTTAATCAGTCACCGTGGCTAAAGCCATATATCGATCTGAACAATAATTTAAGAACGAATGCGGTTAACGAGTTTGAAAAAGATTTCTACAAGCTCATGAATAATAGTGTGTTTGGTAAGACTATGGAGAATGTTGACAAACGCGTTGATGTAAAATTGATTTCAAACTGGGATAATATTAAGAAAAGGTATGGTGCTAACTATTTAATAAGTAAACCAAATTTCCACAGCTGCACCATCATACATGAGAATTTAGTTATTATACAGATGAATCGTGTCAAGGTTAAGTATGACAAACCTACCTACGTCGGCTTCACAGTACTTGAATTGGCTAAAACACTCATGTATGAATTCCATTACGATTATATGATGAAGAAGTACGCGCATAATGCGCAATTGCTCTACACAGATACCGATTCGTTTATTTATCAAATCAAAACTGATGACTATTACAATGATATAAAGCCTGACTTGGGTAGGTTTGATACGAGTAACTATCCTGCAGATAATCAATATCATCTACCGCTAGTGAACAAAAAGGTTCTAGGTAAAATGAAAGATGAATGTGCTGGGAATATTATCGATTTATTTGTAGGTACTAAATCCAAGTCATATTGCATAAAACTCTTAAATGAATTACAAATAAAGAGATTGAAGGGGGTTAAAAAGAATGTCGTTCAGAATCAGCTAAGTTTTGAAAACTATAACAATTGCATTAAAAGTAATCCACCTGTTTTGCATAAGCAAATGTCTGTCATTAGAAGCAAGAAGCACCAGTTGTACACTCATTTAATTAGTAAGGTAGCCCTTAATAGCGATGATTGTAAACGGTTTGTCATTCCAAATTCTACCAACACGCTAGCCTGGGGGCATAGTAGTATTGATAAGTACTACTTTACATAAACATTATGCTAGAGGTGTGTGTACTTACGTTACGCTGTCTTACATCACAATTCGGGAGAGGAACGCTGGTACGGCAAGTCTAAACTTGTACATTCAAGAATTGCATCGAGAAGTACGCTAGGGTGAAATGATTCGAGATAAAACTTGTACATACAAGATGTAAATAAATAATGTAGAATTGGCATATTCTTTTATTTTAGGTTAGGTATCACCTTCCTCCCGCTCCTTATTTGCAGGATAGAGTTTTTGTTTATTACTCATAGAAGAAAGAAGGTGATGAGCAGTTTCGTGAGTATAGTTCGGTAAGTATCTCGAGAGCAGAACTTTTTTTTTGTCAAAAAAGCACATAGCTTTGTAAAGCACGTAGAATTTGCTACCATCGGGGCAGCACTGTTCTCTCTGGATTAAAAGCTTTGTTTTCAAACAAGAGCACGTGGAATTTTTCAATTTGCCGCCACCACATAGAGGGCAGCACTGTTCTCAAAGATGGCAGATGACAGCTGTCAAAAAAGCACATGGCTTTGTTTCCACGTGGAATTTGCCGTCACCATATAGAGGGCAGCACTGTTCTCTCTGGATTAAAGATGGTGGATGACAGCTGTAAAAAAAGCACATAGCTTTGTTTCTACGTGGAATTTTTCAATTTGCCGCCACCACATAGAGGGCAGCACTGTTCTCAAAGATGGCGGATGACAGCTGTCAAAAAAGCACGTGAGTATGTTTCTACGTGGAATTTGCCGTCACCACATAGAGGGCAGCACTGTTCTCAAAGATGGCAGATGACAGCTGTCAAAAAAGCACATGGCTTTGTTTCTACGTGGAATTTTTCAATTTGCCGCCACCACATAGAGGGCAGCACTGTTCTCTCTGGATTAAAGATGGCGGATGACAGCTGTCAAAAAAGCACGTGAGTATGTTTTCAAACAAGAGCACGTGGAATTTTTCAATTTGCCGCCACCACATTTCAAAGGTAAGTAGCTAAAGAGGGCAGCACTGTGCTCTATAGATTAAAGATGGCAGATGACAGCTGTCAAAAAAGCACGTGAGTATGTTTTCAAACAAGAGCACGTGGAATTTGCCGCCACCACATAGAGGGCAGCACTGTTCTCTCTGGATTAAAGATGGCGGATGACAGCTGTCAAAAAAGCACGTGAGTATGTTTTCAAACAAGAGCACGTGGAATTTTTCAATTTGCCGCCACCACATTTCAAAGGTAAGTAGCTAAAGAGGGCAGCACTGTGCTCTATAGATTAAAGATGGCAGATGACAGCTGTCAAAAAAGCACGTGAGTATGTTTTCAAACAAGAGCACGTGGAATTTGCCGCCACCACATAGAGGGCAGCACTGTTCTCTCTGGATTAAAGATGGCGGATGACAGCTGTCAAAAAAGCACGTGAGTATGTTTTCAAACAAGAGCACGTGGAATTTTTCAATTTGCCGCCACCACATTTCAAAGGTAAGTAGCTAAAGAGGGCAGCACTGTGCTCAAAGATGGCAGATGACAGCTATCAAAAAAGCACGTGGCTGTCAAAAAGCACGTGGATTTGTTTATCTCGAGCTAGTGAGGTTAAGTTGGTACCACTAAGGTTTATTCCCGTCAAGATGGCAGTACTGAGGTTTGCGATGCGTTGTTGTCTGTCAAAAAGCACGTGGCTTTGTTTACAAATCTGTCAAAAGCACGTGGCTGTCAAAAAGCACGTGGCTTTGTTTACCTCGCGCTAGTGAGGTTAAGTTGGTACCACTAAGGTTTAGGCCCGTCAAGATGGCAGTACTGAGGTTAGCGATGCGTTGTTGTCTGTCAAAAAGCACGTGGCTGTCAAAAAAACACGTGGCTTTGTTTACCTCATGCTAGTTAGGTTAAGTTGGCACTACTGGGGTTTAGGCCCGTCAAGATGGTAGTACTGAGGTTTGCGATGCGTTGTTGTCGATGACAGCTGTCAAAAAGCACGTGGCTTTGTTTACAAATCTGTCAAAAAGCACGTGGCTGTCAAAAAGCACGTGGCTTTGTTTACCTCGCGCTTGTGAGGTTAAGTTGGCACTACTGAGGTTTAGGCCCGTCAAGATGGCAGTACTGAGGTTAGCGGTGCGTTGTTGTCTGTCAAAAAGCACGTGGCTTTGTTTATCTCGCGCTAGTTAGGTTAAGTTGGCAGCACTGGAAGAGGCCTCTGGCTGAGGTGGAGGAGGCCACTGGGAGGCCACTGGCTGAGGAGGAGGAGGAGGTGGCCACTGGGAGGCCACTGGCTGAGGAGGAGGAGGAGGCCACTGGCTGAGGAGGAGGCCTCTTCCGAGAGCCGGAGGAGGAGGAGGCCGCCGAACCCGTCTATTATACTACTATCATCCATTTCACCATAGGAAAAGCTCACTTCACCATCGTTGCCATCATCTCCTAGTTTACAATTCATATCGCCGGGCTACTCACAGAATCAAAACCAAGTGTCTACCCGTTCGGATTCATCTGTTGGGCAACCTCCCGCGCCGGGGGACTTCATCCGTTTTATAGCAGCATTTCAATGGAATCAGTGTAAATAGGCTACATATTTCAACAAGCACATTCTTTTACTATACTTTTCTGCAATGTATTCATCAATATATTTTAATAAAGTTAATTTTTAGAGTTTGCAATGGCGTTTATCTAAATTCATCCCTAATCATCCCTGTGCAAAAGAAAAAATTTAGTTAACTTACCTCAAAATACAGCAAGTTTTCAGCTTCGTGATACATTCTAGGAACGAAGTATTCATCTGTTTAATATCTGCTTCAGTGAATCCCCACAACAACATAAAATCATAATGCGACATGCGGAAGTACTGGTAGAAGTTTGATTAATCGTCAACTATCTCTGGAAATAAGGTGAACATTTCTCCTTCACCTTTTCGCTTTGTCAGCATTTGATGCACCCAGAACCTCCGTCTGGGCCCATTCTCCTTTTCTTCGTCCAAAATGAAGACAATTTTGATTAATGATTCGATTGAAGAAGGCATTTTAATTTTTGATACGGTTATGTAGCGCAACAAATCTACGAAATGTCAAAGTAATATCTGTCCCAAATGGTACATAATAATTGATTTTACATAAATGAAGTGCAAAATCTGCGATAAATTAATAAATACCGTCGTTACTAGAGAAAAATGTATACATACGTACGGACTGTAGACAGAAATCCCTTATGTTGTATTCCGCTGCTCGTGCCGTATTTTGTTTCTTTCTTGAGGTCCTGGGCTAGGACAGACGAATGGGAGTGCTATGTCTGTGAATTCTCACTATCTTTGTCCATATGACTAGCGCAGGCAGTTCAAACAGCAAAATAGCATAATCCCTGGGCCAATAAATATATTATTTTTTGTTGAAAAGAAAATAGCATGATTCCTGGACCAATAAATATATCATTTAATGAATGAGTTAGGGCACAAAAAGAATGAGCAACAAGAAGAAAACGACACCTAATAAATTCAAACAACTTCAGTGAGCAAAGACATCACACACGATAATGTTAGGCAAACAAAACACATACGGAAACGCTACAACGTAGCAGAAAAAATAGTTGTAAGATAGTAAAGCATGTATCCATATTATTCTATGCAAGTAAAATATTTCTATAGTTTACCGCAGATTTTAGACTTTATTTGTTTAAAATAAATTATTATGTTCCATTTGGGACAAATATTACAGTGACATTTCTTAGATATGTTTGCGCTCCGTAACCTTTTGGTACTAGTGTTAGTAGGGGACCTACTGAGATAGACTGAACAGAACAGGGGACCGAGTGTAGATCGGCTCGACCGCGGCACGTTTAGTGTGAATCGGCCTGATCAATCCATGCCCGCCTCATGACTTTCTCAGAACAGTCCGGGACATCTAGTATGAACCGGGCAGTGTTCTGTCATGTCCTGCTGTGTTCTGTGCCCTGTTTTTTTCTGCCTTGCTATGTCTACACTTTCACCCTCTGTTTGCATTAAATTTCCTCACTAAATATTTCAATCAACTATATTTTGCTCGATGTGAAAATAAATGTAAATATATTTTTAATAAGATATGTGACTCTTCTTGTCCAAGGAAGTACAACTTCATCCCTACTCTTGATTTAACGCTTCAGTTCATCTAGTGCTATCTTATAATCATGTTTTTACAGTCACATATTGCATTTTAGTACGTGCCCCTAGCATAAGTACTGATGATATACTGTTAACTTCTTCAGAGTCATAATCGCAATTATGTAAAATATTAAGAAATCAAGCAAACCTGTAGTTTTACGCGGTTGTGATCATTAAGTTAAATCTGATCTGCAGAGGGTTGAGTTTTATTTTTTAGATTCCACATGTGCTGGTCGGAATTCGAACAGTGGTCTCTTTCATAAAACGTCATTGACCATGTTTCTCGGCAGTCCGACTCATGGTCAGCTGAATGGTCAGCGTTGAGGCCTTCGGTTCAGAGGGCCGCGGGTTCGATTCCCGGCTGGGTCGAGGATTTTAATCGCGTCTGATTAATTATTCTGACCCGGGGACTGGGTGTTTGTGTTTCTCCCAATACTTTCCTCTTAATATTCAGACAACACAGTATAGCCTACTACCGACCACCACAATAACACGCAATAGTAAATACATCTCTCCATATCGGGTTGCGTCATGAAGGGCATCCGGTCGTAAAACATGACCAAATCCACAAGTGAGACACAGTTCACACCAGCGACCCCAAAGATGTGGGAAAAGCGGAGGATGACGTAGAGGAAGGCCAGGTTTCTCGGCTATCATGCCTAACGTGGAATATATTAATTTCCATCAAGCTAGAGGAAGTTACTGGGGATAGAAAAATGCCTACGGAAAGGCCTGGTGCAGGCCTTTCGAGTGGACGCCGTACAGGCGACCTGCGCGTCTGTCAGGATGGAGTCCTACCTAAAATGAATTCTAATGGTGCATCTCTTTTGAGGCAGACCCCCAATAGTGGTGGGCCGCGTACATCATTTTAACAATATACCACCCTTCCTGTCATTTCCTAAATTTTAGCAGTACCGGGAATCGAAGCCGGACCCAGAGAATGCGAGCTAAGAGTGCTAACCGTTCAGCTGCGCAGGCGGGCAGCTACTGGAATGATACAGTATGCTACATTGAATAATGAGGTTTTAAAATCGCGGAGGTAAATTAAAATAGTTCCTCTACCCATTTTGGTGGCCAGTTTCTGACGTGATATCATAACCAAAGCTCACAAAATAAGCTCAATATTTAGTATTCACATGCACGGCTGCTGGCCATACTGGATTATAACACATGTTGGCTAACGAGCGGGTGAAAAAGTATGACGCCGCCGGCCCTTCACACGTACGCAGTTAAGTGAACCGATTAGCCTTGAACACATGAAATACTTTTGATTTTATCTAGCACATTTACGCTGGCACTTTTTATACGTGAATGTGAAACGGTATAATCGTCTCAAACGTGGGAATGCCGTCTGGAATGATGATCCCGTTTCTCCTACCGATACCCCGAGGCAACCAGCGTATCACGACAGGGCAGTGTATGCATACTCCAAGCCTCAAGCCGCACGCAGCATCTCAGTTTACGGCAGACGACTACAGTCCCTGGCCGTATTAATTGAGTCGCCTTAAATATGTGTTGTTCATTCACTTACAAGGGTTGTTTTGTTTCTATAACTCTCATAATGTCGAGGACTATTGTTGTGTAAGATGGACAGATATGTTTTGGTGCAGAAGCGGCGGTTTGGAATTAGAAGTGGCGGTGGGGAGTAATTAAAATATATGGACAAAAAATGTTCCGACGTCTCAGGGGAATATTTTTGATGGGGAAGGGGGGGGAGTTAGACAACAAAATTGATTATTATTATTACTTGTCTTACCCATGCTTCTTCACACAGTAAGACTGTCATTAAACAGAAATGGTAAAAAGCTGAAGTTTCACATTACGAAGAAACAGATAGAGCAGATAAAGAGTACTACCTACAATAGACCACTCAGTTAATTTCGACAGAGAAGTAGAGGTTGAAAGATTACCAACTTAGTTTTTTTTTTTTTTTTTTTTTTTTTTTGAGACTTTGAATCACTACGATACAATAAAACTCTCACCATAGGAACAGTTACACATGTATTGCAATATAACGGAAGCACGGCCTGATTATAGATCATCATCATCATTATAGACCGTTATGCTTTTGAGCGTTCAGTCTGCAAGCCTCTGTGAATTTACTAAACTTCACCACAAACCACTATTAGCAACTAATGCTGTGGCCTCATTCAGTTCTATATCTCTTATCTTTAAATCGTTAGAAACTGAGTCTAACCATCGTCGTCTTAGTGTCCATCTACTTCTCTTACCCTCCATAACACAGTCCATTATTCTCCTAGGTAACCTATCCTCCCCCATTCGCCTCACATGACCCCACCACCGAAGGCGGTTCATGTCCGATTCATCCACCGAGTTCATACCTAACTTAGCCTTTAACTTCTCATTCCGAGCACCCTCGTACCATTGTACCCACGTGTCCGTGCCAGCAATCATTCTCTCTACTTTCATGTCTGTTACTCCTAACTTATAAATCAAGTATCTTGAGTCCAACCAGCTTTCATTCCCGTAAAGCAAAGTTGGTCTGAAAACAGACCGATGTAAAGATAGTTTCGTCCGGGAGTTGACATCCTTCTTACAGAATACTGTTGATCGCAACTGCGAGCTCACTATATTAGCTTTACTGCACATGATTCAGTCTCATTTACTATACTACCATCCTGGGAGAATACACATACTAAATACTTGAATTATCTGCATGTTCCAGCTTTGTATCACCAATCTGACATTCAATTCTCTTGGATTTTTACCTACCAAATTTTCATACCATGCTCATTGCACCTATTTTCAAGTTCTATGATATTAGACGGCAGGGTTTCGACACAATCTGCCATTAAGACCAAGTCGTCAGCATAGGCCAAACTGCTTACTACATTTCCATCCATGTAGACTTTAAACAACAACAACGGTGAAGGACTGCAGCGAAAAAAATAGTTTTCTTCTTTGTTACAAATTTCTTTATGGCGCATCGGTAGGGATAGGTCTTATGGCGACGATGGGATAGGAAAGTGCTAGGAGAGGGAAGGAAGCATCCATGGCCTCAATCAAGGTAGAGCTCCAGCACTTGCCTGGTGTAAAATTAGGAGTACCCCTAACCTGGTGTGAAAATGGGAAACTACGAAAAACCATTTCATTCAGAACAAAACGCGCTGCTTTACTTTGTAAATTTCCCAGTTCTCGCACCAAATAATACTGGTGAGGGTTCGTTATTCTGGAACCACACTATGTTACAATTATTATTTATTATTATTCTCGTTTCAATCCTTGTTCTTATTTTCGTCTTTACATTCGTTCTTATTCTTATTCATTACAATACATGAGTTATTTCTTTCGTCATCCAATCGTAATGTTTCTTTATTAGTAGCCTACTTAGGATATCACAGCTGAGCAGGTAATTTGATCACCAAGTTATTCTTGAAAGATAAACATAAAAGGAAAGTTATGTGAAGGTAGAATAATGCAAATGCTAACAAATCAACAGTGATATGACGAAATTAGATTTTATCTACGATACACGTTGTGGTTGGCTCATAATTTAAAAATGAAACAGAATTAAAATATTCATGAAATAAAATCCTCAATCGGCGGACTATGTAGTTTCTCCTTGCACTTACTTGATTACTTGCACATACAACTGTTGATGGGCGCCAGCTACAAATAAATGTAACGATAATAGAATGAGGATCTTGAATATCTCTAGGGTGTGAGGTAATATGGTTACTTTGACGGCATAAAATATAGGTTCTGGGAAAAGGACATTGTCGTTTGGTTTTCCAATTAAAATTTGAGGTACCGGGCGAGCTGGCCGTGTCGCTAGAGTCGCGCAGCTGTGGGCTTGCATCCGGGAGATAGTGGGTTCGAATCCCAAGCATTAATTAAGGCCACGGCCGCTTCCTTCCCACTCCTAGCCCTTCTCTATCCCATCATCGCCATAAGACCTATCTGTGTCGGTGCGACGAAAAGCAAATAGCAAAACCAAAACAAAAATGAGGTTATCTGATCTACCATTGAAATAAAACAATGAATTGTATTTGATACTACAACATGTTCTTTAAATTTATAATTTAAATGGCGAGGTCTGCTTCGATAATTTAGGTGATAATATAAAACTCTGACATTACAACTGAAAGAAACTCAAGCATTAAATTTGAAATCTCCTTAACCGGACATTTACAAGTTTTACAATAATTTCATCCCTAACTTGTTCTCTTAACAGTACCTTCAGCACCTTGAGCGTTATTACGATGTATTCCTTTGAGTTGGTATCAGCTGTAGGTATCTCAAACCTAATTTGGTGATTATCCTTTTAGTTTCACAAACGAGATATATCATGACTTGAAATAATATTCACACTTCACAATCAACTTTACAAGTAATTCACTGATAACTGTTAGTCTGCATTACGATGAATCAATATTCGGCTGTCATCGAACTGACACAAGAACTCAACCGAGCAGATACACGAAACACACTCCGAACATATAACCCACTTGGTCACTGATGACTACGTATCCATGTCTCAGTAGTACTCCTGATGGCAAGGTACTGTATCCAACTCACTGTTCACCATCCGTCTGACTGACCGACTCACTGAGAGTCCATTTCCGTCTCACTAGCCGCTATACGATACTGCTGCTTACTGTATATATACACTAGTTGTCACATGGTATAACAGCCACGTCAGAGTTAAGTCAGGCGATGACATCACTCCCATCCAACTACCAGCTGTTACAGATTGTGTTGAAATAGCCTCAGGCAAAATAGGAATTCCCTAAATTATCTCATACTTCTAACTGCATACAATGACAGAGCGATGACTCGACAGTTACTGTAACAGTATTGCACCAATGTTGTAATGTCTAAAGTTGTTTCATAAATAATACGTATATCCATATCCGATATTAGGCAGCAATTCTCACTCTACATAATTTTAATACTAACATACACACACATGCGTATATATACATAATAAATTAAATACAATGGAGCAAGCGATAATTAATTAATACACAGCGAAATCAGATTATAGAATTGAATCAAATAATAATAATAGTTGTAATAATAAGAAGAATAAAATAATCATCATAATAATAATACAAATTAAAGCTTGTAACGGGACTTGAACCGTTACAATGTGAATACAGTAGAAGATTTATGGTTCTGTTTACCACTATTTTCAGTCAATACTATGCCTGAACAGATGATGTCCAAGGTTCCCTCTGAAGTAAATTTGCAACATGTTTTAAAATATATTTTATGTTCCTGCAGAGTGTATTTCAAGTATTCTCCAATGTCAATTATTCCCAGCAAATACGCGTTTCCACTAGTACATCAAATTTACAGTCTTGCGGTGGGTAATTCATAGATGGAAAAATGAAAAATTAAGACAATTTTCAATGTCCGTGAATAGTTGCCAACAAAATTTTAACTCCGAAGTTAGACTGTGTTTAATTATGGTGACTGTTTGTTTAACCATAAAAATAAGGAGTTATCTTCACAGAACTCGCGGAAGAAAGACGAAAAGTTAGTATTACAAATGAAAGTATCGAATATAAAAGTGGAAGGCTCTAAAGGGCAATAAAATTAGATCTCAGAAAGCTATTACTGCCGGCGTTGGGAGGAAACTGGAGTTCACCAAGAGAAGTTGGATAGGAAAGAGAACCCTGGAACAAGTAACTTTGAACTATTTGAGAGCTCGACGCTCAGAAGTTCCGAGCCCCTGAGGAATTGAGACGGTGAGAGTAATTTATGTCCATCAGTTCTTCACCACTCACGTACACACACCGTATCACTACACTCTATAAGAGAGAGTGATTCTGCAACAATTTATTTCATCAGCTCTATTTATTTTCGTCTTGACAGCTCTTCATGAATTATCTTTCATCTGCAATCGTGATCTTACTGCACCGAAAGGTTTTACCTCCCTTAGTAGGTATCAGTATTGTTAGACCACTTTTGATCGAGAGAAATTAACTCTGTACTCATTTTCGTTGAAGGATGAGTGTACCTTTCGGTCTATGTACATAAAATTTTTATGTTTTCTATACACTTCTAATTGTGGCCTCATACTTGATTGATTAGGCATAAAAAAGTTGCTTGCTTGTTGCTTGTTGTTTAAGGGGGCCTAACATCGAAGGTCATCGGCCCATAAAAAAGTTGAGAATGGGTTCACTTCACTTCCATATTTATTTATTTATTTATTTATTTATTTATTTACTTATTTATTTATTTATTTATTTTTCTTTGCGTTTAGGCCATCTGTGGACCACGGTGCTTGTGTTCTAGCTGTGTTTTGATCGTCGTCTGACTCTTTTGGCGTACTGGATTGTATTCTTAGTGGCCTCTTGAGCCTTCCTGTTGGCCCAGTATTCCTTCATTTTCTCGCTGAATTCTTTCCTGCACTCCTCTGACCAATTCCCGGCTCCTTTGTGGCTAGCTGATGTAAGGGATGTTAGGAAAGGTTTAGTTTGGACCATTAAACGGTATGCATTCCTGTCAGTAATGGCGGCTTGATTAATATTAAGCTCTGCAAGATCTTTGTCCACTTGTTTGGTCCAGGGGAATCCAGCAGCTTTGCCTCCTTATCAACCTTGAAGATCTTGTGGGATAATCTATTAGGATCCATTCTGTATAGGTGTCCATAGAAAGTCAGACGTTTTCTTCTGGTGGCATCTATGAGGTTTTCTTGATGCTGGTAGAGCTCATTGTTGGGTTTGCTCCATCGCCTTCCATCTGGTAGAATCCTTGGCTCTATTATTCTTCTCGGGAATTTCCGTTCTTGCACTTCCAGGGCTCTCAGTGGGGTCTTTTTAGTTAGGGATAGGCATTCTGCTGCGTAGAGGACTGATGGTCTGACTACTGCATTATAGTGTCTCAGTTTTACATTCTTTGATAAATGCTTTGGGGCATACAGTTTTCTGCAAGCATGGTAGGCCTTGTCTAATTTGATTTTCCTTCGTTCAAGAGCCATCGTTTTACTTAGGTCCTCCGTTATCCACTCTCCTAGGTACTTCACATTTTTAGCTCTCTTGATATGCTTTGATCACTGACTCCCATTGTTGTAGGGGCATCTTTGATGTTGGTGATAAACTCGGTCTTTCCACTGTTGATCTTGAGACCCGCTGTATGAGGGTGTTGTCTGTGGGTGAAGGTGTAATTGTACGGGCTTGGAATTGGAATGAACTGGCTGAGGCCCTCAGAAAAGTGCCATTTCATCATTTCCCTGGAGCTGAAATGGGAAACCATGCAAAACAATTTCGAGATAGCCGACACGGGATTCGAACCCACCTGTCCCCCGTAACTAGCCTTGTCGCAACGCACTGAGCTAACCTGTTAACCACTCTACCCCAATGAGTGCTGAGGTTACGAATATTATAATACCGAAAAAGTGGCTGCGCGGTTTGGGTCACGTAGTTATCAACTTGCATTCGGGGCATACTGGGTTCGAGCCCCACTGTCGACAGCCCTGAAGATGGGTTTCTATGGTTTCCCATTTTCACACCACGTAAATGCTGGGGCTGTGACTTAATTTAGGCCATGGTTACTTCCCACTCCTACCCTCTTTCTGTCCCATCGTCGCCATAAGACCTCTGTGTATCGGTGCGACGTAAAGCAACTACCGAAAGGTGCGCTCGCTTTACCCGTAAGGACGTATATTCACTTCCTCGTAAGGAAGATTAAACATCTAGAAATTTGATTTCTACTCCTGAAGAGGCACACGACCCTGATCTTCACTCGGTATGTACGAAGGTTAGTACTTAAATAGTAGCAACTATTTATTTACAACAGAAACAAAAGAATTACATGTTAGCAACCTTTACTGTCCTTCAATGTAGTCACCAGCGTTGTGTATAACCCGTTGCCAGCAATGTGGAAGTTGTAGTTAGCAGAGCCTGTTCTGTTGATGATGCGAATGGAGCGGTCTACTGCCTGTCGAATCTCTGCAACAGTTCTGCAGGTAATGCTCACGAATCTTCTGGTTTCGATCACTGTCCAGTAACGCAGCAAGAGCATGCACTTCTTCTTCACTCGTAGGACGACCTGCCCGATGAATGTCCGCCACAGTTTGCCGACCATCGTTGAAGGCTTTTACCCAACGTGCCACTGTTCTGTAAGGCAATGCAGATTCCCCGAAAGCCTCTTGAAGACCTTGATGACACTGTTGTGCTGTACGACCTCTAGCACATTCAATCTCGATCCAATTCCGTTGTTCCTGTTTGGAAACCATAGTGACAACGTTACGTTAGACCGCTAGCTCACAAGTGACTGTGTTTCTCTCGCTTGTGCGCACGCAGGTGATGTGGGAAGGGCGAGTCTATTTGCTCTGAGGTAAGGTAGGTATGTAACCAACGTGTGCTATCAGCGACAATCTTAGATTCCGTCGCATAGCATCTCCACAGCAGTGTTGCCACTATTTAAGTTCCAACCCTCGTATGCATGTCCAACCCTTGTTCCGTTTCTCTACGGGTCGGGTATGAAGTGAGCGAAAGTTTTACGATCGGATGCCCATTCTGACGTCAAACTCATCTGAGGTGTTAATGACATGAAATTATGAAATGAGTAACGTGATATATATTATGGTAATAGGATGGGAGAGGGTGAAACCCGGTGTAGGCATATAGTCTAATCCTGTCAAATAACACCAAGGGGGGCTGCTCAAGACTTCATATCTCCATCTCAGTGGCGAATCTTCCTCACAGCGTCATACACTGTCACTCCAAATAAACACAGTGGAGAGGTTTGGGATTGAATTCAAGCTTTAGGCACGTAATCTAGTGATTATAAATATTGTATACCACCATCTCTCGTACCCCGCCAGTCAACATTCTCATGGTGAAATATTTATCCGCCAATGGAACTCTAACCGGATACCCACGGTGTCAGACCATATATACTTAACGCCTTGACGATCAAGGCCACTAGGCAGACTTCCCCGATCTTCACTCAGCCTCCACCAGAAATGAGAATCAGGTTGATCTCTGTGACAAACGTGGCCGGAACCAAGGCTAACTACTCTTTTCCAGTTATCTTTTAACTTCCACTTCTCCAAGAACCTTTGTGACCTACAGTATGCGGAGGTGGCTTTATCTATTACTTACTCGCATGCTTACTTGCATGATTGGTCGCTGTACTTTCCTCTCCTTTCTGGACATGCATGGCGTGCACAGAGATCGTTTTGCATTTACGTAATGCATTCAGTTCTCTGTTTCAGTGGAACGACCTTAGACGAGAAAGAAACAAAATTCTCTGGCCAGCCATCTTGGAATGCTGCCCATTCTGAACGGAATGTGCATTCGCATTCCCTTTCACTCCCTTGATGGTTTGAGGTAAAGATTTCAGTCAGTTTCTGTCGTCAAAGTAAAGCATTAAAGATGACATATTGCTTACCCAACTCTTTTTGCTATCAAGTGTTGACGAATAAGCAGAATACCAATTAATTAAATACCGGCACTATGACAAGGTGCGATCAGACAAATATGTGAGATAAGTACAGTGGGAGTTCATGAACACAGTCACCAGGATAGATCATAGATTACTATCAAATAGCTTCCGAAATTAAAGAGATAAAGACAAAGGGAACGAAGATTCCAAATGTTACCATTGTATTCAATATAAATTAGTACATATGACATTACAGTGCAGATAATGTACTGTAATGTCATAGTATGCCTTTGCTGGAGGGATGTAGTGTTTACAGTGCACTATGTCTTCTGGTATGGGCTAGAATAAATTTGTTACTTCCATTGTCCTGTCTTAGTCTCATCCTTGGCTTTGACAAAATGAAAGTGACCGAGGTACGAGACATTCTAATAATACAGTTCCTTATGCAGCCAGTCCCTGTTATGAATGGTGTAAAAATATCGCTCATAGGGTCGGATGGTGCATGCATTTCAGTGGGCTTGGCAGACTGATATGTAATAGCAACTTCTGGCTCGGTGAGGAAAGCAACGGGAAACTGCCTCACGCCTCATTTCCCTAGTATGCCTCTTCAGTGACACCTAGGCTGTCTGTGACAGCTGTTGGTGGAAGTGTAGAGGATCAAACCAGACTTTGGGCTGAATACCCAACATACATACAATGGCATAGTAGTTATATTGTCCTTCATGTTTCTTTATTGGGACGTGTCACTGGAAGTCATTTAGAAAATATTCTGGCTGAGTTCTTGTTTTATTTTTTGCTTTTTACGTCTAAGTATTAACAGTCGTGAACATTTTAATTGGGATTCATGATCCGTTATGTTCACAATAAATAAAATAAAATAAATAAATAAATAAATAAATAAATAAATAAAACAACATGTACAGAACTTGATGAGACTACTTTATTAACTTCATATAAAGCACCATAAGAAAGCCTAATTTGCTCAAATTCACAGACGGAATATCTGTCCGTTAAGTCATCAGCCTGGAGGATGGTTGCATTTTCAAACAGCAGAACCGTAAAAACCAGGGCTAGGACTTTGAAGACTTGCCATTGTTTAATTGGTTCTCAACAGAGATTGTTAACTTGTACAAAAATGCTGATCACAGTTCCAACATATTATAAATGCGAATTTATTGGGTCATTTTTTTTGCCATTTTATATTTTTAGGCATTTCCTAAAATTATAAGTCATTTCATTGAATTTGTTAGACTATTTTATACTTTTTGAGTTATTTTCTAATTGTTTGAGGATTTTGAAGTATTTACGCGTGTGACATTGGATATTATCGCAACCTCAAGTGAGTTTGAATACGGAGACTTGAAATTCTTTACAACGCTTTGTCAATCTGGGGAATAAAGAAACTTTGTTCACCACTTACGTCATGGATATGTCCATCTTCCAGGAGGGACACCTCCAATTGGAGAAGTCTTCCTCGTGAACAGTCGAGATATTCTTCTGAAGACGCGGGGCAAAGTTCTCTGCCAAACGTAAAGAGTTTCACCTTCTTTTCTTGACATGGCGACACCCAAAGAGCTTATTACAATATCTATAACAAAAAAAATATAGGCCATAGGAACTAGATTAGTAAATCGATTATAAGATTTCATTTCAAAATTATGATATTTTTTAAAAGTTTTCGGATAATTTTACCGGATTTTTGCCATCATTTTAAAGATTAATTGTAAGCATTTTAGGTCATCAAAATCCTGGCACTGGTATTAACTGATGGTGGCACCCTATTGAAGCGTACTAAGCAGGATGAAAATTAAGATATTTTTGTCACTGCTTTCCTCAATGGGCCAGAAATTGCTATTGCAGTACAACCAGCCCTATGAATAGCACCTTCATAACATCCACACGCACTAGTAATGCTCTGAATGCCACTATTCAACACCATTCATAGTTGAGCGGTTTCCATAACAGTTCAACCACAAATGAACTGAGATCTCGATAGCGGCTATATTTCGCTCAGTGTTCACAAGGACAGATGCAAAAATACTGCACCTATCAAGAAATAGCGACAGACACAGACGGAATGTTGGACAACATTATAATCTATTAGTAAGTGTACTGAATTGAAGATTCGGTCAGTCTGTTCAGTAACCCAGGAGTTGAATGTACAGACTTTCTAATAAGGAAAAATTTCATATATCTTCCCCTTTACGAGGAGACCTGCTAGGGACCACGTGCCAGTTTCAGTTCATCCTTCCTTGTTGTTTCCTTTTTTTATTCTCTCTTTCTATAGTTTCCTCTTCTCTTATTTCTTTCTAAATCTTTCTTGACCTCTTGTATTCAGCTCGTTGTTTACCTTTTGTCCCAAAGGATTTTTTTTTTTTGAAAAAATGCTCTTTGTTCGGGACGTCGACCTTTTGCCGATACTTACCCGCAGCACATACACCATGTTAGGAACCTGCGTGTGTTTGGAAATTGCGGAAGTGTAAAGTGTTGAATGTGAGGAAAGGAACATAAAGAACAACATCCAGTCCCCAGACCAGGGATATGAATCATTTACAATGCTAGGGCTGTACCTTAATTAAGGCCACGGCCGCTTCTTTCCAACTCCTAGGCCTTTCCTATCCCATCGTCGCCATAAGACCTATCTGTCTCGGTGCAACGTAAAGCCACTAGCGTACGTATTTCCTTATTGCTTCTTATATTCCATTATTCTGTTGTGATTTTCTTAAATAATGGATATCATTGTTGCGCCTGCGAAAACTGCTGTTGAGGGAGAAATACTTACCCGCAGCACATACACCATCAAGAGCGAGAATTCTCTGAAACTCCTCACACAATATTCAGCCTCAGATGACAGAACCTTATCCGCCAAAGTTCTAAGCTGAAATGTTTCACACCGAGCTCGATAGCTGCAGTCGCTTAAGTGCTACCAGTATCCAGTATTCGAGAGATAGGTTCGTACCCCACTGTCGGCAGCCCTGAAAATGGTTTTCCGTGGTTTCCCATTTTCACACCAGGCAAATGCTGAGGTTGTACCTTAATTAAGTTAAGAAACGAGATTTCCACTTCCGGAGGTGCATATGGCCCTGAGGTTCACTCAGCCTACACCAAAAATGAGTACCAGGTTAATTCATGGGGGCAAAGGCGGCCGGGCGTAGAGCTAACCACTCTACCCCATCACGTGCCGAGGTTAACAATGGTGGAAGCCTTCACCTTCCACTCCTCCACGGGCCTTCATGGCCTGTACGGAGATCACTTTGCTTTGCTTTGCTTTGTACCTTAATTAAGGCCACGGCCGCTTCCTTCCCACTCCTAGCCCTTTCCTGTCCCATCGTCCCCGTAAGACCTATCTGTGTCGGTGCGACGTAAAACAACTAGCAAAAAAAAGTTTCACTTATCGGTTTTTGAAGGCGCAGCGAACATCAATCTGCACTTCTCCGAACGCGTTTCTTTCTCCTGTTCTACAGCATATAATCGACAGGAGCTACTGTCTGCTCCAACATCTCTGCACAAACGCCGCAGAAATTGAAGGAACCAGTTGCATACGTGAAACAGGGTCAGCAGCATTCTACAATGATTACTACCTGCAGCACGGTGCGTTGCAGTCCGGATGGCAAACAATAATCGCATGCTGCAGGCGACTACTAGAGTCGTCTGACTAGAAGTCGCGTGGATGCGGTATAAGAGGTGTAAGGCTGACGCGCATGCGCCTATCTCAAGTCTCAATCCCTGACAATAGACATCTGTTCCATCCACGGTAATTCTTTGGAATTCTGGCGATGTCGTTAAGTTTCAAAATGGTAGTACAATGAGCTTTCGTTACACATTTACTGTAAATAATAAGTACTGCATAATGGACTGTTTAATAAAGAATATGCAGAAGTTCACATTGTCTGCCACGAGTAATCTCTGTAGCTAAGAGTATAGTATCTGTTACTCATGCCGGGTTCGATTCCCGGCCGGGTCGGGGATTTTAACCTTCATTGGTTAATTCCAATGACCCGGGGGCTGGGTGTTTGTGCTGTCCCCAACATCCCTGCAACTCACACACCACACATTACACTATCCTCCACCACAATAACACGCAGTTACCTACACATGGCAGATGCCGCCCACCCTCATCGGAGGGTCTGCCTTACAAGGGCTGCACTCGGCTAGACATAGCCACACGAAATTAAAGTTATTATTAACCTCAGTATAAATCCGTCATTAGACTACAATGCTGATGAGAAGACTTCGGAACATCTTGTCTCACTCTTCTCTCTCCATGTTCCTTCCCGCTACACCAGAACCAACTCTCTTTAACAATATTAATAGGAGACAGGAGTTTGATATAGCATCAAGTAAAATTATATTCGAGAGGGGTGTAAACAGTCTCTTTAGGATTAGTTTATGTGAAGTGGTTATATAGCCATCTCAACCAACGGTGCTTCAGCTATGAACATGGGCATTCATGGTTTTCGGTTTGGACAGTTGTTATTAGTAGCTTGTGTACTTGATCTTGTTCTTTTGTTGTGTTTGTTATATTTTATCATAAAAGTTCACAATAATTGTTAATTAGTCTATTGACAGTAAAAGTGAAATTTACTCAGTGTAGCTGTATCTTATGTTTCGTGAATAAATAAATAAATAAATAAAAAGATTCAAGTCGTAGCGGTTGATGAAAACTCATGTTGTTTATTTGCTATCAAATTGGTATTTTGTTTTTACTCAGTTAATTTCTAACTGCTAGGCTCTTCAGTCCGCCGTAACGATCTTTTAGTAAATACATTTGTAAAGTACCTGTAAAGGAAAACATATGGTAATAGTACTACACCTGAAAAAATAATCTGATGATGTTCTTTCAGGGACGAAATATGACATTCTAATTTTATCAAATTGTTCCTTTCAGGTAGTTTAGACATTTGAAAATCCACAGCCTGTTTCCAGTTATTCAACCGGGTCAGGAATGGAATGAATGAAGCCCCCATCTAGTGGCGAGGACAGGAACTGTGCCGGCTGCCGAAGCCTGTCGCACTCCTCTGGGGCAATGATTAATGAGCGAGAGATGAAATGAAATGATATTGGAGAGTGTTGCTGGAATGAAAGATGACAGGTAAAACCGGTGTACCCGAAGAAAAACCTTTCCCGCCTCCGCTTTGTCCAGAATAAATCTCACATGGAGTGACCGGGATTTGAACCAGAAAACCCAGTGGTGAGAGGCCGGTGCGCTGCCACTTGAGCCACGGAGGTTCCCGAGTTTATATATTTTTTACTCAAAATTAATTTTGGCAAACTGAAGTGCCTAAAAGTTATAAAATAAACTTTGTTATTCGTCATCTTCTAATAATAAAATAAGGAATTTAACACTCAATATTTTTTACGGTCACAGGGTAACTATTTCTTATGAAGCTTATTGATCCTAAAAAATGATGCTAGGTTCTTTCCAGTACTTGTAACGTAGCGCATCCAAGTAAGAAAGAAGGTAATTGCGTTTCAGCTTCGTTCATTGCTCGTAAAACAGACCACAGAGATACTAGTCTGAAGGTCATCCCCGGCCACACTTCGTTTTGATTAGTCTCGCCATGTTAGAGTGAAACTTTAAACAAGAGTATAACAAAACAAGTATTTTCAATCGCCAACATCGGCATGGTCTTTGATTAATTACTTTTCGGCGTACAAGATACCACAAGGAACAGCGGGCTCAATGCTCGTCTAATTGGCAGCCAGCCTCTGCGGTGATTGCACGCTCGCCACATCTCTCATTAATCTCATTTTAAATACCTCGAAGTTAAGAGCAGCGGCTCATGAAAGGAGTAAGATGATCCCTGTGGCAAGAAATTCCTTTTCTTGTTTCATTTCATCACCGATTTGTTTCAATGCCTATAACACCGATTTTTTAAATTTTTTTTTAGCTTTGCAAATACCTGGCTTTCTCTCCGGTGTACCGGATGATCAAATGGCACACAGTGGCCGGATCGATCCATTTAAACGACAAACACTTTACATTCCTGCCACTTAACGAACCGTTGATTGAATCCTTGGTTCTCTAATGGAGAGACACAAGGAAGGTTCAAGTGATATGATATTGAAGGGATGGAGAATGGACATAGGGCTTTGTTCCAAGGCTTTTAATTGAAGACCTCCGCGAAATAAGGATACAACCAACAAGTCAGCAATTCTTCAGGAAAGAGGAACATTATTTTTGGGGTTTATTTCATGGCAAGTGTACAAATTAGTTCATCCATCAAAAACAATGGTTTATTGTTATAACCTAAGTTTCTAAGAAGTAATGTATTGTAACCTTTCCAAGGCATCTGTACATAAACCAGTTACCATTGTTCATAAATATGACGTTAGAATGGAGCACCATCGGTGAGCTTCGAACTCAGCCCGGTTTGTCGAAGCCTCACCTTCCCCTACTGGAATAGTTCGCTAGCCGAGTCGGTATCGCATTTTCGGGTCTGTGGACTGTCCGATGGGGCGGTAAGTCCTTTAGTAATAGTCTCTATAGTAGGGGGAAAAGTTAATTATGAGAGGAATACCATTTCATTACTAATGAGAAGAGAGACAATATCTTGTATAATAAATTTTTACTTATACTAGTGAAACACATTATTTACATGGGTATGCCATACAAACACCTTACATATATTAACTTGGGTGATCTTAACGTTTAAATGTTCGGTAGTCCTTTCTACACTTCATTATACGTTTAAATATTCAAAATTAAGAAGGCGCTCCCTCTCGAACTATTACACTACCGGTACCTCAGACTTAGAGAGGCGTTTTCTCTCTAATTATTTCACTTTACATTTACACTAATCACTTTACACACAAATCTATTCAACATAGGCATACCCAGCTGTAATTCTGTTTGTTTGTCGAAAATTAATATATTCAATTTGCATCAAATTATGATATAAGTTTGCTAGTATCGTATGAACTGAAATAGGCAATTTACACTCCCAATCCCTTGAAAGTCGCGTTACAACAGTACTTTAAGTTATACGTTGCCAAATATGCAGTATGACAAACACGCCCATTTCATTAGGATTTTTATCAACACATATATCAGGACATTATTTACACAACGATGTTACCTATGGACAAGCATTTAGCGACTTCAATACCAGACATCATAAACAAAGTATTATGGCACTACCTGCAACAAATGGACAAGAATATATACACTTCACATACACATAATGGGCCGCAGGTGGTCTTATTTCACCTGCCGCTTGTGACAGGAGGCTTTACTGTCTCCTGCGATGAACTCAGGACCTTCTGAGACGGGGTATATCTGACCTGGAATTCCCTATACGCTGTGTATAATTAAAGAAATAAATTGGAGGGGTCCTTCATTTAATGCTCATTTGGAACCTCTGCGACGTTGGCTCTATTTAAATTAGCACACATAATCTTTGTATCGAGAGGAAAAGGAACTCGCCACTTGTATCTGTTCTATTTCACTGAAGAAACGCCTTCACTCCCCCGTTTAAAGGGGCTCATAAAACTCCCGCTGGGAGCTACCCGTGCCACACTTTCAAAAAGCAGTCCACTAGCCTTCTCGGGCAATGACTTCACGGCAAATAATCTATTCACTTCTTTCAATACTGGCCATAAATGGCATCACACAAATCACGGCCCTATATCCGGCCTAATCAACATATTCACATCGCGATATGCACCTCGCGTGTCTTAATGACAGATTCCAAGGGAACTTCACATTTCATTTCGCAATATATATTATGGCTACAGCCTGTTCAGCCATTTCATTTCCTCTCGGTACATCGACCACGATGCAGATCTAACGATGATCTCCTGCCATCAGGGTCCAAGTTAATTTGCACATTCGCGAACTAATTAGCGATGTAAGATATATACCCCAATCTCATGCTCCATTCGTTGTTCCAGCAGTTTTAATTTCTAGTAAGGAGGATTTCCTAAGAGCTTGTGAAGTACAAAAAAAAATCAGTTACTGAGATATCTTTGAGGAATCCTATTGGCTGTAGAAAGATGATAACTGGAGTCGTTTACGTAGAATATTCAAGCCCTTTTACTTGACAGTACTTCACACATAATTAATCTGAGGTCCTTAAATTTACGTCATGCATTATCAAACCCTTGTAAAAAAAATGGAAGTAAAATATGGTCGTTCCCAAACCATGAAGAAGTATTCCATAAAAGACCCAAATAAAAATGAAATTATAATTATTATCCCTCTGAAATGGCGTGCTTGCAGTCTACGTTATATCTAAGTGAAAAATTTACATATTTACAATGGGACACGACCTTCAAAGATATAAATACTTGGAAATGTACTCAGCCTTCTGGATACCACGTTCACAGCTTTACAGGGAGGCACTCCATGGATTTTAGACTGCTTGCATCACGTCATCGGCGATGTGAAGACCCATGATGACTTCCTGGCAGGTCACGAACATGACGGCTTGATCTGGTATGACGTTCTCGACGTTCTCTGCTACACCAGGCGAAGACAGCTAGGCGTCTGGTTCTCTCTAATATGCAGGCAAAATTCTGGCATTCAGATGGGCGTCGGCGTTCACTCCGGCGTTCACGTAGACATGTAAATGAGGGGAAATTATCTCAAGTGAATACGTTAGTTTATCACACACCACAATTTGAATATATGGTTGGATCTGCTCAATAGCACGAGCATTCCAACCTAATGTCGGTAATGTCCCAGAAGCCCGACATTAATCCCTTCTCATTTATCTATTCTTCTTGTAGGCAGCGATTATAGGCCCAGAAATTTCACTAGTTTCCCTAGAAACGACAGTGGTTAGGCCACTAATGTATTAGCATTCTCGTATTCATGACACTAGTTCAGGCCTGTTCTAATGCACTTAGCCGTAAGTCGAGCTCTCAACTGTACTGCGGGTTATTTTAACGTGGCGCTGTCCTCAATTAGGTCTAACTGAGCTGTTCACTGACTTTCTTGGTAATTCATATTGATATCAAGCACGTACGCTCCACCCACTTCGCTAAGTACGTCACTATATATGTTAACTGAGCCGTATTAACTTAGACACATAGGAGGCTTGATGTACGACCTTTTCTACACACGGGTATCAGTTATTACGGTTTCGTACCGTTCCTGTTTATTAATTTGCGGCACACTGTACACGCTAACATCTCACTCAGAGGGTGATTATTTCCACATACTCACAGAATTTAATGAATCACTGTATTACACTACTCAAATTACAAGATTATTTCTTCACAAACAACTCACTCACAAACCACGACGAAATACTACCGTACTGGCGTTACAATAAGAATGGACTGGGTGGTGTCTCCTTCTCAGCTCATGAATATATAGGCGCGCTACGCTAGAGACCCGAATGCTGAGGGTGGGGGAAAAAATGCAATTCTTTCTCACACATTGGTCCGTTAATACGCAACGTACAGTAACGAACAGGATATCAAAATGTAGCTCTTGTATTCCCATCTCCACTGAGTGACTGTTATTAAAATAACTTCGTAGGTTTTGAAGCAATCTTAAAAGCGTCCTTTTGTCTCTGGCGGTGAATGATGACGAGCACAGGGGATTCCTTGTGTTCCTTGGCACGGTTAGAGTCCAACATCTGTTAGTCATTAAGACGCGCCCTTGTTTACAGCGCAGTTACTGCCCTGTCAGTTAAGTAGAGCACTTCTTGGTCTCATAATTATGCGTAAAATTCCCTGATTCAAATGATTGTTTGCGCTTAATTATCCATTGGGTATTTTGCGATTTATGAAAATTAACAGAAATAAAACAGCTGAACGCGATAAGTTGGTAGTGGTGGATGAGCGAGGAAAACATGGTATAATGTTAGTTTTCACGTTGGACCTACTCTCTGGGCTCAGTTAGTGACCTAGATTCTTTGTCACGTGATAACGCGTATGGTTTCATCTCGCTCGCGGTGGGAGTGAGAGAGCTTCGAGTGCAAGCGCTCTTGCACCGCCTTGCTGCTAATTACCAGCAACTAGAGCTGGGTCGCGCGACTCTGGATATTGCAACTCGAGTCCTGGAGCGGGCAGAAAAATTCTAACTTGGGCAGTTTTTATCGTAGAATAACGCGGAAAACGGCATATTTCATCTCCTGGATATCATGACATACCATAGGTGACGTTGTGAACGGTCACAGTATGAACTGGAAATGATATAATGAAAAAATAATCTGCAACTGTGTCTCACATTTGTATCTAACAGAAGAGGAATCGTGCACATGCACATGGAACAAAAATGGTATAAAATTATATTAGTTCAATAACAAAAATAACAACAATAACAATAACAATGTCAGGATAATATTTCAAAATATACATCTGATCTCATCTATGGCCTTTGATCTGGGACCGAGCTCGATAGTTGTAGTTGCTTATGTGCGGCCAGTATCCAGTATTCGGGAGACAGTGGGCTCGAACCCCACTGTCGGCAGCCCTGAAGATGGTTTTCCGTGGTTTCCCATTTTCACACGAGGTAAATGCTGGGACTGTACCTTAATCACCCTAACCACTACATCACAGAGGCGGACTTTATTTATTTATTTATTTATTTATTTATTTATTTATTTATTTATTTATTTATTTATTTATTTATTTATTTATTTATTTATTTATTTATTTATTTATTTATTTATTTATTTATTTAGTTTTGCAATTTGTTTTACTTTGTACCGACGCAGATAGGTCTTATGGCGATCCTGTTTACTCATACTGAATATCTTTTGTTGCATAACACCAGTATGCCGATAGAAGTATCCAACCGTCATTTACCAAATATCCCACTGAGTTTTAATTTCAGAACGTCATAACATCCACACCATTCACATTCACAACCTAACCTTTGATTACTGAGCGAGTTGGTCGTGCAGTTAGAGTAACGCAGCTGTGGGTTCGAATCCCACCGTCAGCAGACCTAAAGTTGGTGTTCCGTGGTTTCCCATTTTCATACCTGGCAAATGCCGGGGCTGTGTCTTAATTAAGGTCGCGGCCAATACCTACCCACTCCTAGTCCTTTTCCACCCTTCCGTCGCCGAAAATGTTCGATGTGTTAGTGTGACGTTAAACAAGTAACAGAAAATAAGAAATTTTGATTTTTGCTAATAAATTATGGGAGTTTTAGAGTTATTTTTTGAGATGACTAATGTATGACATAATTTGGAAATTTTTAACACACTGAAGCTTTTTTGGTTACCCAACATCAGGATGCAGTTTGTAAATAACACACCGTGGTTATAAGTTCAGACAATAAACAGTCGGTACATCGCATTGGTTCAAACCTGAGTAATATAGCCAAATATCCGGTGAAGTGATTTACTTTCAAGTAATAAGTAGAAACGGAGCAATGAGTTTAGACTGGGCGAGTTGGTTGAGCTGTTAAAGGCGCGCGGTTGTTAGTTTGCAGCCGAGAGATAGTAGGTTCAAACGCCAATGTCGGCAGTCCTGTACATTAAGTAAGGCCACGGCGGCTTCTTTCCCAGTCCTTGGCCTTTCCTATCCCATTAGTGCTAGTGTAAAGTGAAAAGTAAAAGATGTAAATTACGGACACTGAATTTGTTATTTTCAGCTTGGTTTAGATTGTGAAATTAGGAGTTTTTCCTTTTGGTATTCTCTTTCCAGGGAATTGCTTGTTGTACTCTTGTTGTTGGGTTATTACCAATCTTTCTAACTTTATTATCAATTGTAATGTTAAGCTAGTAGTAAGTTCAACCTTCAGTATTGTACGCTGTAGTGTTAAGCTCTGACAAATACTTAAGTTTTGTGTGAATTTGTATATGGTGATGTATTTAGAATTTCAAACTTAAACTAGTAGTATTTCTTGTAATATTTCCTTACCAGGGATTTGTTTGTTGTACTGTTGTTGTTGTTCTTGCAGGGTAATTAAGTTTTTAACATTACTTTATTAACATTGTAATATAATCTAGTAATAATCTCAACCTATAGTACTGTAAGCCGTAGTGTTACGCACTAGAAATACTTAAGTTGTGTATGAAATTTTATACGATAATGCCGGATCTAGAATGTTAAATTAGCAGTATTTCTTGTAATATTTCTTTCCGTGGAATTGCTTGTTGTACTCGAGTTGTTGGGTAGTTATGTTTTAAATTTACTGTATTATCACTTGGAGTGTTGTAAGCTCAACCTATAGTACTGTAAGCCGTAGTGTTATGTGCTGGAAATACTTAAGTTGTGTGTGAATTTGTATATGATGATGCTGGATTTAATAAATTAAACTAGTAGTAGACATGATACTGTATAGGCTTTTGGGCTTATGCTGTGTCAAGAAAATAAGGTGAAATTCTTTACGTTTCGCAGAGAACTGTGCTCTGCGTCATCAGAAGAAAATCTCGACTGTCCACGAGAAAGGCTTCTTAAACAATGACTTTTTGAAATGTAGACACTATAATAGAAGTGGAAATGGTAAGTTCATTCGTCTGTTGCATTCCGACCAGATTATCCAGATTTAAAAAATGTCTGTGTATGTGACGTTACTGAACACACTAGCCATTGCCGATATGCAGACAGCAAATACAGTGCGGCTGTACCCTACACCAGCCTAGAACTATGTGGTCGAAAACGATGTTTACTCATGCAAGGGGTGCATTAGACCGGTAGTGCTGAGTTACACGCTGCAAGCGGCACTCCTGTTCTTATCTCTTCATATTCTGACGTAACCTGCCCGCTGGCAGTAGTTCCCCTGTGAAAATCAGTTGGTAGATATCCCATTCACCATTTGTGCATGCGGGACATTTATAAGTAGAAAGTACGGCGTTCGGGAGCCACCTGGTATACTGTAATTTACTGGTTCGGCAAACAAATAAATCACTAAATAAATAAAGTAGGACATGACGTAATAAGCCACAATTTACCATATTTCCTGTCCTCTTCTGACCTGGCTAGTTCAGCTGCATCGCCCGCCGAACGTCCGTAATTTGGTCTCCAAGAAACACCAAATAAGATATCTTCAAGATATAAGTAGGACAGGAATTGCATTTGTGTCAGTGAATGAGGACTAAAATTTGCATGAAATATTTTAAAATGCTAAAACATAAAAAATGGATAAGAAAAATACATCTCCATAGATAACTCGATACAATTTATAATACGTTTAGTGTTGTTAGCCATCAAGTGGCACCATGGCCAAGCCTGTCTAAACAAGTCACAAATCATTAATCTTAGAATCCGTGGGGCGGTACACAAACACTACACTGTATATTTAAATAAGCTTTAACAGGCTCGACTATCTGCGTCGTACTTAAACGTCCTGGTATATGAGGTAAGCAACAGAAAACTTCGCATATATAAGAAAACTAAGATTAATGTTATTCCCATTTAATTTGGGACACATAATCCACAAAAATGCTTAGTTTGAGAGTTTCTGACACCCCCCAAAAGACACTGAAGCTAATATGAGCACGATCTTATAATCAAAAACGAGGTTTGAACCTCTCAACCCCTAAAATGAATTCATGCTTCCCCACTAGCAATGTACAATAAAATGACAAACATGAATATTGAGACACAGCAAACAACATCAATTAACAAGTCACAAATATCCCACTGGATCTGAAATAAACACACAAAATACACACTGATCTTGCGGGATCGATGATGTAATTGAATCTCTGGGTCGTCTCCTGGAGCGACGTTCATTGACTTTCCCTTTACTGAGGGAATTACAAGGTCGTCTTACCCTCACTGTTTCAAACAATAACATATATCTGTTTGCAGATACACATAGCTACACGGCGAGACCTTTTTCACATCTGCTTATCGTCACATGGCTAATGAGCCCTCTTTCCTGCAGTACAAGGCAGCTCTCAGTTGACCAGAATTTCATCCCTTCCCTAGGGACAGTCTGCGGGCGCACAACGGCCTCTCAATAACGCATAATAACTTATTTCTCTAGTCTGGAATCATTTTCCTCAGACTCGTACTCACAGGCCTACATGCTTGACCTCACTTCAGGCCATACAGAATATTCGAAATATACTCAGTAAATTTCTTTTCTTCACGCAACGGACCCCGGTTTATGCCACGTGTATAGCCATGTGTTAGCTTGCCGGAATTATTTCGAAAACCCTGTCTAGTGCAACGTTGGGATCTCTACTGCATATCTAAAATGCCCATGCACATTAGCATAACATGCAATTCCTATTCTTTAGGTCGCCTGGCACTTCAGGAAGAGTCTCCCCATTTGATACTCGTAAGGCAGCTCCGTCCTTCAATTTTCAATGATCCTAGCTCCACAAGCCTCCATAAGTTAATCCCCAATAAGAATAACACTATTTTACATGACTATGGAACAACCTAATTTAATACTAACACCCTCGTAACACAAATGAATCATAGCTAAATAACACAGACAACACGTGCATAAGTCCTAAGCATGTATAAATGATCGCCATTAAGGCTGAACCATGCTTCCTTAGCATGTTTCTTTAATTCGAATGATTTGTGTTGCTAATGCTATGTTTTGATATGCATATTTTCTAACCTCAGTTCAAACTACTTACCTACTTCCATGGCTGCGCTCGAGAGCGCAGCACTGTTCATAATATGTACCAAAGATCGTTCCTTTTACGAGACAACGGCGTTTCATCTTCTTAGAGTCTTATCTTTGCTTTTATTGATATAAGACTTATTAAGACGTCTTGGGCTGCTGGTACTCGGTTCACTTCCATGGTATGGTCCATCGTGCTGTCGTCTGCTTGCACTGGTTTGTAGGAACGTCTCGTGCTTAATGAGCTCTTGTCGTAGAGTCCCGTACCGCCAATAACTGCAATTTTTGCGCACACAATTAAGGTGCCTGTTTGCACACTCCCGTCACTCCTAGTTCAGAATGTCATGGGCTAGGACTGAAGAAACTATAGAACATGTCTCCCATCCGCTCCCTAATCATTAGAAAGTATTTGTTAAAAATTGTAGCACGCAACGGCACACAGATTTCTGGATCAGAGTTTATTAAAATATTACTTCCCAGCTCCGTATAATTGCTACTTCTCCAGGCTAGGAATGATAAAAACTGATCGACACTATATGTTCTAATCCTGGGTTCGAACAGGGATAGACAAAGAAGAGGGAAGGTAACGGCGGTGGCCTTAAGTTAGGTACCATCCCAGCATTTGCCTGGACGAGAAGTGAGAAATCACAGAAAACCACTTCGAAGATGACTGAAGTGGGAATCCAAACCCCCTCTTCCTACTCAGTTGACCTGCCGAGGCTGAGTGGAACCCGTTCCAGCCCTCGTAGCACGTTTCAAATTTCGTGGCAAAATCGGAAATCGAATCCGGGCCTCCGGGGCTGGCAGTTAATCACCCTAACGACTGCTCCACAGAGGTGGACAAAATTATTATTATTATTATTATTATTATTATTATTATTATTATTGAACAAAGAAAATCCACAGCCTGTTTCCAGTCATTCGACCGGGTCAGGAATGGAATGAATGGAGCCCCTATTTAGCGGCGAGGATAGGAAATGTGCCGGCTGCCGAAGCCTGTCGCACACCTCTGGGCAATGATAATTGACTGACAGATGAAATGAAATGTTAATGGAGAATATTACTGCAATGAAAGACGACATTGAAAACCGGAGTATCCGGAGAAAAACCTATCCTGTCTCCGATTTGTCTAGCACAAATCTCACATGGAGTGACCGGGATTTGAACCACGGTATCCAGCGGTGAGAGGTCGGCGCACTGCCGCCTGAGCCACGGAGGCTGATGCATTATTATTATTATTATTATTATTATTATTATTATTATTATTATTATTATTATTATTATTATTATTATTATTATTATTAAACATAATTAAGACCATAGTCACTATCTTTCCAATCCTTCCCCTCTTTTACCTTATTCAATCAGAGACTTTGGTATACACTGACTGACAGAGCAAATGCAACACCAAGAAGGAGTGGTCAGAACTTTATGCCAATTGCAGAGTAGACTGACGTCACTGAGGTATGCTCATGATGTGAAATGCGCCGCTGTGCTGCGCACGTAGCGAACGATAAATGGGACACGGCGTTGGCGAATGGCCCACTTCGTACCGTGATTTCTCAGCCGACAGTCATTGTAAAACGTGTTGTCGTGTGCCACAGGACACGTGTATAGCTAAGAATGCCCGGCCGCCGTCAACGGAGGCATTTCCAGCAGACAGACGACTTTACGAGGGGTATGGTGATCGGGCTGAGAAGGGCAGGTTGGTCGCTTCGTCAAATCGCAGCCGATACCCATAGGGATGTGTCCACGGCGCAGCGCCTGTGGCGACGATGGTTGGCGCAGGGACATGTGGCACGTGCGAGGGGTCCAGGCGCAACGCGAGTGACGTCAGCACGCGAGGATCGGCGCATCCGCCGCCAAGCGGTGGCAGCCCCGCACGCCACGTCAACCGCCATTCTTCAGCATGTGCAAGACACCCTGGCTGTTCCAATATCGACCAGAACAATTTCCCGTCGATTGGTTGAAGGAGGCCTGCACTCCCGGCGACCGCTCAGAAGACTACCATTGACTCCACAGCATAGACGTGCACGCCTGGCATGGTGCCGGGCTAGAGCGACTTGGATGAGGGAATGGCGGAACGTCGTGTTCTCCGATGAGTCACGCTTCTGTTCTGTCAGTGATAGTCACCGCAGACGAGTGTGGCGTCGGCGTGGAGAAAGGTCAAATCCGGCAGTAACTGTGGAGCGCCCTACCGCTAGACAACGCGGCATCATGGTTTGGGGCGCTATTGCGTATGATTCCACGTCACCTCTAGTGCGTATTCAAGGCACGTTAAATGCCCACCGCTACGTGCAGCATGTGCTGCGGCCGGTGGCACTCCCGTACCTTCAGGGGCTGCCCAATGCTCTGTTTCAGCAGGATAATGCCCGCCCACACACTGCTCGCATCTCCCAACAGGCTCTACGAGGTGTACAGATGCTTCCGTGGCCAGCGTACTCTCCGGATCTCTCACCAATCGAACACGTGTGGGATCTCATTGGACGCCGTTTTCAAACTCTGCCCCAGCCTCGTACGGACGACCAACTGTGGCAAATGGTTGACAGAGAATGGAGAACCATCCCTCAGGACACCATCCGCACTCTTATTGACTCTGTACCTCGACGTGTTTCTGCGTGCATCGCCGCTCGCGGTGGTCCTACATCCTACTGAGTCGATGCCGTGCGCATTGTGTAACCTGCATGTCGGTTTGAAATAAACATCAATTATTCGTCCGTGCCGTCTCTGTTTTTCCCCAACTTTCGTCCCTTTCGAACCACTCCTTCTTGGTGTTGCATTTGCTCTGTCAGTCAGTGTACTTTATATCCCGAATCATCTTGCTACATGTCCGACTAGTTGGCTGAATGGTCAGCGTGCTATCCTTCGGTTCAGAGGGTCCCGGGTTCGATTCTCGGCCGGGTCGGGGATTTTAACCTCAATTGGTTGATTCCAATGGCTCGGGGGTTGGGTGTGTGTGGGGTATTCAACATTATAAATCATGCTAGGTAGGGTCCTCATCTTCACAGACATGCAGGTCACCTAATAGGCCGTCTACTAGAAAAAGACCTGCACCAGACCTCTCCGGAGGCCATACGCCATTATTATTATTATTATTATTATTATTATGATTATTATTATTATTATTATTATTATTATTATTATTATTATCATCTTGCCACATGCGACTGGGCAAGTAAATCTACCATGGATTAGTAAGCTTGCGGCTTTGAGCAACCGGCAGTCTGGTGCCTCAAGCCGCATGTGACTGTTGCCACTCAACAGAACGCAAGCAGCCTGCAGCGTGCGGCGTGGAGTGTGATTACCCACGGTTGCCTAAGCCGCCTTAAGGCGAACACTAAAGCTTCTAGCATAATTAGCCCAGGTTACTATATTCTATCAGTCTATGTGTCGATAGTAAAATCCGACACTACTTGTAATGGAATATTCTGTAAATGTTGAGTGAATTTCTGAGTGACTACGTTGTAATTTCGTTAAGCTACATAAAATGAACCATTAACGGGCATAAAATTATGTCTGATATTATCCTATAATTAACGATTTTCTGCAAATTTCTATGTGATAGCTTGTGAATTTAGAAAACGCCTCCGCAATCCTCTATTTGTGATCTCGATTAGTTCCATACATCTTATCACAAAATCATTAGAAACTCAGTCTAAGTGTCGACGTCTTTGTTTCCCTCTACTTCTCTTACCCTCCATGACCAAGTCCAGTATTCTCGTGGGTAGCTTATCCTTCTCCATTCGCAACAAATGACTCCATCACGGAAGCCGGTCTATGCGTATCGCTTCATCGGCAGAGTTCATCCCTAACTTAGCTTTTATCTCTTCATTCCCAGTATCCTCCTTCCATCGTTCCCGCCTGTTTCATACCAGTGATCATTCTCGCTACATTCATGTCTGTTACTTCTAAGTTATGGATAAGATATCCTGAGTCCATCCATCTTTCACTCCATTACAGCAAAGTTGGTCCCAAAACAGACCGGTATAGAGACAGTTGCGTCAGGGAACTACTTTTTTACAGAATACTGTTGATTGCAACTGCGAGCTCACTACATTTGCTTTACTGTATCCTGATTCGATCACACTCACTAAACTAGTACCAGGGCAGAAAGCACATCATAATACTTGACATTCAGTTCTCTAAGTTTCCTCCCCTATGTCGTATTTTTTTGCTAGTTGTTTTACGTCGCACCGATACAGATAGGTCGTATGGTGACGATGGGATAGGAAAGGCCTAGGAATGCGAAGGAAGCGGCCGTGGCCTTGATTAAGGTACAGCCCCATCATTTTCCCGGTGTAAAAATGGGAAACCACGGAAAACTATCTTCAGTCGTATTTTTTTCCTGTTTTCGTGCACGTTCTCTTCCTTTTTCCTTTTGTTATCTTATCTTCATTCAACTGTTGATTGTGATCCTTTGTTCTTATATCATTTATGTTCGTATTCGCTGTTACACTACTGTAAGCAGACCATTATTGCAATACATTTGCTAATAATAATAATAATAATAATAATAATAATAATAATAATAATAATAATAATAATAATAATAATAATAATAATAATACTTTGGGTTACAACAAAAGGTAGCCTACATATCCTTGAACGTAAAACTCAGATATTATTGCACTGTCATAAGACCAGGCGCTTTGTATGCAGCGGAATGCCTTGTTGTGATCAAGAAAGATCTTATAGAGAAATTGGAAATTTAAGAAAGAAACATCTTAAGTAAAATTCTCGGACAAACTAAAGACAAAGGTGAATACAGACATCTGCATAACCGTGAGCCGTATACTCATGTCCAGAAGATATCTAAAATTATGCAGCCGGGCTGAGTGGCTCAGACGGTTAAGGCGCTGGCCTTCTGACCTCAACCTGGCAGGTTCGATCCTAGCTCAGTCCGGTGGTATTTGAAGGTGCTCAAATACGTCAGCCTCGTGTCGGTAGATTTACTGGCACGTAAATGAACTCCTGCTGGACTAAATTCCGGCACCTCGGCGTCTCCGAAAACCGTAAAAGAGTAGTTAGTGGGACGTAAAGCAAATAACATTATTATTATTATTATTATTATTATTATTATTATTATTATTATTATTATTATTATTATTATTATTATTATTATTATTATTATTATTATGAAATTATGCGGAAAACAAGAACTGCACTTTACGGCCACTTGCTAAGAATGAAACCAACATGATTATCAAAACCAGCCAACTTGGTTCAAGTAGGGACCTACAGGAGATCGGGATCACTTACGAAGATACACAGGAATGCAACACATTCAGGAGGAAACTAAAACACCACCAGGATTCATCACCAGGGTTTTACCACCAGAGTTTTAAAGAAAGGCCAAAGTTGAAGACAGTAAGGACGTGGACGGAGGAAAGAGCAACAAGAGCAGAATAGGAAGAAGAATTTCGTCAATGAATTCGTGACCTGTTTGTTTTGATTTGTAAATTGGAGCTAGACCTGAGAAATGCCAATCCATTAGCTTGTTTGGCAGTTTGATAGTCCACCATCGATAACAAGACCTAAATTAAGATCAATGAATATTCAAGATAAATATTATAATTAAGCGGTCCGCATATTCAATACAATATATAATTTATTATATCTAGTACATGTTTCGTCCCCTAAGGGACATCATCAGCTAATAATAAATTAACATTAATATAGAAGAAATAAATATTAAAATTGGAAGGACACCTTAACATTTTTGACATTTAAAATAAGATCTTCGAAATTTTGTTAAAATTGTAAGTCATAAGACAGATAAAACAGTTAAATTGTCCATATTTCTCTTGTTGATGTTCTTGTAAAATACCAGTTTTGCTTATAAAATCTTAAAATATCATTTGTTGTAAATAGCCCACTTGATTTGTATCTCTTGGTTAAAGATTTGTTGAAACTTAATAAGCATCCCTTAGATGGTATAATATACATATATACATACATTTATTGAACATAACAGGCGACTTCGCCCCTATACATGTTCACATGCAATAATAATAATAATAATAATAATAATAATAATAATAATAATAATAATAATAATAATAATAATAATAATAATAATAATAATAGTAATAATAATAATAATAATAATAATAATAACGATAAAATGAATAATAAATAATAATAATAATAAAATGGATAATAATAATAATAATAATAATAAGGATGATAATAATAAGAATAATTAGCAGTCATTAGCTGAAGCAGTTCACTCACTCAGTGTTCATCCAGTGTCCTTATTATGCTCTGTACTTGCGTCACATTCTTGTTACTGACCTACACCTGATCAATAATCAAACAGCAACACTCAGCATTTCAGCACTTGCATTCCAGCTAACTTTAAAACAAACAGACCATGCAATCCTGTCCTCTTACCCAACTCCACCTAACTAAGTACTCAGTCCCTATATTCCCTAATCCATTAGAATTTTAACATACTATCCCCTTCCCTTATACAGATAACTATTCCACCCCCCTATTCCCCTGCCCAACCTCTAACTCACTCTCCTTCATTTTACTCTCGCAGGCCTTTTTTGTCGCACAAAAATACCTGTTCAATTCACCCCCTTTTTCCCATTGTTTAATAATCCATCTCAGTATTGCGTTCTCATCCCCTCTCCCCAATATTTCCCGATGCTCGGCACTCAATAATCCATGTCTTAACCCCCTCGTTACCTCACAGTCTCTTAGCAAGTGAAACTCATCATTCACATCTCCACAAAGTACACACCTTGTCTTATCCCTCCCCTGTAACCAGCCTGTATTCCTTGGCAAACCTAAAAGCCACCACATCATCCCATATCGTTTTGACCTATCGACGTATCTAATATTCAACCCTGCTATCTCCTCTATTTTCGTCAAAACAGTCAGCGAATTTCTTAGTCTGCTTTCCCCCAATAATTTCTGCCTATGGATATCTCTAATTCTCCTTTCCAGTATATTCATCCCTCTCACTTCTGTCTTTGACCAAACCTCCCCCCACAGGTGTCCTAATCCTATCCTCTCCAAATATCCCTTTATTTTTTCTAACCATCCACCCTTATACATGCTCTTAAATTGCTGTACATATGCTGCCTGTAATACTCTCCCACCTTCCTGTCTTTTTAAATTCATCCAGTATCTAACTATTCTTTTCACACCCTCTGATTCCAAATCCTCCCCACACATTAATTCCGCCCCTACATTTGCTGTACACCTCGGTAAGCCCATCACTAACTTAGCAAAACTACTAACAATCCTTCTTAGTTCCTCTCTTTTCTCATCCAGCCCCCAAACTTCTGCTCCGTATAATACCCTCCCAACGATTACCGACCTGAACACGAGTCTCAGTGTTTTATAACTGATCCCCGGGTACTTGAGTAGCAAATTTCTGACTGAGGCTAAGGCTGCCAATCCTCTATATTTCACTCTTTTGATCTGGTCACTCCAAGTTCCTTTATCATTAAAAATAACTCCTAGATATTCCAACTTCCTTACCTGTTCCAATCTTTCTCCCTGAATTACCCAATTCCCTTCTATCTTTCTTCTTTTGTCCACCTGTACTACCAATATTTTAGACTTATTTCCATTAATTTTCAATCCCCATTTCCTCGCAAATAGCATCACTGACTCTAAGGCCCTATTCATCGCCCCTGAAGTTAGCGTCATCAATAACACATCATCCGCAAATATCAGTCCTGGTACTTCCAAACCATTAATTACTGGTACAGCCCAATTTTCTGCCCCAAACCCCTCTAAAATATCGTTGATAAATAAAATAAACAGTATTGGCGATAACTTGCATCCTTGTTTTAAACCCACCTTGGACTCTAATGGTCCACTCATTCTCCCTTCTCCCAATTTTACACAAAACCTGACGTCCCTATATATTCCTTCCACTGCCCTCAACATCTTCTCCGAAATCCCTAACCTACCTAATTTCTCTAGTAGGGCCTCTCTATTCACCTTGTCAAAAGCTTTCTCAAAATCTATTGCTGCTACATAAACCGTACTTCTAGCCATATTCCTATACTTTTCTAAAATAGTCTTTACTATCATTATATTATCCACTGTTCTTTTCTTTTTCCTAAATCCCCCTTGGTAATCTGTCAAAATTTCATTTTCTTCCGCCCACCCGCTTATTCTGTTCGCTAGCACCCCAGTATATATTTTACTCAAAGAATCCAACAGAGATATACCTCTATAACTGTTCACATTGTTCCTACTACCCTTCCCCTTGTATATAGGGCATATAATTCCTGTTTCCCATTCCTTAGGGTAATTTCCTCCCTCAAATATCCTATTGAATAGTTTAACCATGCCCTCTATCATTATCTCATTTTTACTAATTTCCTTCCAAAACTTGTTATTTATACCATTACACCCCCCGGCCGACTTCGCTCTGGCTCTGCTTATCACTCTCCGGATTTCCTCTCTTGTGATTTCTTTATCCAGGTCATAAATTGCCACTCCCCTATTCCTCCAAATTACTTCTTCTCCCGAACCTCTCCATCTATCACCCCCCTTTTTTCCTAGTAATTCATCAAAGTGCCTGACCCATTGCACTTCCTCAATACTCGTTCTCTCTATATTCCTTCCACCCTTAATAATTCTATTAATCTTATCCCAAACTCTCTCAAAATTGTTTGTCTTGCAGTCATTATTTATGGCTTCCATTTGTTCCTCTAACCACGTCTTTCTTGTCTCAGAGATTTTCTTTTTATACTCCTTCCTCAGTCTACAGAAAAACTCCCTTTCTTGGCTCCCACCTTTCCTTCTATATTCTCCTAACGCGTCCATCACCTTCCTCCGCAATCCTTCACACTCCCTATTAAACCATTCTTCTCCCTCTTTCTTCTTTCCTTTTCTAGCTTTCACCTTCTGCGCTATCATCTTTATTGGATGTAGCAACAATTCCAAGGCTTTATCAGTATTATTCTCTTCTAACGCCCCTTCCCACCCATATTTCAGAAGATGTAACTCCTCCTTTACTACCTATTCCAATCCCGGCCCACCTTCTCTGTCCATTTATACTTATTATAACCACTCCCTCGTTTATCATTTGTCTCATCTTCCTTCATTGTACACTTCTCTTCCTCCCTTTTCAGCATAACCCTCACCGGGAAATGGTGTGATTCAATCCAATCTCCTATTTCCATACTTACAACTTCCTCAATCATCCCTTCCGAACTTAAAACCATATCTATCACACTACCCCCCTTCTCCGTAACATATGTCAATTTCCCCGTCCTCTCACCCTCTATCCACCCATTCAGAATATACAAATTTCCCACAGCACACATCTCTAGGAGCTTCTCTCCATAACTATTTGTAATTTTGTCCTCACTCCTTCTACTTTCCAACAAACACATTCCATCCTCCCTACTATAAACTGGGCTCTGTTCCCCTATTCTCGCGTTCCAATCCCCAAATAACAACATATCCTCCTCCCCTGGATACATTCCCCTTATCCTACCAATATCCACCAATAACTCTTCAAAAAAATATTTATTTGCATATGCTGAATTACTAGGGTGGCAGTAAGCAAAAGCTAGATTTATTTTCTTCCTCCTTCCCTCGCTCCCTCCCAAATTCAATCTCAGCCATATGGTTTCCATCATATCGGTCTCTATATCCTCTACTCTTTCACTAATTTCTTCCCTAATTAGAACTATCATCCCTCCTGGTGCTCGTCCCTTATTCCTCTCTTTTCTTCTATATTTATATTTTATCTCAAACCCCTTCCATGAAATCTCCCTCCCTGTTTCCAACCACGTCTCCAAGAGTGCCACAACATCAAAACTTTCAATTACTTCCCGAACTTTCTTGTTTCCTAATTTGTTCCTTAGTCCCTCAATATTCACACATCCTATCTTCCAATATAGTTATAACTTTCCCTCCCTCCCTTCTAGGTCTCCCCCTCTATTCTTACTTCTAGTATTTATCGACCTCTCTTCCTCTGTATCCTCCATCCCTTTACGTACTTTTCCCCATATGTCTTTTAAGCTCTTACTTCTGACTTTACTCATAATTTTTTTACCTTCTTGTCGATCTATCTCCTCTTGACCTTTCTTATTCACTACACCACTGCACCCTGCTCTCACCCCTTCTTGCTGCTCACCCCCACTCACCCCCTCACTATTTTGGACTTCTGAATCCACCTTCCTTTGTCCTTTCTTGCTCACTGCACCTCTACACTCTACTCTCCCAGTTTCTTGCTGCTCACTCTCACCGTCCACTTCACTATCTTGATCTTCTGTCTCCCGGCTGCACTGCCCATTCTCTTCCGAGATGCTCTGCTCTCCTGCCACGTCCCTCCTCCTCTTCTTTTCTTCTTTCTTCTTCCCATCTTGCCTTGTTCTCTCACCACCCTCAACCCTCTCGTTTTCGTCCATTTCCTTTAGCTTCGTCACTGAATGTACTCTAACCCATCGCCCGTTTGTCACCTCCAACCTCAGACCTCTTATTCGGGCCTTTAGCCCCTGGTTCCTCGCTCTCCATAGGTGCCTATTCAAGATCTTCATATTTTCACTTCCTTCTCTTCCCATGTCTCCTTTCACCCCTATTTTCAGCCCTTGTAAATTCTTGCTGTTACTTAACACAGTTTCTGCCATTAAGGTTTGGAACAATTTAACCCTAATTGGCCTCCGACCTTTGATTTTACCAACTCTCTCTACATCATCTATGTCTATCTCACTAAAGTTTATCTTCATTGCATCACGTATAACTTCCACCACCTTATATATCAGCTCCATCTTGCTCTCTCTCGCCCCTTCCTCAACTCCATATATAAATATGGCTTTTTTCAATCTCTCCTGCCTGTACCCCTCCGCTTCTTTCTTCATCTTCATCACCTCCTCTTTCAGATGTTTCACTTCCCCTCTCAATAACTCGATTTCTTTCTCGTTATTGACCACTATCCTGCTCGATTCCTCTGTCTTCGTTTCAAGCCATTTCTTCATGTTCCCTATCTCCTTTCTCTGCTCCTCCATCATGTCCTTTATTTCCTGCACCTTATCCCATTGACACTTTTCTTGCATAACTTCACTTACAACCACCCTGAGTGCGGCCAAATCCTCCGTACTATATTTTCCACTGGTATTTGGGCCTGGGTTTACTTCCACCCCCCCCCCCCAATAACCAGTAGCACTGCTATCACTGTCACCACCAGCACCGCTTCACTCATTTTCAATCCGTCCGTACTTATCACCAATCCACTCCTGGTCTCCTTCTTCTGCCTTGCCTGCCATTTCCCAATAGCGGCCCGGTACTGTTCAATGCCGACCATGTTTACAGCACGCACTTCACTACGCAACCTCTCTCCTCGACCGCTCGAGCTAGACTGTTAGATGGTATAATAAAATTTAAATGATTCAGAATTTAAAGTCAGATCGGGGCCGTGATGGTAAAGTTCTGTGTGGTGATGGATATAATTTTATCTGAAATAAAATGAAGAAATAAAAATAATATAAGTGTAAGTAACGTGAAATGGAAGATGAAATAAATATAACGTAATGTAATAAAATCTTATTACTTACTCCTTATTATTGGCCCCGATGTGCGGAGAAGGATGTCAAATGTCAAATGTCAAAAATTTTAAGGTGTCTTTCCAATTTTAATATTTATTTCTGATATATTAATGTTAATTTATTATTAGCTGATGATGTCCCTTAGGGGACGAAACATGTACTAGATATAATAAATTATATATTGTATTGAATAGGCGGACCGCTTAATTATAATATTTAAGTTTATCTTGAATATTCATTGATTGATTATAGTCAATACGGGATTAGTATTACTTGAAATGAAGCTCTTAAAGCTTATCACTTGTAACTAAATTAAGATGAGGAGTTCTTGTGCGAAAGGATTTTAATCAATCCAGAATAACCCTAATAAGTTCCAGGATAGACAGTACTGGAGGAGAGCAATTCGGGAAGCCAACCGTACCCAACAAGGATAAATCTCGAAGGAGGAAGAAGGAGAAGCTTTGATTCAGATGAACAAAATAAGGATCAACGTGAACACCGTGACCTACGAAAGGCTAAAATGTCAGCATTGCACAGATCCAAGAATTTACTTCAGATCGATTGGCTGCTGCAGTAATTAGACTCGACGAGACGTTATCCCATCCGTGGTAATTGCAGTAGATGATTACATCACTCCGTTTAAAAACTGCATGCTATGCGGATTACCTCGCGGACAATCCATCTTGTTTTAATCTCCTCGCTAATTCAACTCCTCTTTGTAGTATCTTCGCATCATTCTTTTATGTTATAACCGCGTTACTTCTACTCGAAACATCATTCTTCCTCCAGAGCGTTAATTACTTTCTTAATGAAGTCATATTTACGTCTAGACTAGTCGATTGCCGTCCGGAAGAAGTATGTTTATTCCAGCGAAGGTTTGACTGTGAGGTTTATAAGGAGAAAGAGCCTCAAATAGCGCATGTACTCGGCAAAATGTAGCGTGAGTGTCGTTAGAATAGAGGAGAAGAGAAGACAAAAATGTATAAACTCATACTTCAACAAGGTCATGAACATGGGTACATGACAACTATCAACTATGGCGTCGTTAACAAAATTACCTTCACCTCAATTAAAAATGTAACACATATCATTCATAAATAAATTACTGTATATGGAAACACTTCATTAGTGAATTTAAGTAAAGTGCCATTATAATAGTTTCAGTCAGGAGGTATTTGGAGGTACTCAAATACGTCAGCCTCGTGTCGGCAGATTTACGGCCACGTAAAAGAACTCCTGCGTGACTAAATTACGGCACCTCGGCGTCTCCGAAAACCGTAAAGGTAGTTAGTGGGACGTAGAGCCAATAATATTATTTTATTAGTTTCTTGATATTTGAGGCCCCAGATTCGACACACAGCCAATACAATAATTTAAATTCTAGATTGAGGTGTGCAATGGGATTCAAATATCCTCCTTAAACGAACTGAGTGATGAGCTATCTGGTGTGAGAGACTGTGGCTCTGTCAAAAATTTCAAAGCAGTACAGCTGTAAATATGATCACGCCGACCACGGGACATTCCGATATTTATAGGTCATCTAAATGGCGTATTGGACTGCAAGTACCACGAGTATCGTCTTTAGTTAGTTATTTTGTTCATCTGCTCGTTTGATGTTTTTTGTTTCTCCTAGTCTGTTTGTTTATTATTTGTTCTTGTTTGTTTGCATCGTTTGTTATTTGTTTTCGTTTGTTATTTACTTTTTGTTTCTATTTAAAATGTTATTCGCATTGTAATTGGGTTTGTTTGTCTATTTAAAATTGTATTTTCACTGTAACTGGGTTTGTTTCTTTATAATTACGTTTGTTCGTTTGTTAATTTGTCTGTTTTGAATTTATTTTCTTCTCTAACCGGTTTTCGTTTGTGTGTCGGTTTTAAATTTTGTTTTGTTTGTTTGCCTGTAATTGTTTTTTTAATTGACTGTTCCCATTTATTTGTTTGGTTGATTTTCTCTGTCAACCCTCCTGATTATTTTGATTTTCTTGAATTTTGTATATCTGCTTTTTGTTAGACTTTTGTTTGCTTTCTTAGATCAATATGTTTATCAGCTTGTTTTTTATTCCCTAAATAATAATAATAATAATAATAATAATAATAATAATAATAATAATAATAATAATAATAATAATATTTTTTTTAAATTTCGTGTGGCTATTTCTAGCCGAGTGCAGCCCTTGTAAGGCAGACCCTCCGATGACGTGGGCGGCATCTGCCATGTGTAGTTAACTGCGTGTTATTGTGGTGGAGGATAGTGTTATGTGTGGTGTGTGAGTTGCAGGGATGTTGGGGACAGCACAAACACCCAGCCCCCGGGCCATTGGAATTAACCAATGAAGTTTAGAATCCTCGACCCGGCCGGGAATCGAACCCGGGACCCTCTGAACCGAAGGCCAGTACGCTGACCATTCAGCCAACGAGTCGTACATAATAATAATAATAATAATAATAATAATAATATTAATAATAATAATAATAATAATAATAATAATAATAATAATAATAATGCTCGTAATAAAATGGCGTGTGGACTCGAAAAAAGCCTGGTGCAGTTCTGCAGTTCTTTCGAGCTGACACAGTATAGGCGACCTGTCGTCCATGTGGATGGGGTCCTACCTGTGATAATTTCCATTGATGAAGACGGTACACAAACCCAGTCCTCCAGCCATCGGAATTAACCAATGAAGTTTGAAATTACCGACCCGTCCGGGAACTGAAGCCGGGACCTTCTGGAAAAAGGCCAGAACTCGAACCATTTATTTATTTATTTATTTATTTATTTATTTATTTATTTATTTATTTATTTATTTATTTATTTATTTATTTTATTTATTTATTTATTTGGGAAATCAAAAGAGCGAGAAGCCGAATTATCCATGGACCCGGACATTCTCTCAAAATAATAACGCCACCCTACGATCCAGTACCGTATAACTGACAGACTGATATTCGTGTAAATATGTCGACATCCAACGGAATTAGTATTCGAGTCTCATTTGGTTATTTGTCTTGTCTTAAGTAATCTGAATTTAATCTGAGCAACATATTCGCAAGGTTGATGCTACGAGTCATTTAAGTCTAAGGAGTGTTGTTTGGTATGCCCGAGGATGCAGTAAGAACATGACGAATTATGTACATTGTCATGTTCTTTGAACAATAGACTTGTTATGTTTCAGGATTCAGGACACGTGGTTTTACGCTTGGGCTCGGCCAGTTTGTTCTAAGGTCGTGATGTCTCGTGCTGCCCCACCAATTATTATTAATATTGGCAAGTGACTGAAGGTAGCTCGTGGGTGCACGAGGACTTTCACGTTACAACAGGAACAAAGGAGTTCAACGCGCGGTCTCTGCCCACTGGCGCGACCCACCAGATCTCACGTCAGCTCATATGGTAAGACAACCACCCCGTCAAGGCGAGCGATATTTGTAATACAGTTCGCAGCAAGAGTTTGTAGCACAGCTCGCTGACCGTTGCAGAAGTGAAAAGGTGTTACTAAAATGACTACCTGGCATAGTCTATGAGCGCTTAGCGGGATTATTGGTAAGTTAATAATAATAATAATAATAATAATAATAATAATAATAATAATAATCTCCTGTGGCTATTGCTAGCCTGGTACAGACCTTGTAAGGCAGACATTCCGGCGGAGGTGGGTGGCTTCTCCTGTGGACAGGAAATTGCGTGTTCTCTGCGGTATGCGAGTTGCAGGGATGTTGGGGACAGCGGAAACACTACTCCCCAAAGCAATAGAATTAAAAAACTGTCATTAAAATCCCCGAACCAAGCAGGAATCGAACCTGGACCCTCTGAACAGGAGGCCACTACGCTGACCGTTCATCAAAGGGCCGGACAAGCGTGGCGTTAATGATTCTCTGTGGATAAGTTCATTTTGGGGACATTCGGAATCAAAGAACACTTCCCAAAAACTAAATGAAGTTTTAGTACCAACGTACACATGTTGACCATGGTATTTTTTTTTTTTTTTTGCTAGGGGCTTTACGTCGCGCCAACACAGATAGGTCTTATGGCGACGATGGGATTGGAAAGGCCTAGGAGTTGGAAGGAAGCGGCCGTGGCCTTAATTAAGGTACAGCCCCAGCATTTGCCTGGTGTGAAAATGGGAAACCACGGAAAACCATTTTCAGGGCTGCCGATAGTGGGATTCGAACCTACTATCTCCCGGATGCGAGCTCACAGCCGCGCGCCTCTACGCGCACGGCCAACTCGCCCGGTGACCATGGTATAAATAATGGAAGTAATCAAAGTGAAAATTTAAAAGCAATAGTATATGAGAAGTACTAACGCATATTCACTTAGCAACAGTGAGTATTAAAGACTCTCCGTGCACGTTACAGCCATGACTCTGCAAAGAATCCATACTGGTTGCAAAGAGGAAACTCAGTGAACTGGGAAAGGGAAATCCGATTAGAAGTAATATAAATAATAACAAGGTTTACATCGCCTCAGAAAAGAAGAATTCAAACTCCAAGAGAGCTCACGGAGAAGAGTGCGAGTAAGAAGATAAACGAAATAAGATTGAGTAAAGCTACCTTCTAAACTCTTGGGATTACGAATATCTTGTCTCGAGAGATTTTCATTTATTTTCTTCTGACTGAGCTTGAAAAATAATGACACAATCTGTAAGTGTTTCGACTCATAACTTAGAAAGAAAGAAATCATGATCAGTTACGAAAACTATCTGTAAGGAAAATATTACTAACAACGGTAATACTGCTTCCTTCTTGTGCTAGAAACAGGAAAACTGAAGACATATACTGATATTAAAGTCAGAGCTGGGGTCCTCGGCGCCGTCTTGGTACCATACAAAGCAGGGAAACAACGAGAATTATACAAAAGTAACTCTCAGTACAAGCAGCTAAATTTTCTTATTGCTGTATCACTAACAATCTGGAGTTCAAATCTTATGGATAGAAAATAAGCGTTCTCCATCCTCAAACCCACAAGCTTCAAAACAAAAGATCAAAGTCTAGCAGGAAACGTGTTCAGTAATGACGTCCAAAACTTAGGATCTAAACGTTACGTACTTACGGACATGCGTAAAAGTAAGACTAATATAAAAAACTAGCAAGATACCCGTGCTTCGCTACGGTATTATACTGAAATATGTAATTGAATGCTTAACATTTTATATATAATCCTCCGAAATTCGCGATCTGACTCGTTTTCTGAGAGAATCCGCCAAAATTCGCGATCTGACTCGTTTTCTGAGAGATTACGGGAAAGTTCCTCAAATTTTTCAATCTTTCTTTCCAGCAATCGATTTCGTACTTCCCGGGCTATATCCAGGTATTCCACGCTGTCAGTTGGGTCCCTAAATCTTTGCCATCCTTTCCTATAAGCATTTTTAGTGTGGATCAAATCCTGAAGGAGATACGGCGTGGTGTCGTCTTGGGTGCCTTGGCGGTACTGAACCCGCGGCCGGACTGTATTCGTAGTAATTACCAGGCCAGGACCCGTTTCCAGCGCGGTCCGCACAATTTGACGACGGTCCAGAACATTATTATTATTATTATTATTATTATTATTATTATTATTATTATTATTATTATTATTATTATTATTATTATTATTATTAGATGTTGTGAACCCCACAGAAAGATGCAAGAATGACATACTTCCGTGCATTATTGACCTTATTATAGAGGTGAACAATTTGACGGTCAATCTCATTCCTATCGTTTATTTCAAATGTGTTTAAATTTTTATTTATATGCCAGGAGAGTCTACTGTAATCTATGAACGTTCTCCGAAGGAAAAATGGCTGTTGAAATCGAACCCAGGAAAGATTAAAAATTATCGGTTTATGATCAGAATAAGTACATCGAAAATCCACAACCTTTTTCCAGTCATTCGATAGGGTCAGGAATGGAATGAATAAAGCCCCATCTAGTGGCGACAATAGGAATTGTGCCGGCTGCCGAAGCACTCCTCTGGGGGCAATGATCGATGAATGACAAATGAAATGAAATATTGGACAGTATTGCTGGAATGAATGATGAAAGGGAAAACCGGAGTATCCGGAGAGAAACCCGTTCCGCCTCCGTTTTGTCCAGCACGAATGTCACATGGAGTGAAAGGGATTTGAACCACGGAACCCAGCTGTGAGAGGCCGGCGCCCTGCCGCCTGAGCAACGGAGGCTCCTGATAAGAACATTATGAACAGTAAAATCAATTGGTCTCACCTCCTTTTATACCCCACCGCCGTTAAGTTTATTTACAAACCCCCCCCCCCCAAAAAAAAATTAAAAGAAGGCGTGTTTCTTTATGTTCAAAGGAGATTCCAAACACCAGTGTTCACGTCTATTACCTTCAGTTTTGAGATATAAGAATCCCGATAAAAATAATTCACTTTTTTCACTTCCTTTCACAATTCCCCCCCCCCCCGGCCACCTAAGTGAATTACCCGGCAAAAAATACTTGTTTCTTTAATAGTAAAGGATCTTCTAAATACCAATTATCACGACTCTAACTTCTTCAGTTTTTGATTTATGTGTCCTCGTGAAAGGAATTCAACTCCTTTTCACTCCCGCCTCGCAAGATGGTCCCCCCCCCACAAAAAACGCGTTTTTTTTTTTGTTTGTAAAGGAAATCCAAATACCAATTTTCACCTCTGTAACAACTTTATTTTTATTAGATGTATGTATTCTTATACAATTAAGTCAATTAATTTATCAATTCTTTCAGCCGCCCCCCCCTCCACCCAAGTATTATTTCCGAAAACTAAAAATACACGTTCCTTTATTTTTAATAGAGATAAAAGGTACCATTTTTCACTTCTGTAACATGTTAAGTTTTTTGATATGTACTGTAGAAATTCTCATTTTAAAATTTCACCCCTTTTTATTTCCCCTTAAAGGGAGTTTCCAAAAACAAATCACCTATGTTCCTTTACATTTAGAGGAAATTCCAAATACTCACTTTTTACGTCTGTTACATTTTACGTTTCTCACATATTCTGTAGATATAGTCTTTCGAAAAATTCACCCCAATATGTCACTCCTGTTTAACCGCCATTAATTGGATTTTCCAAAAACAAAAAATACGTGCTTCTTTATTCTTAAAGGAGATCCCATATACACATTTTCAGTTCTGTAATATTTTCAGTTTCTGAGATATGTGTATCCTCATTAAAGGCATTCAACCCTTTTACACCCCTCCCATTGGGATTTACAGAAAACAAAAAAATACGTGTTCCTTTACTTTTGAGGGAGATTCTAAATACCAATTTTTACATCTATAAACTTTTAAAGTTTTAAGATGTAGACACACTAATTTAAAAAATTCACCCCCCCTTTTACCCCCCATTATTTGGATTTTCCAAAAACGAAAAAATACCTGCTTCTTTATCTTTAAAGTAGATCCCAAATACCAATTTTCAGGTCTGTAATATCTTCAGGTTCAGAAATATAAGTAGCCTCATTAAAGGCATTCAACCCCTTTTCCAACCTTCCCATTGGGATTTTTCAAAAACAACAAAATACGTGTTTCTTTATTTTTAAAGGAGATTCTAAATACCAATTTTTACATCTATAAACTTTAAAAGTTTCGAGATATAGATACACTCATTTTAAAAATTCACCCCCCCCCCGATTAATTGGATTTTCCAAAAACAAAGAAGTACGTGTATCTTTATTTTTAAAGGAGATCCCAAACACCAATTTTCAGGTCTGTAATACCTGCAGGTTCTGAAACATAATTATCCTCCTTAAAGGCATTCAAACCATTTTTCACCCCTTTTCACCCCTCCAATTCAGATTTTCCGAAAACAAAAAGAATACGTGTTTCTTTATTTTTAATGAAGATTCTAAGTACCAATTTTTACATCTGTAAACTTTAAAAGTTTTGAGATATAGATGCACTCCTTTTAAAAATTCACCCCCCTTTTCACCCTCCCATTAATTGGATTTTCCAAAAATAAAAAAATATGTGTTTCTTTATTTTTAAAAGAGATCAAATGTACCAATTTTCAGGTCTGTAATATCTTAAGTTTCTGAGATATAAGTATCCTCCTTAAAGGCATTCAGCCCATTTTTCACCCCTTTTCACCCCTCCAATTCAGATTTTCCGAAAACAAAAAGAATAGGGGAAAGGGGGGCAAGATGGGGACACGGGGCAAGACGGGGTGGGGGTTTCCTTGTCTCCATGGTGTTGCCACTGACCTGAAAATGGAAATAGCTTGAAGGGCAGATGAAGGTTACACAGTTAGTACGATTTCTAGTCAGTGTGAGCTGTCTGGATGCTTGGAGTGGCCTTTTTACTGTTTCTCACCTCTGTGATGTTATACATATGTATCCTTTGGACTTTGATGAGGTAAGCTGGAATTGCAATACATTTGTTCTTGAATACTATCCATTAGACTGTACCTTAATGCATATATATTGAGCTTGTGGAAGTAATTCATAAATAAATGAATATATTTTTAATCCGTTGGTCTCAGTATAACATTTGGGGCAAGATGGGGACGTCCCCGTCTTGCCCCAGTCCCCATCTTGCCCTAGTCCCCATCTTGCCCCAGTCCTAATCTTGCCCTTTAGGATAAATAGTATTTCCCCTATAGGTACTTATATAATTTCTAGTCATATTTAATTTTTATAAATTATGCCCCCTGGTATAGGCCATGGGGCCAAATACTGAGTGCAAAGGGTAGTGGATTTCTCAATCAGTCATTACCGACAGCAGTGACTACGCTGGCTAAAGCGCAGCGATAGGTCATGGGACCAAGCTCTCTGTTGACTCGATAGACGCGTGGGTTCGACCCTCACCGTCGGCCTTCCCTGAAATGGTTTTCCGTGGTTTCCCATTTTCAACACCAGTCAAATGCCGGGACGGTACCTTCTGACAGTCCACGGCCACTTCCTTCGACACCCTTGCCTAGTTTCATTCATCTTCATCCATTCCATCTCTCATCCCGACGCGCAGGTCGCCCACGGCTGTCGACTTTAAAGACCTGCACACGATCTCCCAGGAGGTCACACGAAAAAAACGGTCATTAAATCCATACATTTTTACCATAAAAATGAATTTAAATTGTATTCTTGCTCATTATGCCATCTACGAGCCTTATGATGGTTTATTATGGTGTAATACTTTACGTTGATATTAGTAATTCAAGGTTATGGGAATAGATTCAAATTTTAGTATAACTTTTACTGAAGAATGCAAGTTTTCAGGCCAATGGCAGCACCATGGAGACAAAGAAACCTCCACCCCGTCTTGCCCCATATGTGGGGCAAGACGGGGCATTGGTAGTATGCATGATTTTTTGTGTGTGGAGATTTTGTGTTTAACTTTTCAAAAACTATTTTAGTGCACTATGAGAAACAGATAGTGACGCAACAAAATGGAACTATTTTTGAACATATTATCAACATGTATAACGCACCTGAACTACTTTTTCCTTAGCGTCCCCATCTTGCCCCCCCCCCCCCCCCTTCCCCTACGTGTTTCTTTATTTTTAATGAAGATTCTAAGTACCAATTTTTACATCTGTAAACTTTAAAAGTTTTGAGATATAGATGCACTCCTTTTAAAAATTCACCCCCCTTTTCACCCTCCCATTAATTGGACTTTCCAAAAACAAAAAAATACGTGTTTCTTTATTTTTAAAACAGATCTAATGTACCAATTTTCAGGTCTGTAATATCTTCAGTTTCTGAGATATAAGTACCGGTGTCCTGATTAAAGGCATTCAACCCCTTTTTCACCGTTTTTCACCCCTACTATTGGGATTTTCGAAAAAAAAAATACGTGTTTCCTTATTTTTAAAGAAGATTCTAAATACCAATTTTTACATCTGTAAACTTATAAAGTTTTGAGATATAGATACATACATTTTAAAATTTCAACCCCCCTTTTCACCCCCTTAGCGAAGGAATATCCAAAAATCCTCTCTTAGCGAGCACCTACATCTTAATATGAATCTATGCCCAAAATTTCATTTCTTTATGTCCAGTAGTTTTGGCTCGGCGATGATGAATCAGTCAGTCAGTCAGTCAGTCAGTCAGTCAGTCAGTCAGTCAGTCAGTCAGGACAAGTTATTTTATATATATATATATAGATAACAGTTAGCGCATAGCTCACATCAGCTAAAATAAAAGTAAAATAACAATAGTCCTCCTCTGTGGTATAGTGGTTTGCGGCATTACCTTCCACCCCCGGATGCGCGGCTCTGCTACGAAATTTGAAAAGAGGTATGAGGGCTGCAACGGGGTCCCCTCAGCATCGGAAGATCAACTGAGTAAAAGGTGTTTTCGATTTCTAACTCAGCCCTCTTCGGAGTGATTTTTCGTGATTTTTCACTTCTCCTCCAGGCAAATCCCGGGACGGTACCTAATTTAACGCCACAGCAGCTTCCTTCCCTCTTCTTTGTCTATCCTTTCCAATCTTCTCATCCTCCCACGAGCCCCCTGTTCAGCACAGCAGGTGAGCCTGCATGGGTGAGATACTGTTCCTCCTTCCCCAGTTATATCCCCGACCCAAAGTCTCCCGTTCCAGGACACACTCCTTGGGGCGGTAAAGGTGGCATCCTTCGCTGAGTCCGAGGACAAAACCAACCCTGTAGGGTAAACAGATTAATAAAGAAAGAAAAATAATTAGAACAGTAATATACTTTGTGGAAATCGAAATATGGGGCATAGCAGTTTAACATGGGAAAACAGTTTTATCCTGAAGTACTCCATCTGGCCACTTAAAAGAAAAAAATACTAGTCCACTTTTTTAATACTAAAAATTTAATCAGAATACAACAAGTATAATGTATTTAATGTTTATTTACTACCCGGCCTCGCGGTATAAGAATAACGTGTCTACATCTTACACCGAAAGCTCTGGGCTCAATTCTTGGTGAGTTCAGGGATTTTACCTGCATTTGAGGGCTAGCTGAAAGACCACTCAGCCTATATGATTAGAATTGAAGAGTTATTTGACGGTACGATGGTAGCCCCGGTCTAGAAAGGAAAAAATAACGGCCGAGAGGAGTCTTCGTGCTGACCACACTACACCTCGTAATATGCAGGCCTTCGGGATGAGAAGCGGTCGCTTGGTAGGTCAAGGCCATTCGGGGCGCTTGTGCCGTGGGGTTTGTTTTTGGTTTTTTGTTTACTATTAGAGAAAAATTGAAATGTTCACCTTTTATTTTTCATATCAGCCATGAATTATAACTAACGTGAGGATAATTAGGTATTAAGAATCCTGTTTTAGGCAACATAAACAGTAGTGATGGGACATTCGATTCATTTTACTGAATCGATTCGTTTGATTCCGTTCACGTTACTGAATCGATACAGTGATCCGATTCACGGCTCATTGGTCACCGCTCCTACTGCATCTGTGTAGTATGTACTGGTAAGACAGCAGCAACAGCATTCAGTGCTCGCAGCTGCCATCTGGTCTTCATACTATGAACTCCTTTCTTATAAAATATGCTAGTTACTCTAATACATCGAAGGTTTCCGGCGACGCAGGGTGGGAAAGGTTAGGATTAGGAAGGTAGCAGCCATGGCCTGAATTAAGGCACAGTCCCAGCATTTCCTGGTGTGAAAATGGGGAAACTACGGAAAACCATCTTAACGGCTGCCGACGGTGGGATTCGAACCCACCATCCCCCGAATGCAAGCGCATAGCCACGCGATATTAATCGCACGACAACTCGCTCAGTCATTTTTGAAAATGTGTATTTTTCTATCAGCTGAGGATTTTTTAAATCGTCATATTTTGTATAGGCTACCCGAGATGTGCAGTAGCCCGCTGGTTTTCTGATTCAACATACTGTTATTGCGTCTGTCCACATATGATTGAAGTCTTGTGCAACGATGTGACATATGAACTGAGAAAATACTGAGCCGTTCTTCCCAATATAAAACAGGTACTTTTGAGTGGTCATGAGCATGACTCATAGTCATAGGGCAGACTAGAGTCGAGTTTAATTGTCAAATGTCAACTAAGTTATAATACTAAGATTCATTAAACTAATAAATAGTATAAACTAATAACCTACCTACTTACTAGCCACTTCAGAATTATGTTGTGACTACCTTTTTAACACTGCAAATAAATCCATCTATTATTTAAACCTCCCTGTAAGTAGAGGACAGTGAATGCAAATGGGTATTATTTTCAAATGAGCTGAGCTCGAGAGTCCATTATAGCATACGATTCTTTCAGTGTAGCATGGCTCACTGTATGTCTCGCTGCAGTGAGCCGATAAGGAGCCGTGCGTATCTTGTGTCTCACTGAGCCGGCTCGTTCACGATTCTTTCCGTGTGCCATGGCTCACTGTATGTCTCGCTGCAGCGGAAGCTCGGCTCTCCGCGTGTCCAGTGAGCCGATAAGGAGCCGTGTGTATCATGTGTGTCACTGAACCGCGCTCGTTCACGATTCTTTCGATGTGCCATGATTCACTGCCTCGCTGCAGCGGAAGCTCGGCTCCCCGTCAACGTCCAGTGAGTGCGCCACTCAGCACTGTCCGCTGGGAGTAAGCTGAATCGTGTGCCGTGAGCTCGCCGTTCCTGTGAATCGATTCACTCGGACACTTGAATGAATCGATACACTGCTTCGAATCATGCATTCAGTAGCCAACACTACTAAACAGGCATTGAAAAGGATAAAACAGGATCTATCAAATTTTTGTCAAAACTTCTAAGACCTTTTTTCCGCGACTCCTTGGTGGAAAAGTGGGTCAAAACTGTGATGAACATGTAGACTTGGCCCAGTTTTACGGCCGGATGCCTTTGATGATGCCAATCCTGTGTTGAGGAATGAATTCATATTCCGTATATCTGTGGTGGTTTTTAGTGGTGTGTGTGTGTGTGTTCATTAAAATGTATGTGTTATGACAAAGACAAAAGTCCAGTCCCCATGTCTGAGGTATTAACCAGGTGCTGTTTCCTCTGCAGGAATCGTTAATGTATTTCTTCAACCCGACATTATGGTATACATAATATAATTAAGGCAGACGTTACGTGGTGTGCGAAATTTCCATAGTTGCCGAATTTTTTGAAACTACTGTGTACTGTGTTTGTTATCATTGGGAAAAGGAATTCTGATGGGACTAAAGTGCCACCATAACTATTCTTAGATTTCAATTTTCTGAGCCTAAGTTGGCAGCTTCGACCCTGACTCATTCCACTGGTATTTGAAATGCTCGAATACGTCAGGCCTGTGTCGGTAGATTTACCGGCACGTAAAAGAGCTCCCACGGGAAAAGCTTCCGACACCTCGGCGTCTCCAAAAACCGCAAATATGTAGTCAGAGGGACGTAAAACCAATAACATTATTAGATTTCGACTTCATAAACTACAACTGAAGGATTAAACGATGAATGATACTGATTCGCACAGTTCGCACAAGCTCAGTCTATGGGGATTTCCATGCAGGAATAGGTTAGATTTCAATCAGTCGTAGGCATTCCCTATCCCGGACGTAAGTTCAGTAGGAAAAGTTGCATAAATATTAGGTGTTTTATGGCTTTGCCCCTAGTGTTTATGCAACTCTTTAAACAAAAGCGTTGTGCGGCGTTGAACAAGCTTTGTACTGGTTTAAATCAAACCTAATCTAATCTGCTTCGAAAATCCGTTCCCTCACTAATTAATAATTAGCAATCCTTGTCACTAGATGACAAACCAAATAATTTAGCTCATAATGAATAACATAACCGATGTAATTATAAAATTATTTAACCGGTTTTGGCTTAGAATACGTCCATCTTTTCATTCCGGTGCTCTCCTGGAAAAAAACCATGTGTCCTTAAAAAGGTGTACACCGACTAACTTCAATAGATTCAAATTAATAAATAATAGAATAAATTAGCTGAAAATAGGAAGGTCAAAAGCGTCTACACAAACAGCTGACAAGGTGAATTGGCCTTCAGTGAACAGCACGGGAATCCACCATTTTGCTGTGAAACCAGATCACGCGTTCGCTGAAAAATTAGTCTAAATCAGGACCGAGAGGTGATAAGACATACCGTACTGAGATGTGTCATTCCTTTCATCTATGCGGTTTCTACTAATATACGCAATATTTTTCAGAAAACTTGAACATAAATGTGAAAAGTTGTGAAATAGTTCCGATTTTTTCAAATATCCGAAATGTTCTCCACACCTAAGGTCCAAGCCAACCACAAACGAAAACAAGTAGGGAGAATAAGTCAAAAGGAATAGAACAAGTACAAAATGATGGAGGCTGGGAGCCTGTAGACAACGTCAAGAGAGCCGAGACTGTCGAGGGCTGAGAGTCTCAAAATGGACTTTTCATTTAAAACAATTCGTGTGTGTTTGCTGGAATTCGAACAGCAGACGATTTGGTGCGAAGAGAAATCACAATATTATGTGGTTATGTAATATCTCTTCAATAATTTTACAGACATATATATTTGTGTACCTCTTCAATTAGTCTTTTACCCTTTGATCTGCCTTCCATGATAATTAACAAGCACAAAAACAGTTAACCAATATCATATCTGCTGTATTGAGGTAATTGAGGTAAATCACGAAACCCCACACATAAAACGACTGTTTGCTAGACGCCGGGCGAAAAAGTGATTATGCTCTGAAGATCGCTTGCTTGGCGAACTGTAAATGTTCTCTTGGCATTGTTTAGGTTAGCCTAGCTTAGTATAGCAGTCTGTTTGTGCCATTCCATATAAGGCTGTTGGTATCAAAAGGAGATATCTCCACTTTTCGTTGGAAATGAGTTACTGATACCGTTATATTGTATTAATAGCTGTCTTGTCTTTTTCAAAAATAACAAAATCCCATCGTTTCAGAGTACGAAAGTACGGTGTTACTTTCAAACAGAACAATCTCCGCCATCTGTTGGTATCAAAAGGGACAATCTCCAGAACTACCAATCAGCTCTTTATGCTCACGCCATGTGAGTGCTGCCATGTAGGTTCAATTGAGTTATAAATTGAGACTGTCTTGCTTATGCATGCCTTTTTTTTTGTTTTAGAGTTACACTGGTGGCATTTCTGGTGTTTTGAAAATATATGTACGTGCACGAACATATTATATTACCAAAACAAACTGTAGCTTTTTTCAGTGTGTTCTGTGATTGATGAACATGCTACCGCAAAACGTGACACCTGTGTCACCCACAAAAGTGAGGAAATAGACTCACGATCATAGGAAATGGAAATCAGTTGTTGCAAAAAAAGTGGCAATAACATTCAGTCAGTAAATATTTTTTAACCAGGTAGAAATTCAATTGGGAAATGGACTTATATACTCTTGTATAGTCAATATCCATATGAACTGATCATAACCTCAGGACACTTTATTATAAGAGCTATCCTTAGTTTACAGACTTCTCTTCCTTCTTTTTACTGACTATCTGAAGGATAATAATAATTCTTAAATGTTATTGTACCCTACATTGAATGTATTATTAATAAGATTGTTTTCAAATCTAAACTGATGTGATTTGTGCTGGTCGTCTTCCGTTTTTCAGTCTAGGTAATATTATTCATCACCTTTGTAACTCTTAAATAAATGTACAGTGCATTATAGTGACATTCTTGACCTTTCAATCTAGTGTAAATAAAAATAGTGTATGTATCACAATTCTGTAAGTTATTAGCAAAAAGAGCAATCTCCTTACACGTTGGTATCAAAAAGAGCAATATCCACGAAAATCTGAAAGTTAGTATCAAAAGGAACAATCTCCGAAATACAATTTAAAATACCTAATTAACCATAAATTATATGGTAGGTTTTCTTTGATTACTCGCTCACAGCCTGCCTGCTGTGTATATAAGACAAAAATCACTCAGATAGAATGAATAGAAATGCATTAGATAAAACATCACTCCCACTGTAGAGTGCAGGAGCGTGGAGATTGCTCATTTTGATACCAATAGCCTCATATCTTCATTAGAGAGATATTTTTCGTTGGGTTGCGTAGCGTAGCTTGGCTTTCTCTGGGTGGTGGCTTTAAGACTGGGCACGCCTCCTAGTCACACATGGATATGCAGTCCATCAGAACAAGATTCGTTGTGTTCATTTTCTTGTGCTAGTGGGTAAGGAAAAATGAATCTTAAATGCATCATACTGTTGGAGTCCGTAAATACTTCATGAAAATGTACATTCCTACAGTTCGGTACAATAAGAAACCCTGATGCGCAATAAGTAAAGAACAGTTAAGTTCTTGCTAATGTAAGGCAGAACTAACGGACGTTTCTGTATCATCCAACTTCGTTATGATGTAACTGTTGTCTCAGAATGGATTATGTTCAAGTCTGAGGTATGGTAAGTAGGAATATTACTAGTACTCGCAGATAATGTCAATTCCATGAACCATGAAGAGCACATGAGGAAGATAAAGGAACTGGGAAGGTCAGTGTTGTGTTATTCTTGCCGAAGAAATGAAGATTCTACTTTATGCTTAGTAATTATTTCTCTGGAGAAGAAACGACTGTAAAAGAGTCACGCTCACGTAAAATGTTTGGATACATATAAATATGAAACAATAACTTGCTGCAATATATTTTCCTTGAATATTTGGTTACCCTAGATGTGTCTGACATTGCTTCCACTTGATTATTCCAGGCTCCGCACTTTACCGGGCGAGTTGGTCGTGCGGTTAGGGAAGCACAGCTGTGAGCTTGCATCCGGGAGAAAATGGGTTCGAACCCCACTGTCGGTAACCCTGAAAGAGGTTTCCCGTTGTTTTCCATTTACACATCAGGCAAATGCTGGGGCTGTACCTTAATTAAGGCCACGGCCGATTCCTTTCCACCCCTATCCCATCGTCACCACAAGACCTATCTGTGCCGGTGCGACGTAAGAAAAATATTAACGCTCCTTACTTTCATCTTTCCTAACCGACTTCCGTTGGGCAATTCTTCTTCTCCTCCGATCCCGATGGCATTAGGTTTACGAGCCTTAGGGAGTCTTATTTATACGCCTCCCAGCCTCACATGGATACCTGCTTTACACACCCGTTGCACTGCCAACACACTTCGTCCCGCACGAGCAGCAATTTCCCAGACGGATGCATCACTTTCTCTCATGCCAATAATGCGCCCTCTTTCTAACTCACTCATTTGATGGTACCGTTCTCACATACGTCTGCGAGGCATCCTGCACGTATGCTCAAGTCACACTGATCCATTACCTTCGGTTTATAGCGACATAGAGAGCTGCAGGCGCATTTTACCTGTCAGTGGTGGTGCGCCGCGATATCGATGTGGGCCTTGAACTTGAGGGCCGACATGGTTTCTTCAGACCACACTAATGCACATGGCCTATGGATATGAACTTCCTATCTGTAGTCTTTCAAGGTGTTCTGGTTTTTATGAACATGAACGTATTTACGATCAGTGGTATCCATTAAGAGGTGTTTAAGAAAATACCAGTCAGCACGCAATAAAACTTCTAAGCTCATGCAAGTTAACTCCGCATATTTACATTTTCTTGCTTTTGATGACAAATAAGAGTTACAGCTCCCTTTTACTCGTCTGTTTGCGAGAACACCCGATGAGTCGGAAAAATCTTTTACGCCACTGGCAGGGGAGAAACTGGTCTCGCTGAGAGGCAGTGTTTTGCCTCCCGTAAAAGAAAAACCCCGTCTCCGCTTTTTATGTCATATAATTTTTGAAGTCGTGATGTGCTGAAAGTAGAAGGTGGAGGGAATAACCTATATTTTTAATAAATCGCCCCTTTCAGGGGTTTTATTTTGAGTTTCGTTAGTGAAAGAAAGGTTTAAAATTTGGAAAAGGTCGAAAGAATGTTTGATTTCCTATTTAAAACAGGTCGTAAGTTAGCCAGGTTTCGAAACGCGTGTTCGGCTTCTTGGTTCTTACGGCCCGTTTTAAGAGCACGATGCTAGGATCTGTTGAGTGGCTGATAGAGCACCGAGAAGGGTAGGCTTCGCCTTAAGAGCGGCTAGTTTGACTAGCCTTGCTGCTGTACTGTCAGAAGGTGCAGGGGCCGTTCCCAACTGTTGGCTGTCCAGAGAATGGTTTTCCGTGGCGTTCCATTCTCCAGCATTAAGGCGAATGCCACGTCAGTTCGTATCACAAAGCACGGTCGCACCCACCTCACCTCCATAAATCAAATCACCAGTACAAATCTCCCAGGCCTGAGAGACGGCGATAACGTCTAGGAGGCCCGCCATACCCTGCCTGGGTACGGAATGGAAAACGTTTGACCCAAACCTGCTTTGTATGGATCAGTGATGTGTTAGCGTACATTGTCCGATCTGCATTCAGGCTATCGTCTAGGCGGCATATTCCCTATCAGGTGTTTATCTAACTTGTTCTTCATAATATCCTCCCTGATCGTGCTTTCAGGAGAACGACTGTCTACGTAGGCTACGACTCTTTATATCGAGCTGAACTTAGTGGCTCAGTTGGTTGAAGCGCTGGTCTTCCGACCTCTGCTTGGCAAGTTCAATCCATTCTCAGCCTGTTGGTATTTGCAGGTGGTCAAATACGTCAGCCACGTGTCGGTAGGTCCACTAGCACATAAAATAACTCTTGCGGGACAAAATTCCATCATCTTTGCTTCAACGAAAACCGTCAAAAAGCAGTTAGTGGGACATAAAAGCAATATTATTATTATTATTATTATTATTATTATTCTTATTATTATTATTATTATTATTATTGTTACGGATTTTTGTGGATTTGCAGAGGTGAAAGAAGGTGCTGGCTGGAATAGGTCTCAACTACAGAATTAAAGTTAATTTAAAACTTTGACAAAGGTTATATTTTCAACAGACAACAAGGTTTAACAATTTTCATATAGACTTTCAAAACTCAACAAATAACAAGTCAGCAACAAGCCAAAATCAGGTACAAAGAAATTACAAGATTTCGGGGGTTATTACCAAAATCTGGGCTTCAAGCCCCAAGTATAATTCCTGAGCTCTCAGCTCACAACTACCATTGCTGAAGGGCATAAAACCCCTAAGTACAAGGGTCACTTGCTCCTAATTACAGTGTTAAGAAAAAAAGCAGACCCGCTCTCAATTTGACAAGCCTATCAAAGGTTACAACAAACTTCATTTCTATCTGCCCTTAAGGCACACCAAGAAACAGGGGTATTTGATACCCAACCTACAGGGCCTTTACACGAGGAAAATAAAACATCAGGTTAAGTTACTGGCCCATAATACAAAAGAGAATGGAGGCGAAGCTTGCACTCCTAATACACTTTTAACCTACTTGGCACTAGGCCGCTTACGCAAGGGCTAATCCCATACTAATGAGGTGACACGATAAGAAAACTTTATTACATTACGAAGAGAAGAAAAACGGTTATGAAAACGTAGTCACCTCAAAACAATGTGAGTGGGAGCTCGAGAGGGTTAGGCATTCTCTATCCCAATTTGTAGTTAAAGAGACGGAATTTTTACCAAATGTCTATTACATTTTAAAGATAGGTTACATGAGAAAAGTTTCCAACCTGCCCCGAGGGTTAAACTGCTGAGCTAGCAAGAAATAAAGTTATTAAACGGCCATTACCTTGTGGATGAACTGCTGCCCGAAGAAAGAGGCGCTTCCCGCCCCCTGCTACACAATCACACACTAAGCAAGATGTCGACGAAGTGGCCCCGAGACAAGAAAATCAGCAGTTTATATGCCCTCGGGGAACATTCGAGACCTTTCAAGAATGAGTACACACACCCCCCTCAACTTTATTGGATAGCTTAAAGCAACATCTCCATATCGGAGAAGACATACGTTATTGTTCAAAAATTAATTAGAGAAATTCGGGATTGGCTAAATTCAAAACAAGCGGGTAGAAATGATTAACGTTGCCAACCCACAAACCACAGAACAAAATTTAGTAAGGTCAAAAACTTATCAACACAAAACTTCTTCAAGAAGGTTCATTCCTTTGCAACAGAGTGCGTAATCCTAGTTTTTTCTCTGTAGAGACATCTAGAAGAGAATGTCCACACTTCTTGATACGGGATAAACAAACACAAATCAAAATAGACACAGTTCAGAACACTACAAGATTACCAAATTTACAGTAGTGACATATTTTAAGAAATAGTAGAATTAACTCAGTTTTCAAGGTTCCAAACTTCTCCTGCAGAGGAGTTTAAATTGGCGCAATATTTGAATGAGCGGCATGGAGGTGTACCGCCCGGTACAATTATTATTATTATTATTATTATTATTATTATTATTATTATTATTATTATTATTATTATTATTATTATTATTATTATTATTATTATTATTATTATTATTATTATTATTATTATTATTATTATTATTATTATTATTATTATTATTATTATTATTATTATTATTGAAAATCCACTTGAATTTAAAATAAAATATCACTGGGGTAGGACTAACCATTATTCTTACAAAAAATGACAATAAATAACCATACCTCCGAAAAGAAAACACTTAGTTCACACATACATCAAAGAAATGCGCACTAGTGTAAAGCAAGTGACTAAGAAATGTTGGCCTACCCTACTGTCTTTCTTAGAACCCATGTTGTCAAGTCCCTACTCTCCTCAAGAAAGCAAGTATAAGAGATTGGAACCTCTTAAGTCTCTGGTGAGGATTCTTGTGCCTCTTTAGCAGGAAAATAAACTTGCCTTTCCTCAACTTGCAGGTCGAAATTTAGTGGAAAAGCCATAGGTACAATTTACACACGTTTGATATGCGACCATTTTAGTCTCAATTTGACTGCTCTGTCATCAACTGTAACTCCGCTTAATCCAGCACAAATCTCAAATGAGTGACCGGGATATGAACCACAGGACTCAGCGTTGAAGAGGCCGGCGCGCTGCCGCCTGAGCCGCGGAGGCTCGAATTGGCGGACACTATGTTATTTATTTCTTTATTCCATCGGGTAAATTTAAACCCGCCATCATATCTTGCTCTCCCCCAGGTTTCAAATCCAGCTGGCCTTCTGAGCTCAAGTGGGCGGGTTCGATCCCGGTTCGGTCCAGTGGTATTTGAAGGTCCTCAAATACGCCATTCTCGTATCGGTAGAATTATTGGCACGAAGAAGAGCTCCTGTGCGTCAAAATTCAGTAACCTCTGAGTCTCCGAAAAGAGGAAAAAAAGGTACGAAAATTAATCTGACTAAAACTAATTAAAATATCACTTCAAATACAATGCTTGCCACAGCTAAGAGCTATATTTTCAGCTTATTCTTCTCAAATAGTTTTACCCCTCTCTTTAACGGGTAATTGCGAAGTACATTCTCATTACGAAACATGCAATGTGAGTTGTACATCTTCTTGTGAAGCACGTACTCCGATCAAAAACCAAGTTGTTAGCATGAGGAGAAAAATAGACGGGTGATATTTGCTGTTCATTTCCCGACATCTATCTTTAGTTCTATCAGTGTAAGTAGTACGTGCTGCTTCCATTTGTTAGTTGGAGAGATCTGTGCTCTAGAAACTCAGATCTCGCTGATATTGGATGAGCTCCAAAGGAAAGGGATTTCGCTGCCAATCGGTAAATTTCCGTACATTCTAAGACATGCCGTTGTAGAAATATATCGTTTCTTAAAATCTATTTAAACCGGAGACATGTTACAACAACAGTTTGCTTTACGTCATACCGGCACAGATAGGTCGTATGGCGACGATGGGACAGGAAAGGCCTAGAAGTGGGAAGGAATCGGCCCTTGGTTTTAATTAAGGTACAGCCCCATCGTTTGCCTGGTGTTAAAATGCGATACCAGGGAAAACCATCTTCAGGGCTGCCAACAGTGGGGATCGAAACCACTATCTCTCGGACGCAAGCTCACAGCTGCACGCTCCTAACCGCACGGCCAACCGGAGACATGTTAACCTTATGGATTACTTTCTTATAAAGGATCCTGGATAGACTTCTGCTATAGATTTAATAAGTCCAAAAGACTGTCCTATATAGTCTTCTGGATCGTGACTGGCTTAATCAAAATAGACCATGTCGCGGTAGTGATTGCAGGTTTTTTAGTGTGAATGAAATATAGTATCATCTTCTTCATCTTTATTAGTGTATGCTCCAGGGTCGGTTTTCCCTCTGACTCAGCGAGGGATCCCACCTCTACCGCCGCAAGGGCAGTGTCCTAGAGCATCAGATTCTGGGTCGGGGGATACAACTGGGGAGGATGACCAGTACCTCGCTCAGGCGGCCTCCTTCCTTTGAAAAAATCCCAAGTTGCTCAAATATATAGCATTTTTGCCCAGGAATATATCGAAATATGGAGGCAATTTCAATGACCGTACAGACCTTCGTTTCGGGGTAATTGTTGGATAAACGGTAAGTCGTATCACAGAAAAGATAGCACAATCACGTTTCAATTTGGATAGATCTACAACTTTGGTCCTATGATATATTGTCGTATCTCGATCCCTTATACAATAGATGGAGCTGCAGTTCTCAATTTGAAGTTAATTTTGTACTTTTTACAAGTACACCTTATCGTTTGACGCACTTGTAGGAAAGATAGTATCGTAAAATTCAGTACGCACATTGACACGACCAGTGGTCATATGTTAGCCAATTTGTATGATTCCACCTGCCACATAAGTACCCCAAAATAAAGAAATGTGTGAAAACTGCATCCAAATTTCACCCTATTTATTGTTTCTAACACCGGGATAGTTGGCCGTGTGGTTAGGGCAGCGCGGCTGTGAGTTTGCATCCGGGAGATAGTGGGTTCGAATCCCACAGTCAGAAGTCTGTAATTTCGTTTGTTTTGCCTTTTACACACCAGGCAAATGCTGGGGCTGTACCTTAATTAAGGCCACGTCCGCTTCTTTCCAACTCCTAGGCCTTTCCTATCCCATCGTCGCCATAAGGCCGATCTGTGTCGGTGCGACGTAAAGCCACTTGCAAAAAAAAATGTTTCTAACTCAATCTAACCTATAAATATAGGAGATACGAGAAAATGGCATAGGACCATCCATGCAGAACACTAAAAGAGGCGTCTGATGGCGAAATCTGTTTGTTGTTACGACGTACCATTTAAAATCAGTGAATCCTGAAATGAAGGTCTGCCCTTATAAACTTGCCCATGCTTATCTATCTATATAAATAAAGTTGTAGGGGCTCCGCAGTCTGTAATTTCGTTTGTTTTGCCAATTCTTTCAGATATTTATCCGAATTAGGTCAAGTCAAGACCGTATCAGTGGTTTTTATCTTTTGTGCCTGTTTGTTTGGATATATCTTGACCAAACTTCATACACAGAGTATGCGCATCCAGGAGAAGGTTTAGATAAGCATATGACTTAAAAATCACTGAACAGACTGGGCGTTTACGGAAACCCCAACAGTTGTCTTCCATTTTCTCTGTTACTGTTGATTTTTTTGTAAAATCCGTGGACTATCTGTGAATCGTCACTTCATATTAAACAACTTTTGTTACGTAAATAATTTCGCTTGGTCACTGCACACTCTTTCCTTTGGGTACAATTTCAGGCTGTACAAATTTATTAATTTTAGGCTTCGGAAAATATCGAAATATGGAGCCAATTCCAATGACGGTGCAGACCTTCGTTTCGTGGTAACTGCTGTCTGAAAGGTAAGTTATTACGCAAAGCAGATTAAAATATCGCTGCTCAATTTGGAGAGACCTTCAACTTTGGTCCTATGCTTTATTGTCGTATCACGATTCTTTATACTTCAGATAGCTCTGCATTTCTCGATTATAATAAAATCTCTCCAAGTCGATTGCAACTGGCATTAGGAAAGGGCTCCTGTCATTGTCATGAAAACTATCCATCTCTATTGTGAATGGCATTTGGCATGTGAGCCTGCCATTATTCTAGAAACTTGCGAACTCGATTTTGAATGGCACTAGGAAATGTGGCTGCCCATTATCATCTATATTTTCCCAACGTGCACCTTACATCGGAAACAAAGTATGGGGTCCTCAGAGATTTGTTTCTCGGATAGCACTAAGATACATGCAATTTAATATAACCTTACTCACTGCGTGAACAGTTACCTACGTAGACCTCCGCATGCAAGGTAGAATACAGGGAACATTTGCTAGTAATCAATATTTGTAATTTATCATCGTCAACTCATCAACATATTATAATACCCTAAAATGTCTTTCGGGATCGAGGACAACATATGTGTTTTTGAAATAAATGAAAGGATAGTATTGGCTAAACAAGCCTTCCCAATCAAGAAATTAATTTAAATAGTAGGCATATAGGCATTTTGGCAAAGACTGGGTTATTTGTTGGTATGGCCGTCCCCGCGGTGTACGGGTAGTGCTCTTGCCTCTTATCCGTAGGCCCCGGGCCCGGAGAGGTCAGGGATTTTTTCCTGGATCTGAGGGCTGATTCGAAGTCCACTCAGCCTCGTGATTGTAGTGTCACTCAAGAAAAAAATAAGCGCATGGCATTATACGTTCCTCGCATTTGATGTTTTATCAGACTTATTCTCAATTATTATCAGAATAGAATTCACCTCCCGTTCAAATACAAATCATGCGGATACCCAGAACAAGTATAGCCCTAGGTCAAATCTATATATATAAAAGCAAGTCGGGCTGGAGCGATGTATATATAAATATTTAAAAATGAAAAAAGACGTGAATTAATGAGGCACTTCCAGAAATCTCAGAAATTTGAAACTTGGTACGAGGGAAACTAATGACCCCAAGATCCCTAGAAAAATCCGAAATTCTCAAAATTCCCTGAAGGGGGCACGCTGGGGGGGCTCAAAGTTTGGGCTCAGCATAAGAACACAGTCGTATAGTATATCCAAAACGATAACCTATAGGTTTCGTGGGCTTAAAAATTTTCGGGAATTTCCTCATTTTTATCCCCTATCCCCCCAAATCAAGATGGCGGCACAACCTGCCAGACGAGGTAGACAATTGAAATTTGGTGAATATATAGCTTTTGGTCCCTAACCGACGGGAAAATTCCAAGATGTTCAAATTTTTCACTTTTTACCCCCAAAGATATCGAAATATTGAGGCAATTTTAATGACTGTGCAGACATTCCTTTTGAGCTATTTTTTGGCTAAACGGTAAGTCGTATCACAAAACGGATGGCACAATGTCCCTTCAATTCGGAGTGATCTACAACTTTGGTCCTGTGACATTTTGTCGTATCTCTCTCCCTTATACGTTAAATGTGGCCGTATTTCTGGATTGTTCGTAAATTTGGTGATTTTTACAAGTAAATTTCAATGTTTGACACACTTATAAGAATGATAGGATGATCGCGCTAGGTGTGCACATTGGCACCGTTAAGGGACGTATGTGTACCAAATTTCATGATTCTAGCTTATACATAAGTAGGCAAATTGTAATGTAAAATGTTAAAAATGCACCCAAATTTCACCCCATCCAATATTTGAACTCAATTTACCCCCTTAATATGGGAGATACGAGGATATGGTTTAGAAACAAAGATTTAGAGCGATAAATGAGGCGTCTGATGGCGCAAACCGTTTCTTAATATCATAAACCGTTTAGGAGATATGAATCTCGAAGTGGAAGTCTGCACTTTTCAACGTGCTCATGCTTATCCGTCATCTATATATATAAAAGCAAGTCGGGCTGGAGCGATGTATATATAAATATTTAAAAATGAAAAAAGACGTGAATTAATGAGGCACTTCCAGAAATCTCAGAAATTTGAAACTTGGTACGAGGGAAACTAATGACCCCAAGATCCCTAGAAAAATCCGAAATTCTCAAAATTCCCTGAAGGGGGCACGCTGGGGGGGCTCAAAGTTTGGGCTCAGCATAAGAACACAGTCGTATAGTATATCCAAAACGATAACCTATAGGTTTCGTGGGCTTAAAAATTTTCGGGAATTTCCTCATTTTCATCCCCTATCCCCCCAAATCAAGATGGCGGCACAACCTGCCAGACGAGGTAGACAATTGAAATTTGGTGAATATATAGCTTTTGGTCCCTAACCGACGGGAAAATTCCAAGATGTTCAAATTTTTCACTTTTTACCCCCAAAGATATCGAAATATTGAGGCAATTTTAATGACTGTGCAGACATTCCTTTTGAGCTATTTTTTGGCTAAACGGTAAGTCGTATCACAAAACGGATGGCACAATGTCCCTTCAATTCGGAGTGATCTACAACTTTGGTCCTGTGACATTTTGTCGTATCTCTCTCCCTTATACGTTAAATGTGGCCGTATTTCTGGATTGTTCGTAAATTTGGTGATTTTTACAAGTAAATTTCAATGTTTGACACACTTATAAGAATGATAGGATGATCGCGCTAGGTGTGCACATTGGCACCGTTAAGGGACGTATGTGTACCAAATTTCATGATTCTAGCTTATACATAAGTAGGCAAATTGTAATGTAAAATGTTAAAAATGCACCCAAATTTCACCCCATCCAATATTTGAACTCAATTTACCCCCTTAATATGGGAGATACGAGGATATGGTTTAGAAACAAAGATTTAGAGCGATAAATGAGGCGTCTGATGGCGCAAACCGTTTCTTAATATCATAAACCGTTTAGGAGATATGAATCTCGAAGTGGAAGTCTGCACTTTTCAACGTGCTCATGCTTATCCGTCATCTATATATATAAAAGCAAGTCGGGCTGGAGCGATGTATATATAAATATTTAAAAATGAAAAAAGACGTGAATTAATGAGGCACTTCCAGAAATCTCAGAAATTTGAAACTTGGTACGAGGGAAACTAATGACCCCAAGATCCCTAGAAAAATCCGAAATTCTCAAAATTCCCTGAAGGGGGCACGCTGGGGGGGCTCAAAGTTTGGGCTCAGCATAAGAACACAGTCGTATAGTATATCCAAAACGATAACCTATAGGTTTCGTGGGCTTAAAAATTTTCGGGAATTTCCTCATTTTCATCCCCTATCCCCCCAAATCAAGATGGCGGCACAACCTGCCAGACGAGGTAGACAATTGAAATTTGGTGAATATATAGCTTTTGGTCCCTAACCGACGGGAAAATTCCAAGATGTTCAAATTTTTCACTTTTTACCCCCAAAGATATCGAAATATTGAGGCAATTTTAATGACTGTGCAGACATTCCTTTTGAGCTATTTTTTGGCTAAACGGTAAGTCGTATCACAAAACGGATGGCACAATGTCCCTTCAATTCGGAGTGATCTACAACTTTGGTCCTGTGACATTTTGTCGTATCTCTCTCCCTTATACGTTAAATGTGGCCGTATTTCTGGATTGTTCGTAAATTTGGTGATTTTTACAAGTAAATTTCAATGTTTGACACACTTATAAGAATGATAGGATGATCGCGCTAGGTGTGCACATTGGCACCGTTAAGGGACGTATGTGTACCAAATTTCATGATTCTAGCTTATACATAAGTAGGCAAATTGTAATGTAAAATGTTAAAAATGCACCCAAATTTCACCCTATCCAATATTTGAACTCAATTTACCCCCTTAATATGGGAGATACGAGGATATGGTTTAGAAACAAAGATTTAGAGCGATAAATGAGGCGTCTGATGGCGCAAACCGTTTCTTAATATCATAAACCGTTTAGGAGATATGAATCTCGAAGTGGAAGTCTGCACTTTTCAACGTGCTCATGCTTATCCGTCATCTATATATATAAAAGCAAGTCGGGCTGGAGCGATGTATATATAAATATTTAAAAATGAAAAAAGACGTGAATTAATGAGGCACTTCCAGAAATCTCAGAAATTTGAAACTTGGTACGAGGGAAACTAATGACCCCAAGATCCCTAGAAAAATCCGAAATTCTCAAAATTCCCTGAAGGGGGCACGCTGGGGGGGCTCAAAGTTTGGGCTCAGCATAAGAACACAGTCGTATAGTATATCCAAAACGATAACCTATAGGTTTCGTGGGCTTAAAAATTTTCGGGAATTTCCTCATTTTCATCCCCTATCCCCCCAAATCAAGATGGCGGCACAACCTGCCAGACGAGGTAGACAATTGAAATTTGGTGAATATATAGCTTTTGGTCCCTAACCGACGGGAAAATTCCAAGATGTTCAAATTTTTCACTTTTTACCCCCAAAGATATCGAAATATTGAGGCAATTTTAATGACTGTGCAGACATTCCTTTTGAGCTACTTTTTGGCTAAACGGTAAGTCGTATCACAAAACGGATGGCACAATGTCCCTTCAATTCGGAGTGATCTACAACTTTGGTCCTGTGACATTTTGTCGTATCTCTCTCCCTTATACGTTAAATGTGGCCGTATTTCTGGATTGTTCGTAAATTTGGTGATTGTTACAAGTAAATTTCAATGTTTGACACACTTATAAGAATGATAGGATGATCGCGCTAGGTGTGCACATTGGCACCGTTAAGGGACATATGTGTACCAAATTTCATGATTCTAGCTTATACATAAGTAGGCAAATTGTAATATAAAATGTTAGAAATGCACCCAAATTTCACCCTATCCAATATTTGAACTCAATTTACCCCCTTAATATGGGAGATACGAGGATATGGTTTAGAAACAAAGATTTAGAGCGATAAATGAGGCGTCTGATGGCGCAAACCGTTTCTTAATATCATAAACCGTTTAGGAGATATGAATCTCGAAGTGGAAGTCTGCACTTTTCAACGTGCTCATGCTTATCCGTCATCTATATATATAAAAGCAAGTCGGGCTGGAGCGATGTATATATAAATATTTAAAAATGAAAAAAGACGTGAATTAATGAGGCACTTCCAGAAATCTCAGAAATTTGAAACTTGGTACGAGGGAAACTAATGACCCCAAGATCCCTAGAAAAATCCGAAATTCTCAAAATTCCCTGAAGGGGGCACGCTGGGGGGGCTCAAAGTTTGGGCTCAGCATAAGAACACAGTCGTATAGTATATCCAAAACGATAACCTATAGGTTTCGTGGGCTTAAAAATTTTCGGGAATTTCCTCATTTTCATCCCCTATCCCCCCAAATCAAGATGGCGGCACAACCTGCCAGACGAGGTAGACAATTGAAATTTGGTGAATATATAGCTTTTGGTCCCTAACCGACGGGAAAATTCCAAGATGTTCAAATTTTTCACTTTTTACCCCCAAAGATATCGAAATATGGAGGCAATTTTAATGACTGTGCAGACATTCCTTTTGAGCTATTTTTTGGCTAAACGGTAAGTCGTATCACAAAACGGATGGCACAATGTCCCTTCAATTCGGAGTGATCTACAACTTTGGTCCTGTGACATTTTGTCGTATCCCTCTCCCTTATACGTTAAATGTGGCCGTATTTCTGGATTGTTCGTAAATTTGGTGATTTGTACAAGTAAATTTCAATGTTTGACACACTTATAAGAATGATAGGATGATCGCGCTAGGTGTGCACATTGGCACCCTTAAGGGACATATGTGTACCAAATTTCATGATTCTAGCTTATACATAAGTAGGCAAATTGTAATGTAAAATGTTAAAAATGCACCCAAATTTCACCCTATACAATATTTGAACTCAATTTACCCCCTTAATATGGGAGATACGAGGATATGGTTTAGAAACAAAGATTTAGAGCGATAAATGAGGCGTCTGATGGCGCAAACCGTTTCTTAATATCATAAACCGTTTAGGAGATATGAATCTCGAAGTGGAAGTCTGCACTTTTCAACGTGCTCATGCTTATCCGTCATCTATATATATAAAAGCAAGTCGGGCTGGAGCGATGTATATATAAATATTTAAAAATGAAAAAAGACGTGAATTAATGAGGCACTTCCAGAAATCTCAGAAATTTGAAACTTGGTACGAGGGAAACTAATGACCCCAAGATCCCTAGAAAAATCCGAAATTCTCAAAATTCCCTGAAGGGGGCACGCTGGGGGGGCTCAAAGTTTGGGCTCAGCATAAGAACACAGTCGTATAGTATATCCAAAACGATAACCTATAGGTTTCGTGGGCTTAAAAATTTTCGGGAATTTCCTCATTTTCATCCCCTATCCCCCCAAATCAAGATGGCGGCACAACCTGCCAGACGAGGTAGACAATTGAAATTTGGTGAATATATAGCTTTTGGTCCCTAACCGACGGGAAAATTCCAAGATGTTCAAATTTTTCACTTTTTACCCCCAAAGATATCGAAATATTGAGGCAATTTTAATGACTGTGCAGACATTCCTTTTGAGCTATTTTTTGGCTAAACGGTAAGTCGTATCACAAAACGGATGGCACAATGTCTCTTCAATTCGGAGTGATCTACAACTTTGGTCCTGTGACATTTTGTCGTATCTCTCTCCCTTATACGTTAAATGTGGCCGTATTTCTGGATTGTTCGTAAATTTGATGATTTTTACAAGTAAATTTCAATGTTTGACACACTTATAAGAATGATAGGATGATCGCGCTAGGTGTGCACATTGGCACCGTTAAGGGACGTATGTGTACCAAATTTCATGATTCTAGCTTATACATAAGTAGGCAAATTGTAATGTAAAATGTTAAAAATGCACCCAAATTTCACCCTATCCAATATTTGAACTCAATTTACCCCCTTAATATGGGAGATACGAGGATATGGTTTAGAAACAAAGATTTAGAGCGATAAATGAGGCGTCTGATGGCGCAAACCGTTTCTTAATATCATAAACCGTTTAGGAGATATGAATCTCGAAGTGGAAGTCTGCACTTTTAAACGTGCTCATGCTTATCCGTCATCTATATATATAAAAGCAAGTCGGGCTGGAGCGATGTATATATAAATATTTAAAAATGAAAAAAGACGTGAATTAATGAGGCACTTCCAGAAATCTCAGAAATTTGAAACTTGGTACGAGGGAAACTAATGACCCCAAGATCCCTAGAAAAATCCGAAATTCTCAAAATTCCCTGAAGGGGGCACGCTGGGGGGGCTCAAAGTTTGGGCTCAGCATAAGAACACAGTCGTATAGTATATCCAAAACGATAACCTATAGGTTTCGTGGGCTTAAAAATTTTCGGGAATTTCCTCATTTTCATCCCCTATCCCCCCAAATCAAGATGGCGGCACAACCTGCCAGACGAGGTAGACAATTGAAATTTGGTGAATATATAGCTTTTGGTCCCTAACCGACGGGAAAATTCCAAGATGTTCAAATTTTTCACTTTTTACCCCCAAAGATATCGAAATATTGAGGCAATTTTAATGACTGTGCAGACATTCCTTTTGAGCTATTTTTTGGCTAAACGGTAAGTCGTATCACAAAACGGATGGCACAATGTCCCTTCAATTCGGAGTGATCTACAACTTTGGTCCTGTGACATTTTGTCGTATCTCTCTCCCTTATACGTTAAATGTGGCCGTATTTCTGGATTGTTCGTAAATTTGGTGATTTTTACAAGTAAATTTCAATGTTTGACACACTTATAAGAACGATAGGATGATCGCGCTAGGTGTGCACATTGGCACCGTTAAGGGACGTATGTGTACCAAATTTCATGATTCTAGCTTATACATAAGTAGGCAAATTGTAATGTAAAATGTTAAAAATGCACCCAAATTTCACCCTATCCAATATTTGAACTCAATTTACCCCCTTAATATGGGAGATACGAGGATATGGTTTAGAAACAAAGATTTAGAGCGATAAATGAGGCGTCTGATGGCGCAAACCGTTTCTTAATATCATAAACCGTTTAGGAGATATGAATCTCGAAGTGGAAGTCTGCACTTTTCAACGTGCTCATGCTTATCCGTCATCTATATATATAAAAGCAAGTCGGGCTGGAGCGATGTATATATAAATATTTAAAAATGAAAAAAGACGTGAATTAATGAGGCACTTCCAGAAATCTCAGAAATTTGAAACTTGGTACGAGGGAAACTAATGACCCCAAGATCCCTAGAAAAATCCGAAATTCTCAAAATTCCCTGAAGGGGGCACGCTGGGGGGGCTCAAAGTTTGGGCTCAGCATAAGAACACAGTCGTATAGTATATCCAAAACGATAACCTATAGGTTTCGTGGGCTTAAAAATTTTCGGGAATTTCCTCATTTTCATCCCCTATCCCCCCAAATCAAGATGGCGGCACAACCTGCCAGACGAGGTAGACAATTGAAATTTGGTGAATATATAGCTTTTGGTCCCTAACCGACGGGAAAATTCCAAGATGTTCAAATTTTTCACTCTTTACCCCCAAAGATATCGAAATATTGAGGCAATTTTAATGACTGTGCAGACATTCCTTTTGAGCTACTTTTTGGCTAAACGGTAAGTCGTATCACAAAACGGATGGCACAATGTCCCTTCAATTCGGAGTGATCTACAACTTTGGTCCTGTGACATTTTGTCGTATCTCTCTCCCTTATACGTTAAATGTGGCCGTATTTCTGGATTGTTCGTAAATTTGGTGATTGTTACAAGTAAATTTCAATGTTTGACACACTTATAAGAATGATAGGATGATCGCGCTAGGTGTGCACATTGGCACCGTTAAGGGACATATGTGTACCAAATTTCATGATTCTAGCTTATACATAAGTAGGCAAATTGTAATATAAAATGTTAGAAATGCACCCAAATTTCACCCTATCCAATATTTGAACTCAATTTACCCCCTTAATATGGGAGATACGAGGATATGGTTTAGAAACAAAGATTTAGAGCGATAAATGAGGCGTCTGATGGCGCAAACCGTTTCTTAATATCATAAACCGTTTAGGAGATATGAATCTCGAAGTGGAAGTCTGCACTTTTCAACGTGCTCATGCTTATCCGTCATCTATATATATAAAAGCAAGTCGGGCTGGAGCGATGTATATATAAATATTTAAAAATGAAAAAAGACGTGAATTAATGAGGCACTTCCAGAAATCTCAGAAATTTGAAACTTGGTACGAGGGAAACTAATGACCCCAAGATCCCTAGAAAAATCCGAAATTCTCAAAATTCCCTGAAGGGGGCACGCTGGGGGGGCTCAAAGTTTGGGCTCAGCATAAGAACACAGTCGTATAGTATATCCAAAACGATAACCTATAGGTTTCGTGGGCTTAAAAATTTTCGGGAATTTCCTCATTTTTATCCCCTATCCCCCCAAATCAAGATGGCGGCACAACCTGCCAGACGAGGTAGACAATTGAAATTTGGTGAATATATAGCTTTTGGTCCCTAACCGACGGGAAAATTCCAAGATGTTCAAATTTTTCACTTTTTACCCCCAAAGATATCGAAATATGGAGGCAATTTTAATGACTGTGCAGACATTCCTTTTGAGCTATTTTTTGGCTAAACGGTAAGTCGTATCACAAAACGGATGGCACAATGTCCCTTCAATTCGGAGTGATCTACAACTTTGGTCCTGTGACATTTTGTCGTATCCCTCTCCCTTATACGTTAAATGTGGCCGTATTTCTGGATTGTTCGTAAATTTGGTGATTTGTACAAGTAAATTTCAATGTTTGACACACTTATAAGAATGATAGGATGATCGCGCTAGGTGTGCACATTGGCACCCTTAAGGGACATATGTGTACCAAATTTCATGATTCTAGCTTATACATAAGTAGGCAAATTGTAATGTAAAATGTTAAAAATGCACCCAAATTTCACCCTATACAATATTTGAACTCAATTTACCCCCTTAATATGGGAGATACGAGGATATGGTTTAGAAACAAAGATTTAGAGCGATAAATGAGGCGTCTGATGGCGCAAACCGTTTCTTAATATCATAAACCGTTTAGGAGATATGAATCTCGAAGTGGAAGTCTGCACTTTTCAACGTGCTCATGCTTATCCGTCATCTATATATATAAAAGCAAGTCGGGCTGGAGCGATGTATATATAAATATTTAAAAATGAAAAAAGACGTGAATTAATGAGGCACTTCCAGAAATCTCAGAAATTTGAAACTTGGTACGAGGGAAACTAATGACCCCAAGATCCCTAGAAAAATCCGAAATTCTCAAAATTCCCTGAAGGGGGCACGCTGGGGGGGCTCAAAGTTTGGGCTCAGCATAAGAACACAGTCGTATAGTATATCCAAAACGATAACCTATAGGTTTCGTGGGCTTAAAAATTTTCGGGAATTTCCTCATTTTTATCCCCTATCCCCCCAAATCAAGTTGGCGGCACAACCTGCCAGACGAGGTAGACAATTGAAATTTGGTGAATATATAGCTTTTGGTCCCTAACCGACGGGAAAATTCCAAGATGTTCAAATTTTTCACTTTTTACCCCCAAAGATATCGAAATATTGAGGCAATTTTAATGACTGTGCAGACATTCCTTTTGAGCTATTTTTTGGCTAAACGGTAAGTCGTATCACAAAACGGATGGCACAATGTCCCTTCAATTCGGAGTGATCTACAACTTTGGTCCTGTGACATTTTGTCGTATCTCTCTCCCTTATACGTTAAATGTGGCCGTATTTCTGGATTGTTCGTAAATTTGGTGATTTTTACAAGTAAATTTCAATGTTTGACACACTTATAAGAATGATAGGATGATCGCGCTAGGTGTGCACATTGGCACCGTTAAGGGACGTATGTGTACCAAATTTCATGATTCTAGCGTATACATAAGTAGGCAAATTGTAATGTAAAATGTTAAAAATGCACCCAAATTTCACCCTATCCAATATTTGAACTCAATTTACCCCCTTAATATGGGAGATACGAGGATATGGTTTAGAAACAAAGATTTAGAGCGATAAATGAGGCGTCTGATGGCGCAAACCGTTTCTTAATATCATAAACCGTTTAGGAGATATGAATCTCGAAGTGGAAGTCTGCACTTTTAAACGTGCTCATGCTTATCCGTCATCTATATATATAAAAGCAAGTCGGGCTGGAGCGATGTATATATAAATATTTAAAAATGAAAAAAGACGTGAATTAATGAGGCACTTCCAGAAATCTCAGAAATTTGAAACTTGGTACGAGGGAAACTAATGACCCCAAGATCCCTAGAAAAATCCGAAATTCTCAAAATTCCCTGAAGGGGGCACGCTGGGGGGGCTCAAAGTTTGGGCTCAGCATAAGAACACAGTCGTATAGTATATCCAAAACGATAACCTATAGGTTTCGTGGGCTTAAAAATTTTCGGGAATTTCCTCATTTTCATCCCCTATCCCCCCAAATCAAGATGGCGGCACAACCTGCCAGACGAGGTAGACAATTGAAATTTGGTGAATATATAGCTTTTGGTCCCTAACCGACGGGAAAATTCCAAGATGTTCAAATTTTTCACTTTTTACCCCCAAAGATATCGAAATATTGAGGCAATTTTAATGACTGTGCAGACATTCCTTTTGAGCTATTTTTTGGCTAAACGGTAAGTCGTATCACAAAACGGATGGCACAATGTCTCTTCAATTCGGAGTGATCTACAACTTTGGTCCTGTGACATTTTGTCGTATCTCTCTCCCTTATACGTTAAATGTGGCCGTATTTCTGGATTGTTCGTAAATTTGGTGATTGTTACAAGTAAATTTCAATGTTTGACACACTTATAAGAATGATAGGATGATCGCGCTAGGTGTGCACATTGGCACCGTTAAGGGACATATGTGTACCAAATTTCATGATTCTAGCTTATACATAAGTAGGCAAATTGTAATATAAAATGTTAGAAATGCACCCAAATTTCACCCTATCCAATATTTGAACTCAATTTACCCCCTTAATATGGGAGATACGAGGATATGGTTTAGAAACAAAGATTTAGAGCGATAAATGAGGCGTCTGATGGCGCAAACCGTTTCTTAATATCATAAACCGTTTAGGAGATATGAATCTCGAAGTGGAAGTCTGCACTTTTCAACGTGCTCATGCTTATCCGTCATCTATATATATAAAAGCAAGTCGGGCTGGAGCGATGTATATATAAATATTTAAAAATGAAAAAAGACGTGAATTAATGAGGCACTTCCAGAAATCTCAGAAATTTGAAACTTGGTACGAGGGAAACTAATGACCCCAAGATCCCTAGAAAAATCCGAAATTCTCAAAATTCCCTGAAGGGGGCACGCTGGGGGGGCTCAAAGTTTGGGCTCAGCATAAGAACACAGTCGTATAGTATATCCAAAACGATAACCTATAGGTTTCGTGGGCTTAAAAATTTTCGGGAATTTCCTCATTTTTATCCCCTATCCCCCCAAATCAAGATGGCGGCACAACCTGCCAGACGAGGTAGACAATTGAAATTTGGTGAATATATAGCTTTTGGTCCCTAACCGACGGGAAAATTCCAAGATGTTCAAATTTTTCACTTTTTACCCCCAAAGATATCGAAATATGGAGGCAATTTTAATGACTGTGCAGACATTCCTTTTGAGCTATTTTTTGGCTAAACGGTAAGTCGTATCACAAAACGGATGGCACAATGTCCCTTCAATTCGGAGTGATCTACAACTTTGGTCCTGTGACATTTTGTCGTATCCCTCTCCCTTATACGTTAAATGTGGCCGTATTTCTGGATTGTTCGTAAATTTGGTGATTTTTACAAGTAAATTTCAATGTTTGACACACTTATAAGAATGATAAGATGATCGCGCTAGGTGTGCACATTGGCACCGTTAAGGGACGTATGTGTACCAAATTTCATGATTCTAGCTTATACATAAGTAGGCAAATTGTAATGTAAAATGTTAAAAATGCACCCAAATTTCACCCTATCCAATATTTGAACTCAATTTACCCCCTTAATATGGGAGATACGAGGATATGGTTTAGAAACAAAGATTTAGAGCGATAAATGAGGCGTCTGATGGCGCAAACCGTTTCTTAATATCATAAACCGTTTAGGAGATATGAATCTCGAAGTGGAAGTCTGCACTTTTAAACGTGCTCATGCTTATCCGTCATCTATATATATAAAAGCAAGTCGGGCTGGAGCGATGTATATATAAATATTTAAAAATGAAAAAAGACGTGAATTAATGAGGCACTTCCAGAAATCTCAGAAATTTGAAACTTGGTACGAGGGAAACTAATGACCCCAAGATCCCTAGAAAAATCCGAAATTCTCAAAATTCCCTGAAGGGGGCACGCTGGGGGGGCTCAAAGTTTGGGCTCAGCATAAGAACACAGTCGTATAGTATATCCAAAACGATAACCTATAGGTTTCGTGGGCTTAAAAATTTTCGGGAATTTCCTCATTTTTATCCCCTATCCCCCCAAATCAAGATGGCGGCACAACCTGCCAGACGAGGTAGACAATTGAAATTTGGTGAATATATAGCTTTTGGTCCCTAACCGACGGGAAAATTCCAAGATGTTCAAATTTTTCACTTTTTACCCCCAAAGATATCGAAATATTGAGGCAATTTTAATGACTGTGCAGACATTCTTTTGAGCTATTTTTTGGCTAAACGGTAAGTCGTATCACAAAACGGATGGCACAATGTCGCTTCAATTCGGAGTGATCTACAACTTTGGTCCTGTGACATTTTGTCGTATCCCTCTCCCTTATACGTTAAATGTGGCCGTATTTCTGGATTGTTCGTAAATTTGGTGATTTGTACAAGTAAATTTCAATGTTTGACACACTTATAAGAATGATAGGATGATCGCGCTAGGTGTGCACATTGGCACCGTTAAGGGACATATGTGTACCAAATTTCATGATTCTAGCTTATACATAAGTAGGCAAATTGTAATATAAAATGTTAGAAATGCACCCAAATTTCACCCTATCCAATATTTGAACTCAATTTACCCCCTTAATATGGGAGATACGAGGATATGGTTTAGAAACAAAGATTTAGAGCGATAAATGAGGCGTCTGATGGCGCAAACCGTTTCTTAATATCATAAACCGTTTAGGAGATATGAATCTCGAAGTGGAAGTCTGCACTTTTCAACGTGCTCATGCTTATCCGTCATCTATATATATAAAAGCAAGTCGGGCTGGAGCGATGTATATATAAATATTTAAAAATGAAAAAAGACGTGAATTAATGAGGCACTTCCAGAAATCTCAGAAATTTGAAACTTGGTACGAGGGAAACTAATGACCCCAAGATCCCTAGAAAAATCCGAAATTCTCAAAATTCCCTGAAGGGGGCACGCTGGGGGGGCTCAAAGTTTGGGCTCAGCATAAGAACACAGTCGTATAGTATATCCAAAACGATAACCTATAGGTTTCGTGGGCTTAAAAATTTTCGGGAATTTCCTCATTTTCATCCCCTATCCCCCCAAATCAAGATGGCGGCACAACCTGCCAGACGAGGTAGACAATTGAAATTTGGTGAATATATAGCTTTTGGTCCCTAACCGACGGGAAAATTCCAAGATGTTCAAATTTTTCACTTTTTACCCCCAAAGATATCGAAATATTGAGGCAATTTTAATGACTGTGCAGACATTCCTTTTGAGCTACTTTTTGGCTAAACGGTAAGTCGTATCACAAAACGGATGGCACAATGTCCCTTCAATTCGGAGTGATCTACAACTTTGGTCCTGTGACATTTTGTCGTATCTCTCTCCCTTATACGTTAAATGTGGCCGTATTTCTGGATTGTTCGTAAATTTGGTGATTGTTACAAGTAAATTTCAATGTTTGACACACTTATAAGAATGATAGGATGATCGCGCTAGGTGTGCACATTGGCACCGTTAAGGGACATATGTGTACCAAATTTCATGATTCTAGCTTATACATAAGTAGGCAAATTGTAATATAAAATGTTAGAAATGCACCCAAATTTCACCCTATCCAATATTTGAACTCAATTTACCCCCTTAATATGGGAGATACGAGGATATGGTTTAGAAACAAAGATTTAGAGCGATAAATGAGGCGTCTGATGGCGCAAACCGTTTCTTAATATCATAAACCGTTTAGGAGATATGAATCTCGAAGTGGAAGTCTGCACTTTTCAACGTGCTCATGCTTATCCGTCATCTATATATATAAAAGCAAGTCGGGCTGGAGCGATGTATATATAAATATTTAAAAATGAAAAAAGACGTGAATTAATGAGGCACTTCCAGAAATCTCAGAAATTTGAAACTTGGTACGAGGGAAACTAATGACCCCAAGATCCCTAGAAAAATCCGAAATTCTCAAAATTCCCTGAAGGGGGCACGCTGGGGGGGCTCAAAGTTTGGGCTCAGCATAAGAACACAGTCGTATAGTATATCCAAAACGATAACCTATAGGTTTCGTGGGCTTAAAAATTTTCGGGAATTTCCTCATTTTCATCCCCTATCCCCCCAAATCAAGATGGCGGCACAACCTGCCAGACGAGGTAGACAATTGAAATTTGGTGAATATATAGCTTTTGGTCCCTAACCGACGGGAAAATTCCAAGATGTTCAAATTTTTCACTTTTTACCCCCAAAGATATCGAAATATGGAGGCAATTTTAATGACTGTGCAGACATTCCTTTTGAGCTATTTTTTGGCTAAACGGTAAGTCGTATCACAAAACGGATGGCACAATGTCCCTTCAATTCGGAGTGATCTACAACTTTGGTCCTGTGACATTTTGTCGTATCCCTCTCCCTTATACGTTAAATGTGGCCGTATTTCTGGATTGTTCGTAAATTTGGTGATTGTTACAAGTAAATTTCAATGTTTGACACACTTATAAGAATGATAGGATGATCGCGCTAGGTGTGCACATTGGCACCGTTAAGGGACATATGTGTACCAAATTTCATGATTCTAGCTTATACATAAGTAGGCAAATTGTAATATAAAATGTTAGAAATGCACCCAAATTTCACCCTATCCAATATTTGAACTCAATTTACCCCCTTAATATGGGAGATACGAGGATATGGTTTAGAAACAAAGATTTAGAGCGATAAATGAGGCGTCTGATGGCGCAAACCGTTTCTTAATATCATAAACCGTTTAGGAGATATGAATCTCGAAGTGGAAGTCTGCACTTTTCAACGTGCTCATGCTTATCCGTCATCTATATATATAAAAGCAAGTCGGGCTGGAGCGATGTATATATAAATATTTAAAAATGAAAAAAGACGTGAATTAATGAGGCACTTCCAGAAATCTCAGAAATTTGAAACTTGGTACGAGGGAAACTAATGACCCCAAGATCCCTAGAAAAATCCGAAATTCTCAAAATTCCCTGAAGGGGGCACGCTGGGGGGGCTCAAAGTTTGGGCTCAGCATAAGAACACAGTCGTATAGTATATCCAAAACGATAACCTATAGGTTTCGTGGGCTTAAAAATTTTCGGGAATTTCCTCATTTTTATCCCCTATCCCCCCAAATCAAGATGGCGGCACAACCTGCCAGACGAGGTAGACAATTGAAATTTGGTGAATATATAGCTTTTGGTCCCTAACCGACGGGAAAATTCCAAGATGTTCAAATTTTTCACTTTTTACCCCCAAAGATATCGAAATATGGAGGCAATTTTAATGACTGTGCAGACATTCCTTTTGAGCTATTTTTTGGCTAAACGGTAAGTCGTATCACAAAACGGATGGCACAATGTCCCTTCAATTCGGAGTGATCTACAACTTTGGTCCTGTGACATTTTGTCGTATCCCTCTCCCTTATACGTTAAATGTGGCCGTATTTCTGGATTGTTCGTAAATTTGGTGATTTGTACAAGTAAATTTCAATGTTTGACACACTTATAAGAATGATAGGATGATCGCGCTAGGTGTGCACATTGGCACCCTTAAGGGACATATGTGTACCAAATTTCATGATTCTAGCTTATACATAAGTAGGCAAATTGTAATGTAAAATGTTAAAAATGCACCCAAATTTCACCCTATACAATATTTGAACTCAATTTACCCCCTTAATATGGGAGATACGAGGATATGGTTTAGAAACAAAGATTTAGAGCGATAAATGAGGCGTCTGATGGCGCAAACCGTTTCTTAATATCATAAACCGTTTAGGAGATATGAATCTCGAAGTGGAAGTCTGCACTTTTCAACGTGCTCATGCTTATCCGTCATCTATATATATAAAAGCAAGTCGGGCTGGAGCGATGTATATATAAATATTTAAAAATGAAAAAAGACGTGAATTAATGAGGCACTTCCAGAAATCTCAGAAATTTGAAACTTGGTACGAGGGAAACTAATGACCCCAAGATCCCTAGAAAAATCCGAAATTCTCAAAATTCCCTGAAGGGGGCACGCTGGGGGGGCTCAAAGTTTGGGCTCAGCATAAGAACACAGTCGTATAGTATATCCAAAACGATAACCTATAGGTTTCGTGGGCTTAAAAATTTTCGGGAATTTCCTCATTTTTATCCCCTATCCCCCCAAATCAAGTTGGCGGCACAACCTGCCAGACGAGGTAGACAATTGAAATTTGGTGAATATATAGCTTTTGGTCCCTAACCGACGGGAAAATTCCAAGATGTTCAAATTTTTCACTTTTTACCCCCAAAGATATCGAAATATTGAGGCAATTTTAATGACTGTGCAGACATTCCTTTTGAGCTATTTTTTGGCTAAACGGTAAGTCGTATCACAAAACGGATGGCACAATGTCCCTTCAATTCGGAGTGATCTACAACTTTGGTCCTGTGACATTTTGTCGTATCTCTCTCCCTTATACGTTAAATGTGGCCGTATTTCTGGATTGTTCGTAAATTTGGTGATTTTTACAAGTAAATTTCAATGTTTGACACACTTATAAGAATGATAGGATGATCGCGCTAGGTGTGCACATTGGCACCGTTAAGGGACGTATGTGTACCAAATTTCATGATTCTAGCGTATACATAAGTAGGCAAATTGTAATGTAAAATGTTAAAAATGCACCCAAATTTCACCCTATCCAATATTTGAACTCAATTTACCCCCTTAATATGGGAGATACGAGGATATGGTTTAGAAACAAAGATTTAGAGCGATAAATGAGGCGTCTGATGGCGCAAACCGTTTCTTAATATCATAAACCGTTTAGGAGATATGAATCTCGAAGTGGAAGTCTGCACTTTTAAACGTGCTCATGCTTATCCGTCATCTATATATATAAAAGCAAGTCGGGCTGGAGCGATGTATATATAAATATTTAAAAATGAAAAAAGACGTGAATTAATGAGGCACTTCCAGAAATCTCAGAAATTTGAAACTTGGTACGAGGGAAACTAATGACCCCAAGATCCCTAGAAAAATCCGAAATTCTCAAAATTCCCTGAAGGGGGCACGCTGGGGGGGCTCAAAGTTTGGGCTCAGCATAAGAACACAGTCGTATAGTATATCCAAAACGATAACCTATAGGTTTCGTGGGCTTAAAAATTTTCGGGAATTTCCTCATTTTCATCCCCTATCCCCCCAAATCAAGATGGCGGCACAACCTGCCAGACGAGGTAGACAATTGAAATTTGGTGAATATATAGCTTTTGGTCCCTAACCGACGGGAAAATTCCAAGATGTTCAAATTTTTCACTTTTTACCCCCAAAGATATCGAAATATTGAGGCAATTTTAATGACTGTGCAGACATTCCTTTTGAGCTATTTTTTGGCTAAACGGTAAGTCGTATCACAAAACGGATGGCACAATGTCCCTTCAATTCGGAGTGATCTACAACTTTGGTCCTGTGACATTTTGTCGTATCTCTCTCCCTTATACGTTAAATGTGGCCGTATTTCTGGATTGTTCGTAAATTTGGTGATTGTTACAAGTAAATTTCAATGTTTGACACACTTATAAGAATGATAGGATGATCGCGCTAGGTGTGCACATTGGCACCGTTAAGGGACATATGTGTACCAAATTTCATGATTCTAGCTTATACATAAGTAGGCAAATTGTAATATAAAATGTTAGAAATGCACCCAAATTTCACCCTATCCAATATTTGAACTCAATTTACCCCCTTAATATGGGAGATACGAGGATATGGTTTAGAAACAAAGATTTAGAGCGATAAATGAGGCGTCTGATGGCGCAAACCGTTTCTTAATATCATAAACCGTTTAGGAGATATGAATCTCGAAGTGGAAGTCTGCACTTTTCAACGTGCTCATGCTTATCCGTCATCTATATATATAAAAGCAAGTCGGGCTGGAGCGATGTATATATAAATATTTAAAAATGAAAAAAGACGTGAATTAATGAGGCACTTCCAGAAATCTCAGAAATTTGAAACTTGGTACGAGGGAAACTAATGACCCCAAGATCCCTAGAAAAATCCGAAATTCTCAAAATTCCCTGAAGGGGGCACGCTGGGGGGGCTCAAAGTTTGGGCTCAGCATAAGAACACAGTCGTATAGTATATCCAAAACGATAACCTATAGGTTTCGTGGGCTTAAAAATTTTCGGGAATTTCCTCATTTTTATCCCCTATCCCCCCAAATCAAGATGGCGGCACAACCTGCCAGACGAGGTAGACAATTGAAATTTGGTGAATATATAGCTTTTGGTCCCTAACCGACGGGAAAATTCCAAGATGTTCAAATTTTTCACTTTTTACCCCCAAAGATATCGAAATATGGAGGCAATTTTAATGACTGTGCAGACATTCCTTTTGAGCTATTTTTTGGCTAAACGGTAAGTCGTATCACAAAACGGATGGCACAATGTCCCTTCAATTCGGAGTGATCTACAACTTTGGTCCTGTGACATTTTGTCGTATCCCTCTCCCTTATACGTTAAATGTGGCCGTATTTCTGGATTGTTCGTAAATTTGGTGATTTTTACAAGTAAATTTCAATGTTTGACACACTTATAAGAATGATAAGATGATCGCGCTAGGTGTGCACATTGGCACCGTTAAGGGACGTATGTGTACCAAATTTCATGATTCTAGCTTATACATAAGTAGGCAAATTGTAATGTAAAATGTTAAAAATGCACCCAAATTTCACCCTATCCAATATTTGAACTCAATTTACCCCCTTAATATGGGAGATACGAGGATATGGTTTAGAAACAAAGATTTAGAGCGATAAATGAGGCGTCTGATGGCGCAAACCGTTTCTTAATATCATAAACCGTTTAGGAGATATGAATCTCGAAGTGGAAGTCTGCACTTTTAAACGTGCTCATGCTTATCCGTCATCTATATATATAAAAGCAAGTCGGGCTGGAGCGATGTATATATAAATATTTAAAAATGAAAAAAGACGTGAATTAATGAGGCACTTCCAGAAATCTCAGAAATTTGAAACTTGGTACGAGGGAAACTAATGACCCCAAGATCCCTAGAAAAATCCGAAATTCTCAAAATTCCCTGAAGGGGGCACGCTGGGGGGGCTCAAAGTTTGGGCTCAGCATAAGAACACAGTCGTATAGTATATCCAAAACGATAACCTATAGGTTTCGTGGGCTTAAAAATTTTCGGGAATTTCCTCATTTTTATCCCCTATCCCCCCAAATCAAGATGGCGGCACAACCTGCCAGACGAGGTAGACAATTGAAATTTGGTGAATATATAGCTTTTGGTCCCTAACCGACGGGAAAATTCCAAGATGTTCAAATTTTTCACTTTTTACCCCCAAAGATATCGAAATATTGAGGCAATTTTAATGACTGTGCAGACATTCTTTTGAGCTATTTTTTGGCTAAACGGTAAGTCGTATCACAAAACGGATGGCACAATGTCGCTTCAATTCGGAGTGATCTACAACTTTGGTCCTGTGACATTTTGTCGTATCCCTCTCCCTTATACGTTAAATGTGGCCGTATTTCTGGATTGTTCGTAAATTTGGTGATTTGTACAAGTAAATTTCAATGTTTGACACACTTATAAGAATGATAGGATGATCGCGCTAGGTGTGCACATTGGCACCGTTAAGGGACATATGTGTACCAAATTTCATGATTCTAGCTTATACATAAGTAGGCAAATTGTAATATAAAATGTTAGAAATGCACCCAAATTTCACCCTATCCAATATTTGAACTCAATTTACCCCCTTAATATGGGAGATACGAGGATATGGTTTAGAAACAAAGATTTAGAGCGATAAATGAGGCGTCTGATGGCGCAAACCGTTTCTTAATATCATAAACCGTTTAGGAGATATGAATCTCGAAGTGGAAGTCTGCACTTTTCAACGTGCTCATGCTTATCCGTCATCTATATATATAAAAGCAAGTCGGGCTGGAGCGATGTATATATAAATATTTAAAAATGAAAAAAGACGTGAATTAATGAGGCACTTCCAGAAATCTCAGAAATTTGAAACTTGGTACGAGGGAAACTAATGACCCCAAGATCCCTAGAAAAATCCGAAATTCTCAAAATTCCCTGAAGGGGGCACGCTGGGGGGGCTCAAAGTTTGGGCTCAGCATAAGAACACAGTCGTATAGTATATCCAAAACGATAACCTATAGGTTTCGTGGGCTTAAAAATTTTCGGGAATTTCCTCATTTTCATCCCCTATCCCCCCAAATCAAGATGGCGGCACAACCTGCCAGACGAGGTAGACAATTGAAATTTGGTGAATATATAGCTTTTGGTCCCTAACCGACGGGAAAATTCCAAGATGTTCAAATTTTTCACTTTTTACCCCCAAAGATATCGAAATATTGAGGCAATTTTAATGACTGTGCAGACATTCCTTTTGAGCTACTTTTTGGCTAAACGGTAAGTCGTATCACAAAACGGATGGCACAATGTCCCTTCAATTCGGAGTGATCTACAACTTTGGTCCTGTGACATTTTGTCGTATCTCTCTCCCTTATACGTTAAATGTGGCCGTATTTCTGGATTGTTCGTAAATTTGGTGATTGTTACAAGTAAATTTCAATGTTTGACACACTTATAAGAATGATAGGATGATCGCGCTAGGTGTGCACATTGGCACCGTTAAGGGACATATGTGTACCAAATTTCATGATTCTAGCTTATACATAAGTAGGCAAATTGTAATATAAAATGTTAGAAATGCACCCAAATTTCACCCTATCCAATATTTGAACTCAATTTACCCCCTTAATATGGGAGATACGAGGATATGGTTTAGAAACAAAGATTTAGAGCGATAAATGAGGCGTCTGATGGCGCAAACCGTTTCTTAATATCATAAACCGTTTAGGAGATATGAATCTCGAAGTGGAAGTCTGCACTTTTCAACGTGCTCATGCTTATCCGTCATCTATATATATAAAAGCAAGTCGGGCTGGAGCGATGTATATATAAATATTTAAAAATGAAAAAAGACGTGAATTAATGAGGCACTTCCAGAAATCTCAGAAATTTGAAACTTGGTACGAGGGAAACTAATGACCCCAAGATCCCTAGAAAAATCCGAAATTCTCAAAATTCCCTGAAGGGGGCACGCTGGGGGGGCTCAAAGTTTGGGCTCAGCATAAGAACACAGTCGTATAGTATATCCAAAACGATAACCTATAGGTTTCGTGGGCTTAAAAATTTTCGGGAATTTCCTCATTTTCATCCCCTATCCCCCCAAATCAAGATGGCGGCACAACCTGCCAGACGAGGTAGACAATTGAAATTTGGTGAATATATAGCTTTTGGTCCCTAACCGACGGGAAAATTCCAAGATGTTCAAATTTTTCACTTTTTACCCCCAAAGATATCGAAATATGGAGGCAATTTTAATGACTGTGCAGACATTCCTTTTGAGCTATTTTTTGGCTAAACGGTAAGTCGTATCACAAAACGGATGGCACAATGTCCCTTCAATTCGGAGTGATCTACAACTTTGGTCCTGTGACATTTTGTCGTATCCCTCTCCCTTATACGTTAAATGTGGCCGTATTTCTGGATTGTTCGTAAATTTGGTGATTTGTACAAGTAAATTTCAATGTTTGACACACTTATAAGAATGATAGGATGATCGCGCTAGGTGTGCACATTGGCACCCTTAAGGGACATATGTGTACCAAATTTCATGATTCTAGCTTATACATAAGTAGGCAAATTGTAATGTAAAATGTTAAAAATGCACCCAAATTTCACCCTATACAATATTTGAACTCAATTTACCCCCTTAATATGGGAGATACGAGGATATGGTTTAGAAACAAAGATTTAGAGCGATAAATGAGGCGTCTGATGGCGCAAACCGTTTCTTAATATCATAAACCGTTTAGGAGATATGAATCTCGAAGTGGAAGTCTGCACTTTTCAACGTGCTCATGCTTATCCGTCATCTATATATATAAAAGCAAGTCGGGCTGGAGCGATGTATATATAAATATTTAAAAATGAAAAAAGACGTGAATTAATGAGGCACTTCCAGAAATCTCAGAAATTTGAAACTTGGTACGAGGGAAACTAATGACCCCAAGATCCCTAGAAAAATCCGAAATTCTCAAAATTCCCTGAAGGGGGCACGCTGGGGGGGGCTCAAAGTTTGGGCTCAGCATAAGAACACAGTCGTATAGTATATCCAAAACGATAACCTATAGGTTTCGTGGGCTTAAAAATTTTCGGGAATTTCCTCATTTTTATCCCCTATCCCCCCAAATCAAGATGGCGGCACAACCTGCCAGACGAGGTAGACAATTGAAATTTGGTGAATATATAGCTTTTGGTCCCTAACCGACGGGAAAATTCCAAGATGTTCAAATTTTTCACTTTTTACCCCCAAAGATATCGAAATATGGAGGCAATTTTAATGACTTTGCAGACATTCCTTTTGAGCTATTTTTTGGCTAAACGGTAAGTCGTATCACAAAACGGATGGCACAATGTCCCTTCAATTCGGAGTGATCTACAACTTTGGTCCTGTGACATTTTGTCGTATCTCTCTCCCTTATACGTTAAATGTGGCCGTATTTCTGGATTGTTCGTAAATTTGGTGATTTTTACAAGTAAATTTCAATGTTTGACACACTTATAAGAATGATAGGATGATCGCGCTAGGTGTGCACATTGGCACCGTTAAGGGACATATGTGTACCAAATTTCATGATTCTAGCTTATACATAAGTAGGCAAATTGTAATGTAAAATGTTAAAAATGCACCCAAATTTCACCCTATCCAATATTTGAACTCAATTTACCCCCTTAATATGGGAGATACGAGGATATGGTTTAGAAACAAAGATTTAGAGCGATAAATGAGGCGTCTGATGGCTCAAACCGTTTCTTAATATCATAAACCGTTCAGGAGATATGAATCTCGAAGTGGAAGTCTGCACTTTTCAACGTGCTCATGCTTATCCGTCATCTATATATATAAAAGCAAGTCGGGCTGGAGCGATGTATATATAAATATTTAAAAATGAAAAAAGACGTGAATTAATGAGGCACTTCCAGAAATCTCAGAAATTTGAAACTTGGTACGAGGGAAACTGATGACCCCAAGATCCCTAGAAAAATCCGAAATTCTCAAAATTCCCTGAAGGGGGCACGCTGGGGGGGCTCAAATTTTGGGCTCAGCATAAGAACACAGTCGTATAGTATATCCAAAACGATAACCTATAGGTTTCGTGGGCTTAAAAATTTTCGGGAATTTCCTCATTTTTATCCCCTATCCCCCCAAATCAAGATGGCGGCACAACCTGCCAGACGAGGTAGACAATTGAAATTTGGTGAATATATAGCTTTTGGTCCCTAACCGACGGGAAAATTCCAAGATGTTCAAATTTTTCACTTTTTACCCCCAAAGATATCGAAATATGGAGGCAATTTTAATGACTGTGCAGACATTCCTTTTGAGCTATTTTTTGGCTAAACGGTAAGTCGTATCACAAAACGGATGGCACAATGTCCCTTCAATTCGGAGTGATCTACAACTTTGGTCCTGTGACATTTTGTCGTATCTCTCTCCCTTATACGTTAAATGTGGCCGTATTTCTGGATTGTTCGTAAATTTGGTGATTTGTACAAGTAAATTTCAATGTTTGACACACTTATAAGAATGATAGGATGATCGCGCTAGGTGTGCACATTGGCACCGTTAAGGGACGTATGTGTACCAAATTTCATGATTCTAGCTTATACATAAGTAGGCAAATTGTAATGTAAAATGTTAAAAATGCACCCAAATTTCACCCTATCCAATATTTGAACTCAATTTACCCCCTTAATACGGGAGATACGAGGATATGGTTTAGAAACAAAGATTTAGAGCGATAAATGAGGCGTCTGATGGCGCAAACCGTTTCTTAATATCATAAACCGTTTAGGAGATATGAATCTCGAAGTGGAAGTCTGCACTTTTAAACGTGCTCATGCTTATCCGTCATCTATATATATAAAAGCAAGTCGGGCTGGAGCGATGTATATATAAATATTTAAAAATGAAAAAAGACGTGAATTAATGAGGCACTTCCAGAAATCTCAGAAATTTGAAACTTGGTACGAGGGAAACTAATGACCCCAAGATCCCTAGAAAAATCCGAAATTCTCAAAATTCCCTGAAGGGGGCACGCTGGGGGGGCTCAAAGTTTGGGCTCAGCATAAGAACACAGTCGTATAGTATATCCAAAACGATAACCTATAGGTTTCGTGGGCTTAAAAATTTTCGGGAATTTCCTCATTTTTATCCCCTATCCCCCCAAATCAAGATGGCGGCACAACCTGCCAGACGAGGTAGACAATTGAAATTTGGTGAATATATAGCTTTTGGTCCCTAACCGACGGGAAAATTCCAAGATGTTCAAATTTTTCACTTTTTACCCCCAAAGATATCGAAATATGGAGGCAATTTTAATGACTTTGCAGACATTCCTTTTGAGCTATTTTTTGGCTAAACGGTAAGTCGTATCACAAAACGGATGGCACAATGTCCCTTCAATTCGGAGTGATCTACAACTTTGGTCCTGTGACATTTTGTCGTATCTCTCTCCCTTATACGTTAAATGTGGCCGTATTTCTGGATTGTTCGTAAATTTGGTGATTTTTACAAGTAAATTTCAATGTTTGACACACTTATAAGAATGATAGGATGATCGCGCTAGGTGTGCACATTGGCACCGTTAAGGGACATATGTGTACCAAATTTCATGATTTTAGCTTATACATAAGTAGGCAAATTGTAATGTAAAATGTTAAAAATGCACCCAAATTTCACCCTATCCAATATTTGAACTCAATTTACCCCCTTAATATGGGAGATACGAGGATATGGTTTAGAAACAAAGATTTAGAGCGATAAATGAGGCGTCTGATGGCTCAAACCGTTTCTTAATATCATAAACCGTTCAGGAGATATGAATCTCGAAGTGGAAGTCTGCACTTTTCAACGTGCTCATGCTTATCCGTCATCTATATATATAAAAGCAAGTCGGGCTGGAGCGATGTATATATAAATATTTAAAAATGAAAAAAGACGTGAATTAATGAGGCACTTCCAGAAATCTCAGAAATTTGAAACTTGGTACGAGGGAAACTAATGACCCCAAGATCCCTAGAAAAATCCGAAATTCTCAAAATTCCCTGAAGGGGGCACGCTGGGGGGGCTCAAAGTTTGGGCTCAGCATAAGAACACAGTCGTATAGTATATCCAAAACGATAACCTATAGGTTTCGTGGGCTTAAAAATTTTCGGGAATTTCCTCATTTTTATCCCCTATCCCCCCAAATCAAGATGGCGGCACAACCTGCCAGACGAGGTAGACAATTGAAATTTGGTGAATATATAGCTTTTGGTCCCTAACCGACGGGAAAATTCCAAGATGTTCAAATTTTTCACTTTTTACCCCCAAAGATATCGAAATATGGAGGCAATTTTAATGACTTTGCAGACATTCCTTTTGAGCTATTTTTTGGCTAAACGGTAAGTCGTATCACAAAACGGATGGCACAATGTCGCTTCAATTCGGAGTGATCTACAACGTTGGTCCTGTGACATTTTGTCGTATCTCTCTCCCTTATACGTTAAATGTGGCCGTATTTCTGGATTGTTCGTAAATTTGGTGATTTTTACAAGTAAATTTCAATGTTTGACACACTTATAAGAATGATAGGATGATCGCGCTAGGTGTGCACATTGGCACCGTGAAGGGACATATGTGTACCAAATTTCATGATTCTAGCTTATACATAAGTAGGCAAATTGTATTGTAAAATGTTAAAAATGCACCCAAATTTCACCCTATCCAATATTTGAACTCAATTTACCCCCTTAATATGGGAGATACGAGGATATGGTTTAGAAACAAAGATTTAGAGCGATAAATGAGGCGTCTGATGGCTCAAACCGTTTCTTAATATCATAAACCGTTCAGGAGATATGAATCTCGAAGTGGAAGTCTGCACTTTTCAACGTGCTCATGCTTATCCGTCATCTATATATATAAAAGCAAGTCGGGCTGGAGCGATGTATATATAAATATTTAAAAATGAAAAAAGACGTGAATTAATGAGGCACTTCCAGAAATCTCAGAAATTTGAAACTTGGTACGAGGGAAACTGATGACCCCAAGATCCCCAGAAAAATCCGAAATTCTCAAAATTCCCTGAAGGGGGCACGCTGGGGGGGCTCAAATTTTGGGCTCAGCATAAGAACACAGTCGTATAGTATATCCAAAACGATAACCTATAGGTTTCGTGGGCTTAAAAATTTTCGGGAATTTCCTCATTTTTATCCCCTATCCCCCCAAATCAAGATGGCGGCACAACCTGCCAGACGAGGTAGACAATTGAAATTTGGTGAATATATAGCTTTTGGTCCCTAACCGACGGGAAAATTCCAAGATGTTCAAATTTTTCACTTTTTACCCCCAAAGATATCGAAATATGGAGGCAATTTTAATGACTGTGCATACATTCCTTTTGAGCTATTTTTTGGCTAAACGGTAAGTCGTATCACAAAACGGATGTCACAATGTCCCTTCAATTCGGAGTGATCTACAACTTTGGTCCTGTGACATTTTGTCGTATCTCTCTCCCTTATACGTTAAATGTGGCCGTATTTCTGGATTGTTCGTAAATTTGGTGATTTTTACAAGTAAATTTCAATGTTTGACACACTTATATGAATGATAGGATGATCGCGCTAGGTGTGCACATTGGCACCGTTAAGGGACATATGTGTACCAAATTTCATGATTCTAGCTTATACATAAGTAGGCAAATTGTAATGTAAAATGTTAAAAATGCACCCAAATTTCACCCTATCCAATATTTGAACTCAATTTACCCCCTTAATATGGGAGATACGAGGATATGGTTTAGAAACAAAGATTTAGAGCGATAAATGAGGCGTCTGATGGCGCAAACCGTTTCTTAATATCATAAACCGTTTAGGAGATATCAATCTCGAAGTGGAAGTCTGCACTTTTCAACGTGCCCATGCTTATCCGTCATATATATATAAATAAAATCGTAACGACCGTGTGTCTGTACATTGATTATTTTGGCGAAATTTCCGTACAGTTATCCGCTTCAGGTGTAATAATGACCATCTGCATCATTTTTAGCTTTGGTGTCTGTTTGTCTGTTTGTTTGTCTGTTTGTCTGTTTGTCTGTCCTTCTATAACTTGAAAACTACTGGATATATTTCCCCCAAACTTCATATTTAGAATCCACCTGTCCTTGGGTAGGTTTTAGCGCAAAAAATAAAATCGTAACGACCGTTTGTCTGTACATTGATTATTTTGGCGAAATTTCCGTACAGTTATCCGTTTCAGGTGTAATAATGACCATCTGCATCATTTTTGGCTTTGGTGTCTGTTTGTTTGTCTTTTTGTCTCTTTGTCTGTTTGTCTGTTTGTCTGTCCTTCTATAATTTGAAAACTACTAAATATATATTTCCACCAAACTTCATATTTAGTATCCACCTGTCCTTGGGTAGGTTTTAGCGCAAATATCGTTTCTAAATCCCTGAACTGAGTGGGGATTTTTACGAAACCGAAACCGTGATTTTGCACTCCCTCAAAGTATACACAACCGAACTTAATGGAAATCAACCTGCCTTAATGAAAATTAATTTCTAAACCTTTTTTTCTCATGTGCATCATTTCGAAAACAGGATTTAGTAAGGGAGATATCATTAACGGACCGTTTTTCGGTACAAATCCCAGCGGACTTAACGCAAGAGCGGGTGCGTGTAAAGCGTACTTCTTACAACTTGAAAACTAACAAGATATTTGAACCAAACTTTATATATAGCATCCATCTGTCCGAGGGTAGGTTTCCTTGGTGTCTGTTAGTTAGTTAGTTTGTTTGTTTGTTTGTTGGTCTGTTTGTCTTTCTCGAACTTGAAAACTACTGGATATATTTCCACCAAACTTCATATTTAGAATCCACCTGGCCTTTGGGGAGGTTTTAGGGCAAATATTGTTTCTAAATCCCTGAACTAATTGGGGGTTTATACGAAACCGAAACCGTGATTTTGCACTCCCTCAAAATACACACAACAAAACTTAATGGAAATCTACCTGCCTTAATGGAAATTAATTTCCAAACCTTTTCTTCTCATGTGCATCATTTCAATCACTTACAGGAAAGATAGTATGATCAAACTCTACACGAACATTGGCCCGCCCAGTACCCATATGTGAGCCAAATGCTATGTCACATAATTATCCGAAAAGTAATGCAATGTAAGATATTCTTACACAAATTTCAACCTATTCAACGTTTCTGATTCAATCTGACCCATGAATAGATTAGATGCGAGAAAATATCATAGGACCAGCAATTTAGATCGCTAAATACTGCTCCTTACGGTACGATCCTTTGTCGATATGACGTACCGTTTAGCAGCAGTTAATCTGTAAATGAAGGTCCGCAATATTGTAAACATTCATATACTTTCGGATGTCCATATGTATATATTCATTGATGTCGATTTGTAGCGATCGAGAAAGGATGTGTCTGCTATTGTAATCAGTACTCCCTACACCGACTTTGACTGCTGGCAGTAGGAATGGGGTCCTTCTCCAACTCCTGCGTAACTGGCATTAGTAAGGAGGGCCTACCATTTTAATGAATAATTCACTTTTCGATTTGTCTTGCAGAAGGCAAGGGATCATGCAGTTTTGTTCGAAAGTCCCCTACTCTATTGTGTTTGGCTCTAGGCCAGGGTGCCCGCCATTATAAACAAATGTTCCAATCTAAAATTTGACTAGCGTTAGGCATAGTGGCCTGCTATTTTCATGGAAACTCACTAATTCTGTGTGACTGGCAGTAAGCTGGCTAGCAGCAGTAAAAAGGGACTGTCATTATAATGATAACTGCACAACTCAATTTTGACTGGTGGTAAGGAAGTTGCCTGGTATTATAATAAAAACTCCTCAACTGTAACCTGTCTGAAAGTAGGAAATGGGTCTGCCATTGTAACTAAAACTCCCCAAATCGATTGTGACCGCGCAGTAGGCATTGGGGCCTGCAATTATATTGTAAACTTGCCAACTCGATTGTGAATGGCAGTAGGCAAGTGAGCCTGGCGTTATCATCACAACTCTGTAACCCTCACTTTACATTGGAAACAACGTATGTGGACCTCCCCATGCTATTTCTCGGATAAGGCTAAGAGACATGCAATTTTAAAACAATCGCATTTGCTGCACGCACAGTATTTACGTCGATATCCGTATACAATGTAGAATACCGTAGCGAAGCACGGGTACATTTGCTAGTTATTTTTAAGAAAAGTCCACCTGCCAAGAACTTATGCAATACCATGCGCTCAAAAAGTGGTTTAAAGTATTACAACTCAACGATGCGCAGTCCTTTTATACACATTTTTAAGAACTAGTCACGCAGGTAAATTTTTTATTTACAATCGGCTTCACGTCGCACCGACACAGATAGGTCTTATGACGTCAATGGTGTAGGGAAGGCGTAGGAGTGGGAAGAAAGCAGCCGTGGCCTTAATTAAGGCATATCTCCTGGTGTGAAAATGGAAAACCACGGAAAACCATCTTCAGGGCTGCCGACAGTGGAATTCGAACCCACTATCGCCCGGATGCAAGCTCACAGGTGCGCGCCCCTAATCGCACAGCCAACTCGCCCGGTACACAGGTAATGAAACAAAATTATACACACACATACATTATCATTATAGACCGTTATGCCTTTCATCGTTCAGTCTGCAAGCCACTGTGGATTTACTAAACGTCGCCACAATCCTCTGTTTGCAACTAGTGCTCTGGCCTCATTTTGTTCTATACCTCTTATCTTTAAATCGTTAGAAACTGAGTCTAACCATCTTCGTCTTGGTCTCCCTCTACTTCTCTTACCCTCCATAACAGAATCCATTATTCTCCTAGGTAACCTATACTCGTTCATTCGTCTAACATGACCCCACCAGCGAAGCCATTTTCAGCGTACAGCTTTATCCATCGAGTTAATTCCTAACTTAGCCTTTATCTCCTCATTCAAGGACCTTCCTGCAATTGTTCCCACCTGTTTGTACCAGCAATCATTATCGCTACTTTCATGTGAGTTACTTCTAACTTATGAATAAGATATCCTGAGTCCACCCAGCTTTTGCTCCCGTAAAGAAAAGTTGGTCTGAAAACAGATCGATATAAAGATAGTTTCGTCCGGGAGCTGACTTCCTTCTTAAAGAATACTCTTGATCGCAACTGCGAGCTCACTGCATTAGCTTTACGACACCTTGATTCAATCTTACTTACTATATTACCATCCTGGGAGAACACACAACCTAAATACTGAAAATTATGTACCTGTTCAAGCTTTGTATCACCAATTTGACATTCATTTCTGCTGAATTTCTTACCTACTGACATCAATTTAGTCTTCGAGAGGCTAATTTTCACACCACACTCGTTGCACCTGTTTTCAAGTTGCAAGATATTAGACTGCAGGCTTTCGGCACAATCGGCCATGAAGACCAAGTCGTCAGCATGGGTAAGACTGCTTACTACATTTCCACCTAACTGAATCCCTCCCTCCTACTTTGTACCTTTCAGCAGATGATCCATGTAAACTACGAACACCAAATGTGAAAGATTACAGCATTGTCTAACACCTGTAAGTACCCTGAACCAAGAACTCATTCTACCATCAATTCTCACTGAGGCAGAATTGTCAACATAAATGCCTTTGGTTGATTTTAAAAATCTACCCTTAATTCCATAGTCTCCCAGTATGTCGAACATCTTTTCCCTCGGTATCCTGTCATTTTATGCTGTCTCTAGATCTACGAAACATAAGTGTCTATTCCTCTCGTAACATTTTTTCAATTACCTGGTGCATACTGAAAATCTGATCCTTACAGCCCCTCTGTGGTCTGCAACGATGCCGGTTTTCATCAAACTTCCACTGATCGTACCCTACCTTTCAAGATGCCAGTGAATACTTTGCCTGGTATGCTAATCAATGAGATACCTCGATAGTTGTTGCAATCCTCCCTGTTCTCTTGCTTATAGATAGGTGCAATTACTGCTTTTGTCCAATCTGAAGGTACCTTACCAACACTCCACGCTAATTTTACTACTCTATGAAGCCATTTCATCCCTACCTTCCCACTTCACCATTTCCGGTTTAATTTCATCTATTCCTGCTGCTTTATGACAATGGAATTTATTTACCATCCTTTCCACTTCCTCAAGCGTAATTTCACCAACATCATGTTCTTCCTACCCATGAGCTTGGTTGTTCGCGACACCACCAGGAAGATTTCCTTTTACGATGAGAAGGTTTTCAAATTATTCCCTCCACCTGTCTACTGATTCCCTGCGATCTGTTATGAGTTCACCTGAATTACCGTACTGAAAACACTGTTCATTTCCTTTTTCCCTCCCTTCCTAAGATTCTTTATTAGTCCAGAAAGCTTTCCCTGCTGCTTGACCTAGGCTTTCCAGGTTATCACCAAAATTTTCTCACAACTTCTTTTTGGATTCAACAACTATTTGTTTCGATCTGTTCCTTTCATCTACTTAAAATTCCCTGTCTGCATCGGCCCTTCTTTGGAGCCTTTTCTGATAAGCTTTAATTTTTTTTTGGTTTACATGCTGCTCTCACTTCATCATTCCACCAAGATCTTCGCCTTTTCTTGTCTTTACACACAGTCGTTCCTACGCATTCGCTTGCTGTTTCTACTACAGCATCCCTATATGCCACCCATTCTCTTTCCATATCCTGAACCTGCTTACTGTCCACTGTTCAAAACTTCTCACTAATCATATCCATGTACTTCTGTCTAATTTCCTCGTCCTGGAGATTTTCTACCCTTATTCGTTTGCAGACAGATTTCACTTTCTCTACCCTAGGCCTAGAGATACTTAGTTCACTACAGATCAGATAGTGGTCCGTATCATCGAAAAATCCCCGAGAAACCCGTACATTCCTAACAGACTTCCTGAATTCGAAATCTGTTAAGATATGCTTTATTATGGATTTGGTACCCCTAGCCTCCCATGTGTAGTGGTGAATAGCCGTATGATTGAATAATGCATTCGTAACTGCTAAACCCATACTAGCACAAAATTCCAGCAAACGCTTTCCATTTCCATTAGCTTCCATATCTTCTCCACATTTACCAATCACCCCTTCGTATCCTTCAGTTCTATTCCCAACTCTCGCATTGAAATCGCCCATTAGCACTATCCTGTCCTTGCTGTTGACCCTGGCTGCGATGTCACGCAATGCTTCATAAAACTTGTCAACTTCGTCCTCATCTGCACCCCCACATGGTGAATACACTGATATAATTCTCGTCCTAATTCCTCCAACTGAAAAATCTACCCACACCATTCGTTCATTTACGTGCCTAACAGAAACTATGCTGCGTGCAATGGTATTCCTGATAAAGAGCCCTACGCCAGACTCTGCCCTCCCCTTTTCAACACCCGTCAAGTACACTTTATAATATCCTATCTCTTTCTCGTTATCTCGTCTTACCTCAATATCACTTACTTCTAGTACATGCATTTGCACCCTCTTTGCTGACTCAGCCAGTTCTACTTTCTTTCTTCCATAAGCCCCGTTAATATTGATAGCTCCCCATCGAATTGCATTTTGTTCGCCAAGTTGTTTCCAAGGAGTCCCTCGCCTGTCAAACGGCAGTGGGTCTCCGTTACTCCCATAGGTCCGAGGCTTGCTTAAAATGTTCTGAGCTCGGTAAATTCATGAAGCAGAATGCTACCCTACTTACACATAGTCCAAGTGAAGATGTCTCCTCTAACGAGTTAGGGACCACTGGTGGATTGTATAGTCCTCGTCGCCTGAGTACAAGGAGGGCCACGACTCAGAATATGTCCGAGAGGCCCACTCCCATTCCATAGCAACCGGTATCCCGACTCTCAGGACTTCTTACTAGGCCACTCAGCCGTTCCCATGGATCACGAACTAGGACATGACTACAGTAACCCACACCATGAACCATTATACAAGGGGCACTAGGAATGTTTTACAATACGCAAAACCGGTTGGCTGGACACCCCTGTTATGGTGAGGGATGATAAGAAGGGTGAATATCAGTCTAGCAGACAGCAAGTCGCGACCTTCACACTGGGGAAAGACTATCCACATCGGACAACAATTTTCCGCTGGTACAAAGAGTTCCAGAGGAGAAATTTTGGGGTTGAAGACGATCCTCGTTCTAGGCGACCGTCTGAATCAGTGACTGAGGAAAACATTGAAGCTGTGAGGAAAATGTTGCCGCAAGAGAGGCGGTTGACATATCGGCAGCTAGAAGAAACCTTCCACATCTCTGCACCAGCTATTCATTCAATTCTACACGACCATCTCCATGTTAGAGAGGTTTGTTCCCTTTGGGTCCCCCATTCACTTTCAGAGGAACAAAGGGCACATCGAGTGAAATGGTGCAGAAAAATGCAAAAACAGTTTCAAAATGGGACTTCGCGTGACGTCAATAGCATCGTTACAGGTGACGAAACTTGGCTTTATTATTACGATGTCCCAAAAAAATCCCAGAGCAAGGTGTGGCTGTTTGGAGATGAGGGTACTCCCGTGAATCTGCGAAAGTCAAGGTCAGTGAAGAAAAGGATGATTGCAGTATTCTTCACTAAAAGGGTGCATCCTGACTCGGGTTGTGCTATAAACACAAAGGACAGTTACTGCGAAGTGGTTCAGTGAGACTTGTCTGCCTCAGGTCATCCAGACTCTCAAGCAGCTCCGTACAATATCACAGCTCAAACTTAGCTCTTGCATCACGACAATGCTCCAACACATCGTGCTAATGTAACAATGGATGTTCTTGCCAGATCAGGGTTGACTGTGCTTGATCACCCTCCATACAGTCCTGATCTTGCCCCATGTGACTTCGCACTCTTCCCAGAAGTGAATATGAAGCTGAAAGGGTGGCGTTCTGCATCCGACGAGGAGCTTCTGGCAGCATGGGATCAAGAGTGTGAAAATGTAACCGAAGAAAAGTGGCAGAGTTGGTTCAGTGACTGGTTTCGACGTATGGAGAAGAGTTTTGAGTGTGGTGGAAACTATTTTGAAAAAGACTAGAGCGTTCACTCATATTACAAAACTCTCCTAGTGCCCTTTGTATATACCATTGTATTCAGAAGATTTAGGAATGTTTTTTCCCCTTTTTAATCCGTTTTCCCTATAGGGCTGGTTTTTCCCTCGGACTCAGCGAGGGATCCCACTTCTTTCGCCCTCAAGGGCAGTGTTCTGGTGCTTGAGACTTTTGGTCGGGGATACAACTGGGAAGGAGTACTAGTGCCTAGCCCAGGTGGCCTCATCTGTTATGCTGAACAGGCGTCTTGTGTGGGTATGGGGAGATTGGAAGGAATAAATAAGGAAGAGGGAAGGAAGCGTCCGTAGCCTTAAGTTAGGTACCATCTCGGCATTTGCCTGAAGGAGAATTTGGAAACCACGGAAAACCAATTCCAGGATGGCTGAGGTGGGAATCGAACCCCTCTCTACCCAGTTGTCCTGCCGAATCTGAGTGTGCCCCATACCACTTTTCAAATTTCATCGCAGGGCGGGAATAGAACCCGGGACTCCTGGGGTGGCAGCTAATCATACTAACCACTACACCACAGAGGCGGACTCCTGGGAGAATTAAAATATTTTTTAAATGATCCATTCACACCTCCTGGTTCCCTAAAAGCTGTCTCGCAGAAATTCCCCAACTTGCCGGAAAGCGAAATACGGAGTTCCGACGTTTAAATACCCTTCATCACCACAGCTTCAGCCAGGATTAAACTCGCTATATTGATAACAGGAAGGATATAACTAACCAACTGCGCCATTGTGGTCGGCTGTACATATACGAGATTCACGTATATACCATTTATTCCGTATTTCTCCTTTCTTTTAAAACCTTTCTAATAGTTCAGATTCTGTAACTCATCGGAAAAATCGCTACCACCAATTTGAATCACCAGATTAAGATCTTCGATCCGAACATTTAATTGCAGACAACGGTACAATAAGCCTAGAAAGATATTTAGAAGGAAAACTAATTCTCGCTAGAAACCTAACACAGGTTGAAACGTGAGTCGCCATTCGAGAATATCATTTCCTTTGAAGCTGTTTCACAACGTTTAGCTGCTACTTATCGCATGGCCGCAAGGTTGCATAACCACAAAGGTATTATTTCAAGCTTCATAAAAACCGACATAACCACTAGACTTTCAAATGTTACGCTCGAAATGATTTCCAGTCACATTGTAACATGCTACGCAAATACCGCAATAAGTAATACACGATAATCCTGCCATAATACAGTTATGAAATTAAATTCACTATGTAACATTAGTGTCAGCCTCTTGAACTTAGATGTATACTATGCTATTTTTGGGCTAGTAAACGTGTAATACTGCAGAGGGTATACTTATGCCTTTGCTGGCAAAATGCTGTGTTTACAATGCACTATGTCGTCTGGTATGGGCTAGAAAAAATGTGTTACTTTCATTACCCTGTCGCAGTCTCATCCTTGGCTGTGAAAATATGAAAGTGACTGAGGTATGAGCGATGCTAGTAATGACATTCCTTCTGCAGCCAGTGCCTGCTACGAATGGTGTGAAAATATCGCTCATAGGGTTGGTTGGTGCTTGCATTTCAGTGGGTTTGGCAGACTGATATGTAATAGCAACTCTGGCTCGGTGAGGAAAGCAACGGTAAGCTACCTCTTCCCTAATTTCCCTAGTACGCCTCTTCAGTGATGCCTAGGTTATCTATGACAGCTGATGGCGGAGCTGTTGAGGATAAAACCAGCCTTCGGGCTGAATACCCAACATACAACACTATACATATGTCTTGTAAATACTGTCTTAATCTGAATATGCCTAATTGAAAAATATATACCAGGGGTCTCCAATTTGTAAGGGGTCGAGCGCCATATTTGAATAAAAGGCCAATTATCGTACAATTCTGTAATTAGTAAAGAAGTTTCATTATGAAATAATATACATAGTTCAACTGAAATGACAGATCATTTTAATTGTTTAAAACGGATACGAGATTCGCCTGTATACCTATATACCATCACAGCGCAGCGCGACGATCCCCGAGTCCAGTTAGTGTGGGTGCCGCGGATAGTATGGTCGTGACTTCCACGTTCCTTCGAAGAATTTCCTTGCTCACTGTCGGAGGCAAACCTTCACATGCCTTGATGAACGCCAAAATTTCAGCTTTGATAAATATATATAAGCGGCTTTAATCCATTTAGCATATTTATTTATTTTAACAGAATGAGCCACAAAATCCTACGTTCATTAAAATTAATACATGTTCGAGCGTGCTATGACATTTTTGTAACTTTTCTTCACATTATTTCTTAAAATGCCCTCACGAGCCGTGAAGTATGGCTGCGCGAGCCACATGCGGCCCACGCGCTGCCAAATGGAAACCCATGATATATATCATACGTATACAAATAACAATCAGGCTCCTTGGCTGAATGGTCAGCATTGAGGACTTCGGTTCCCGGTCTGGTCGGAAATTTCTGTCGAATCTTGTTCATTCCTCTGACTCAGAGAATGGGTATTTTGTTTCTCCCAACACTCTCCTCTTCATATTTGAACAACGCATTACCAAGCATGAGACAAACACATAATAGTGGATCCATCCGTGCACATGGGGTTGGCGTCAGGAAGGTAACCCGGTCGTGAAACAAGTCGAGTTCCGAAAGATATTACTTTTTTCGTAATATACCTCCTTCATCATGTTAATTCAGGCGTGAAACATTAATGTAATTGAACAGTTAAATCCAGGTTATTAGGCAGAGCTCTAATTTATAGAGTAGAAGAGTGAGCAATGGGTATAGTCTGTGGGGTATCTCGGGTTAGCTTTGCTAATGGTTTGTGACGTAATATAAGATTTAATTAGTCCGAAGTCAGATATATCAGGATCGCTTCTCGAGGACACACACCGCTTCACAACAGGACGCGGATATCTCAGCTCTTCGCAGACAATTCTCCTGATATTTTTTTGCCCGGCCGGGTGGCTGCACATCTATACTTCAGCTCCCAGCCGGCTACAAAAAGCAAAACGGCCGACACCAAAACTTGGAAGTCAACCCCCCCCCCAACTTACCTACCTCTCTATCCATTATGACCACCACCACCACTATCACCACCACCTCTACGACGTCGACTTCCATCTTCCACTTTACCTACCCTCCCATCACGACTCTAACGTATTCCCATCCTTCGCCTCTTCTTATGACCTCATGTCCCTTGCCTCCACACCCTGACCCGTCTAGTTACTTTCAACGCCCGTCACCAGCAAATACTTCCACTCTCCCTAACCTTCAACCCCTCCTCAAGCTAATTTTCAGCCACTCGGCGCAGCTTCCGCCATCGGAGCAACCGCACCACGGCAGATATCATCACAGCCACCGCCACCTTCTCTCGCCACTGACGAAGGACCTTCCACGCCTGTCACCACTTCAGCTGGCTCCGCACCACCACTGTTGACACCACCATCTTATCATGCCATGTATATCTGCGTAATCCGTGGAGTCGATCCTAACCTCTCCGACCGGGACATACTACAGGCAGAAGGTGTTCCAGCTGCCGAGCCTTACGAATCATGAACGCCACTTGTCCAACCTATATGGTCCGACTCCATTTGCCCACCGACGAAGATGTGCAGCGACTCATCAGCAATGGTGCCTACATCTACCGCCATCGCCATAAGGTAGAACCCTCTCGCTCCTCACCCCAACATTTTTCTCGCCATCCTACCAACACACGACGTCGAACCCGACCAGCCCCTCCTCCATTTCAACCGAATCAATTCGTCCGTCCACCCCTACCCCCAACTAATTTCTTTTATCAACCTCCTCCGCAGTTTGAACTGCTCAGACTCCTCACCATCCCACAGCAAGCCTCCACCTTCTAAACCTTCAACTCCATCCTAGCACTCTCAATTAAACCTTCACTCCTCACACACATACCCCAACATTCCCACCCTTTCTCCTCTATCAAATAATCTCAGCCTTTCCCACCTTCTTCCTTCTACACACATCTCACGGTTCTCTCCACCTCTCCCGGCCGGAGAGAGCGTGTAACGTTCTAGGGGGCCCGCCCCGCCCCGCGAGAGTGAAAACAACAACAACAACAGATATATCATAACTTAGTATTATATTTTAGAATAGTGAGAAAGTAACCAATAAGAAGAATAAGAACCAATGAGCAGAGTTCGGGAAGCGTGTGTGGAAACCCAAAGGATCCAAAATTATGATATGAAAAGAATTGATAACATGATCAATAATAATTATACTTAAAATAAACAATTTAAAACAAGAAGCAAGAGGATCCATAAACTTGCGTACGATTAACAACCTCAATTAAGACTTGAGAAAAGTATAAAATATCAGTAACTTGAACTGGCCACAAAACTTTGATTTCAATAAACACATTTCAGATAAAATTAGTTACTCGAGTACATTTACACAATATAAAGCACCTATAAAGGAGAAGAACCATATGGTGGAGATGGAAAGGGGGATCATAGGCAAAAATGGGAAACGGGAACTCACCGAGCAAAGTAACGTTCCAACAGCCAGGCATCGTGATGCTTAAATTCTAGAACTAGTTATATGCGCTAATCAAACACAGCGCTCGCACAAAATGCACAAAGTTATGAGAATGTATGATTGCTTGAATAGTGGAGAGAAGTATCCTTCACCGTCCGACTGTCTGCAACAGTTCAAGCAGCCACGGAGGTTTATTGCCTCTTGAAAATTGTGGATTGGCCAAGTGGACGAAAGCAAATCAGTGAGGTCACATATCGGGACATGCTTCATCGCACTTCAGGTGGATCAGCTTGTATTCCAGCGTCGATCCGCATTCTCTGGCACTCTTTACATCTCTTTTGGGACTTGAGTCAACAACCATGTACCCTTACATGACATATTTTCCTGCCAGTACTACCGCTACTACAAGCACCACAACTACCTCCATTGCCACCTTCGGACAATTCGCCACAGACACCGCCGCCGTTGCTTTTCACACAGCACTGATGTCCAGCCATGCAGCCCGCTTTCTACCTGGGACATCAGCTCATCATCCCTACACCTCACGAGCACCATCAACGAGAAGGATCACTCGAACAGCACACTGAGAGGAACGAGCACCACGTCGCCTGGCAGTGGATTCAGCACCAGCGCCAGCACCGCATTTGACCACAGCAGACGAAAAATCTCCTCCCATGGATACCGGAGTACAGCACTCTCCGCCGTCTACCACTACTACTCCCACCACTACCACCACCAGCTTCCGGCTAGAATATTCCTCCATTTCCGGCACTAGACGACCCATCACCCACCTTCGTTTTCCCCAGCCAACCCCCTCTGGAACACATGCATTTCTCCTCTCCAAACATTCCCCAGAACTTCAGTCAACCCAAGCCATTTTCTCCACGCTTCTCAACTACAACCTGCGCCGAAAAGACGTCGCAGATATCTGGAAGACTTCAAAAGATATAATCATCAAAATCGACGGAGACACTGCAGCTAATCAATTCGCCACCCAAATCGGAGAAACCCCTTCGGATCAAACGCCTCTTTTCAACCCCTTCCACCACCACCAATGTAACCCCCACTTCCACCACCCCGTTATAATCAGCTAAGCTGTGTGATCCGTGGTGTGGATCCTTCACTCGCAGAAGAAACGATTGTCGCCGAGCTCAACGCGGAGGGAATACCAGCTCTCAGGGCATCAGGAATGCGGTGGGGCCAACATTCATGGTGCGGATCATCTTACCAACATCTGCCGACGTGGACAGACTACTAGCCAGTGGTGTCTCAATCCATCTTCACCATCACAAAGTCGAGCCGTCCCGCGCTCCACGGAAAACCACTCCGAGGATGGCTGAGGTGGGAATCGAACCTACCTCTACTCAGGTGACCTCCCGAGGCTGAGTGGACCCCGTTCCAGCCCTCGTACCACTTTTTCAAATTTCGTGGCAGGGCCGGGAATCGAACCCGGACCTCCAGGGGTGACAGCTATTCACACTAACCACTACACCACAGAGGCGAACACAAATTTAATTTTACGGGAAGGAAAAAGAGAAACACGGTGAAACGACCCTAAATATTTGCGTCCTCTGGCATAGGAAAGCACTTACCAGTTACAGATTTCTGTGAACCTTGCACTGCCTAACTCTACAGTATCAGAAGACGCTAAAAAATTACATAGGATTTCCTAATGGCGAAAACTATCTGTAAATTGAAAAGTATGATACGGGTAATGAAATCAGAAAAAATGTTTTACGGTATCTGAACTTGACCAAAAAGCAAACCAAATTGAAAAGCATGCTAAAATTGGTCATTTAGAAGCTTTATTCCTGTTAGAACGAATTTAATTTTCTTCTTTTCCTCTCTTCATCTGTTTACCCTCCAGGGTCGGTTATTCCCTCGGACGCAGCGGGGGATCCCACCTCTACCGCCTCAAGGGTAGTGTCCTGGAGTGCCAGCCTTTGGGTCGGGGAATACAGCTGGTGAGGACGACCAGTACCTCGCCCAGGCAGCCTCACCTGCTATGCTGAACAGGGGCCTTGTGGAGGGATGGGAAGATTGGAAAGGACAGGCACGGTAGAGGGAAGGAAGCGGCCGTGACCATACGTTAGGTACTATCCTGGCATTTGCCTGGAGGAGAAATGGGAAACCACGCGAAACCACTTCGAGGATGGCTGAGGTGGGAATCGAACCTACCTCTACTCAGGTGACATCCCGAGGCTGAGTGAATCCCGTTCCAGCCCTCGTACCACTTTTCAAATTTTGTGGCAGGGCCGGGAATCGAACCCGGACCTCCGGGGGTGACAGCTAATCACACTAACCACTACACCGCAGAGGCGAACACAAATTTAATTTTACGGGAAGGAAAAAGAGAAACACGGTGAAACGACCCTAAATATTTGCGTCCTCTGGCATAGGAAAGCACTTACCAGTTACAGATTTCTGTGATCCTTGTACTGCCTTACTCTACAGTATCACAAGACGCTAAAAAATTACATAGGATTTTCTAATGGCGAAACAGCGGCTTCAATACGAATGTCAAAACATCAGATGTGCGGAGGAAAAGATTGGATCGCTGATAATTGGTGAAAGGGCGATCAAACCCGAAGTTATTTATAACCACAATCTCGATCCGCTTATCGGATACTCTGAGGCCCAATTAAAGGAATCGGTAAGACGTGACAAACTCGCTATCAGATTTCTCTGCTTCTTTCGTGAATTACTTATTTCGTTTAAGCATATTGTAAGAAATACGTTGTAGAAAATTAGTCAAACAATTGCTCTTGGTCTATCTTTGATCTCATATCTGTTTGCTGCCTTCTGAAATTACTAGTTTAAATGATTTTTTAAATTTATAGTTTATCATATTAGCCTCCGTGGCTCAGACGGCAGCGCGTCGGCCTCTCACCGCTGGATACCGTGGTTCAAATCCCGGTCATTCCATGTGAGATTTGTGCTGGACAAAGCGGAGGTGGGACAGGTTTTTCTCCGGGTACTCCGGTTTTCCCTGTCATCTTTTATTCCAGCAACACTCTCCATTCTCATTTCGTAGCATCTATCATTCATTAATATATCACTTTGGGAGTGGCGACCCCATCGTAATAACAGCCTATATATGATTCATTCATTACATCCCTGACCCGGTCACTGACTGGAAAACAATGAGCGGGCGAGACAGATCAGTAAAGAGAACTCTAGTGGCGCTTGTCGAAAGCATCTCGAGGACGAGTCTAGTGGAGTGTATTTGCCGGCCTTGTGTATCTCGTAGGCAACGGAACTATTCTTCCGGTTTGGAATCAAGAAAGTCAACGTAAGAAGACGACTTTTGAAAGTGCCTATATAACTATGAACCAAGTGCAATAGGCAACTATAATTATATTTTAAGCATGAAGGATGCTTAGCAGTCTAGGTTACTAGCTTCACCCTCTCCGAAGCTGCCATGCACGAGGCAGAAACTGGCATCTCACCCCAACCCGCAATAGAGATGATACACTTTCTGCGGAGTAAGATGCCAAATTCGATTACTCATATATCCAATTTTCATTTCGTAGGGGAATGCCTAGAACATGTATTAGGACATCAAACAGGGGTCAGCGGTACTATAATAGCTTACGAATGGCCACGGAACATGCGAGGTGCTATGGAATGAATTGCCTTTAATCATCCAAAGGTTATGGCATCCCATAAAGAACCCCGAAACAACGTCTAGAAGAGGATGAGGTTAAGAAGCTTGCCGTGGGTCCACAGAGTAGATACTATCAGTTTAATTTGTCTCTGTCATTCTAAAAACAGCGATAAAATAACAGTTCAAAGAATGATAATGCCTACTTTGCTGAGTGCACCCTCGATTATTACAATATTATATGATACGGTTATTATACTCTGCCACATTTTTTGTTCGATTGGATTTGATGTATCTTCTGCAATAATGCTTGTAAACTTGTAGAAATTCATCAAAAATGTGCAGTAAATATACTAAAGAACTCTCGTGCAATATTCGCTCTCACAGCTGATTTCGTATGGCCACAATGTTCTTTATGCACATATTTTTTTTTTATAATCATAATAAATATGCGTTTAGAACTACATTTAGGTTATTTGTATCCCGAATGGCATAAAATTAATGCCCCAATCTCATCCTTATGTAGTTCGTCTCTATGGTTAAATGGTTAGCGTTCTGGCCAGAGGGTCCAGGGTTTGATTGCCGGCCGGGTCGGGAATTTTGATCTCAATTGGATAATTAGTCTGACTCGGGTCTGGATGAGTCTGCCACCTTCAACATCAGAAATTATCTTAGCTAGGGTCCCATTCTCACAGGCATGCAGGTCGCCTATAAGCCGTCTAATAGAAAAAGACCAGCACCAGGCCCCTCCGGAAGCCATACACATTTATTATTATTATTATTATTATTATTATTATTATTATTATTATTATTATTATTATTACCCCGATTTAATTGTCATCCTACCTCAATGATCTGGGCAAGATGACTAAGTACGTATTCTTATAAAAAGTTACTATAAAAATTCACTAAATATATACCACTGCTAACTGGTCTGTATATAAAAAGCACTCGGCTTAGCACACATTTTAATGTGGAATTTAAACCCTCAATTTTCATGCAAATTTGATTCTCAAAACTCCAAGATGGGCATCTTCCTCCCGATCTACTCTATGGAGTCTTCCACTTTCACCCCTTCCATTGCTTTTTATTTTCATTTTTCGGAAAAGTAGGGACTCTTCTTTTTTCCCTCTGATTATTGATTATTATGGAGGGTTTGCCTAGTTGTACTTCCTCTCAAACCAATAATCCCTTCCTCCACCAAAATTACCTTCAAAATTTCATTATAATATTAACTATTAGCCACCTTCCTTGCCTTTTTTGTTTATTCATGTTTTTTCTTCTTCCTCTGCGACTTTTTCTACATCCTGATGAGGGAGTGGGTGCGATCATTGTCAGAAATGTGGACATGGCCCATTTTTACTGATGATCGTCCTTCCAGACACACATCTTATGTGCTTTAATGTCACGTCAGGTGAATAATGTTGTACCTCACATGGCACAGTAGAATGGAAAACGCTTGTCGCTAACTCTGTAGTGATTATTCAACACCATATTTATATAAACAGTTAACAAATATTATCCTTATTTATGGCGGATTTTATAAGCTCTGTCTCTGGCATCTTCCATTAAAACAAATAGTGACATTTTAGAATAATTGTCTTCTCCTCTCTCTCTCTCTCCCTCTCTCTCTGTCTCTCTCTCTCTCTCCTCTTAGCTGTCAGAAGTAAGTAATTCATCTGTGTCAACAAGTCGTGTTTCATACGTAGCGCATCTTCTGGCCGTTTGGTTTTTGTTTCATTCGAACAGGGTGTCTCATGGCTGGCAAGTGAACATCGCTTGAATTTACTCCATTTTCTCGAGAAATACTTGCCTGAGGTTCAAAATAATTTCAGCGCTACATTCGTTATGTGCGCAACTTTAAACGAGTTTGGTTTAAAAAATAAATTTTGACTGATATGGCAGTAGATAAGGACACCCTCAAAAAGGCCTGGAATCTCCATTAAATAATAATAATAATAATAATAATTGTTACCGTGTTTTTGTGGTAGTTATGCGTGAAAGAAGGTGCGGGGTGGTGAATAGGTCTCAGGCTACGAAATTAAAGTGAATTTAAAATTTAACAAGGTTATATTTTCTTTTCAAAATCAAGAAATAACAAACATGGCAGGTACAGAGTAGCAAGGCAACAAAGAGCAACAATAGTATTTACAGGATTTGGGCTTCGAGCCCCGCGATCACAATCCTTGAGCAATTAGCTCAGTTTTACCCCAAACACAAGTGTCAACAGAGGGGCAGAGAACCCCATTCATGCTTAGGAGCACTTGCTCCAAAATACACAGTAAGGCCTCCTTGAGGCGCGCAGAAAACAAAATTTTCAGAAAAAGAGCAAATTGCTCTCAAAATTCAGGCCTGTCAAAGGCCCCACCTAATTCCACTTTCAAGCTGTCCTTTCAGGACATATACACAGGGGTAAAATACCCAACCTACTGAGGTCTGTTAAATGACAAGAAGGTTAATTACATGACCTCTAAAATAACAGTTTGAGAGGAGGCGATCTGCACTCCTAATACACTTGTTTTTAAAACCTAATCTGGCTCTAGGCCACTAATGCAAGGGCTAATCCCATACTACAGAGGTGACTTTAGAAAAGAACAATTTGCTTTACGTTAACGAAGAATAGGTTGAGAAAAATAAGTTCACCTCAAACCAATATGATTGGGAGCTCGAGAGGGATAGCACTCTCTATCCCGATATGCAGTTTAAAAGATGGAATAGATACAAGTTTCTTTACATTTTAAGGAAGGTTACATAATGGAAAAACTTCGGACCCGCCCCGAGAGTTAAACTGCTGAGCAAGCAAGAAAAGAAGTAATTAATCGGCCATTACCTGGTTGTTGACTGCCGCCGAAGAAAGAGGCGCTTCCCGCCCCCTGCTATGTACTTTACACACGAAAAGATGGAACAGAAGTGGCCCGGAGACCCTAAAATCAGCAGTTTATATACTCTCGCGGAAAGTTCGAGGCGTTAGGGGAATGAGAACACCCTCCCACAAACTCTTTATTGGGTAGGATACAGCAACATATTCAAGTTGGGGGAAGATACATCCGATTGGTCAGAAATTAATAAAAGAAATTCGGGATTGGCTAAATTTAAAACAAGGGGAAAGAAAGGGTTAATATTGCCAACTTAAACAATGACAGAAGGAAATTTAACAAAGAACAAACTTTTGAAATTAAATTTTCTCCAAAAGAACAGTTCCTTTTCTTCGCACTAGGGTGCACTATTGTAGTTCTTCAGTAGTGTCCTCTAGAAGAGAAAGTTCACACTTCTTACTACCGGTAAAACAAAAATACATCAAAAGTGGCACAGTTCAAAAACTCCAAACTTTCCAAGTAGTGACATCTTCCGAGAAACTTGAAAATTAATACCGTCGATAAAGTTCAGACTTCCTCCAGCAGAGGAGTTTCAATAATAATAATAATAATAATAATAGTAGTAGTAGTAATGGAGAATCTACACTATGTCTCAATATCCTTTGTAGAGTATTAGAATTATTGGCATGCTGAGTAACGTTAAAAGGTAACGTTCCTCCTCTCAAACTTGTCATTTCTTCTTTAAAGGTTTCCAGCGGCTTGACACCAGTTTTTGTTTGTGCTGTTTTCACCATTCAAAATGTTACTAATCAAGTTCACTTATTTTTCGGCGGAGTGACACAACTCGTTCATATTCACCGCACCGAGCTCGATAGCTGCAGTCGCTTAAGTGCGGCCAGTATCCAGTAATCGGGAGAGAGTGGGTTCGAGCCCCACTGTCGGCAGCCCTGAAGATGGTTTTCCGTGGTTTCCCTTTTTGACACCAGACAAATGCCGGGGCTGTACCTTAATTAAGGCCACGGCCGCTTCCTTCCACTTCCTCGGCCTCTCCTATCCCATCGTCGCCATAAGACATATCTGTGTCGGTGCGACGTAAAGCAAGTAGCAAAAAAAAAAAAAAAAAAAACATATTCTCCGCCATATTAAAAATGTGTAAAGAAAACAAAAACAACAACAACAATTCAATTTATATGGCAATTCTCAGACAGCGCTGAACTGAATAAGCATGTTAAGTACGAAGCAAATAGCTTCTGACATATGGTCAATAACTTAGCACGGTCCTCACGTTTATCTCTCCTAGATTCATGGACAGACACGAATAATTGGAAATTAGAAAGCAGATCTGCTAGCAAAAGAAGCAGTGAAATATACGATGGAAGTTTCATACAACAGAGCCCCAATGTCATATAGAGAAAGAAAAAGAAGAGACCACACAATGCATCAATGGAACAACATTTGGACTGTAATCACGAACAGATTCGTTACTAGAGAAACATTATTTCCCGAGATCCAGCATCGACTTCAGTGTAAAGTGATAATGCTGAACTTCATGTTAACTTCATTTTCATCTGGCCATGGTAAAATCAAGACATATTTCTAGTGATTTATGATAAACACTTCACATGATTATTCATGTTTCTGTGAATACCCTGAAACAGTGCATCATCTGTTTTCTGACTGTACCGTCATATGAATTATTGTAACAACGAATTTGTTAAGCCATTCTATCTTATATTCAAGAAAACTTTGTTATAAGCAATTTCTAGCACACATTCACCTCATATTTAATACGCTTTTCAAATTTAAAACTATAACCTTAATACACTTTGAAGAAATTCAATAAATAAATAAATAAATAAATAAATAAATAAATAAATAAATAAATAACATCCTTTGTACAACCTGTACATAATTATAAGTACACTCATGACGAGCAGGCACTCACAATAAGTCAGTTTATCATAAAGTTAAAAATTTCACAAGTTAATGTCCCCAATCCTCCTGAATCCGCAAATACCGCTTCGTCGTCAACATTTATTACGAGCGTGTTTCACAATAAAGCTGAAAAATGAAAATTGGTTACCTCGAATTTTTACGCTCTCTACAGACAAAATGCTGGGATATTACTTCATTTCATACGGCTACCACAAACGTGCGCTCTAAATAAATACTACTGAATACACTGTTACATAGTGTATGAAATAGATTAATCACAAACGATTGACGATAAAATTCCTCGTTAAAGCCTTCAATAAAGCATCACTACCCCAATTCAATAAAAACAGCCCCAGTTTGCACTATGGTTGAGTAAACGAAACAAATAATTGGACTTGCACAATCCAGGGAATTTGTGGGATCGATGCAGAACTGCGAGTGCTCTCATTCTATAACATAAACCTTTAGTTTTTTTATGAACGAACCACACTTCTCTCTTGAAATTAAATGAATATTTCATACCTCACCAATGGATTGATCTGTGCCATGTACATAAATTAAACCTTCAACAGTTGTGAACTGAAATATGGGAACTAGAAACTAGTGGTCTTGTGCATTTTAGTTGCAGTGAAATGAATAAAACGGATTTCCAATTTAAGATTTATCCTCAACTTTTATTTACTAGTGTAAATTTAAAACCATTTAAAAATGAGGTGTTGCGAATACAAAGGATGAATTCAACATATGTATATTTTGAGGAAAAGGCACTTCATATTTTCATTATTTACTTATTTATTTATTTATTTATTTATTTATTTATTTATTTATTTATTTATTTATTTATTTATTTATTTATTTATTTATTTATTTATTTATTTATTTATTTATTTATAAAGCGTCCGTGGCTCAGGTGGCAGGGCGCCCGGCTCTCACCGATGTGTTCAATGGTTCAAACACCGATCACTATATGTGAGACGTGTGTTGTAAAAAGCGGAGGCGGGACAGGCTATTCTCCGGGTTCTCCGGTTTTCTCTGTCATCTTACAGTATATTCCAGAAACACTCCCCAATGCCATTTCGTTTCGTCTGTCAGTCATTAATATTCGCCCCAGAATAGTTTGAGAGGCTACGGCAGCCGGCAAATTTCCAATCCTCGCCGCTAGATGGGGGCTTCATTAATCCCATTCCTCACCCTGTTGAATGACTGGAAACACTCTGCGTATTTTATTTATTTATTTATTTATTTATTTATTTATTTATTTATTTATTTATTTATTTATTTATTTATTTATTTATTTATTTATTTATTTATTTATTTATTTATTTATTTATTTATTGTCTACAAAATATATTAAAGTTATAGTTTAACAATTAGAGGAGATTCACCATAGACATGATGAAACTCAACAAAAAGGAGGGTACTTTTTTTAGATTAAAATATTTCTTCAGGAAACGTAAAAATAAATCAATATTCTACATTTTTAATATTTTCTACGACTTAGTATTTCTGACGAACAAATTGAAAAGCAAAAAAAAATTCTCTACAACCAAATCTGCTTCTATTACAAAACGTCGAACGAAAATGTCGGGCTCACGTTTGCACTTTTGACGTAGAATAAGTTCCGTGTGATACGTATTGTCGAAATTATGTACCTAGTGGGTATTTGAAATGTTATTGTTAATGTTTTAATTCTAAAAGAACTTAAACACAGTCAAAGCAAAGTAGATGGACAATGGATCTGTGAGAAGAAGTATGCATATGCAACAAGATCAACATCAACATTACGGGCGAAAGTGAAATCTACGTTTGTACCACGCCGAGTCGTGGGATCACCGATGGGCACTACGGAGCCACTTCATCATTACCAGGGTGATCAGTTCCATATCCATAAATTACAAATCGTTTTCCATCACTGGGGCAGTAGATCTGCTGGGGCTCCAGTAGCGCGGGACTAGCCTCACGACACTCGGCCGAATTGAGAAGCTCCCGGCAACACTTTTACCTTGGTCCTTCCTGTTTATTACAACGAGGTACAGAAAACGGTCGTCGCCTGATTGTCCAGAAATTATTTCAATTTGAAAACTTTAATTTTTATTTATTTATTAATTTATTTATTTAATTAATTTATTTTTCATTCGGGAGGTAGTGGGTTCGAACCCCACTGTCGGCAGCCCTGACGATGGTTTTCCGTGGTTTTCCATGTTCACACTAGTCAAATGCTGGGGCTGTACCTTAATTAAAGCCGCGGCCGATTTCTTCCTACTCCTAGCCTTTCCCTGAGCCATCGTTGCCGGAAGACCTATCTGTGTTGGTGCGACGTAAAGCCAATTGCAAGAATGTATTTATTTATTTATTTATTTATTTATTTATTTATTTATTTATTTATTTATTTATTTATTTATTTATTTATTTATTTATTTATTTTGCTTCATGTTTAACGTCGCACTAATACATCGGAGGTTTTCGGTGTCGGAAGGATGGGAAGGGGCTAGGATTGAGAAGGTAGAAAGAGCCTCAGCATTTGTCTGGTGTGAAAATGGGAAACCAATATCTACCGAATGCAATTTAATTGCGGGTCCAAAACTAGCGACGTATTCTACGCCAAATAAAACTATGTTACTTATTCGAACTCAGTCATAATGCCGTCACCGCTCTTGTAAACGGTTAAGGTATATACAGAAATAATTCACGCATGGCGTTTAGTTTTGCAGGAGGTATGGCGATTGGACAGTCGTATAATTTTAGAGGTTGCTTTCATTTGTAAGACAGAATACTTCAAGGTCGTAATTTTCAGCTTCTCCTTTTATGCTTTCGTAAACAAGAGAGAGAGATCGACCATTCGATCATCGGTGGTGGTGGTGGTGGTGGTGTATAAACAGCTAGGCAGCCACCCTCTATTAACACTAATCAGAGGGAAAAAATGGAAGTGGTCCGAATCTTTGAATAACGAATGTATCGGCCAAAGAAAGACAAGGGCCACGAAGGGCGTGAATATAAAAGAATCTCTAGGCTTCGACACATAATACTGCTCGGGTTGGAAACAAATAAGAGTTGACCAAGGGAGGTCGGGTAGAATAGATGAAAGTGAGGAGTTTAGCACAAGTAAGTGGTAGAAATGCCAGAACTCAGTTAAGGGCCCCGTGGTCGCCAACTCACGCTCCCAGTTAACAGCCCCTAGTTCTTCCATCGTACTCCCAGCCACATCACCCAAAACCTTTGCTCAGTTAAATTCAGTGCTTATTATCAAAAGGAAAGTTTGGATTCAACGCAGGTTTCCATGGTTCAGAAAAAGTGTCGTCCCGTGCTGAGCTCACCCTTTATCTTTGCAGTGCCTCATACTGAAGCTGATCGAGCGAGTGGCTGCGCGGTTTGGGTTATGGTTCTTATATTCGAGAGATGGTATCTCCTCATAAAGCATGCGATGTTCTTTGGCATGGCGCAGTAAAAGGCGTCGTTCTACTGCAAATAACTTCCATTTAATAACGATATATTGTCTATTATTCTTTCCAGTATTATATTTTAATGCGTTTATATAATAATAATAATAATAATAATAATAATAATAATAATAATAATAATAATAATAATAATAATAGTGGTGGAATGGTCAACGCACTGGGCTTAGTTTCAGAGGAACCTGAGTTCGATTACCGGCCAGGTCCGCACTGTTTGCCCTGAGTTGTTAATTCCTTTGTCTTTGGGATAGGATGTTTGTATAATACAGATTTTCGTTTTCATTCAACACATAGAAGTTCCGACACCCTACAGAAACCTGCAATAGTGAATGTAGAGTTTGCGTCAGGAAAGGCATCAGGATACACAACAAGGATTAACCCGCTTCTAGTGCCGACCTCAAATAGTTGGAGAAAATTCACGAAGAAGAAGAAGAAGAAGAAGAAGAAGAAGAAGAAGAAGAAAAATAAAAAGAAGAAGACGAATAATTGAGAAACGAAAATTCTAGTAGGCTAAAATATTTAGAAGTACGATGGAGGAAGAAAGTTCTCGATAGGAATGAGTGGGATACATTTCTAAAGCTGAATTAAAAGGGCCGTAATCTGGCTGAGTAGCCCAGATAACAGCCTAGATTCTTGGCCTTTTTAGTCCAAGTTGGTGTGCTCGATCCCGGTTCATTCTGGTGGTATTTGAAGGTACATAAGTACGTCCGCCTCGAATCCTTATATTTACCAGAATATGAGAGAACTTCTGTGGGACAAACGCCTTATAGGTAGTTAGTGGAACGTAAAACCATTATTATTATTATTATTATTATTATTATTATTATTATTATTATTATTATTATTATTATTATTATTATTATTATTAAACGGGTCTTAAAACCAAATAATTATAATGAGAAGAATAAATGGGAAGTGTGCAGTAGTACGATTATGAACGAACAGAACCCTTGGTAGGAAGGAGACTTCAGTAGTTCTAAGGCAAAATGTTTGTACATAATAATAATAATCATAATCTTAATAATAATAATAATAATAATAATAATAATAATAATAATAATAATAATAATAATAATAATAATAATAATAATAATAATAATAATAATAATTTCATGACCTTCATTATCCAGTCACAGACCTTCTAAAGTTGTAACATTTAGCTGGCCTACATAAAAGCTCTGATGTTCTGAGTGTGTTCACTTTTATCACGAAAATTATACTCAATTGGAAGTTCCTAAGGTTTGTTTAATTTCTTCATATGGACTCAGAAATCGCCAGCAAGGATGCCAACAATTGTGATATGGTGTGTCCGCCTTTCATAAATCTGTTACCGTGATTAGAATTGAACCCTCAAAGTTTGGACCATACGACGAATCCTACATTTGACCTACCTAGACAACGAACTGCTGTCTAGATTATCACGTGCCAAACACTACCATATTCTTATTTTCGAACGAAAAAGTCCTCAGGATCACCGAGTTGGTTGATGAAACTACCAGAATGAAAGTAGGAAGGAGAGAAAGGCGGAAGACTATGAAATAGGCTTGCTTATGAGATCGGTTGGCGTAGGCTGTATTGGCTCACGTCTCGGATCCTGTCGTAGAAACATCACGTCTGGGTGTTGGTTCTCATGCTATATTCATTTGTAGGTTTTAACCTGGTATAAAACTGCATATTAAGGAATGAAACAAGCATAAATTATTTATCTCCTTCTAAATCTATGATACAGGTGCAAATTTTATCACTAGCAAATTATATGCGCTGCTCTTCACAAATATCCGAACTCTGTGAGCCAGTTGTACTGATCACAAAATATGTTTACACTTCAGTAATTAAGACATATTTGTCTGTCATATGTTCGAGATATAGGGAATAATTACAGTGACTCTATATGTACAGGCCAACGGCCGTAGCCGTGTTGAAGCACCGGATCCCGTGAGATCTCCGAAGTTAAGCAACATTGGGCGTGGTCGGAAGTTGGATGGGTTGTCACGCGCTGTTGGCGGGGGGGTAAAGGAATGGAGGAGCGGAAAGGAACTGGCCACCCTACCGCACGTAAACTCCGGCTCAGGAACACCTCTGCGGAGGTTCGGACCTGCCTTCGGGCAGAATAACCCTTACCTACCTATATGTACAGTGTGGCCAAGGCCAGTCCAGCCGCCATGTTTTAGCCAAGTACTCAATCAGCTGACAGTTCAAGGAGAGTGATATTATTATTATTTCAATAAAGAATAGACTAGGTCAATATTTTAAGATGTTATTCATTTTTCTTATACTGTATGTATATAGGCCTATCAGTATTTGTTATATTCAGAGTCTGACTACCTGACGTAAGACTTCCAAATTTAGAGTTATACGTGGTTTAGGCCTACAAGTCACAATTATTGAAGAGGTTAGAAATTCTGTGTTGGTAGCTAGGCCTATCATATCATTTATATTATAATACATGTGGCATAAAATAGTACAGTCATTGTCTTGAATAATGTATGCGAGGACTGTAAAGTTAGCCTACATTTAATTTTTCTATTTGCTTTACGTGGAACCAACACAGATAGGTCTTATGGCGACGATGGGACAGGAAAGGCCTAGGAATGGGAAGGAAGCGGCCGCTGCCTTAATTAAGGTACAGCCCTAGCATTTGTCTGGTGTAAAAATGGGAAACCACGGAAAACCATCTTCAGGGCTGCCGACAGTGGGGTTCGAACCCACTATCCACCGGATGCAAGCTCACATCTGCGCGCCCCTAACTGCACGGCCAACTCGCCCGGTCATTTCTTTTTAATATAACATACCATATATCAGGTTACATGGTTTTACACATTGGATTATACAACGCAGTATCATAAAACTATACATAGAAATGCAATTTTTACATATGACATCGGTATGTATGTAATCTGAACACGCGCAGAAGATAGAAAATAATGTGACTAGTTAACCAATGGGTAGACAAAATTGTATTACCTAGCTCCATATTTATGTTAACGTAATATAAGTTAACATAATATACTGTACCATTTTACTTGTGGTACTAATAGAAATAATAGCGAAAACCTGCTACTCTTTAGTGACGAAAACAAGCAACTGCCATGGTCCCCGGGTTGTGTACAGTGCTCCTTTAATGGTGGCTAAGATTTGATCCCCGCAACGAGAAATGAAATATTAGTATCACTATACAACATACCTAATCGTTTGAGAAAATACTACTTGTTGCTCTGTGAAAACATGCAGCTTTCCTGGTCCCGGTGTACTTGTATTCAGGACTCAATTATCGACCACCTGCTGTTCGATTTCCATGATGTGGGACTAATTCTGTGCCCCGGTTCGGTTAGTATTGGTAGATATCTGCTGTATTTTAAACATTCTATTTGCTACTATCGGTTTTGCTAATGCATTGTTATCACTGTTATCAATAGCTTCTTCTTTTTCTACCGCTCTGTGGGGTTGTGGGTGGGAACTGCGTCACACATGTAGGTTTGGTCCTGTTTAACGGCCGGATGCTATTCCTGACGCAAATCGTATATGGAGGGATGTAATCACTATTGCGTGTTTCTGTGGTGATTTGTAGTGTGGTATGTTGTCCGAGTATGAAGAGGAGAGTGTTGGGACAAACGTAAACACCCAGTCCCCAAGCTCGAGCTATTAAAATACCCCACCCGGCCGGGAATCGAACCCCGGACACTCTGAACCAAAGGGCAGTACGCTGACCATTCAACCACGGAGTCAGACTATTATTGTTATCATTATAATGTATGAGAAAACTCAACTTGATGCCAGGCGGCACTTACAACCACGTCCTTTAATAGATGAATAGCCATAAAAGTTTGAATTCGAGAATATATCAATCATAATATCTCATACGGTGAAAATGAATGAGACTTACAGTGAATGATCGGGAGTGTAAGTTTTGTTAAGTACAGTTTTCAGTTAAAACAGGCATTTTCGGGGATACTTGAAAATTTGTGAAAAATAATATAATCGTGAAAATCTCTGTTATTTTCCTTACACGGTAAAATCCCACAAAACGTACAATTTCGGAAATTATATTCTAAACAACTTTCTTTATGTACAGGTTTTCGATACGGCGAATATTAACGGAGAAATCTGACATTTACTGCCTTGGCCTCTATAAAATTACTAACACATTTTGTTATTATTGTTACCATTATAATGCATGAAACAACTCTTCTCGTTGTTGGGAGCGTCTTATAACGTGCTGAAAACAAGCAATTGCCTAATTTCATTTTAAAAACCTTTCCTAATCTGTTTCTGCAACCATAAGCATAACAGCCTGGCGTAATTTTCTTCAAAACTCAGACCTCAGAAATACGTAAATTCACACACATTTCTTAATTAATAATGCTAAATAATCTTCCATATTTAATAAAAACATATTTTCCGTGTATTAAGGTTAAAACAGGTAGCCTGAACTTCGCTGAAATTGCATAATGAGTGATCTTATCCTGTGCTGAACACATTTAAATCAGCTGACGGGACATCTGGCTAAAACATGGCGGAGCCAATCAGAATGAAGCACTGTAGGAATAATGCAATATGTGCTCCATCTACTCCCCGAGTTGTGCATCGTACAACTAGTAGGCTAGGGCCCGCATTCTTATGTAATTACATATTTCATTCCTTTACTTGTAGACAGATTAAAATAAAAAATGCCGGCGTATTGTGGTTCTGATAATATGGTTATACCTGTGTTTCATTTTACATAATTACATATGTTTACATATTAAGTGATGAATGTACATTTTTGTACATGTCTAGGTAATTATTAAACAATTGTGTCTGATCGTTAAATTTTCAGACTGTAGTAAAATAATTAGCCAATTTCATCTCTTATAGAATGTATTTCAGTTACTAAAGTTGGGTTTGAAATTCCTTTAAAATTGGGATTCCTAACCCTTTGCCTGTGAAATACAGTAGATCCGCATGCCTCAACCCCATACAACAGAACTAATTCTTTCTCAGAATCTGGAGTGGTTCGGTGCCTTTCATTGGTCAGAATTTTTAAAAAACGCCATCCAATCTTGAAACGAAATCAAGGTTATTCAATTTCTCTATCAGTTTGCAAGATCATTAGTGGTGAACAAGAAGAGTCCCCGCAAGATATTTCACCCAACTAGTTTTATCTTTTAATATATACACTAGTAACGTCCTGCGATTTTGATCGGCCCTTCCCAGCCTATAAGAGAATGTTATCGGATCAGCGCCAAAATATCACAATGGAAATTATGGAGAAGAACTTGGTGACATACTGCGCATCACGATATAAAATTTACCATATTATATGTATTGCTTAATAGGGATTTGAAGACAGATTCTATATTCACTTTATTTAGTAACAATTTTTGTTTCATTTTCAGGGCATGAGGGTAACAGTAAATTAGATGCAACAATACATTTTGTAATATCAGGGGCGTAGTCAAGGGGGTAGGGGTTACCGGGGGTTAGAACTAATCCCCTTCCCCAGTGGAGATTTTACAAAAAGAAAATAAACATAAACTGACAATAAACAATTAACTAAATAAACAATCATCATCATAGGTTGTTCTGCCATCCGGAAGGTCAAATCATGGCAGTGACCACCAAATCTCTCGATCTTATGCCCTTTTCTCACTTCTGCATAATCTTCCTTTCTTTTTCTAATGCTGTCTAATAACTGATATCGTCTCCTTCCCCTTCCTCGTTTTCCATTTATCATCATTTCCATTGTTACTCGTAGTAAAGTATTATGTCTTAGATTATGCCTTATCCAATTTTTCTTCCTTTTTAGATTACGGTAATCAGGTTCTTTACTACTCCTACTCTCTTCAGAACCTCGTCATTTGATATACTATCTTCCCAGCTTACTCCTTCAATTCTTCTCCAAATCCACATCTCAAATGCTTCTATTCTTCTCCGCTCTTCCTTCCTTAACGTCCATGTTTTAGCGCTATATAAGCTATACTCCATACGTAACCACTTGCAAGTGTCTTCCTCAGATCTTTTTCTAGCGGGTCCACAAAACATTCAGAGACATAATTGTGGAACCAACAGATCTGCTGAATATAATTTATAAGAATTCGCAAAAGTTGACTTTAGATTGTAAACTGAACATACCATTTACTGTAAAACTATCGACCTTGAACGTATTTTTCTTGTTCTGTATTTCAACGTAAGATTTAATAGTTGCTGCAGTCTGAATACCAACATAATTTGCCTGTATCAGTGCCGTAATGGCAACTCTTGCATGAGTGCACCACACGCATACGCACACACACACACACACACACACACACACACACACACACACACACACACACACACCTTCGTTGTGTTCTATCATCATTTTGTAACAATAACCCCTACCATCGGCCGATCCTGGATACGCTACTGTGTAATATAGGCCCTACACCGAAATTTACAGTGCATAACATTATTTTTAAATGTTTGAAGTATTTCGATTATGCCTTTAATTTGATTACTTATACTATCAATATTAGAAAGCAGCAGACGATATGAATGATCTAACGCAACTAAGATGGGTCATAAAATATGGAGGTATTTAAAACAAGGTTATTGTCTCATATCATATCGATAAGACATAATAACAGGAATACAGTATATGAACATTTTCGTAAATTTAGTGTATTAATACTATTACATATTTTATTAATATTACATGTATGTATGTTTGTGTTGAGTGCTCAACCCGAAGGCTGGTTTGATCCTCTACAGATCAACCAACAGCTGTCATAGATTGCCTAGGGGTCACTGAAGAGGCATACTAGGGTAATGAGGAGCGAGGTAGTTTCCCGTTGCTTTCCTCGCCGAGCCAGAAGTTGCTATTACACATCAGTCTGCCAAGCCTACTGAAATGCATGCACCGACAGACCTATGAACGATATTTTCACACCATTCATAACAGGGACTGGCTGATCGCAATTTAATATGACATAAAAATCCAGGTCCTATGTATGAGCGTTGAATCATGTCACGCTTTAACGGTAGTCACCTGACGAAATACAATTCATGCTTTTCCGGCCACATGGTTAAATGCTTGACGTGCTGGCGTTTGGTCACAGGTGTCCCGGGTTCGATTCTCGGTAGGGTCGGGAATTTTAGCCATGAGTGGTTAATTTTGCTGTCACGGAGGCTGGGTGTATGTGTCGTCATCATCATCATTTTATCCTCATCACGACCCGCAGGTCGCCTAAAAGCGTCAAATCAAAAGACCTGCGCCTGCTGAGCCGAACATTTTCTCGGACGCTCCCGAAACAGAAAGTCATACGCCATTTCATTTCATTTATTACCATTCATGCATGAATCATTCATCGGTCTTCAAACGTTAATTCAAATATGCTTGCAACGGCAGTCGTGTTGTAAATGTAGATTTCTTACGCGTATACATTGCCAGTGAATGTCAAATATGGCGATGTAGAGGGCCAGCCCTGAAATAGAACGTCAGAATGTGAAATTTCAACCCAGATGGTCCAATGAAATAAATAGAATAAATAAACATTTTAGGTATAAGAAATTATGTAAAAACGTTGTTCATTAATATGCCATGGCAGTTCGTTTATTCGTTTATTTAGAAAGTGTGCCCTTGCTGACGAGATGTTGTGTTTACAGTGCACTATGTGTTCTGGTATAGGCTAGAGCAATGTGTTACTTTCATTGACCTATCTCAGTCTCATCCTTGGCTTTGACAATATGAAAGTGACCGAGGTATGAGCGATGCTAGTAATACCATTCCTTATGCAGCCAGTCCCTGTTATGAATGGTGTGAAAATATCTCTCATAGGGTCCGTTGGTGCATGCATATCAGAGGGCTTGGCAGACTGATGCGCAAAAGCAACTTCTGGTCCGGTGAGGAAAGTAACGGCGAACTATCTCACTCCTTATTTCCCTAGTATGCTCTTCAGTGACGCCTGGGCTATCTATGATAGTTTTTGGTGGAGCTGTAGGGGATCAAATCAGCCTTCGGGCTGAATATCATACATACATACATACTGTACCGGGAGGTACACCTCTACGCCGCACGTTTAAATCCTGCGCCAATAAAACTCCCCTACAGGAGAAACTCTGAACTTAAAACTAGTCCTCCTTAAACGTTTGCTCACAAGATGTCACTACCTTAATTTTGTGATTATGAAGTTGCCAGTACTGTGTGAATTTCAACTTGTTTTGTTTTCTGTTCCTCAAGAAGTGTGTACACTCTCTCGTAGATGTCTCTACTAAAACACTATGATCATGCACCCTGGTGCGAAGTGAAGGAACTTTATTTGAAGAAATTTTGTATTCATAAGTTCGTTCTTTACTAAATTTCGTTCATTCAGTTGTGGGTTGGCAATATTTATCTTTCTTTCCACCAGTTTTTAATTTAGCCAATCCAGAATTTCTGTAATTAACTTCTAACCATTCACGGGCTTCTTCTTCGATTTTGTGTGTAACCTTTCATCTACCAATAAAATTAATTATTCATGAAAGGTCTCGAACCTTCCCCGAGGATTTATAAACTGTTGATTTTCTCGTCTCTCAGCGACTTGTTCAACATCTAACTAAGCGTGTGGACGTGTAGCAGGAGGCGGGTGGTACCTCTTTCATCAGCCAGCAGGTCTTCAGTAAGGTAATGGCCGTTTAACATCTTATTTCTTGCTAGCTCAGCAGTTTAACCCGCGGGAAAGGTCCGAAACTTTAATATGTAACACTCTTTTCTAAACATGTAATTTTCTGCCAGCTTATGTAAAGACTTCATAAAATCTGCAACTGTAATTCGGGGATAGAGAGTGATTTACCCTCTCGAGTTCCCCTTCATATTGGTTTGAGGTGACTGCGTTTTGGTAACTGGTTTTCTTGCTTTCTGTAATGTCTTAAATTATACGGGTCACCTCCATAGTTTGGGAATAGCCCCTGTTTCATCGGCCTAGTGCATTTTAGGTTTTAAAATGAGTATTTAGGAGTGCAAGTACACGCCTCCATTCATTTTGTATTTCGGGCCATTTACTTAACCTGTTCTTTTTCTGCTAAGGCCCAGTAGATTGGGTACAAGATACCCCCGTGTCATTGTTGTAAGTTGTGCCTTGATGGCAATTAATTGTAAAGTCTGGTATTGCCCTTAAGAGGCTTGGAATTCTGAGAGCGGGGCAGCTCTTTTCTAGCATTGTAAGAATGCCTCTGGGAGGCTTAATATTATAGTGAGGAGCAAGGGCTCCGCGTATTAGGGTATTTCTGCTTTTTGAACGAATTTGTGGTTGTAATGTGAGCTAGGAGCTCAAAATTGTAAAGTAAGGGCTTGAAGCCCAAGATCAGTTTATGCCACCTATCTTATCTTCACTCGACCTATTTGTTGATACTGGCACCTGTTACATTGTTATTTGTTGTTGATTTTTTTTAGAAAAGAAAATATAAACTTTTCTGTAAATTTTAAATTAACTTTGACTTTGTAGTTAGACCCATTCATTCCGGCACCTTCTTTCACCTCTGCTGTTCCACAGATACCCCGGAACACATACATTATAAACTGTGCCTCACTTCAATTCTCGCTGTTAAAAACTGATCCTGAATAATATGACTTCGTACCGCTCAGCTAGCTGCCTCAGTGGGTCAGTGATATAAAAGTGCCTGACTCATGACTCTAAGTCGGTTCGCTCGATCCTGGACAAGGTGGGTGATTCTTGAAGAATTGAACTCCATGGCGCACCATTTTATTGCAGTTGAGCACCGGTGGTGAACTCAAGAGTTACTCGACAAAATGAACTCAGCTAGAAACCATCTAGATTAATTTCGTTTAAACCGAGCTCGATATCTGTAGTCGCTTAAGTGCGGCCAGTATCCAGTAATCGGGAGATAGTGGGTTCGAGTCCCACTGTCGGCAGTCCTGAAGATGGTTTTCCGTGGTTTCCCATTTTCACACCACGCAGATGCCGGGGCTGTACCTTAATTAAGGCCACAGCCGCTTCCCTTCATTTCCTAGGCTTTTCCTATCCCACCGTCGCCGTAAGACATATCTGTGTCGGTGCGACGTAAAGCAAATAGCAAAAATATCGTTTAAGCTTCTAGTCAGCAGTATAAACGTAACATCAACATCGGTAATAAAAACTAACTAGATGAGGAGACAAAGAGGTTTTGATACGGATGAGAAACGAACGGAAGATCATAAACGCCATCGAAACAGCTGTTTATTTTTATTTATTTATTTCTTCTTATTCTTTTTAATCTTCTTACCCTCCAGGGTTGGTTTATCCCTCGGACTCAGCGAGGGATCCCACCTCCACCGCCTCAAGGGCAGTGTCCTGGAGCTTCAGACTCTGGGTCGTGGATACAACTGGGGAGGATGACCAGTATTTCGCCCAGACGGCCTCACCTGCTATACTGAACAGGGGCCTTGCGGGGAGACGGGAAGATTAGAAGTTATAGACAAGGAAGAGGGAAGAAAGCGACTATGGCTTTAAGTTACATACCATCCAGGCATTTGCCTGGAGAAGAAGTGGGAAACCACGGAAAACCAATGCGAGGATGGCTGAGGAGGGAATCGAACCCACCTCTACTCAGTTGACCTCCCGAGGCAGAGTGGACCCCGTTCCAGCCCTCGTACCACTTTTCAATCTTCGTGGCAGAGCCGGGAATCGACCCCGGGCTTGCGGGGATGGCAGCTAATCATGATAACCACTACACCACAGAAGCGGACCATTTATTTATTTACGTATTTATTTATTTATTTATTTATTTATTTATTTATTTATTTATTTATTTATTTATTTATTTATTTATTTATGAACACCAAACAGATTGAGTGAAATGTTGTTATGCATTAGCACTCATGAAATACGGCCCATCATTGTTGTACTGATATAGGACATGTGGATCCACCTGCAAGAAAGGAAGCCCTTTCATGTCCCCAGTGTTTTGCTCTCAAAATTTAATCCAGGACAGCTATTTTCTCCGAGGATCAAAATTGAGTAAGGGAACGTGAGAGAATGGTGTCACCGAGTTCTAAAATGTTTTAATGACAAGATAAGATCATTTAATACCTAGTGTAAAATGCAAATTTTGTAGAGTTATATAATAATACTGAAATGGTAAAGCTTCCACAGAGTTAAGAAATAAGGTGTTATCAATAAGAAGGTATCTCGGTGATGGAGACTTAGAATTAGCGCAGAAGAATGCAGTAAAAAAGGGCATAGTCCAATACCACCCAACTAATGAAATGGCGTATGGCTTTTAGTGCCGGGAGTGTTCGGCTCGCCGGGTGCAGGTCTTTTGATTTGACACCCTTAGGCGACCTGCGTGTCGTGATGAGGATGAAATGATGATGAAGACAACACTTACACCCAGCCCCCGTGCCAGCAAAATTAACCAATTATGGTTGAAATTGCCGACCCTGCCGGGAATCGAACCCGGAACCCCGGTGATCAAAGGCCAGCACGCTAACCATTTAGCCATGGAGCTGGACTCCACCCAACTGACCGCGGCACTTAGGAAGGGTATAGGAATCGAGACCAGTCGTTGGCGTTCCTAAAGGTTCAGGAAGCCTGCACAATGATATAAACTATGGATTGTTCTAGAAGCCAGGACACCTATAAAATCAGGAGTTCGATCGAAGGAGAGGCCTTTCGTTGATAGCTGGAATAAGAGTTGTTAGAGGAATCCCTTCAATTTATTTTCTACCCGACTGCACCATATAATTTAGACAGCATATTAGTGTACATACTATAAATAGTTAACAATTAAACTGTACTGAGGAAACGGAAAACACGTTTTCTTCCATGCGTAATTGAACCTACCAGACAAAGAAGACATTATCAAACAAATCGGAGAACGAAAAATCTGCCAAACAGCAGCCTAAAGTCTCCAGTTCCTGTCCAGATCAGGACAGTTCCACAAGTCTCAGAATTCCATTTTAATGAGCAATCGAAATAAGGGTTATTCGATGTCAAGTTGATATTTCCTTGCGTTGATATAGTACCTATGTCTTACAAGGTTACCATCCTGCTTTTCTCGGCCACCAGGCCGACGTCTGCTTCAATCATATTCTCATTAAGAGATTAGTATCTTTTGCTATTTCCCAATTCAGTCAAGCCATTTGATACACCGCCTGCTAGACTTGCGATCGTTTGTCAACGGTAATATTACTAGGGAGACTAACGAGTACCCAAGCCGTATTTTAATTATCGATTGAAACCGACTGTTGCAGATGACACTGAACACCGTATTGTTGTTCGTTAATTTGCATTTTACACTAGGTATACGTTCAAAATACTTACCCTCCTACTCCTCAAAGCAGCACTACACTTTCACTAGCTGCCCTGATCATTTCCAAATATCATTCCTGATATCAACTAATGTTGCTTAAATTATATCACGCATGTAGTCCCACAAAAAGAAAGAAATTCGCTTCTTCAAATTTCTTCCTACTCTACCCGTCTATCCACTAAATCTTCGTCACTATTATGTCTCTATTCCATTCAGTAACCAAGAATATGCAACCGGAACCTTTACCAATGTTCTGCTGGGCACGAAGTAATGACCGTAAATCTCCCTTCCCTTGTGCACAGTATTTAAACTGCCATCTCGTGAGTCGTAGAAAGACTCGCTTGCTTGACCCCGTAGTCTGCAGCATTCGCCTGTAGTTAGAGTATACCATCCCGCAGTACAGGTGAAGTTTAAAGGTTACCGATAAATCGAGAGTTTCCATGAAAATCTACTTCTCTGAAGCCCCTGTTACATTAGGCTACCTAAACTACACAGCTGTATGTATGTGAAGCACGCGATTCGTCGCGATCTTAACGGCTTCAACAGGTACCTGATAAGTAAGCAAGACCAATCAAACCCAAAACCAGAAAGTATCTAACTGATCATAACTTACTTCACGTTACGTGACATTACGGTGTCTGATAGTCGTATAGCCGATTAGCTTGGACCAATAGGAACAGAAAGATAGTTACTTCATCTTAATTATTTTAATTAATTAATTAATTACTTCATCAGTTTACTGTAGTAAACCTGTCCAGTGAAACTCTCGTACGTATCATGGTTTCTTTAATATCCTTGGCTATTTAAAACCAGCAATATAGGTATAAGGGAAGTATATTCTATCACCAAATAGCTTTAAAAAAATTAAATATATTTCTCTATAAGAGTACATCACCGGATGGGTTCACTGGGTCTAGTTTTATTTCCTCCCTCGTATGTCATATTTCTCTCTACCTCTTTGATTCACCCTCCTTTGATCTACGTATGCCAGTTGTCGATCCACGTTAGTAATGGTACGTCAAAGATGATAATTGAATTATTATTGATATTACAGTGGAAGCCCAGTTAAACGCGGTCTGATTTACCGCAGATTGAGACTGAACGTGGTACAAAGTGTCTTCGAAAACAATCATCAATAAAACTGTTATTTTTAAGGTAAAAATGAACTACATAGAAGGATTCTGGATTACAATCCATAACTGTTACCGACTCCACGCTAAGCAGAACTTCAAGGGATGGCTGGCTGGGGTTTTAGAAACTGCGTGTCTGTCTATTCAGAGATATAACGGGACGTGAATAATTGACCAATCTTTTAAGTACACAAGGAAAAATGGGGAAAATGGAGAAAATTAAGGTGGCTTTTTCCCATCCCGCTCAATTACTTATTTAACTGCACCCGCGCTCACTAAACAAGTGACCGTGTTTGTTTTCATGCTTTGTCAGATAATGTCCTAGTTAAGTTTTGAGTTATGTGCAGTTCCTGTGATATCACAAAAAGGAAAGATAAGTTGAACATAATTGATCGTGTGAAGCACGGAATGTCGAATGTGTGTATTTTACGCACAGTGTCTTCCATAATATTGTCTTCTCTTGTATCCTAATTTTTTTTCCAGTCTTTAGTTGCCCTATATGTCACTTTTCATTTACAGCAGTTAAGCTACAACGTGCGTAAAGCAAGTCCCCCGACAACTGCGTTAAATCGAACTTTCACACAGATAGGTCTTATGGCGACTATATGCTAGGATCATAAATAATGTCACCGTGGCCCTAATTAATGTAGAACTCGAGCATTTGTTTCATGTAAAGATGGGAAACTATGTAAAACACTCTTCAATAGTGTGAACAGTGGGGTTCAAACTTACAAGCTACGTGGCGTAAACCTTGTAGCCAACTCACTTGGTATATTATTATTATTATTATTATTATTATTATTATTATTATTATTATTATTATTATTATTATTATTATTGCTACTTACAAGAGACCAAACGTCGAAGTCATAAGCTTCATTTGAGGATTTAAACGTTATTGCAAGTACAGTGAATTTTAATTTTCACTCAGCAAAAAAGGTAATACTACCCTGTTTGTAAAGAAAATTCAATGGCAATTCCAAGGCATGCTCTTAGAGAAGCTTCTCGGAAGATAAAATTACGTTGCATGAGTCAATGCACCTTCCGTTTGCTTCCAATTATTGTCAAATAACTTTCAATTTTATAAACATGAAGTAAGAGGTAATATCTAATTGCAAAGAAGTAAATTGTCCAGCAAAATGCCAAGAAAATTGAATTACAATTAATCGTAGAAAGTACCTCTCGTATGTAGAACATATCTCCACAAGGGCTCACATCTTTTGAAACATGTCCTTAACTCCAATTAAGCTTGGAATTACTTCCTCTATCTTGCATCAGATTGCTTTATGATCATGCTTTTAATTCGATTTCATCTTATCTAGACCTACATAAAAATGTTCTTTCTCAATCCAGACGATCACAGATTGCGAGGAATAAAGTCTTGTCATAGGCCCTACATATATACATAATCATTACGTACTGTTATGCGTTTCAGCGTTCAGTATGCAAACCTCTGTGAAGTAACTAAGTGCCTGAACAATCCTCTATTTGGATCTAGTTCTGTAGCATCGATTATTTCCACACATCTTATCATAAAATCATCAAAAGTGATTCCAAATATCATCTCCTTGGTTTCCTACTTCTAGTACCTTCCATGCCAATCCCATTATTCTCCTAAGCAACCTACGCCCCTCCATTTGAACGATACCACCACCGAAGGCGGTTTATATGTACAGCCTGATCCATCTATTCAATTTATTCTAAGGGGGGAGACCTAGCTCAACACGGGGAAAATAGGCCATTATTAATTCGATTGTTATGTATGTTACAAACGTTGTTGACAAATGATGCACATACCCCAGGATTGGCATGCTTAAGAGCAATCAGAAGCAACTTCAATAATGTCAAAATTCTAATTCTAACATTTTAAAATAACATGTTCAAAATTTCCCGCCTTTTTAACAATATACCATCGTTTCCTTCATAACTCTCTTTGTGATTCACGGATAATTATGATTTTTTCAGAGTTTGCTCCCATAATGTTTTACTACAATCTGTACCTCATTCAGATCAATAGGATTTAAATTCGATTTTATATAACATTTTTATTTAAAAAGCTATAAATATTTTCTGGTGCTCGGAATAAAAACGCGACAAAAAAATCCAAATCACCGTCTATATTAATGATTGAGATTCATTTTGTAGCTGAGTTTTGATACACACTTTAAAAAAGGAAAAGTACGAAAATTCTTGTACACTTGGAATTTATAAGGGAAAGAGTGATATACTGTTTAAAAGAAGGGAAATTTTTAATATTTTATTTTAACATATTAAAATTATTAAAATTTTGACATTATTGAAGTTGCTTCTTGTTGCCAGGAAGCATGCCAATATTGCACCCATAAGCGAATTTACGTAATTAATTTACAAATTAAAAGTTGAATATTTCGCATATGGGATACCACAGTTAGGCTGTGAAACTAGCAGTCACAAAGGAACTTTCTGCCGCCAGTGTGACGGCAAGGAGAATCCACAAAACTCCTCTTAGAGCACGACCAACTTGTAAACCACCCTGAGTACTCCTTCCAATAAATTTTATGACACCGCCTAGGAGTGGCGACTTTCTTCTGGTTCTCACGAGAAAATCACGCGTTGAGGCCTGACCTACTTAGCTAGGACAAAGGGGACAACGACAATAACCGCCAATCCTTGGGAGGAAATGGAAGTATCCACTTTACGAAGAGCGCGAAAGTCTCAGCCAATCACAAAAATTCTAAATTTGAATGAACTGTCATAGCGGGAAATCTACAGTCAGTATTTCGCGATCTGAAGCCCGGTGTGGTGGTGAAAAACAGTGTCCTGATTTCTTTATAATATTTGGAAAATTATCAGTGCGAATCTGTGGTTAATTAGTGCCTAATTAATAAAATTTAACTTCACACGGAGGAGTAAGTGGGCCCAGCAGAATGAAGTGTCATGGCGGGATGGAGCCATTCACCGGAAGAAAATAACACCAGTGACGCGCGCCGTCGTGTGGATTATCCTGTGATCATTTCCCACGGCGCAATATTACATGTAAGTCAGACAAAAGTTAGGGAGATTTGTATATAAATTTTGAAAATCTTAACCTACGGATGTACGATAAAGCGCTCCTGAGGGCTAGATCATTACGTCACATCCCTTCCACGGAACTATTTTCTAGGTGGGGGGAGAACTCTTTACAAAACCCAGCGACCAGGGGATTGACTTGTCAGTGTTTTCCAGAATTCTCAGTGAAACTTCTGTTTGACAGTGTGAATCAGAGCGACAGTGAGACAGAGTGCGACAGCTAATTTAGTTAGTCAGCTTTACTTTCGGCTGGTAAGAAAGTGATTGGAGACACTTGTAGGCATTTTGAGAAAGCCTTGTATTATTTTACTTGGGAGAGTAACACTGCAGAAATGAACACTTTAACAAACTCTTACGATTTATGCAGAGATAACGGGCAGGAGCTACACCTTCAACACTTGGCTTAAATGAGCTCACATTTCGAGTCAAGAGGAACAAGTCCATGTTTGCAGCACAATTACATAAAACCTCTCTAACCCACGGGTAGTTTCACATTTTGTTATCAGCATAAATTTCTCCACAACATTGGAACTGTATTTAGCTTGTTTTTACCATTTAATAAAGTGTTTGGCAAGCGAGATGTTTACGGGCAGAAACTAGTAAAGACAGACAGGGAGGAGAATGACTTTTCTTTAAGGAAGGCCGCAGTGGCAGACCTTGAACAAACAGTTATGTCCCGTTGGGGTTAATGTTCGATAAGCTGTGTGTGTAAACAAAAGCTGAGAGACCGGTGTGTAGACTAACAGGTGATTTCCAGGCAGGTAGCGAAGACGACCGTCTAACTTCACGACAGGAGTCTGCAGTGGAGTGCGAGAAATACGAGTGTTTTCTGTCAACGTAAGCGTGTGTTACGCCATGGCAAATATGTGTCAAATTTGCGTGTGTAAAAATTTGGAATACCACATCAGCTTGAAGATGGAATTCTAAATTCACCATGACCGAGGCCGGAGGGTGAGTCAACATGCCTCCATCACAGGTATGAGCATCAATAAATAATGTAAATAAATAATGCAGGACCGTGACTAATCGATGATCAATGTAGCTTAGAGTATTAGGTAGGATTGTAAATAGTTCACATCTTTTAAATAATCATAATTGTAACTATAATAATAATAATAATAATAATAATAATAATAATAATAATAATAATAATAGTAATAATAATAATAATAATAGGGATATTTGTGCACTTCGTTTAGGTAGATGTTGTTTGCGTGTTGTTATGGATTGTTTCTGTAGTATGTCACTTTGACAGTTTAGGCAGCTATGATATTTGATCTATGAGTGTAATGCCGATTTATAAGTAATTTTTATATTTCATCATGTTATTATATCGATGGTTTTGAGTCATGTTTTGTTGGAGTTTTGATCTTGTAAACGCCGCCTCGATGATTTTAATGTTTATTTTTGCTATTTTTGCGCGTACAGCTTGTTTTATGTTGTCTATTTTGCGACGATTTTTGGTAGACGAGAGTGTTTAGTTCTGTGTAGTTGCGGTTACACATCTTTCAACATCTGTGTTTTGAGAGGCAATCTCGCCACTTTTTTTTATATAGAAACAGTGAGTGCCAGGAAACCATTGATGAGTCAGCTCTGGTATTTTGTGAGATGCGAAGCAGAGAATGATCAAGAGATCGAGCTAGATGATTAATATCCCTGATGATCTACGTTGATAATGGAAATATGATATTTGGACCATGTCATGAACTGTCGTAAGAAGTCGTAATGTGCACGACAGATATTTTGCCCGCCGGATACGAGCGAGGCCTATTGTAAGAATAATGAATAATAATGACGTCGAGAATTAATGAGCAAAGAGAATTGTGAAATGAATAATTTAACCAAGAGTGTTAAATGTGTTACGACATGGGTTATGATTGTAGGCAGAAGCCTGTATTTGTTTAAATAATTCCAGGGAAAGTAGATGCTCGGCAAATATGCTAGCCATTGTACAATGTGAGCAGAGCGACGAGTCAATGTGTTTTTTTAATAGTCATGTAAAGTCATGGATGACATGAAATAACAGTTATTGTCCACAAAGGTTAAATAGTATCACGGCCAGACATTTATCGTCTGAGGTTAGAGATTGCCGTCAAATTCGCAATATTTTGCCACTCGCAGCGGGGTATATTTTTCTGGAGACTCCGATTTTATTTTGCGCATTCCATCCTTATTAATTTCCAGTAGGCCGCGATGGAGGGATCTAGTTTTGCTTATCTTATTTCTTTCTGAGTGTACTTTATTACCGTTTATTTGTAGGACGTAGGCGTATGTGAATTATTTATATTTGATTTGATGTAAATAGATAGGTGTAGATAGGCTAGTTTTGATTTTTGTATTTTCTTTGTCGGAGCAGTGTTTCTCCATTTAACAGATTTAATGATGTAAATGAGATTTCAGATGTTAGGTTAATGGATCGTCGATTAAGTCACAGTCGAAACGATAGTAGTGGTATGCTCATACCAGGCATTTAAGTAATTACCATTTTTTTTAAAAAATCCACTACATTTTATGTAGAAAATGAAGCGATCTTTAATAAACCAATTGTATAAAACTGCCGCAATGAATGAGGTAAACAAGATGGCATCTGCCTCCATCTAGTGGTGGTACCGCAAATAATGAGTTGATAATGAAATGCAGTTAGCGGCAAATTCAGTAGAAATTTCAATGTACAAGGATCGCTATCATTTAAAATGTTAACATCAGGCACTTGGCCTAATCTTTTGGATTATTTTTAAGCAGTCCAGTCTATCACAGATATGCAAGTGAAGTTTAAAAATCAGATGAGTGGTTGTAACACTCGGATTGATGTTTCAATAATTTATTTGTTTAATCATGAGGTGTTTGATTAAGACAATGGTTATGTAGGAAATGAAGGGTGTTCATGGCTGTTTTGTTTTCTTCGATTTATTCTTGATGTGATACACTTGGTTAGTGCAGGCCATGATTATTTTAAAGTTGGGTATTTTACCAAATGAGCCACATGTGATAAATATTTGATAACTCCTATGAGTCAGTGGATTGATGACGTAACTAATTACTTTATTATGATTCAACTATTTTAATTTAGTTTGGAGAGATATTTTCTACGTAATACCATTCTGTAGTTCAAGAAGGTGGTCTTTCTGACCAGAGTTTTAAACTGAGTCATGTTATCAACTTGAAGACAGTGTCAACATAGTCTGGAATTATTTTAATTAAGGTGATTGACCTTCAGTCAGTTTATTAGGCAGATTATGGTGTTAGTGTAAGGCAGATCTTCAATCTTTAATTTTTCTTAGTCTCATTTATTTCATTTGTTTACATTTTTTTTCACCAGTCTAGTTCACTTACTTTCCTTTTGGCATTTTGCATTTTATTCAATAAATTAGTCTTTTATTTAAATTTTAATTCAGTCTTTGGGTACCGTCATTTAGTTAGTTTACCCCTCTTTTCATTTCCTCACTCTTTGATCGTCGGGTGGCCTCTCTTCGGGGATAGCGGACGGTCACGACTGAGGAAGAAGAGTCTACATGCAGCGGTGAGTATGATTTACATGTCATTTATTACAGGAGCAGCCGGCGCACAGAAGAAGGAAGAGTTCACCGCAGTTGTTGCCTTGAAAAGGGCACAGGGGCCGGAGTGAGGAGTGAAAAGCGTGGCGCCCAACGTGGGGCTCGAACCCACGACCCTAAAGTCGGAAACCCAGGACATTACAAAGAAGTTAACAGAACTGTCGGAGAAGATAGCAGAGACTGAGTGTGAAATTACACTCAGTGAGCAGTCAATAAGACAGGAATTTAACGAGGTCGTTGAGGGAAAAATCCAGGCAATTAAGACCCAGGGCGAAAACCTGTCGACCTTAGTCAAGCTGCTGGTAGACAAGCAGGCAGCAGAGTCGCAGGTAGTAAAAGAAATTAGAATACAGTCGCAGTGTGAGCAGACAGAGAGCGAGCCGATAACACAAGTATTTAACGTGGAGAGGATAATGCCGGAAAGTACACAAAGAACGGAAGCTTCCACCCAGATAATAAACATGGTGCGTACAAGTGACGATCAACCAAAGAAATTTAGTGGAACGTCACAAATTACCCCAAAGGTATATCTTAGGGAATTGAAACAATATTTCCAAGATATAAAAGCCCCAGAAGACAAGAAACTACGTATTGTAGAAAAATACCTAGAGGGACAGGCTAAGACATGGTACTACGGTTTCGTGGATACCTTTAAGACATTCGAAGATTTCGAAAAAGCTTTCCTCGAAAGGTACTGGTCCTTGTCAACACAACAAGCACTCAGAATGGACTTGTACACTCGCAAGTACATGTCAACACAGCCCACACGTTATCTAGACTTTTTCCTAACACAGTTGGTGAAACTTAGACAATTAGACTCCCCTGTGTCTGACGCAGAAATCGTGCAGACAATAATCAAGCAATTTCCGCCGGATGTGCAGCGAATGCTAATTACGGCGAGGGTAGATGATCCAGCTCAAGTTGAGGCAATTTTAAGGGAGCTAGACGCCACATCAACCAGTAATGTACCGCAGAGAGTGACTAGGCAGATGCAGGAACATAGGGTTTACCTAGCTAATGCCACAAGTGAGAATGCACGAGGCAACGCGCAGGTAAACGGCCCGAATTCAGGTGCTGTACCGCGGCGAGATGTGAACACAAGACGCCAGGAGGAAGAAACCCAACGTCCGTGGTATAAAAAACCTAATTATTCAGACAGGCGACCGAGATACCAGGACAGGCAGCCATACCAAAGGAGGTACCTCTCACGAGATAGAAGGCGGTGGGAAGATGGAGGAAGAGACAGGCCTTATTATCGTGACCCTGAAAGAAGATGGAACGAGAGAAGAAATTACCAGCGAGATAGGAACTCGGACCCAAGGTACCAAGAGGGGCGCCGATATATAGATGACCTGAATAGTAAACAGCAGCGCGATCCGTGGAAACAGGCAATCGAATCCCAGGACATGAATCCGGATATCACGGGAGCCGAAAGCCACGAGTTTCAGCCAGCCAGGAGAGAAACCCAGAATAGCAGGCCACTAAACCCAGAAGCACCCGTACATAAGGAAACAGGTGCTAGGAAGAAAGAATATCTTCCGAATTGGAATTAAGGACTCCATCGAACAGCGTAGCCACATTGGAAAAATCCCGAAATCACGGAGAGGCAATCAGTTTATATTAGTCACCATGGATGTATTTTCGAAATTTACAAACTTTTCTCCTATGCAAAAGGCCAATACTAGGTCAGTTTTAAGATGCATTAATAGGGAAATAATTCCGGCTATGGGAAAACCGGAGAAATTATTAACAGATCACGGAACACAGTTCACCTCCGCAGAGTTCAAAACAGGTTTACGGCAACTAGGAATACAGCATGTTCTGAGTTCAACACGTCACCCAGAGTCGAACCCGGCAGAAAGAGTAATGAAAGTCATCGCAAATTCAGCAGAATTTATATCCCAGAACAGCATTGGCGATGGGTCGATATTCTCCCATTGATCACTGACTGCATAAATAATACTGTCCATGAAGCAACAGCGAAAACATCAAGGACGAGTCGACAGCCGTAGTGGAAGGACGTGTTCCTCCCGCTCGCTCTCTCTCTCCTTGCCAGGCGCTCTGTACTTTCCCAGTACTAGTCAGGCAGCTGTACTTGTTAGTACATCTTCGAAAGAGCATTGTCTGAGCTGAGCACTTCTCAGTGCTCGCTCTTTCTCTTTCAGAGTTTGTTACAGGAGGACCAGGATGGACAACCAGGCGGATACGATGACGACCCAGGAACGGGCGGTGGCGATCGGGCACTTGCTCCGAGATCTCTTCACCGGCATGACACCGACACCGGAGAGCAACACGGAGCCGCAGACGCTGGAACCTGTGCCGGAGACGCCGGCACCCGAGCCGGAGCTGCCACAGGAGGACCCGGAGATCGAGGTGGAGACGGAGTCTTACAGGGACGGGTGTGACCCCCCTAACGGCTTCTTCTTCTCCGAAGGCTACACCGACCCGGCGCACGAAGCGCTGCTCGTGTACTACAGGCCGGGGCGCCCTGTAACTTCTGAACGGGGCCTCGTCCTGGACAGAATGCGGCGCCCTCGCCGAGGAGGCAGGATCATCTCGACAACCATGGCCGTCGAGAGCTTCCTACCAGGAGGCCTCATCATCAGGCATCACGACCAGGAGCGGATGCGCGACGCAGAGAGGGAGCTTTCTTCTCTGTTCCAGGTCATCCGCCTACCAGGGAGGGACGGAGTGCCAGGGATGAACACCGGCGCAGTCAGGGCCGCGACGGAGACCAGGGAGACGCCGAGGAGGCTAAGGAATAGGGCGGTTAATACCGACCTAGTCCTGGCCACCCAGCCGGCGACCAGCGACGCCACCACGGAGGTGGGGCATGACGCCCCCTGGCGTCGCGACTGTGCGACTTCTGTGGAGGAGGACGCCCCCTGGCGTTCTGAGGTTGCTGTCCAGGCCCAGCCTGACAGCACGTCTGTCGAGCTGCAGACCTCGATGTGCGCCCCACAGGACAGGGAACGCAGTCAAGCGTTAGCAGCGACCGACGCCGCCGCCGCCAGCCAGGAGAAGGAAGAAGACGGCGACGCAGCGGAACCATCAGCTACCCTGGGGTCACCAGGCCGGGAGGAGGGCCACCAGGACGAGGCCTCTTCCCCCGCCGAGAAGCAACCCCCAGGAAGAAGAAGAAGACGACGCCGCACCAGGAAGCAGAAGGCGTCGCTGGCTCACCAGGAGAGGACCGCCAAGCCGCAACCCAGGACTGCTCCCAGGACAGCAGTCAACCGAGGAGCCAATCAGGAGAGGACCTCAGCGGGTAGCGGCAGTCAGGTGAGAGTCAAACGTCCCCCTCAGCAGCTCTTGCAGTGTTTCCGCTGTCTGAGGTGGGGCCACCGTCAAGTTAGCTGTGGACTCCAAGTGAAGTGCAACCGCTGTGGTGGTGATCACCACTACACGGCCTGCGCAACACTTAAGGAGGCGCCGGTGTGCGCCAATTGCACGGGGGCCACCCGGCCTCCCACCGCAGTTGCCCAGTCTACAGGGCCATGGCGCGGGCAGAGAGGAGGGAGGCCCGGCGCCATGACCCACCCCATTCCAGGAGGCCCCCGCCTCGGCGGGCTTGGCCTCATTCTCCGGGATCGGAGACTGGGTACGAGGTACCCCAAGGAGGTGGAGTCGTGCGACAGGCCCTAGTGGTACTTGACGCATGGCTCCGCAGCCGGCAAGGACCGCGCTAGTCCCAGCAGTGCCCAGACGGACTGATCCCCAGGCGATGGAATGGCGAGGAATTGGTTTATGTTTTGTGCATGTTACCTGTTCCTAACTAACACAACCTCTGGTCTTTTTCCAGCCCACATCCTTGCATGTGCTATCACAAGATGTCAGGTTTTACATGTAGGCTCTTTCTTCTTTCTGCCTATGTGGTTTTTCCCTGACCCTTCAATACCATACCTTAACACTATCCAACCAACACAAACTTTGCCGTGGTAGCGAGTCTGACTCGGAAACCGGCAGATACTCCTTGTATCACTTCCCACTCTTCCCTGCTATCTCTTTCTTCTTCTTAGAAATAATAGCATGTCGGAGGCCATGTAGATTGAGTCGTTGGTCACGCGGGGGGAGCGGGCTTCGGGGGCCCCCCCGATAAAAAAAAAAAAAAAAGCAACAGCGAAAATCCCGGCCACAGTGCATAATGGATTACAACCGGCCAGACCGTGGAATCCAGTCGTCAATTGTCCGCCAGAACCCCTATTATCTCCGGAAGTGTGTACACAACAGGTACAGGAGCGTTTAAGAGAGCAAGCTGACCGCAGGCTGAGAAGGGTTCGAGGAAAAAAATTTCACAAGCCATTAAGAGTAGGTGAAATGGTATTGATCCGTAGACCAGCCATCCCCGATCCTGAAAGGAAGTATTACGCAAAATTCGCACCATTGTACATCGGTCCTTACCGCATTGTTCAAGATATGCAAAACAATGCATATAAAATTAGAAGTTTAGATGGAGAAAATGAAATGGTTATGAATGCATCTAATCTTAAAATATATAGAGTAGCACCAGGCGCAGCTCAAGTGAATCTCGTGGAAAAACCAAGGAGCTCAAACGCAGGAGAAGACACAAGTTCCGGCACGGAAGAAGAAGATGATGATGATGAACCGTGTACTGAAGAAGAAGAAGAAGATGACCAGGAGACCCTATCAACGAACCCAGGAGACGACAGTCATTTCGAGATTGAGACAGGTCAACAAACAGAAGAAAATTGTCCGGAATGCGAACAGAACTCAGCCGAGATACTGGCAGTCATGAAGCAGATTGCAGATGACCTCGAGGAAGAGAACAAAAGTTTAGAGAGAGAAATCAGAGAAAAACTCAGACATAAGCAGAGGTATACTTCATAGTCAGAAGTATACATTCGCTTATGGCTGCAAGTGTGTGTAATATCATTGGCTGAATTAAGAAATCTACCACTATCGCGCAAGATTTCTAACGTCGTAAGGGAGCATTGCACCCATAAGCGAATTTACGTAATTAATTTACAAATTAAAAGTTGAATATTTCGCATATGGGATACCACAGTTAGGCTGTGAAACTAGCAGTCACAAAGGAACTTTCTGCCGCCAGTGTGACGGCAAGGAGAATCCACAAAACTCCTCTTAGAGCACGACCAACTTGTAAACCACCCTGAGTACTCCTTCCAATAAATTTTATGACACCGCCTAGGAGTGGCGACTTTCTTCTGGTTCTCACGAGAAAATCACGCGTTGAGGCCTGACCTACTTAGCTAGGACAAAGGGGACAACGACAATAACCGCCAATCCTTGGGAGGAAATGGAAGTATCCACTTTACGAAGAGCGCGAAAGTCTCAGCCAATCACAAAAATTCTAAATTTGAATGAACTGTCATAGCGGGAAATCTACAGTCAGTATTTCGCGATCTGAAGCCCGGTGTGGTGGTGAAAAACAGTGTCCTGATTTCTTTATAATATTTGGAAAATTATCAGTGCGAATCTGTGGTTAATTAGTGCCTAATTAATAAAATTTAACTTCACACGGAGGAGTAAGTGGGCCCAGCAGAATGAAGTGTCATGGCGGGATGGAGCCATTCACCGGAAGAAAATAACACCAGTGACGCGCGCCGTCGTGTGGATTATCCTGTGATCATTTCCCACGGCGCAATATTACATGTAAGTCAGACAAAAGTTAGGGAGATTTGTATATAAATTTTGAAAATCTTAACCTACGGATGTACGATAAAGCGCTCCTGAGGGCTAGATCATTACGTCACATCCCTTCCACGGAACTATTTTCTAGGTGGGGGGAGAACTCTTTACAAAACCCAGCGACCAGGGGGTTGACTTGTCAGTGTTTTCCAGAATTCTCAGTGAAACTTCAGTTTGACAGTGTGAATCAGAGCGACAGTGAGACAGAGTGCGACAGCTAATTTAGTTAGTCAGCTTTACTTTCGGCTGGTAAGAAAGTGATTGGAGACACTTGTAGGCATTTTGAGAAAGCCTTGTATTATTTTACTTGGGAGAGTAACACTGCAGAAATGAACACTTTAACAAACTCTTACGATTTATGCAGAGATAACGGGCAGGAGCTACACCTTCAACACTTGGCTTAAATGAGCTCACATTTCGAGTCAAGAGGAACAAGTCCATGTTTGCAGCACAATTACATAAAACCTCTCTAACCCACGGGTAGTTTCACATTTTGTTATCAGCATAAATTTCTCCACAACATTGGAACTGTATTTAGCTTGTTTTTACCATTTAATAAACTGTTTGGCAAGCGAGATGTTTACGGGCAGAAACTAGTAAAGACAGACAGTGAGGAGAATGACTTTTCTTTAAGGAAGGCCGCAGTGGCAGACCTTGAACAAACAGTTATGTCCCGTTGGGGTTAATGTTCGATAAGCTGTGTGTGTAAACAAAAGCTGAGAGACCGGTGTGTAGACTAACAGGTGATTTCCAGGCAGGTAGCGAAGACGACCGTCTAACTTCACGACAGGAGTCTGCAGTGGAGTGCGAGAAATACGAGTGTTTTCTGTCAACGTAAGCGTGTGTTACGCCATGGCAAATATGTGTCAAATTTGCGTGTGTAAAAATTTGGAATACCACATCAGCTTGAAGATGGAATTCTAAATTCACCATAACCGAGGCCGGAGGGTGAGTCAACATGCCTCCATCACAGGTATGAGCATCAATAAATAATGTAAATAAATAATGCAGGACCGTGACTAATCGATGAACAATGTAGCTTAGAGTATTAGGTAGGATTGTAAATAGTTCACATCTTTTAAATAATCATAATTGTAACTATAATAATAATAATAATAATAATAATAATAATAATAATAATAATAATAATAATAATAATAATAATAATAATAATAGTAATAATAATAATAATAATAATAGGGTTATTTGTGCACTTCGTTTAGGTAGATGTTGTTTGCGTGTTGTTATGGATTGTTTCTGTAGTATGTCACTTTGACAGTTTAGGCAGCTATGATATTTGATCTATGAGTGTAATGCCGATTTATAAGTAATTTTTATATTTCATCATGTTATTATATCGATGGTTTTGAGTCATGTTTTGTTGGAGTTTTGATCTTGTAAACGCCGCCTCGATGATTTTAATGTTTATTTTTGCTATTTTTGCGCGTACAGCTTGTTTTATGTTGTCTATTTTGCGACGATTTTTGGTAGACGCGAGTGTTTAGTTCTGTGTAGTTGCGGTTACACATCTTTCAACATCTGTGTTTTGAGAGGCAATCTCGCCACTTTTTTTATATAGAAACAGTGAGTGCCAGGAAACCATTGATGAGTCAGCTCTGGTATTTTGTGAGATGCGAAGCAGAGAATGATCAAGAGATCGAGCTAGATGATTAATATCCCTGATGATCTACGTTGATAATGGAAATATGATATTTGGACCATGTCATGAACTGTCGTAAGAAGTCGTAATGTGCACGACAGATATTTTGCCCGCCGGATACGAGCGAGGCCGTATTGTAAGAATAATGAATAATAATGACGTCGAGAATTAATGAGCAAAGAGAATTGTGAAATGAATAATTTAACCAAGAGTGTTAAATGTGTTACGACATGGGTTATGATTGTAGGCAGAAGCCTGTATTTGTTTAAATAATTCCAGGGAAAGTAGATGCTCGGCAAATATGCTAGCCATTGTACAATGTGAGCAGAGCGACGAGTCAATGTGTTTTTTTTAATAGTCATGTAAAGTCATGGATGACATGAAATAACAGTTATTGTCCACAAAGGTTAAATAGTATCACGGCCAGACATTTATCGTCTGAGGTTAGAGATTGCCGTCAAATTCGCAATATTTTGCCACTCGCAGCGGGGTATATTTTTCTGGAGACTCCGATTTTATTTTGCGCATTCCATCCTTATTAATTTCCAGTAGGCCGCGATGGAGGGATCTAGTTTTGCTTATCTTATTTCTTTCTGAGTGTACTTTATTACCGTTTATTTGTAGGACGTAGGCGTATGTGAATTATTTATATTTGATTTGATGTAAATAGATAGGTGTAGATAGGCTAGTTTTGATTTTTGTATTTTCTTTGTCGGAGCAGTGTTTCTCCATTTAACAGATTTAATGATGTAAATGAGATTTCAGATGTTAGGTTAATGGATCGTCGATTAAGTCACAGTCGAAACGATAGTAGTGGTATGCTCATACCAGGCATTTAAGTAATTACCAATTTTTTTTTAAAATCCACTACATTTTATGTAGAAAATGAAGCGATCTTTAATAAACCAATTGTATAAAACTGCCGCAATGAATGAGGTAAACAAGATGGCATCTGCCTCCATCTAGTGGTGGTACCGCAAATAATGAGTTGATAATGAAATGCAGTTAGCGGCAAATTCAGTAGAAATTTCAATGTACAAGGATCGCTACCATTTAAAATGTTAACATCAGGCACTTGGCCTAATCTTTTGGATTATTTTTAAGCAGTCCAGTCTATCACAGATATGCAAGTGAAGTTTAAAAATCAGATGAGTGGTTGTAACACTCGGATTGATGTTTCAATAATTTATTTGTTTAATCATGAGGTGTTTGAATAAGACAATGGTTATGTAGGAAATGAAGGGTGTTCATGGCTGTTTTGTTTTCTTCGATTTATTCTTGATGTGATACACTTGGTTAGTGCAGGCCATGATTATTTTAAAGTTGGGTATTTTACCAAATGAGCCACATGTGATAAATATTTGATAACTCCTATGAGTCAGTGGATTGATGACGTAACTAATTACTTTATTATGATTCAACTATTTTAATTTAGTTTGGAGAGATATTTTCTACGTAATACCATTCTGTAGTTCAAGAAGGTGGTCTTTCTGACCAGAGTTTTAAACTGAGTCATGTTATCAACTTGAAGACAGTGTCAACATAGTCTGGAATTATTTTAATTAAGGTGATTGACCTTCAGTCAGTTTATTAGGCAGATTATGGTGTTAGTGTAAGGCAGATCTTCAATCTTTAATTTTTCTTAGTCTCATTTATTTCATTTGTTTACATTTTTTTTTCACCAGTCTAGTTCACTTACTTTCCTTTTGGCATTTTGCATTTTATTCAATAAATTAGTCTTTTATTTAAATTTTAATTCAGTCTTTGGGTACCGTCATTTAGTTAGTTTACCCCTCTTTTCATTTCCTCACTCTTTGATCGTCGGGTGGCCTCTCTTCGGGGATAGCGGACGGTCACGACTGAGGAAGAAGAGTCTACATGCAGCGGTGAGTATGATTTACATGTCATTTATTACAGGAGCAGCCGGCGCACAGAAGAAGGAAGAGTTCACCGCAGTTGTTGCCTTGAAAAGGGCACAATATTGGGATATGTGCAGCAATTGTCTATAACAATTGTAGCAAATTTAACAATCGAATGAATATTTTTTTCCTTTGTTAAGCTGGGTCTCCCCCCTTTACTTCCTCATTCCCAGTACACTTCAGCCATTGTTTCCACTTGTTTGCACGAGCAAATCATTATCGCTACTTTCATATCTAAGAAAAACCAAACCAAACCCCATGGAACTACAGCCCTTGAAGGGTCTTGGCCTACCAAGCGACTGCTGCTCAGCCCGAAGGCCTGCAGATTACGAGTGTCGTCTGGTCAGCACGACGAATCCTCTCGGTCGTTATTCTTGGCTTTCGAGACCGGGGCCGCTATCTCACCGTCAGATAGCTCCTAAATTCTTATCACGTAGGCTGAGTGGACCTCGAGCCAGCCCTCAGGTCCAGGTAAAAATCCCTGGCCTGGCCGGGAATCGAACCCAGGGCCTCCGCGTAAGAGGCAGGCACGCTACCCCTACACCACGGGGCCGGCATACTTTCATATCTGCTACTCCTAAATTGTTGAATAGGATATCCTGAGTTCACCTAGCCGCCCATCTCGTACGGCAAAGTCGGCCTGAAGACAGGTTGAAATGAAGATAATAATATCCGAGAACTCACTTCTTTCTTCCAGAATATTATTGAAGCGCATCGCATTAGCTTTGCTGCAACTTGATTTCACTTAATGTACTGCTATCCTCGGAGAATATACATCCTAAGTACTTAAAATTGTCCACTTCTTCCAGTTCCGTATTCCTTACCTGGCATTTCATCTTCTAAGGTGTCATCCCTAATGATATCACTTTGATTCTTAAAAAGCCTTTGATTTCCACATCTTTCATGAAGGTTGCGTTTTAGATCCCGCTGAACAGAAGTTTCAGCCGCACAATAAATCGCAATGAATATTGCGTACTTAAAAGTAAGTTTCATATCAAGCATTTAATAGTAATTTTAAGTATGAGTTGTACTATGAGACGTTCGCCAATAAGTCCAAGCTGGCTGTCAATAAACTCTGGCGCTAATATTGTTGTTTTACCGTTTGAACAATCTCCAAACAGGATAGTCTGGTTCCTTCTCTCAATGGTCAGCGTAATGGCCTTTGTATGGCAAGGTTCCGGGTTCAATTTCCGTCTGGATTGGGAATTTTCGCTGCGTCTGTTTAATTTTTGTGGATCAGGGAATGAGTATTTGTGTAAGTCTTTTCATATACACATCACACCACCAGCCACACACCATAGTGAACACATCCTTCCAGATAGCTTTGGCATCAGTAAGAGGATCTCGCCTTGAAAGAGAGACAGTCCCTCATGAATGACACGCGCCCCCAACAGGTTGTGGGAAGAGCGGCAGAAGAAGGTGATGAAGAAGATATGTTAGCTGCCCTGAAAATATGTACTGAATAATTGTGTGCAGGACGCCTTGTACTTTTATCCAGGAAAGTAATATGTAATTGGGCTACGTTAAACGAAAATGGCAGGATAGCACTCCATAACATATTACTCAATAAATGACGTATGACGTTGAATGGTGGAATGTTTAGAGTTTATAGTAACCCCTCTTAAAAAAATTATGCCTCAGAATATATAAGAAATTCAATAATAATAATAATAATAATAATAATAATAATAATAATAATAATAATAATAATAATAATAATAACACCTTTAAGGCACCCAGATCAATCTCTGATAAAAAATTGGCTACAGCAAGTTTGATACTTTCCTTGGTCTGTCGGCTGGTGGATGCTTTTCAATGGGGTTGGCAGGTTGATAATATTTTCTTTCTTTTTTACAATTTGTTTTACGTCGCTCCGACACAGATACCGTAGGTCCTATGGCGGGGAGGAAGCGGCCGTGGCCTTAATTAAGGAACAACCGCAGCATTTGCCTGGTGTGAAAAGGGGAAACCACGGAGAAACATCTTCAGGGCTGCCGACAGTGGGGCTCGAACCCACTATCAGCCGGATGCAAGCTCACAGCTGCGCGCCTCTAACAACTCGCCCGGTAGAATAGAAAGGTTGATGATCTGACTTGGCGAGAAGAGCAATGGAGAGCGTGCAAGTGACCACTAGCGCTAAAGATGGCGGAATAGTTAAGTAATAATAATTTCGTGTTTTCTAGCCGGGTGCAGCCCTTGTAAGGCAGACCCTCCGATGAGGGTGGGCGGCATCTGCCATGTGTAGGAAACTGCGTGTTATTGTGGTGGAGGATAGTGTTGTGTGTGGTGTGTGAGTTACAGGGATGCTGGGGACAGCACAAACACCCAGCCCCCGGGCCATTGGAATTAGCCAATGAAGGTTAAATTCCCCGACCCGGCCGGGAATTGAACCCGGGACCCTCTAAACCGAAGGCCAGTACGCTGACTATTCAGCCAACGAGTCGGACATAGTGAAGTAGAGAGCAGGCCATCGTGATTTAACAAACGCACGACTAACCACTTATTTGTTATTTGTCTGTTCAATAGTATATTGTAACACGTAATTTACATATAGAGCCAATACGGAACGTCGTCGTGGTGCTAAATGACACTGCTGTGTCGTGAACTGCTATAAATCAGAACGTTATAGCGATCCTAGTGTAAAGTTTTTCGAGTTCAATACGAAAAAAGAAAGAAGACAAAAATGGATATTGGCAGTGAATCGAATGAAATAAGTATCATGAAATAATACCAGAAGTATAATTGAAATGTAATTGACACCTTGAAAATGATAGTAGTTAAAAAAATGAAATGGCGTATTTCTTTTAATGCCGGGAGTGTCCGAGACATGCTTGGCTCGCCAGGTGCAGGTCTTTTTATTTGACTACCCGTAGGCGACCTGCGCGTCGTGACGATGATGAAATTATGATGAAAGCGACACATACACTCAGCCCACGTGCCAGCGATATTAACCAATGATGGTTCAAATTCCCAACCCTGCCAGGAATTGAACCCGGACCCCTGTGACCAAAAGCCAGCACGCTAACCACTTAGCCACGGAGCCGGACATGACAGCGGTGTAAGTCATTAAAACAGACATTAATAACATCTAATAAGTTCAGAGTCCTTGTTTATTACAACGCTAAATACATATATACGATAATTAATTTTGTGCTGATTCCAGATGTCACTCTTCCTGTAAATAAATCCGAATTCTTCCATGCGAAAAATATTAAGGGGAGTAATGACTGCATTTTGAAACTTCTTCAGTTTTGATTTTTGCCAGGCTAAGTGGATCAGACAGTTAAGGCCCTGGTCTTCAGAACCCAACTTGGCGGGTTCGATCCTGCCTCATTCGGATGGTATTAAAGGTGCTCAAATACGCCAACCCCATGTCGGTAGATTTACCAGCAAGTAAAAGAACTCACGCATGACAAAATTCCGACACCTCGGCTTCTCCGTTAACCATAAAAGTAGTTAGTAGGACGTAAACACAATAATATAGTATTTATTATTATCATTTTTATTTATTATTATTATTATTATTAAAACATTTTGAAGTGCATCAAATTTGACACCTAGGACATAAAAGAATATTTTAAAATTACAACTTCGTATGACAAACGGTTTTAGAGAGATGAATAATTTCGTTTCCGGAGCTAACCTCATTTAATGCCTTAGGGGTGGAATGTTTAAAATATTTCCTGGTTTATATCTAGGATTTAAAAATATATACCGCCTATTGGAATGTTTTATTTTCAAATTGTTTTACGTTGCACCGACACAGATAGGACTCGTGGTGACGATTGGACAGGAAAGGACTAGGTGTTGGAAGAAAGCGGCCGTGGCCTACTTAACCAAGGTACAGCCGCAGCATTTGCCTGGTGTGAAAATGGGAAACCACGGAAAACCATCTTCAGGGCCACCGACAGTGGGGTTCGAACCCATTATCTTCCGAATACTGGATACTGGCTGCACTTAAGCGACTTCAGCTACCGAGCTCGGTATTTGAAATTTCATCTTCGTACATGAACGGTTTCGGAGAAATGAGTATTTTTCTTGGGGATGATTACTTTTTAATACTTTTTTAAATAATAATGTTATTCTTTACGTCCCACTAACTACTTTTACGGTTTCCAGAGACACCGAGGTGCCGAAATTTAAGCCGGTGAGAGTTAATTTACCGACACGAGGCTGACGTACTTTAGTACCTTCAAATACCACCGGGCTGAGCCAGGATCGCACCTGCCATGTTGGGATAAAAAAGGCCAGCGCCTCAACCGTCTGAGCCACTCAGCCAAACTAATCTTTCTTCGCAACAGGTAAATGCTGGGTTTTTACCTTAATAAAGACCACAGTAGTTTCCTTCCCTACTCTAGCCTTTTTCCTGTCCCATCGTCGCCGATACGAGATACCTGCGTCGGTGCGACGTTAAGCAAATTGAAAAAAGAACTTCCGTTATTAAACATGTATAATGCCATTTGTGGTATTCTTTAATTCACGGCATAAAATCCATCATAAATGAAAATATCCCCTCCATGATAGCTCCTTGCTCACTATTTGCATTAGCAACTTGCAGCCTGTGCAACGGGAGGTAAGCAAAACTGCTGCGAATGTCGTCAGGCTAAACGCGTGGTACTGCTGTGTCTGGTGACCATCTGGCAGGGTTGTGATCATTTTAGCAAGCCAATTCGTAATTGGGTGTTTGTGCCACGGCATATTATTACTTTAGTAAAGTGAGAAGCTGGGCAGCTTCATTTAGGGCAATTAGAAGCGAACGTTTTCACGTAAACTTGGTCGAAGAGCACAGAAGTGCAGGGAAGTCAACTAGAGCGTTCTAAACCTCGTGACTTACACGTTCCCCATTTTCATGTATTCATTATGTCCCCATAACTGTGCGTAGGATATCGATGACAGCCGATATTAGAACTGCTGAGGATCCCACCAGCCTTTAGACTACAGGTAAGGACCTAACAAATAAACAAACAAATACTGTAAAAAACAAAACACAAAACATACATACAAGTACATACACACATGAGTTTATGATCGCTTCATTTGTCATAGATTTTAAGAGATACTAAAGTACGTGAATTGAAGTGGTACTGAACGTGCGAGTAAATAACGATAATGGTCCCTTGTGCGTTTTCTAACTCCTTTCATTGTCAACCGACTCTGCCAGAAATCGATCCAGCTACCTTGAACGTAGGAACCAAACATCTAACCAACGATCGATGCTGCTGAATATTAAATGTAAACAAGTAATTATGATTTCTACTCGGAATCGAAATCTGTCCCAACTTATTTCAGGATGAATGTTATGCATTTCTTCCTTCGAAAAATTATTGAACTGTTAATTGACTTATAATAATAATAATGATAATAATAATAACATAATACATTCACATGGTGGTAGATTCAAATCTTACCGTCACACTTGCGAATGTCACGGCTGTATATTAATGTTAGTACACAGATATTAACTCGTTATAACTCCAGAAATATTACATTATAAAAATGAACAATAAGGGAATTTGAATCATAATAGTACGTGACAGTGCATAAGACAAATTCTTGCTGGTGGTACTGTACAATTTTTCTGTATCTAACTGCCGTGCTGAAAATTATTACAATGATAGTTTGTAATACAACTGGCGGCAGCCCTGGAGATATTTTACTGTGTTTTGCCATTTCCAGACCAGACTGTACTTTAATTAAGGCTACGGCCGCTTTCCACTCCTACACTTTCCTATCCTATCGTCGTCATAAGACCTATCTGTGTCGGTGCGACGTAAAGCCAGTTGTAAAATAATAATAATTTTTTTTCTAATGTCTTCAGAACTTTCTTCCATTATTTAAATTTATATGTGAAAATATTGTAATATTTTGGTGAAAAATTTAGGAACTGGCGTTAAATATGCCAAAATTTGATTGGTATAATATAGAGTGATTTTCTGGTTCCATACCTACAGATCTATTTTTACCATTAAGAATATAATTTGTGTACATCTAAAACATACGAGTTCTTTAACATTCAAGGCGCGCATAACTCATTTTGATTCCTAATTCACTCCTCTTCTGAACTAAAATGGCCCATTTCTGTATAAATTAACCCATTTACTGACTCATTTTATAACATGTTACGAATTTTAATTCATGTATTGGGAGCGGCAATAATAAAACGAAATTAATGCCACTCCTAAATTTTATATTATACACGCAGTAATCGCGCCAGATAATGACGTTTTGTCTTTATTGGGTTCTAAGTGTACGCTTTCGTGGCGTGCATCTCCATACATGTCATATTAAGAACTGTTTCGGACAGGGAAGTCGATGACATCCGTCTGACTGCCAAAACATTCGTAGCGTGGGTTGCAACTGGGTCGATGAACCTCTCCAACAAGCTAAATGCTGTTGCTCAATATGGAACAAGTGTACATCAACATCAAATTATCTAAACGAACACATTCACAAACCTTCTATTTTTTCGGCGTTAACCTTGTGGTAATAAGGATGTAACTGAAGTATATACAATAATAATAATGATGATAATAATAATAATAATAATAATTGTTACCGGGGTTGGTGAACCAGCAGAGTTGAAGTAAGGTGCCGGGGTGAATGGGTCTAACTACAAAATCAAAGTTAATTTAAAACTTTAACAAAGGTTATATAATTTTTTTTTGAATTTTAACAATCAACAACAACAAAACTTTAACAACTTTTCACTAGGTGAGATAACAATAACATACCAGGTACCATGACAAAATTTGTACAAGGCAAGTACATCCAAAATTTAGTGACAGTTTAGTAATCCGGGCTTCCAGCCCCTCGCTTTACATTTCCTGAGCTCTCAGCTCGACCTTACAAAAGATTACTATTTTACACAAGGGCAGAAAACCCCTAGTCCCTGGAGCACTTGTTCCCGACTTCAAATATCAAGCCTCCCAGAGGCACAGTTACCACACTTGAAGAGAGCTGACACGCTCTCAGTTTTTCAAGCCTATTCAAGGCAATATCAGACTTTACAATTACTTGCCCTCAAGGCACAACTTACAACAATGAAACGGGGGTATCTTGTACCCAAACTACTGGGCCTTAGCAGAAAAAGAACAGGTTAAGTAAATGGCCCGAAACACCAAAGTGAATGGAGGCGTGTACTTGCACTCCTAAATATGCATTCTTAAAACCTAAAACGCACTAGGCCGATGAAACAGGGGCTATTCCCAAACTAGGTAGGTGACTCGTATAAGAATAATTTAAGACATTACGGAAATGAAGAAAACCAGTTACCAAAACGTAGTCACCGCAAACCAATATGAAGGGGAGCTCAAGAGGGTAAATCACTCTCGAATTACGGTTACAGATTTTATGAAATTTTCACATTAGCCGGTAGAACTTACATTTTAGAGAAGTAGGTTACATATTAAAGTTTCGGACCACTCCCTCGGGTTAAACTGCGGAGCTAGCAAGAAATAAAGATGTTAAACGGCCATTACCTTGCTGAAGAACTGCTGCCTGATGAAAGAGGCACTTCCCGCCTCCTGCTTTACATACACACACTTAGTTAGATGTTGATCAAATGGCCAACAGACGTGAAACTCCAGTTTATAAACCCTCGGGGAAAGTTCGAGACCTTTCATGAATGATCAAGACACACCCAGGGCGTTTTATTGGTTAACATCAAAGGTTACACTCAAAATCGAAGAAGAAATACGTGATTGGTTGGAAATTAATTACAGAAATTCTTGATTGGCTAAATTCAAAACTGGTGGAAAGAAAAGATAAATATTGCCAACCCAAAAATAAATGAACATCAATTAGTAAAAAACTTATGAATACAAAACTTCTCAAAAAAAGTTCTTTCACTTCGCACCAAGTTGCATGATCATAGTTTTTGTAGTGAAATCTGTTGCAGAAAGTCCAAGCTTCTTGATAAATGGTAAACAAAACACGTAGAATTTTATACAGTACTGGAAACTTCACAATCACAAAATTAAGGAGGTGACATCTTCTGAGGAAAAGTTCAAGTAGGTCTAGTTCCAAGTTCAGTGTTTCTCCTATAGATGAGTTCTTATTGGCGCAAGATTTAAATGTGCGGCTTAGGGGTGTACCTCCCGGTACAGTAATAATAATAATAATAATAATAATAATAATAATAATAGTAATAACTGTACCGGGAGGTACGCCTCTACGCCGCGCATTCAAAATAAGCGCCTTAATGAACTCCTCTATCGAACAAAAGTGGAAACTACTACAACAGGAACTTAGAAATTTAATCTGAAGATGTCACCACTGAAAAATCAAGTAATTCTTTAGTTGTGAAGTTTCCTAAACTGAGTGAATTTCTCCTTGTTTTGTTTGCCATTCATCAATAAGTTTCAACATTCTTCCATAGATGACTCTACCAAAAAACTATGATCATGCACCCTGGTGCGAGGTGTAAGAAGTTACAATTTAAAGAAGTTTTGTATTTCTTGGTTTTTGTAACTGATTGATGTTCATGTATTTTTGGGTTGGCAACCCTCTTTTTTTCTTTCCGCCAGTTTTGAATCTGGCCAATCAAAAATTTCTGTAATTAATTTTCAACCTATCACAGGTTTCTTGTTCGATTTTGAGTGTAACTTTGAGATCAACCAATTAAATTGAGATGGTGTGGCTGGTTTAGTCTTGAATGATCTCGAACCTTCCCTGAAAGTTTATAAACTGCGGCTTTTCACGTTTCTTGGCCAATTGATCGTCGTCTATCTGAGTGTGTGTGTCAAGCAGGAGGCGGGCGGCCTCTTTCGTCGGCAACCAGAACATCTATAAGGTAATGGAAACATAACTTTATTCTTGCTTGCTACCTCCGCAGTTTAATCCGAGGGAAAGGTCCGAATCCTTAGTTATGTAACAAACTTTTCTAAAATGTAAACCTTCTTTCGGCTAATGTAAAAATTTCATAAAGCTTTAACTTTCAACCGGGGATAGAGAGTGATGTACCCTCTCGAGCTCCCCTTCATCTTGGTTTGGGGTGACTACTCTTGTTAACTGTTATTCCTTCTGTAATGTGTTAAGTAATTTCTATACGAGTCACCTCGGTAGTTCGGGAATACCCCCTGTTACATCGGCCTAGAGCCCTTTAGGTTTTTAGGTTTTCATTATCTTGGAGCGCAGTGTGCCTCCATTCACTTTGTGTTTGGGCCAGTTATCTAATCTGTTCTTTAACCATGAAGGCCCAGTAGGTTGGGCATTAAATACCCCTGTATGTGATTTTTTTCAAATTGTAATTTGTGCCTTGGGAGGCCAGTAATTGTAAGTTGATGTTGCCTTGAGTAGACTTGGAAAACTGAGAGCCTGTTAGTTACGTTTTCAAGTTTTGTAATAGTAAAGAGTGCCTCTGGAAGGCTAGATATTTATATTTTGAAGAGCAAGTGCTCTTGAATTAGGGAATTTCTGCCCTTGATTAAATGTGTGCTATTTTGTAAATTTGAGCAAGGAGCTCAGTAAGTGTAAAGCGAGGGGCTTGAAGCCCAGGATGTGTTAAGACCACTAATCTTGTACATTCGGTGATTTGTTTTAAGATTATGATTGTACCTGATGTTTCATTATTATGAAAAATTGTTAAGTTTGAAGTTCTGAAAATATTACGTCCAGTTTCAGCTTTAAATTAATGTTGATATTGTAGTTAGACCCATTCAAGCCCGCACCTTCTTTCACCTCTTTCTGCTCCACGGGTAACTCCGTAACAATAACAATAATAATAATAATAATCGAATGGCTTTAGTTATCAGTTGTAAACCACGCCTTTCTCCATCTTCCCTTCGTCCGGGAACGAACCCATGAACTTTTCATCATGAGTTGGAAATACTGCCTCCACCAAGGCATCTATGCTCTTATGCCGGCCTGGCAACTCCTTTTGACTAGGGCGGACCAAGTTTCGGCATTGCTGCTACTATACCTTCGAGTAATGCTTTTCGTAGATAAAACATCAGTGTGGTTGGGAATCGAACCCGAAGCTCTTTTAACGACGGGCACTACTCGGACGGTTCAGCCGAGGAGCCGGAATGTTCACACAGATTTCACCGACAGTGAATACATGAGAGAGTTTCCTACTGGGTACCAAGTTCGTTTAGGCAAAGAGACAAAAGCAATGCAATTTTTGACACTGGAATCAAATGTAAGTGTAAAGTATTTTCGTTTCATTATCCGTTTAAGTTCTGGGGTTGGTTTTCCTCCGGATTCAGGGCACTGTCCTTGATCGCGAGACTTTGGGTCGAGGTAAAACTGGGGAGGAGGACCAGTACCTCACCTAGGTAGCCTCACCTGCTGTGCTGAACGTGGGCCTTGAAGGGGGATGGGAAGATTGGAAAAGATAGACAAGGAAGATGAAAGGAAGCGGCCGTGGCCTTAAATTAGGTAACATCCCGACATTTACCTGGAGGGGGGGAAACAACGAAAAACCACTTCAAGGATGATTGAGGTGGAAATGGAACCTCCTCTACTCAGTTGATCTCCCGAGACTGAGTGGACCCCATTTCTGTCATCACTTTTCACTTTACAAATTTCGTGGCAGAGCCGGGAATTAAACACGGACCTCCGGAGGTGGCAGTTAATCACACTAACCAGTAGGCCTACACCACAGAGGCGAATGCGTGTAAAGTACACAAAAATAAATTCTCCTTACTTTTCATTTTTTTTTAATGTTTAATGGAGTTGCCAAGCCGAGGCGGTAAGGGCGTACTTCATTCAGACGGGAGGACGTGGGTTCAGTCCTCATTCAGGAATTGAAGCATTTAGCAAGTAGACTTGCAACTCTGGGGAAGCACATGGCCCTGGAGCTCACTCAGCCTACTGTTCACCAAAAATGATTACCAGGATAATTTCTGGTGTCAAAAGGTGGCCAAGGGTAGAAATAACCACTCTTTTCCACTTAGTTCTGAGGTTACGGGCAGTGGAAACCTTCACATTTCCCTTCTCCTAAGACCTTCATGGCTTGTATGGTGATAGCACTATCTCTGCGTTCCTGAAAGAGTAGCAGTTAACAGTTATGAAAGGCCGGCTCCATGGCTAAATGGTTAGCGTGGTGGTCTTTGGTCACAAGGGTCCCGGGTTCGATTCGCGGCAGAGTGGGGAATTTTAACCAACATTGGTAAATTTCCCTGGCATGGGGACTGGGTGTATGTGTTGCCTTCATCATAATTTCATCCTCATTACGACGCGCAGGTCGCCTACGGGTGTCAAATCAAAAGACCTGCACCTGGCGAGCCGAACCCGTCCTGGGATCTCCCGGCACTAAAAGCCATACGCCATTTCAACAGTTATGAAAGACCCTTACTACTGTGGTTAGCTCCACACTCACTCACTCTTTCCCCTACCCAAGAGATTTAACTCGTATCTGTTGTGATCTGAGTGAACTCTAAGCTGCTTTAGTAGTGAAAGTACCGCAGCTAAATTTCCTTACTGCCTAACGAAGAATCTAACTTACGTCCTCATCAAGAACAAAGTATACTTTTAACGCCACACTTAGGCAATCGCTATATAGATTGAAACTTCATTTGACCGAGCTCGATAGCTGCAGTCGCTTAAGTGCGGCCAGTATCCAGTATTCGGGAGATAGTGGGTTCGAATCCCACTGTCGGCAGCCCTGAAGATGGTTTTCCGTGGTTTTCCATTTTCACACCAGGCAAATGCTGGGGCTGTACCTTAATTAAAGTCACGGCCGCTTCCTTCCAACTCCTGGCCCTTTCCTGTCCCATCGTCGCCGCTAGACCTATCTGTGTCAGTGCGACGATAAAAACCACTAGCAAAAAAAAACTTCATGTGGAATTATTTTTCTTTTCATACCTGATGAATTGATGAATTTCGAATTCTTTCCAAAAGTGCACAGAAAATGACGCTTTACGCTTCAGTAGATACTTCCCGTACACTTTTATTTTCTCTTACTGGTTGAACTCCGCTTCGCTTTCCAACAGCTTCCCTGATTTGTTCAAATTTCCTCTCGAGTGTTGATTTTCTGAACTTCACTGCATGTTTATAATTTTGACTATGTACTGTTGTATCGATTGTGTATGTGATGGCCGCCTCAATCATGCATGATTTCGGTAGCGACATGTCACACATTCATGATTATGGTGGCGTCGTGTCAAAAATATTTATTTAAAAAATTAAAATGAGTAATTTCACCATGGTCCGCCTCTGTATTGTAGTGGTTAGTGTGATTAACTGCCACCACTGGAGTCCTGGTTCGAGTCCCGGCTCTGCTACGAAATTTGAAAAATTTTACGAGGGCTGAAACGTGGTTCGGTCAGCTTCGGAAAGTCAAATGAGTAGAGGGGGGTTCGATTCCCACCTCAGCCATCCTCGAAATGGTTCTCCGTGATTTCCCCAATTCTCCTCCAGTCAAATGCCGTTATGGTACCTAACTTAAGGCCACGGTGACTTCCTTCCCTCTTCCTTGTCTATCCCGTCCAATCTACCCATACCCCACAAAACCCCTGTTCAGCGCAGGTGAGGCTGCCTCCCTGGTTGTATGCCCCGACCCAAAGTCTCACGCTCCAGGACACTGGCCTTGAGGCGGTAGAGTTAGGGTCCCTCGCCGATGCCGAGGGAAAAACCATCCTTGGAGGGTAAACGGATTAAGAAAGAAAGAAATGAAAATCACCATGGTATGGAAGAAAGAACAACAAACCATTCGTTCCGAAATTCTGTGTTCGACTACTGCTTGGACCTAAACATCTCACGTGTAAAGTAAAACATCACATTCCGTGGCTGTTGCACAAATAACTATGTACGTATACTTTCTGGTACACAAAGTGATCATATTAAAGTGTCTAAGTCGTCAAAAATAAACACCAACGATATCATAGAGATTTTTGAATTGGCGTATGGCTTTTAGTCGCGGGAGTGTCCGAAGACATGTTCGGCTCGCCAGGGGGAAGGTCTTTTGATTTGACTCCCGTAGGCGACCTGCGCGTCGTGATGGGGATGAAATGATGAAGACAAGACATACACCCAGTCCCGGTGTCAGCGAATTTAAACAATTATGGTTAAAATTTCCTACCCTTCCGGGAATCGAAACCGGGACCCTGTGACTAAAGGCCAGCAAGCTAACCATTCAGCCATGGAGCCGGACATGAGATATCATGGGTAGTTAATATACTGAGGATTTTCTACCCTTTTTTAATAAGAGGGTGCACTTCTGTGCTCTTAGAATGAGTCCACGTGATAAAGTTCGCTTCTAATTGTCCTAAATGCAGCTTCTCACTTTACTAGAGTAATAAGACGCTGTGACACAGACACTCAATTACGACTTGGCTTACTAAAATGACCGTCATTCTGTCAGACGCTCACCAGATACAGCAGTGCCACGTGGTTAACCTGACGATATTCGCAGAGCTTTGCTTGACTGATCCTAGTTCTAGCACAAGTACAGAATTAGAATCGAACTTTGACCCTCCAGTTAAGAGGCATGCTCAGCACCCTTAAACCATGAGGATGACTTCTAAACATGTCAGGACTACAACAGTCTGTTGACAAAGTGTGTTTTGGAGAAATGTATACTTACGTATGAATCATGAAGTAATTCACATCACAAAGTTCGTCATTCATTCTTCCATACACGTCTCAGATGATATACATATCATTGGAAAAATTTCGCATAAAATTGCAAGTCAATGCCCAATCAGTCGTATAAATTATAAACTGGAATGCAAAGCCCACGGTTGGTTATGTGAACGAATCCGATCCACGAAACGTTACTGTAATATTTGTCCCAAATGGAAGATAATAATTGCTTTTACTCAAATAAAGTGTAAAATCAGCGGCAAATTACGAAATACCGCCTTTACCAGAGAAATATGTATACGTACTTACGGACTGTAGACAGGACTCCCTTATATTGCAATCCTCTGCGCGTGCCGTCTTTTGTTTCTTTCTTGAGGTCCAGGGCTCGCACCGACGAATGGGAGTGCTATGTCTGTGAATTCTCATTATATTTGTCCATATGACTAGCGCGGGCAGTTCAAACAGCAAAATAGCATGATCCCTGGACCAATAAATATATTACCTTTTTGTTGGAAGGAAAATAGCATGATCCCTGGACCAATAAATATATTACCTTTTTGTTGAAAGGAAAATAGCATGATCCCTGGACCAATAAATATATTACCTTTTTGTTGAAAGGAAAATAGCATGATCCTTGGACCAATAAATATATCACTTAATGAATGGGTTAGGGCACAAAACGAATGAGCAACATGAAGAAAAGACACCTAATTAATTCAAACAACTTGAGTGAGCAAAGACATCACAAACAAAACACATACGGAAGCGCTGCGACGTAGCAGAAAAAAGTAGTTGTAAGGTGATAAAGTATGTATCCATATTATTCTCTACAAGTAAAATATTTCTTACTATTTCCATTTGGTTCACGTAACCATTAATATATTCATACTTGAAAGAAAAGTACTTGAATACAATCTATTGCACCGACTGAATTACAACAAAGCTGCAGAGCAACGTTACTAATGTGGGATAAATCAAGAACAAAGACTAGTGGAGTAAATTTCATCAAAATGGTTTCTCATATTCAGTCATTCAGACAGTTTGGAACGTTCCTTACAAACGGCGATGAGTGACCACGTAAATAAGAATGAGGATACTCAATGATCAGACGAGGTAGAAGTTTCTTGCTGGGCAAGAACATTCTCCCACGTTCAATGACACGTGCGAAGGTGCTAAGTCCCGCTAAGAATAAAAATATCTCCATAAGTGAAAGTGGTTGTAGCTCTTCCATTCCATCCTACGCTGTGACCTACGACTCCCGTCATACATCTCGTCGTTTATGGCAAGTTCGATTTGGAACCTGCCTGTATAAGAGTAACTCGACAAGAAAATGAACACCTAACTTCTGGAGAGCATAATGAATTCCAAGAAAAGCGTAATTTATCTACGTTTTTCCCTCTCATTGTCAAACACTTGAACTTTTCTTCCTTTCTTAATCTGTTCACCCTCCACGGTTGGTTTTTCCCTCGGACTCAGTGAGGGATCCCATCCGTACCGCCTCAAGAACAGTGTTCTGGAGCTTGAAACTTTGGGTCGGGATGATACAACTGGGGAGAGCTACCAGCGGCGTCACCTACTATGCTGAACAGGGGCCTTGCTGGGGGATGGGAAGATTGGAACGGATAGACAAGGATGAGGGAAGGAAGCGGCCGTTGCCTTAAGTTAGATACCATCCCGGTATTTGCCTGGGGGAGAAGTAGGAAACCACTGAAAGCCACTTCGACGATGGCTGAGGAGCGAATCGAAACCCCCTCTACTCACTTGTCCTCCCGAGGCTGAGTGGCCACCGTTCCAGCCCTCGAACCACTTTTCAAATTGCGTGGTAGAGCCGGGAATCGAACATGGGCCTCCAGAGTTGGCAGTAATCACACTAACCACCACACCACAGAAGCGGACACTTTTGTACTTATTTTTTTAAATAACTGCTAGGTCCTTCAGTCTACCGAAACTAATTTTTGAATAAACGTTAGGCCCTACCTGAAAAATAAAACATATGGTAATATAATTAGAATCTTTGGTCTGGACGGGAATCGAAGCCAGAGCTTCCAGGTAAGAGACAGGCACAGAATTATCTGCATTTTTACCCGTTACTTATTTTTCTTAGATATACTCAAATACACTCCTTTTCCCAAAATTTGATGTGATCCTGGGTGAGAACTGTCTCTCACGTGTACAATTGCCCTGTTTTACGGACGGATGCCCTTCAGGATTCCAACTCTATATGGAGGGATGTATTCACTACCTATCACGGTTTTCTGAGGTGGTTAGTGTGCGATGTGTATTGAGACAAACACAAAACACCCTGTGCCAGAGCAAGACGCAGCATAATTCACCGACCCGTCCGGGAAACGAACCCAGGAACTCTGATGAGAAGGACACGACGCTGACCATTCAGTCAAGGAACTAGGAAGGCCATCTTCTCAAGCTTCCTACGAGAATATAAATAACGTTAAAAACATACCGGGGGATGGCTGAAGCATTTGTTCGTCGTAGTGCGCTGTCTAGAACATTCCAAGTACATCTGGAAGGTTCTCGATACTTCTTTATCTTTATATAAATACGAGAGAATCTCGTTAACAGTCCCTTCAGCATTGAACAGTGTGATGTTCGTCTATAAGCGCATGGCGTGTGGTCCTTAACCTAATCTGTGGCTAAATACGAATATATATATCCGTATATTTCTTAATTCTTAATTCTTAATCTGCTTACCCTCCAGGGTCGGCTTTTCCCTCGGACTCAGCGAGGGATCCTACCTCTACCGCCTCAAGGGCAGTGTCCTGGAGTTTCAGACTTTGGGTCGGGGGATACAACTGGGGAGAATGACCAGTACCTCGCCCAGGCGGCCTCACCTGCTATGCTGAACAGGGGCCTTGTGGAGGGATGGGAAGATTGGATGGGATAGGCAAGGAAGAGGGAAGGAAGCGGCCGTGGCCTTAAGTTAGGTACCATCCCGGCATTTGCCTGGAGGAGAAGTGGGAAACCACGGAAAACCACTTCGAGGATGGCTGAGGTGGGAATCGAACCCACCTCTACTCAGTTGACCTCCCGAGGCTGAGTGGACCCCGTTCCAGCCCTCGTACCACTTTTCAAATTTTGTGGCAGAGCGGGGAATCGAACCCGGACCTCCGGGGGTGGCAGCTAATCACGCTAACCACTACACCACAGAGGCGGACTCCGTATATTTCACCCTGCAGAAAACTACCCATCGCAGACCCCTGATGTTTATGTGTAGTAGTAACCTCGAGTTTCCCATCGTGCACTATGGTGATTGTGTGTCGGTAGCTGTGGGGGTGTGGTAGATATGGGGGTTGAAATTGGTCCACTACATATAAAAATAGACGTGTGTGTCCGTATATTTCACCTTGCAGCCATACCTACCTATCTCAGACAACTAGTGTTTGTGTGTGGGAGTAAGCGGCCTTGGACTTCAGTTAGGTACTATCCCGGCATTTGCCTGGAATAGAAGTGGGAAACCACGGAATACCACGTAAGGAATGGCTGACGTGGAAATTGAAATCGAACCCCTGTCAAAGCAGTTGACCTCCCGAGGTTCAGTGGACCCCGTTCCAGCCCTCGTACCACATTTCAAATTTCGTGGCAGCGCCTGGAATCGAGCCCGGTCGTCCAGGGGTGGCAGCTAATCACGCTAACCACTACACCACAGAGGAGCACGATAAGCGGTAAGTGATAATAAAATTTATGAACATACTAAAATCAATGCGTTTTTATTCATCTAAATTTGAGATGTACTCGTATCTCAATATTTATGGGATAAGAGATAGGGTATATCTCAGTTTTATCTTCATCAACCCAGCTGATAACATTGTTACTCTACGTGAGTAAACAGATAATCGTACTCACATATATACGACGAGGTGGCCGAGTGGTTAAGGCGTTGGACTGCTAATCCAATGTGCTCTGCACGCGTGGGTTCGAATCCCATCCTCGTCGTTGACTTTTTTGAAAAATTTCCGCCCATGTCACATTGTCGTATTTTATATCGTATTGTAAGTACTGAACTCGTAGTACGAGGATTGGAACGGGGTCCACTCAGCCTCAGGAAGTCAAATGAGCAAATGGGATTCGATTTCCACCTCAGCCATCCTTGAAGTGGTTTTCCGTGGTTTCAGAGTTCTCCTCCAGGAAAATGCAGGGATGGTACCTAATTTAAGACAACGGCTGCTTCCTTCCCTCTTCCTTGCCTATCCCTTCCAATCTTCCCATCCCCCACCAAGGCCTCTGTTCAGTTTAGCAGATGAGGCCGCCTGGGCGAGGTACTGGTCACCCTCCCCATTTGTATCTCCCGACCCAATGTATGACGCTCCAGGACACTGCCCTTGAGGCGGTAGAGGTTGGATCCCTCACTGAGTCCGAGGGAAAAACCAACCCTGGAGGGTAAACAGATTAGGAAAGAAAGTACTAAACTCATAGGACGTAACAAAACGTAAAGAGATGAAAGTGCTGGAAATTGGAGGGAAGGTACCTAACCACTCACCAGATTCTCTGAACAAAACTTTGTACAAACCAATAACAATAATACATGTCCGTCTCTGTGGTATAGCGGTTGGTGTGTTTAGTTGCCACCCCCGGAGGCCCAGGCTCGATTCGCGGCTCTGCCACGGAATTTAAAAAGTGCTCCGCTCAGCCTCGGTACGTCAAATGAGTAGAGGTGGGTTCGATTCCCATCTCAGCCTTCCTCGAAATGTTTTTTGCGTGGTTTCCCACTTCTCCTCCAGACAAATGCCGGGATGGTATCTAACTTAAGGCCACGGCCGATTCCTTCCCTCTTCCTTGTCCATCCCTTCCAATCTTCCCATCCCCCCACAGGGCCATTGTTCAGCATAGCAGGGGAGGCTGCCTGGGCGAGGTACTCGTTATTCTCCCCAGTTGTATCAACCGTCCCAATGTCTCATGTTCCAGGACACTGCCCTTGAGGCGGTAGAGGTGGGATCCCTCGCTGAGTCCGAGGGAAAAATCAATCCTGGAGGGTAAACAGATTAAGAAGAAGAATGCGTTAATTGCATCGACCACTAACCACTAATATTAACCATTCCTACACGATCGCTGTCGTAAGCTGATCTGTAGACATCAGTCAAAAAGTACGGTTTTTATTCTAGATTCAACCACTGCAGACGCCTGGGTATTTACATCCCTGGGGCAGAAAGAAGTGCTACTCGCATTGATATTACATCAACGTAGCCCTACTCACCATTTAACATACATAGTGCAGCATTGCTATCCGCGAGTGATAAGTACAGTCTGGTTCACTTATTATATTTTTTTCTTGCACTTTCCGTAAGGGAAGAGAATCACTATATAGACTGCATATACACTATGTTCATCGTAATTTTTAAACTAATAAACACTGGTGCACATATCGTGCTATCAGGTAGCGTGATTGGGTGAAAGCTTTGCGATAGATGGCAAATGACCATATCATTTGAGGCGAGCAGAGCATAAGCAGTGTAATTCCAAAAACATGATTTGGAGAAAAACAAGAATTTGAACAATTGAAAAATAAAAATGTATTTATGAACTACACAGTTTTATTTCTGTGATAGTTACATAAGTAACAAACATTTATTTTAATACTAAAAATATTTGTTTTAGATTGTATTACGCCTCTGTAGTGTCGTGGTTAGTGTGATTAGCTAACACCCCCCGGAAGCCCGGATTCGATTCCCGGTTCTGCCAAGAAATTTGAAAAGTGGTACGAGGGCTAGAACGGGGTCCACTCAGCCCCGGGTGGTCAACTGAGTAGAAGCGGGTTCGTTTCCCTCCTCAGCCATCCTGGAAGTGGTTTTTCTGTGGTTCCCACTTCTCCTCCTGGCAAATGCCGGGATGGTACCTGACTTAAGGCCACGGCCGCTTCCTTCCCTCTTCTTTGTCTATCCCTTCCAATCTTCCCATCCCCCAACAAGGCCCCTGTTCAGCATAGCAGGTGAGGCCTCCCGGGCGACGTACTGGTATTTTCCCCAGTTGTATTCCCCAACCCAATGTCTCACACTCCAGGACACTGCCCTTGACGCGGTAGAGGTGGGATCCCTCGCTGAGTCCGAGGGAAAACAGATTAAAAAGAAATAATTTTTAATAATAATAATAATAATAATAATAATAATAATAATAATAATAATAATAATAATAATAATAATAATAATATGCCAGGGAAGCGACTGTGTCGGTAGACGCAGAGTGGGTCTCGGCCCACAAGTGGCCACGGCTGGTCCGTGTCGTCTCAAAACTCACGAGTCTCAAAACTCACGAGTCCCAAAACTCACGAATTCCAGGAAGAGGATTAACTCACGAGCAGGGCCAGTTCTTTGAATGGATAAATGTCCACCCTATTACTGATGGGATGATGGAATACTTTTAATAATGGAATAACTTCCATCCGATTATTTAAATAATCGAATGAGTTTCAAATATCATTCAGTTATATCGCACAGAATAATCGAATGCGACCTGAGTAATTTCATTTCGGTTTAAGAATGTCAGATAGACAGTCTATTGAAATAAGCGAATAGATGAACTCTTACGAAAAATAGAAGTGCGCCTTTTTGAAAAATTAATCTACAAGTGTTGAAACTAAATGAGTGAATTAACTTTCTTGATCTTTAATAGCTCTAAATAAAACTCCTTATTCAAGTAAATGCCGCCTTATGGCTGCATAATGGAACTAAGCCCCAGTACTACCAATTGACATTTTCTTTTAACTAGCAGCGGACAATATACCTACTTTAATTTTATGTCGTCCGGCTGCATGCATAGATTGTTAGCATGCTAACCTTTGGTCCAAGGGGTCCAGGGGGTCCCGGTTTCAATTTCCGGTCGGGTCAAAGATCTTAACTTTCATTACTTAATTCATATGGCTCGGGGACTGGGTGTTCGTGCCGTCTTCGGCATTGGACTTCATCTTAGGTAGGGTCTCGTCCTTACAGACGTGCAGGTCACCTATACGGCATCAACTCTAAAGACCTCCACCAGACCTCCCCGCAGGACACACGTCATTATTATAAATGTATGTGAAAGGTAAAAAATGCATTATACACTGACTGACAGAGCAAATGCAACACCAAGAAGGAGTGGTCAGAACTTTATGCCAATTGCAGGGTAGATTGAAGTCACTGAGGTATGCTCATGATGTGAAATGCGCCGCTGTGCTGCGCACGTAGCGAACGATAAATGGGACACGGCGTTGGCGAATGGCCCACTTCGTACCGTGATTTCTCAGCCGACAGTCATTCTAGAACGTGTTGTCGTGTGCCACAGGACACGTGTATAGCTAAGAATGCCAGGCCGCCGTCAACACAGGCATTTCCAGCAGATAGACGACTTTACGAGGGGTATGGTGATCGGGCTGAGAAGGGCAGGTTGGTCGCTTCGTCAAATCGCAGCCGATACCCATAGGGATGTGTCCACGGTGCAGCGCCTGTGGCGAAGATGGTTGGCGCAGGGTCATGTAGCACGTGCGAGGGGTCCAGGCGCAGCCCGAGTGACGTCAGCACGCGAGGATCGGCGCACCCGCCGCCAAGCGGTGGCAGCCCCGCACGCCACGTCAACCGCCATTCTTCAGCATGTGCAAGGCACCCTGGCTGTTCCAATATCGACCAGAACAATTTCCCGTCGATTGGTTGAAGGAGGCCTGCACTCCCGGCGTCCGCTCAGAAGACTACCATTGACTCCACAGCACAGACGTGCACGCCTGGCATGGTGCCGGGCTAGAGCGACTTGGATGAGGGAATGGCGGAACGTCGTGTTCTCCGATGAGTCACGCTTCTGTTCTGTCAGTGATAGTCACCGCAGACGAGTGTGGCGTCGGCGTGGAGAAAGGTCAAATCCGGCAGTAACTGTGGAGCGCCCTACCGCTAGATAACGCGGCATCATGGTTTGGGGTGCTATTGCGTATGATTCCACGTCACCTCTAGTGCGTATTCAAGGCACGTTAAATGCCCACCGCTAAGTGCAGCATGTGCTGCGGCCGGTGGCACTCCCGTACCTTCAGGGGCTGCCCAATGCTCTGTTTCAGCTGGATAATGCCCGCCCACACACTGCTCGCATCTCCCAACAGGCTCTACGAGGTGTACAGATGCTTCCGTGGCCAGCGTACTCTCCGGATCTCTCACCAATCGAACACGTGTGGGATCTCATTGGACGCCGTTTGCAAACTCTGCCCCAGCCTCGTACGGACGACCAACTGTGGCAAATGGTTGACAGAGAATGGAGAACCATCCCTCAGGACACCATCCGCACTCTTATTGACTTTGTACCTCGACGTGTTTCTGCGTGCATCGCCGCTCGCGGTGGTCCTACATCCTACTGAGTCGATGCCGTGCGCATTGTGTAACCTGCATATCGGTTTGAAATAAACATCAATTATTCGTCCGTGCCGTCTCTGTTTTTTCCCCAACTTTCATCCCTTTCGAACCACTCCTTCTTGGTGTTGCATTTGCTCTGTCAGTCAGTGTATTAGCTTTAAGACAATAGCAAAATATTTTAATAATAATACACCTCGGTCTCTTTCATTTACCAGCCATTATTTTTCCCCTGCGGGTTGGGGAGGGGGCAGAATAACGTCCACAGTATCCCCTGCCTGTCGTAAGGGAAGCGTGAGTCACCGCTCACCTCATCCCTCACGCGGTCATCGCAAGCACTTACTGTCCGGAGTCGTGAATTTTGAGACTCATTAGAATGTTTACTTTAGCTACCAGTTTGTAGTCGTGAGTTTTGATACTATTTGTAACTAATTTTAGCCCGTGAGTTTTGAAACTCGTGAGTTTTGAGACGTAACCCGGCTAGTCCGTGGTCCAACAGCTCTGCACTTTGGCCGACCAACCGAGCAGAAGAGGGGTGGCCAAGGCTCTACCGTGGCTCTACGCCTCTGTATTCGGGAGAAGGTAAAGGGCTGGACCTCACAGCTGACTCCAACCGTCGGCTGTAGTGAGAATGGTTTTTCCGTGCTTTTCCATTCTCCTGCACTAAGGCGAATGCCGGGGCAATTTCTAGTATATGCCTCGGCTGCCAACCCCCTCAGCTTCTACGAGCATCCCCTTCAAAGTAAACAAATCTCCTGGCCTGAGGGACGGCGTTACTGTCTAAGAGGCCCGCCTCTCCCTTCAGGGGAGGATTGAAAACACTTTAGTAGTAGTAGGAGAAGAAGACGAAGAAGAAGCGACTGGGAAGTTAGAGGTTCCGTGGTAGGCACACAGATGGCATATAAAGTAAATGGAAATTACGATCATTAACAAGATAGTTAACAGGTTAGTGTTTAGAACCATCGAAATTCAATGCCAATAAGAGGATGATCACAATTTAAAATTACAGCAAGAACAACTGAGAAAAATGTCATTCGAAAAGAGACAACAGTCATTCGACCCAGCCACTGAATTACGATAAACTTTCCCAGCAGAGCGAGGAATTAAATACACAGTTTACAAATTTGAACAACTAATTGACACCTGAAAAAGAATAGAACCCTATGAAGTAAAAGGAGAGGCGACTTCAGGTAGGAAATCGAAGCGAGAGATTCATCCTGCCAAGAAAGTTTCAAAAGGTTAAAGACCTAGCAGCACTAGCTGAGATATTAATTTACTAATTGACGGAATTCCATGACTAAATGGCTGGCGTGCTCGCCTTTGGTCCAGCGGGTCCCGGGTTCGATTCCCGGCCGGGTCGAGGATTTTTAACCTTCATCGGTTAATTCCAATGGCTCGGGGGCTGAGTGTTTGTGCTCTCCCCAACATTCCTGCAACTCACACACCACACATAACATTATCCTCCACCACAATAACACGCAGTTACCTACACATGGCAGATGCCGCCCACACTCATCGGAAAGTCTGCCTAGCAAGAGCTGCACTCGGCTAGAAATTGCCACAGAAAATTATTATATAATTGATGGAAAGAAATGTTCTCAATGTTCCAATCAGCTGCCATCGCCAAATCTTCAATATTTACAGTTCACAATATAGGACGATTGATCCTAGCACTCGCAGAGGTTGTTACATATATTTTAAAGAAAAAATTGGAAGGCGAGGGTCGGTAGATGCAGAGTGGATCTAGGTCCACAAGTGGCCGGTCCGGCTGGTTGGGGGTCCGACAGTTCTGCACTCCGACCAGCCAACCGAACAAGGGAGGAATGGCCATGACTCTAGGCCTCTGCATTCGGGATACGAGACAGGGCTGTACCAACCCCGTCGGCTGTCCTGAGAATGGTTTTCCGTGGTTTTCCATTCTCCTGCACTAAGGCGAATGCCGGGACAGTTCCTAGTATACGCCACGGCCGCCAACCACCTCACCTATTCCGTGCACCTTCAGCACCGTAACAAATCTCCCGGCCTGAGAGATGGCGTTACCGTCTAAATGGCCCACCTCCCTCTTCATGGGAGGAATTATTATTATTTATTTATTTATTTATCGTATGATGTACACAGAAAGATTATATAAATAAGTATGCAATATATACACAATATATACAAACAGAAGCCTATAGTTCCAAATCAAGTCCATTGATCCATTTTAAGGCCTCCTCAGTTGCGTTATGAATGTCCTCCAAAGGACCTTGAAATGCTCTCTGTGGACACTCGACAATTACATGGTGGATGGTCTGTGAGGTAGCTCCACAATCACACCCAGGAGACTTCTGCCAGCCCCATTTATACAGAGTATAGCCGCATCTTCCCTGATTGACTCTAATCCTGTTTAGAGTCCTCCATTGACGTCTGGGTAGATGGAATCCGGGAGGTTGAACATGAGGTAGGGTCACAAGATGTTGATTGGGAACAGAAGACTTGCCATTGATGTAACCAGGCGTTCGTGATGGAGAACCCAGATTCTTCCAGTGTAAGTGCAGCGCGCCAGGATGGAGATCTAGACTTAAGTCGTGGAGGGGCAAATTGATTAATATCTTGATGAACGGGGAGGTTGGAGTCCTGGCTGATCTTCTTCCACAATTTTAGAACAGCTTCAGACCTTCTTAAGCAAGGCGGTGGAATATTGCTGAGTGTAGGCAGCCAGGCCACGTTTATAGAGCGAATGCAACCAGTTATAATGAGCATTGCTTGATTTAGTTGAGCATCAATCTTCGCAGTATGAGCACTGTTCAGCCAAGTTGAAGCGCAGTATTCGGCAACTGAATAGCAAAGGGCTAGAGCAGTAGATCTCAACACTTGGTTGTTTGCGCCCCAAGAGGTGCCGGCTAATTTCTGAAGGATATTATTGCGACTTTTAATCTTGGCGGCTGTGTTGTTAATATGATGTTTATATGTTAGGGATCTGTCTAATGTGCGAAGAGATGCGATCGAACTGTCTGAAAAGACCTCTCGGTCATAATGCACAGAGTAATAATGGAAGGAATAAAAACGTTTTAATAGTAATAGAAGGGAGGCGTGATGTCACAGCCTGAAGGGGCGTGGGAATCTAAGTTCCAATAAACAAAGGCTTTGCTCACCAAGTGTGCTGCATCTGAGTCCAGGCGAAAATATGATAATACTCGCATGCAGTAGCACACCGAGTAGCTGGATGCTCTGCCCTCCACTCACACTCTCACACACACACACACACACACACACACACACACACACACACACACACAGTCGAATCTGGACTGACTGTAAGTTGGGAAAATTAGAGTTTATATAGAAGTTGTGTAGAAGGTACTGGAGGCATTTAAACGTACAGTTCATTCGAGAAGGCAACGTAACGAAGCGATGATGTTTTTCTTTTTCTGCAAGTTGCTTTACGTCGCACCGACACAGATAGGTCTTATGGCGACGATGGGACAGGAAAGGGCTAGGAGTGGAAAGGAAGCGGCCGTGGCCTTAATTAAGGTACAGCCCCAGCATTTGCCTGGTGTGAAAATGGGAAACCACGGAAAACCATTTTCAGGGCTGCCGACAGTGGGGTTCGAACCTACTGGATACTGGCCGCACTTACGCGACTGCAGATATCGAGCTCGGTTAGCGATGATATAATGAGCAACTCTATGGACTATCAGGGCGTTCAGTTGCATGAGAACTGACGATTCATTATGTTGCGGCGATATGAGCAGTCCATAATAAAGTAATTTAAATGAAATCTAGTAGAATTTCCAGGAGAATGTTACCTTAAGCTCACGGCGAGCATGTTCTTTCGATTGCCTTTTTCTGGGATAATGTAACTTAACGACATCTCAAAAACAACAGACTCTCAAATGCAGTACAACCTGAGACTAGTAAGATCCCAGCAGAGTGTGTAGATAGAATTACCTTGTTAGAAGGGAGGAACGTCGATATATGTTTCTCCAGATAGTTTAGGCACATTAAAATTTCTACCATCCGCCTCTGTGGTGCAGTGGTTAGTGTGATTAGCTGCAGCCCCCAGGGGCCTGGGTTCGATTCCCGGCTCTGTTAGGAAATTTGAAAAACGGTAAGGGCTGGAACGGAGTCCACTCAACCTCGGAAAGTCAACTGAGTAGAGGGGGGTTCGATTCCCATCTCAGCCATGTTCGAAGTGGTTTTCTGTGATTTCCCACTTCTCCTCCAGGCAAATGCCGGGATGGTACCTAACTTAAGGCCACGGCAACTTCCTTCCCTCTTCCTTATCTATCCCTTCCGATCTTCCCATTCCGCACAAGGCCCGTGTTCAGCGTAGCAGGTGAGGTCACCTGGAAGAGGAACTGGTCCTCCTTCTCAGTTATATCCCCACGACCCAAAGTCTCACGCTACTGGACACTGCCCTTGAGGCGGTAGAGGTGGGATCCCTCGCTGAGTCCGAGGGAAATACCAACCCTGGAGGGTTAGCTGCCACCCCCAGAGGCCTGGGTTCGATTCCCGGCTCTGCCACGAAATTTGAAAAGTGGTACGAAGGCTGGAACGGGGTCCACTCAGCCTCGGGAGGTCAACTGAGTAGAGGGGGGTTCGATTCCCTCCTCAGTGGTTTTCCGTGGTTTCCCACTTCTCCTCCAGGCAAATACCGGGATGGTACCTCACATAAGGCCACGGCCGCTTCCTTCCCTCATCCTTGTCTATCCCTTCCAAACTTCCCATCCCCCACACAAGGCCCCTGTTCAGCATAGCAGGTGAGGCCGCCTTAGCAAGGTACTGGTCATCCTCCCCAGTTGTATCCCCCGACCCAGGGTCTGAAGCTCCAGGACACTGCCCTTGAGGCGGTAGAGGTGGGATCCCTCGCTGAGTCAGAGGCAAAATCCTACCCTGGAGTGTAAACAGATTACGAACGAACGAATAAACGAAATCTTCACTCAGCTCTTCAGTAGTGAAATAACGGAAACATTTTTTATGAGCTGTCAACTTCGTTCTTAGTTATTTCGTACCAGTTAGTTGCATGTACCTTGTCCATCTTTGCTTCAGAGATTTCAGTCAGTCTGGAAGCAATTGTGTTTGGGTTCGATTGTAAACTTCTGTATTTCGTGGTGGAGTCAGTATCAAGTTTTCTGATGAGGTTTCGGGCTTTACGACTAGAGTATGTGAAGTCCATCCCTACGGCAGTTCTCTGCCACTCCTCTCTTCAAGAGTTATCTACTTACAGCCTTTAGCATCTCGTATGTTGTAGTTTCATTGTCGTGTTATTTTCGGTGAAGAGTTGATTATGTTCTTCCGAAAATCCTGATATGTATGTTATATGATATCGAAGAGAAACGATCTCTCTAGCGTTGCCTTTTATGGTATTGATAAACCAATAGTAATTTTCAGAAACTGGTGATGTCCACTGTGTGGCATTGTCAATAGATCATACTTTTCAGCCAAAAGAATTTAGGATACGAATGCGAAGACCATCGCATCGCGACCTGTTTCGTTCTGGCAGATGGAAAAAAAAAAGAGTATTCTAATGACCTGTGTATAGCGTCTCGGTTCACTCCAGGAAATCAATTCATGGTGCAACTAGAGGTCATAAAATCTTTGCCGCTTAGTCAAAAGTCAACAAAGACAACTAAATTATTATTCACCATGGTACTGAAATACCTCTTGTTTTCAATATCACAACCTCTGTGAAATTTTGGACTAGAAAAGAGAGATATTCTAAAGGGCTTAATATTACCACACAGTGCCAGCAGTTCCTGAAAAATACGATCAATTTGTCAATGCCATAAAAGCTAACGCTAGAAAGTTCATTCTTCGCGGATATCATAAGACGTTGTATAATCAGGGTGGTCTGAAGAACGTCGCTCTGACTACTTTTATGATATTCAGACATGGCGAGGTGGTGGCGGAACGTTGTCCTGCAGGGGCTGTTTTAGTTGTCGGAAAATTTACCGAGATGAGGCTGTCGTACTTGAACCCCTTCAAATACAATCGGACTGAGCCGGGATCGAACCCAACAACTTGAGCTCAGAAAGCCAGCGGTCTACCGGCCAAGCTACTCCGGTCGACAGGTAAAGTGTTCTCATTCGGAGGTGGTGCAGCTCTTTTCAGGCACACCCCCAATGGAGGTGAGCTGCATGTACCATTTCAACCACATGACAGGCGTCCTGCCATTCTTACATTGTTTGCAGTACTGGGAAGCGAACCCGATCCTCCGAGAACGACAGTTAATAACACTGACCGTTACACTACGGAGGCGGACAGGTCGACAGGTTAAAGTGTAGTAGTAATATTAGAAACCTGGGGACATCTTTGGACATAGACCATAAGAAAATTATCCGCCTTGCTCTATATAGTCGCCGAATACTTTCCTTTTGTGCATGGGAGATCATATTTCAGAAAGATTGTAGTCAGCCCACCGCCTACTGCGGCGAGTAACGATCATAAACAACTAACCGAGGACAACACCTATCACGTTCTTGGCTTAGAACATTGCAACTGCTTTTATTGCACGACGTTATCTCCCTCAATCTCTATGTTAAGCGATCATGCTGTGCAATTAATTGTAATTAATTACAGTATACTGTTAACACTGCCCCGTTAGAAACAATGTACAAGTAGTGGGACGTCTCCTTCGAAAAGATGTGGAGAAAGGGACGAGGTGACTTTGAACTTCGCTTGCGATATGACTACAAAGAACATCACTTACACACAATTGCTATTACAGGACGATACAGCTACCCAGCATCCCTTGCTTTCTTCATTGGAGAACCTATGTCAGTGGCTTCACTTTTTCTTATCCTTTATTTGTTTACCCTCCAGGGTCGGGCTTTCCCTCGGACTAAGAGAGGGATCCCACCTCTACCATCTCAAGGGCGTCCGACTCGTTGGCTGAATGGTCAGCGTACTGACCTTCGGTTCAGAGGGTCCCAGGTTCGATTCCCGGCCGGCTCGGGGATTTTAACCTTCATTGGTTAATTCCAATGGCCCAGGGGCTGGGTGTTTGTGCTGTTCCCAATATCCCTGCTACTCATACACCACGCACAACACTATCCTAAACCACAATAACACGCAGTTACCTACACATGGCAGAAACCACCCACCCTCATCGGAGGGTCTGTCTTACAAGGGCTGCAACCGGCTAGAAATAGCCACACGAAATTAAAAAAGACCTCAAGGGCAGTGTCCTGGAGCTTCAGACTCTGGGCCGTGGGATACAACTGGGGAAGAGAACCCGTACCTCTCCCAGGCTGCCTCACCTGCTATGCTGAACAAGGGCCTTGCGGGGGGGACACTTGAAGGGATAGACAACAAAGAGGGAAGGAAGCGGCCGTGGCCTTAAGTTGGGTACCATCCCGGTATTTGCCTGGAGGAGAAGTGGGAAACCACGGAAAACCACTTCCTGGATGGCTGAGGTGGGAATCGAACCCACTTCTACTCAGTTGACCTCCCGAAGCTGAGTGAACCCCGTTCCAGCCCCCGTCCACTTTTCAAATTTCGTGGCAGAACTGGGAATCGAACCTGGGCCTCCGGGGGGTGGCAGCTAATAACAATAACCACTGCACAACAGAGGTGGCTCAGTGACTTCATATGCGTAGAAATTGTACTGTGTTGATGGACACCGGAAACAGTATTATAATGCATTCAATATCTTTGAGTAACAGGTTAGCTTCTGTTGATTTGTTGGTTGAAGCAGGATATTTTCTGAAAGGAGAGAGTAGGGGCACACAGTATATGCAGACAACGGTTTATTTCTTTCTGTATTCACTCTTTATGACTATATGTATTCTCTAATTTCATGTGTCTGAAGAGCTTCGTTATACACGACAATAGTTTAACAAGTATTTTGTCCCCATAATAATAATAATAATAATAATAATAATAATAATAATAATAATAATAATTGTACCGTGGGAATACTTTCTCCGGCCAGTTAAACTGTGCGCCTTCCATAACGCCATCTATGTAATCTACCCTAAACAGGTGCATTACAAGATATTTTGGTTTTCAACTGTTAGACGTCTCTACCGTAGGTTTAATTGCTCCATCTGGCGGGGTAAACTATAATTATTCCACAAAGGAATTTTTAATTATGAGGTTTGACAACCTGGTTCTTAGGATTGTTTTTTGTTTATGTATCAAAGTTGTCTACACTTCTGCTGGTTCCTTCTTCAATAGTAATCAACATACCAGAAATTTGTAAATATTTTCTCTAACCAATCAAAATTGGGGTGTGTTCAGGAATCCAGCCTATCAGTAAAGAGTTCTGGAAGCTTCTCCCAAAAAAATACTGTAAAATCTGGGCGCATTAGGACCGTATGTCTTCAATGCTCTAGTTAATTGAGTGTGGTGTGTCCTAAGGTAGGCAGGGGCCGCAGGCGGCATTTGGAAGGCCAAGAAAGCAAGGTAATGGCAGAATTTTTATAAGCATGCAATTGCTCCTGCAGATAGATTGAGGGGAAGGTTTCAACCTCTTTTATTTCATGCGAATTTCTAAATATGGTGATTTAAATGAAGAATTTTCGGCAAGTCTGAGGACTCTGAACTGGGAAATATGTAATGTAAGGGAACAATGAGTGATTACCCTCAGTTGATTCCCATTCAACTTGGCATGGGGTGACTACAGTTGTCAAAACCTCTAAATTTCTTTAATCAAATTTGGCTTCAACATTTCTTCCTTAGTCACCGCGCTGTAGAATAGGCTTAGCCTCAGCTTATAAATCTCATGTTTTGTCCCGTATTGGCTTAATACAACGAACGTTAAGTTATAAGGAGATTCCCACTTTCCAATATTGGTAAATTTTTATAATAATTTTATTGTTTACATGACATAATTCAACCTAATCTATAGATATATATTAAATAGGACATGTTTCGTTCCGATTATAATAATAATAATAATAATAATAATAATAATAATAATAATAATAATAATAATAATAATTCATGTTCATTCATGTTGAATTATATTTTGTCACCATAATCACTGCATGTGTTTTAATTGTCTTGCCATTTTTATTAAACCTTTTAGCTGAAGATGTTCCATAATCGGAATGAAACCTGCCCTATTTAATATATATCAGGAGATTAGGCTGAATTATGTCATGTAAACAATAAAAATATTGATAAGTATTGGAAGGTGGGAATCTCCTTATAACTTAACCTTAGTTAGGCTTAGCCTCTATATCACTGGGCCATAAGCCCACTCAAGTATTTCTAGGAGTGCAGGTGTTTCGTCTCCTTGCGTTTTGTTTATGGCCTTTTCTTTTGTCATTAAGGCCATTTAGTATGGGCAATTACGCCCCTGTAAAATTTTTGTGGTGTGTAGAATTGTTTTGTTGTGAAGTTCCCTGGAGAAACAGAAATTTAAAAACCAATGAGCAATTGATATTCCCCCCTCGGGGCTACTTTTTGTAAATACTTTAATTAAGGACAACCGATATGTTATATAAGTGCGTTAGAAACTGATGCCTCTGCGAGGCTGGACTTTGACATAGTTGGAGCGCTGACTCCTACCAGTGTACCTTTCAAGAGCAAGACACGCTCTTTGTAAAATATTGTACCTGCCAAAAGCAAGAACAAACCGTTAACTATTGTAAATTTTGTACCTGATTTTCGGACTTTTGAGTCCATGTGATTTCTAAAGCTGACGAGCTCATTAATATTGTTATTATTCATTCAGATTTTCTGTTTATGAATTTTAAATTATAAAAAATGAAAAAGAAATAAAATGTCATAATTTGTTGTGTTAAGTTATGCTCTAGTTAATTCCTTGCCCACTCATTCAACCCTAACGCTTCTTAGACCTTTCTGATCCACGATATTTCCTTCAAAATAATAATAACAATAATGACGTGTAAACACCCAGCTCTCGAGCCATCGGAATAAACTAATGAATGTTAAAATCACCGACCCACTCGGGAATTTAGCCCGGGACACCCTGGGCCAAAGGCTAGCACGCTAACCGTTTAGCCATGGACCCGAGAAAAACTCTTCTTGATACCGAGATGGTGGAGCTCTTATCAGACACATCCCACAATGGAGGCGAGCTGTACGTACCATTTAAGCACATACCAGCCCTCCTACTACCCTGTTATTCGTATATCTTTGGCAGTACCGGGAACAGTTCCCGAGATCCCGACGACGGCAGGTTACTCGCGGCGGTAAGTCCAACCAGTGTCAGCTGTTGTACTGTTAATAAAAACCGCTAGTGGACTTGAGCGTGATATCGGTAGCTCGCTATGGAAGTCACAGAGATCATTGTTCGCTTCTCTCAGGCTGAGAGGTGGTATTCTCGAGTTTAAAATTATGTTTAAGCCCCTACGAAACAGATGCATAAACTTTGTCAAAAACAACTGGATATTTCCCAATAAACCACTAGTTGCAATACAGTTCATTACTTCGCAAAGGACAAGAACTGGATGTGCTGCGCAGAAGTAACCCTAGGCGGAGCTACAAATAACGAGGGAAAATAGCAGGAATGTGCAATATCTCGTCATCTTGGAAGATGAACTGTTATATCATTATTTCATAGAACTGCTCTTTCTGAGAAAGTTCACTGGAATCTCCTTGTATAAGGGTTGTTCATTTGAAACATGGACTGGGGTGTAGAAACTTGTGCCATGTGTATTGGACACCTACCACTACTAAAACCCTTTACATTTCTCCCCTGAAAGGGGAGGTGGGCCTCTTAGACGGTAACGCCTTCTCTCAGGCCGGGAGATTTGTTACGGTGAAGGAGATGCAGGGAGAAGGTGAGGGTGTTGGCGCCCATGGCCTATACTAGGAACTGTTCCGGAATTCACCTTAGTGCAGGAGAATGGAAAACCATTCTCAGGACAGCGACGGTTGGGGCCAGCCGTGAGATCCAGCCCTGTCCTGTCTCCCGATTTCAGAGGCGTAAACTCACGGTAGAGCCGTGACCACCCCTGCTGTGCTCGGTTGGCCAGTCGGAGTGCAGAGCCGTTGGACCACGGATCAGCTGTGGTCACTTGCGGGCCGAGACCCACTCTGCATCCACCGACGTACTGGACAACATGCACTATATCAAAACACCATAACACTAGATAGTTTGAGAGTGGTAGTGATGGTAATTACTGTTCTCAAGAGAACGTATAACTAAGGCACCCATATCTCTTAATACTAATCGGAGGGAAATAAAGGTTCAGCAAAAGAAAGGGAAAGGTCATGATGGGCCTCCCAAGGCCTCGCAAACCTGATACCATCGGGGTCGGTAAAGTAAAAAAGTTGAGCAAGGGAGTTCAGATAGGAAGTATGGAAAGTAGGAGACTGGCACAAGTTGAACCGTGGTCGTCAACCCAGTCTCCTAAATGCAGATCCCCTCATCCCCCTTTTTAGTCTCTTCTTACGACAGGTCGAAGATACCGTAGATGTATTCTACCACCCCCACTCACAGGGTATAGTTCGAGTGTGTCCAAATATAACAACTCGTTGTTCAAGCACCTATCCCAAAGCTGAATAACTTTTTCTATGCAAATCACAATGAATGATGCTGGTTGCTTGTTGAACCACCCTTACACAGCGTCAGGAACCACTTGATTGATGATGAAACGCTTACTCTTCAGGGCTCTTTTCTACAGACCAATGACCTGAGTGCCGAACATGAGATCTTGGCTGTAAGGCGGGTGATCCCAGTGGCGTATACTGAGGGCTACCAAAGCTATCAGTGAAACCCAAATCTCAATTGAGAACGATGGAAGTCTAAAGCACATTATAATGAAAGCATCTGAAACAATGTTCCATTTACACAACTTGAAAGCAGTGAGAAAAAACGTCGCACATATTTCTGAGAGCAAGGCATCGGAGACCGATATTGCAGCCCAGACTCTCGCCCCTCTCCCCTCGACTCATCATACGCGGCTTGCTGCTGGATATCGGATAGGAGCGGGGACCGGCAGAAGATAGGTGTGCTAGGCTTCGGTCCGTCAGATCGCCACTGCTAACTATCAAGTATGCGTTACTCATCGTATATACTCCCTCACCTCATACTTCTGACTTAATGATATAGATAAGAAAGTGCGGGTATTCCTCACTCCCGTTTACTTTACATCCTTGTAGGAAGAGACTGCAGGGCTGCTGTTATAGGAGTAATATAATTTTATTTTTATTCGTAGATTTGCTCAAATGAAATGCCATCTTTCAAGTTTAGTGTTTTCTTTTGTTGGTTGGAATCGAACCTGTGATCATGGGTTGGACACAGTCTCCAAGCCAGGGGAATTAACAGTAGGAGGGTGTTGATTCTGGAAACTGAATTGGGGCCATAGGACCAAAGGCAAACGTTCTATCCATTCAGCCACAAAGCCGAGCTTTCATTTGCTAAATCTTAGGCTACCATCTCCACTGATCAGGGGTTGAGCATTGGCAGTAGCCGATTCCAGGGCAGTAGTCTGTAAAGCAGCCTTGACAACACAGCAGGCTTCTTCGTTGGCTATTGGCTGCAGCTCAAAACGCCGAAGGCTTGACTTTCACAATACCAACCGTCGAAAAGAGGTAACCTAAGTTTAGTGGTAGCCCATGTCTTAATCCCAGCATACGCCACTGGTTGATCCGTAAGATCCCAGTGATACAGTGCCGACTGTACATTAGTGTGTTGACGTGCGTTACCGTGGAGCACATGCATACTTGTCCGCCTCTGTGGTGTAGTGGTTAGCGTGATTAGCTGCCACCCCCGGAGGCCCGGGTTCGATTCCCGGCTCTGCCACGAAATTTGAAAAGTAGTACGAGGGCTGGTACGGGGTCCACTCAGCCTCGGGAGGTCAACTGAGTAGAGGTGGGTTCGATTCCCACCTCAGCCATCCTGGAAGTGGTTTTCCGTGGTTTCCCACTTCTCCCCCAGGCGAATGCCGGGATGGTACCTAACTTAAGACCACGGCCGCTTCCCATCCCTCCACAAGGCCCCTGTTCAGCATAGCAGGCGAGGCCGCCCGGGCGAGGTACTGGTCATACTCCCCATTGTATCCCCCGACCAAGAGTCTGAGGCTCCCTTGAGGCGGTAGAGGTGGGATCCCTTGCTAAGTCCGAGGGAAAAACCGAACCTGGAGGGTAAACAGATGATGATGATGATGATGATGATGATATGCATACTTTGTGACAAGTTTTCGCCGTTAAGCACACTCTTTGTTCGAGAATTGTATGCCACGTTGTATTCGTACGTAACCATTAAACACGAATGTTGCTCCAACTTTTCCTTATACTTAGTGGGCACATCTCTCAGAATGATCGCGTTCTTAGCTGCCGCTACAAACAAAAACAATGGATAAAACTTTACTTACTGGTGACGAGGTTCAGGCAAGGTATTAGCATTTTAAAAAAATCAAAATGGCTTGATCTGAATATAATATATTGAAAAGTCCCCGGTGATCGTTTGTGTGGTTAAACCCAAGAACAACGCCTAGCAGAACGTTTAATTGTTGAACAGTTATTTAAATACAGCCAGGAAACAACTCTCCGTAGACAATTAGATATTGCTTTTCTGAGAAAGTCCCTCGCAGGTAACATTCAACTTTCAACCGCATACAACTGAATTGTCGCTCCGCTCAAAAAAGGTCGAGGAGTGTCCCCTTTGCCTTGCAAGAACATCAGCTAAGCAAAGTGCTTCTTTATTCGTTCTGCTCGGCTATAGAATGAACTCTCGCCACAGAATAAAGGACTTCCTACTGAAAAATTTTGTGAAGAGGTAATAAGAATTTCCATGTAACGAAACATCTGTATATAACACAATTTTTTGCTGTATATATATTCAATATGCCTGGAAGGACGTGTGAAAGTGTGACCCCGAGTATGTGAGACTGTGTAAGAGTATGAATGAGCCGGCCTAGCAAGTGTATTATGTTTGGAATCGCGTGTGTGTAAACAGAATTACTTGAATGTACAACATATCCTATGAATATTATGTAAATAATACGTCTATATATATAACGTTATTGCATATAAGCACATTTTGCAGTTTATAAAGGTAATTATTGAATACTGTAATTTTAAGTAGGTATGCAGACATCCTCGTGTGTGTAGGGCTATGCCCTTTCTCCATTCACCATCCCTGAATTGTAGATACAGGTTGTGTAAAATGAATAACAATCCCCTTTCTCCATTCACCATCCCTGAATTGTAGATACAGGTTGTGTAAAATGAATAACAATCAAAATAATAACGCACCCGGTGTTAGTGACAAACGGAAGCTGAGCAGTGGCGATATTAGTGACGTAAGTCGAATCATATGGGGACAGGGTTGCACCTCTTCCTCTTGGTTTACACTGCCTAAAACTTTCAACGATAGACTTCCGCTGTGTGTATAAGAACTGTTGTGCCCAAGCAGTTTTTACATTGTAGTTTGCAGTAAATAAATCAACCTTAAAATTGAAAACTCTTACCTTGAAATGGCGTATGGCTTTTAGTGCTGGGAGTGTCCAAGGACATGTTCGGCTCGCCAGGTGCAGGTCGTTCGATTTGACACCCGTGGGCGACCTGCGCGTCTTGATGAGGATGAAATGATGATGAAGACGACACATACACCCAGTCCCCGTGCTAGAGAAATTAACTAATGATGGTTAAAATTCCCGACCCTGCCGGGAATCGAACCCGGGACCCCTGTGACCAAAGGCCAGCACGCTAACCATTTAGCCATGGAGCCGGACGCTCATACCTTTATTTGAGGAGACTTAAACATAATGAAAGTTCAGTGTATGTTTATTCTCTCCTTAAATTTCAGTTCACTGGAACCATGTTGACACTATTATTAAAGTAGGTATGCAGACATCCTCGTGTGTGTAGGGCTATGACCTTTCTCCATTCACCATCCCTGAATTGTATTGCCTTTTCTCTTTCGTTACATTATTTTCCTACTCTTACCGAACGGATGTAACCAGATTTCCATTTTCTTCATTTCGTTAAATAAGCGCGACATTTTCCTGACTATGAGAATATTTTCGAATGAAAATGGAAGAGTTCGTGAAGGAAAAATTTGTAATCAGAAGTGCATTTTAAAAGTGCGTGCAACCCAAAGAAATAAAAACTTTTTTTTTATTAATTGAAAGGAGACAGACCATCTGCTTTGCTTGGATACGGAAACACGTATTTTCATTTATGTTGAAGAAGGAACGATTGTGATTAATTGAAAGAAGGCAACCATCTAATTCCCTTGGATGAGGAAATATTTTAAGCTATGTTGGAGAAGGAACAAGATGAGGACCTTCTCGAAAGAGAAATAACTTCCAGCGGCGAATATCAAGTAATATTTCATCATGTTAAAATAAATCTAGAATCAATATTTCAAAGAAAAAAATGCATGTTATTCCAACCAACTGTGTGTATGAGGTAACCCCAAGGTATCGGGATTTAAGTTACCTAAGTTAGAATTAAAGAAATTCGGTGGAGGTCTACTGTAATGGCTAGGTTACTGGGGTTAGTTTTGAAATATGCAGACTGATCCTCAAATTGCCCCACAGGATAAGTTCTAACATTTGGTTCAGTCCAACACTGCGGCCTCTAGAGCAAGGGAATTTGTTGAAAGATAACCTCCAACGGTAGAAATCCACCCAAAGGCGATAGTGTGTCTCAAAGATAGATTCGGGCAGCAAGATATGCCGGATGAAATCTGTTCTGTGAGAGTCATACACAGGAGTTAACTCAGCTGAGACCCTGCGACTATATTCGTGAACTATTAACGTTAGTCATTAAGAATGCAGTTGAAGGGCAATCGCACATTGTGGAGAAAGGAAAATGTACTGTAATTTGTTACGGTCAAGCGAATGTATGTACGGAAAAGCGCTGGGGAGATGAAAATTATATTTTACATTAATGTTTTAATTCTATCTCCCCCAACAGAAATGAAACTCATCAGGCTGAACATGTAGGACCTTCTCATACTCCGCTCCAGTCAGCACAATACTCTAGACCTGAAACCAATTTCAAGTTAAGTGAATGAAGGTAAATAATAAGGTACTTATTACCAGATTACGTCTTTATTTACAGAAGCAACAGCAACAATGTTTGAGTACTATAATACATGCCTTATTTAGATACACCAAGTTTATTCGACTCATCCATCATACATGTCTGCGGATTACATAACACAGTTGGAACATAAAAATCAATACAATAGATTTATTTCATATGACAATTGGCCTTCTCTTCCATCTAACCAGAAAATACTACATTAATTTACATGTGCAGAATTAAATTAATTCACTTATAACTGAAACACCTTGCAGCTACTAATCAGTACAATATTATAATAAATAACAGTAATATGAAATAAATTACGGTGGTGATGATGATGATTTACACAAGCATGAAATGACGCAAAGTATTAATAAAATGTTAACTTAGCTAATTACTAATCAGTCAGGCCAAACATATTTTCCTGGAAGGAAAAATGTGTCATTTTATGGACTTCTGAAGTCTTTTTTACAACTTGCTTTCCGTCGCACCGACAGATTGGTATTAAGGCGAAGATGGAACAGGAAGGGTCCAGGAGTGAGAAGGAATCGGCCGTGGCCTTAATTAAGGTACAGCCCAAGCATTTGCCTGGTGTAAAAAAGGAAAACCACGGAAAACCCTCTTCAGACCTGCCGACAGGGCTCGAACCAACTATCTCCCGAATACTGGATAGATAGTGGCCACACTTAAGTGACTGCAGCTTTCTAGCTCGGTCACTTTCGAGTGTAATATATATCTTTTGTGAATTTTTAAAATTAAAAATTTATTTCAAAATTCGAAATAGGCATGAAATTTAAAAGACATTAAATCATCAAGTTCATAAATGTGACCAACATTCACATTTGGAAAAAATCCAGAAACATTTTATTTCCATTAACTGATCAATGTTTAGAGCCAAGAGCAATGTATTTTAAATCAGTGTGAGTATGCAATGTTTAATGATTCTAACTCAAATAATGTCCAATTTTTTGAGAATTTAGAAAATCAACGAATTTTCACGCACGTCTCCCCTTAAAGCTTGTTTAGTAATAAGGCATAAACAATGAACGACAAATGAAATGAACGACTGTGCTGTGTAAACATAATCCCTATACATACACGGCCAGGTACAATGCAGTGGCTTTGCTTGCGCCTTGACTCCGCCATCTAGTCTTTACAGCACAAACTAGTAGAAGTCAGCTGCTCTCGGATCTTCCCACGCCCATGTCGTTAATTCAAGGAGCGGGACTCTCTCGTTGCTCACTTATGCACTGAAGTGATTAGTTTATCTTATTGGTATAGGAACATCTCACTAGCAGTATCTTACAGTGGCTGTTGCATAAATAAGTATAATATATATGTCTTGACTTTTACATAACATAGCTGAAAACAAGTATACTTGTATGAATGGAATTCGGTCATTCAAAACCTTATAAAGGCCACTGTGCATGTTCAACATGGATTTTACTATATTGTACATATTCTGGATTCCCATGCATGTTCTGATAATACACATCGTATACCCTGTACAAGAAAGAGTGAATTCCTCAACAATTTTTAATTTACAGAATTCAAACTTTATATATTCATATGCATGAGCTATGATAGATATTTCCACACTGTTTGCTTACATATATTGTGTAAAAGTCACTATTTCATATATCAATAAATCACGTGTTTTAGTTGGATGTGCAATTCAACATTTGATATTTACATAACATAGACATTTATTCCATTGCTAAACTGTGTGACCATTCATACATATATACATACTCGATCCAGTCTGTAACAGTTCTGAATTGCCATACATGTCAGAATTTTAAATAATATAGCTGTAACATACACAACATACGCAAGAAATTCACTTGTTTATTCATTATACATGAGCTGTGCTATATATTTACTCCATTATAGCTATCTTTTATTTACATACAATGCATATCATGTTAATAAAAGTTACTATGTCATATATTAATAATCTTTTCTTCAATTGCAAATACAATTCGGTATTCAACATGTACATAACATAGGACATTCATTTACTTGCTAAACTATGACACAATGTACTGTAACAACATTTGATATTCCCAATCTAGTTATATAAGGCCGATTGCAGAAACGGTATTTAAACGATGTTTACGACTAAACAATGCCTAAGTACGGCTGCCGCATTGCTAAGACGTTATTTATCACTTTGACACTGTTTAAGATGTTTAAGAGGCGATGTGTAAATGCTGCTTAATACACTGTTTGACCTCAAATTTACGAGTTAATCACAATCATAGGTTATGTACCACGAAACATATAATCCATATTATCATGTTGTGACGACTCTGGGGATAATGTTAGTCCGACTGCTTCCTGTAGGTCGTCTGCCGCGAAATTTCAGCAATTAATTTGAAATGTACGTGGAAGTACATCTAAAAATAAGATTTCGATTTCTATGAAATGCTATAAATGACTTGCTTTTTGAGTCTCACACAAGGAGTGTTGTCAAACTGACTAATATACTTGGCAACCGATGTATTTTATTTTTCTTGGGAGAATTAGCCTGAATATCGACAACATCCATATCAGAATAACTTGTCCCGATCGTCAGAGGGCTGTCACATACATCAAATGGGAGGGATTATAATACATTATTATATTTACTCATAAGTGAGCACACATAATGGTGACTTCACGAAGTAGCTCGTGTGTGGGATTTTTTACGCGGACTATCGTCACGCTACTTCAGATAAGTTTTCGGCAGCAATGAGATGGGAATAGGCAAGGACGGGCAAGGAAGCGTTAGTAACAGCCCTAGTATTTGCCTGGTGTGATAATGGTGAAAGTATGGGAAACCCATATTCAGAGCTGCCGATGGTGGGGTTCGAACCCATGATATCCAGAATGCAAACCTACATGGCCCGTATAACTGGTTAGAGTACGTTTCGCCTCCCCTTTGCTGACGCTATGTAGACTATACTCACCGCAATGACACTATAATCTAACCTACACTTCCTGCAGTTACTCTCAATACATTATGAGGTTTCATATCCACAGAAAGCGATGTTCGTATCTGTGAGCAGGCCATGCTGATATTTATCTATATTGTGTAATATATGACATACAACAGCTGACTAACGTTGGGCGCGTGGGCAGACGAATTTCTTTGATTGCGACAAACAAAGAGTAGCATGGAAGATACTTCTGCATCAATTTTCGAACCAATATTGAAATTTAAACGACGTCTAGATAAACACCGGCTGAACGTTGTTTATGCAATGGAACATCGTGCGTAACTTGACGTTGTTTATGTAGACATTGTATAAGGGTCATTAAAACTAGTTATAGTCTCTACAATCGGCCCACAGTTTTCAGTTATGATACGCGTCGCAGCTTTACCTAACATAGTTTTAACATATGTTACGTATGAAAGGAATTCATTCATTTATGCACATACACGAGCTATGCTAGATATTTCATTATAATTTAACAGTCTTACGTTTACTAAATGTAGTTACTACATAAATTAATAAAGGATTTGTATTAATATGTACGTAATATGGGACATTTATTCCGATGCTGAACTGTGTAGCACAATAAAAAACAAAAATATACTCAACCTAGTTATAAAATGTTGACTTATCATACATTCCGGTATCAGATATTTATGCAATATATCTGTGACATACAAAGAGTACTTTTGTGAAAGAAGTTCAGTCATTTATTCACATACATGAGTTATCAATCTTTCATTTACACATAATGCATAACATAGTAATATATATATTTATAATAACAGATTTGTTTTAGTTGCAAGAACAATTCAGTATATAATACGTACATAAGATGGGACTGCTGTTCATTTATTCCTTAGTTAAACTGTGCAACACTATGTCACAACATAGGTCTACATAACCAGACAGCTTATTTACATAACCTCACATCATCCTGAGTACAGGATGCCTGTATCTTGAATAATGTACAACAGTCCTAATCCTTTTTGGCATTTCACTAAAATCCACAAATGCTCTGAAAAGAACAAAGTGTACATTTAATACAGGAATCGAAAATATTTTACAATAATTGTTAAAGAAACAATGTATTATAATCTAGGAACCACAAATTGCAATTATATGTACATTTAAACTCTGTCGCGAGATCAGACCCTGCAATGTGCCTTTACGCATAAGAAAGGAGTGAACGGATCGTATGGCATTCGATCCGAGACCTCCTGGATAAGAATCCCAGAACCTTTACATTGTTTTCAACCTCATATATTGTAAGGGAAGCTAATGTAACTGAACCGAAGACTCCAGTGCAGTGATACAGCGATGTCAGTGGTATTATTATTATTATTATTATTATTATTATTATTATTATTATTAGTGGTTCATAAATTCATTCGAGTGTATTGGAAATAACATTTCAGAGAGAAGAATTTAATGGATTAAATTCGCTCGTTTGTTTTCCAAACGCTTGTTTTTATAACATTTCTAATTTATTGTAGGCTATTTCAAAACCTGTATATGCTGTATAAATTTGTCTAATCGGAGATGGTTTGAACCCCGCTAACCTCCTCCCCTGGGTACGGGCTTGTACACAAGTGTGGGGAAGTTCTGCCCAAACGTATTCTAAAGGGCTTTGGCCGATGCAAGTTAAAAAATAATACAGGCCATGATGTTGGAAAGAAAATATCAATTATCAGGCAACATCTGGAAACCTGAACAGAAGAATGACCCAAGAAAGATTAATACCTATTCAGGAGGCTAAAAATGTACAAGAATGCTACACAGTTTCAGAAACAGATTTTACACTTTACACAGTATATAGACCTATTTGGGGACAACACATGACGACCTCATCTCACATCACTACTCTCCAGCGTCAGCCCAGTATCTACTAGCGTCTTATAGGATTTACTACGTCTACTGTAGCCTGAGTTGCTAAATCGAAAAAAGAGTAGACTGAATAGTGTGTGGAAGAAAATAGTTTGGCAAACTCTCCGCACCAAACAAGGATCACTTAGAACTCGTTAACTCAGCAGGGTGCAGGGTGTGACTGACTGCAGGCTTCCAGCAAACTTCCAGGAACTGAGGTCGTCATGTTTTAACTCCAAGTATACTCAAGAATTTATAACAAGGTAACATGCATTTATATGACAAGTAATGATGGCTTCCTCCCTTACTTACTTTCTTACTTAGGTACTAAGGAATATGGTGTTAATGAAAGGATAAGACAATTTTCTTCAAATTTCTTTCATAAGTTGTCTGTTTTGTGTCCCAATGCTGTATTTAATGGTAGTTGCATGTAAATGTAAAAAAAATCAAGAAGGACGAACATATTTATAATGTCATAATTCACTGTTTGTCGATGAGCAAACACTCAACAACGAGTCTCAAATAACAAAAACGACAACTCTTTATTCACCAATATTATGAGATTTTGTTACAAACATTATTTTGACCTTCAAAAGCAGAGGTCAAACGTGGACAAATCTCAGGAAGACAGATATGAAAGTAAAATAAATTTATAAATAAATAAATCTACATTTTAACATATGCAGTACTTATAAAACCCATACATAATTCGAAAGTCATCTTCAGAGAGAGAGAAATGTCGCTTTACCATACAAAACACACACATAATTTTGAAAGTCATCTGCTGAGAGAGAATTGTCACTTTGCATTAGGCCTACAACTTCTAAACATATTTAAATATAACTTTCTTCACCTGTGGTCTCTAAGAGAACCGATCTCGAAGCCATAAATATGGAATTTTGTGGAATTGTATTACACAGGTATGGTAAAGCATACTACGTATTTAAATTTGCTGTAACAGACAGGAATACTACTAACGCAGTCATTATTACTGTAATCGGCACCAACACCAAAAGATATGCAGAAATAGGAGATGAGGTTGGAAGGTCACGCAAGCTCACGACGTGCGTGGAATCTTACAAAGTCAGGTAAACAGGAGTGTTGCAGCTCCTAGTAGCCAAACGGTATTGAAAAATGGAAGGAATAGTATCGCAATGAAAAATATGAAATATCGCTAAGGCAAAGGACTTTTGTTGTGTTAGATGGTAGTCACGTTGCCCAGCAAATGATAATAGAAGCCATCTTAGTAGTGACCAGGGAGATGAGGAGATGGAATATAGCTGTTGACGATGTATTGTCAGAGGTAAGAACCCTAACCCATAAATGTGGAGTTATATGAAGTTATATTGTAAATGCACGGACAGACACACTGCGTATTTGAGATTGCTGCAATCGGCAGCAATATTAATAGTTTTTCATGATTGCTGTAATCACCAGCAAAAGGGACAGTGAAACCTAAATATGATTACAAATTAATGCGGTTCCGTATGGTGCGTGGACCCTTACCAAGTGGACCACGATAGGGGATTTAGTGTTGTTTCGTAACGACGCCGTAAGACGGAGTAGGTCGAAGAAATTATCCTCGCCTCTTCAAGGTCTATACAAGATTACAGAAGTGCCTGGAGTAAATTGCAGGTTACAATTAAATAAACGTGGGAAACAGGTCAAAGTGCATAAGAATAGGCTAAAGTTATACGCGAGTCAAGTAGTACGAGTAGTATGATACGAGAGCGATGGCTTCTATTTCGGCCACGCCAGGTTTAGACTTCCTCCTGTATCAACGGCAGTGCAAAATTTCGATGACCGTTGATCGAGTTAGTGTAAACCCAGTCGCATCACGTACTAAATCTAAGCAAGTAATGGAGATTTTAACCTACAAATACGACAAGCCAGGGTAAAATCAGTACGAGAGTGCCACTGCGAGTACATCCTTAGTACCTGTCAGAGGAACTACAGACAGCGAGACTGTACCTCCAGATGTCAAACGTCGCAAAGTGGCAACAACAGGGTTCCGAGTTGAATAAAGGGAACACGTTCTAGTGAAGGAAACTAGGAATTGAGATCATTTTATATCATAAGAAGAATCGAGGGCAACTAGTAGGAATAACGGTCAATTAACCCCGTGTGGTGTCGGGACTGACACAAAACAACACATTAACAGTTAAAATGAGACATTGTTCTGTCAGACGACCGCACTACCGCCAGCATGGAGCCAGGAGTTGTTGAAACCAGAAGAGGTCTATGTAAATATAAAATATTTGTACAGGAGGCATGGAAAACATTTTTGATACAGTCAGGCAGTATTGCTCATTAGAAGCAAATAATGATAGGAAACCGAGTCAAACAAGGTCCGGAAGCTATGAACAGATAACTTTGCGGCAATGTTAAGAAAGGCACCGTTATTGGGAATAACAAATTAGTCAGCCGCGCACGGAGTATAAAGAGGGTAGCTAGAGGAGATAAGAGGTCTTCTCCATTAGGTCGAGTGCGGAGGTTCTTCTCCATTAAGTCGTCACCGGCGAGTATTGACCGGTAGGTCTTCTACATCGGATCTTCTCAGGCAAGTCATGTAAGTCTTGAACAGATAGACGATCACCTAGGAAGTAATTAGCAGACAGCTATGTAGTACGAAAGATATTAAGACGTCAGGGTTTAAGTCGAGCTTGTACTCCAAGGAACTTTAGAAGCAGTATACAGTTATTCAAGAGATAGATTACTGTCGTGTCCCCCAGGGACTTGAACCCAGGACTGCTATTCCCTCCAAGGATCGAACCCAGGGAAAGTAGGATTAATAGCTGTACCTGATATATTAGGAATCAGCCGGTAATAGAGGCTAGAAGTCAGGTATAAGCATACCTATAGGTATACCTGGTAAAAGGAGGATTGTAAAACAATTATATTGAATAGTTAAGAGCAGAAGTCATATTTCTTGCATGTTAGGAAATCTTGAGTAACAGAGACGTTTTGTCATGCAGGACGTGAGTCATGTTGACCAGGGCATGGTTCAACTCTATAGACGCAGTAAGAAGGTACCAGAAAGGTCTCTTAGATACAAACCTCTGATAGGCCAGAATTACGGAAAGTTCAGTAGTCACGTACGCCGGCTTCCACAAGCTTCCAAAACATGGGGTGTGGCCCCGGAGGCTATAAAAGGACAGGGAAGTCATGATTCAGGGCTTCTATCATTCATCTTGCGGACGAGTTGCTAGTAGAATCTCTGCCGGTTGGCAGGACGATTACGCAACCAGTAATGACAATAATAAGTATTTTCATACTTAACTTCGAAGACGGCTAGTAGACAACTTCTCGCTCAAGACTTGCTAACATAAAGTCTTGTTTTTATTTCTACATAGTGCACACACTGTATTTAACTCTACGTATCAGAATACATTATCTTCATGGGAATCCACTTCATTGACTTCCTCTTTCTCTGCACCTTAGTTGAAACTTCCCAACCTATACGTTCCTACCGCTCGGGAACGAGCCAACCAACCTTCCAACCAATCTGACATTTCCTACGAGCTCACCTATAAGCTCAAATCCTGTCTGTCACGATATTACAGTCTCAGGGAGACTAGATATATTGGCACTATAGAGTCTGATAGAGAGAATTTAATCAGAAGAAGCAACATGATTTCCATGCTACCTAAGGGATTATGATAACGTGTGAATACTGTACATAATAAGCCAATATACATATATATCAATTTTGGAGCAGGGATTCAGTAGCTGTTCTCACTTAGTATTCTCCGAGACTACCAATCCAGCTCCCACAACTGACAAGAGACACACCGCTCGGCCGCACGACATAAATGGTGTCAGCAGCGGAGTTCCCGGGTTCGAATACCTCAGATAGCAGTACGGCAATCAACTGAAAGAAGATGAAGGCGCAGAGAAACCCAGGCCCAGCAGTCCAGAACAAGCGGAGACAACAGCCAACAGTCCATCGAAGAAGACGTGAACAAGGTGTAAGTCATACTCAGAGCCACAATTTAAGTAATTTTGAATAAGATTAAAGTTTAAAGGTAAAATGTCACACCATTCTGAAGACGTTATGTCGAATGCTAGTGAGAATGAGGAAACTGAGGAACCTACTCAAAGTGGGCCTAATATTTATATGCCAGTGAATTCCGCATGTAGATTAGTAGATTCAAATTTTGATGGAAGGAATAAGAGTTAGTTAAGAGAATTCTGTGCAGATGTAGACGCAGCCTTTAGGATAATTAAACCAGAAGAACATGCATTCTTCTACCAATATGTGTTATCGAGAATTAAGGGAGAAGCTAGGCGTAAACTTATGGTTAGGCGCGATGCAAAGAATTGGCCGAATGCGAAGGTAGTATTAACTGAATACTACGCGGAGAAACAAACACTGGAACATTATGTCAGTGAGATGTCAGAAACTCGTCAGGGAAAAAGCGAGAATCTACAGGAGTGGGCAACACGAATAGAGTCGTTATTCACAGCCTTTCGCAATGCAGCTTAGAAATAGCCAGTCCAAGAGAAACCGACGGGATTAGGATGATAGCAGAGCACTTAGGACGTGCGTATTTTATTAAAGGTTTAAGCAATCCCTGTGTTAGGTCGAATGACACAGGTAGACGCTTCACTCCTGCTAGCCGTCCAAGCCAAAGTTTCCCGCAATCTATGTCCGGCGTTTCAACCGCAAGAGGAAATGTAAATTCTCACACAGAACCACTCGAAAACACACAACCAGAATAATTATATCCCTTAGCAGGGATATTTCCACAAAAATATGAGTTCGACCCTCAGTCAAACTCAATCTAACTTGCGAAGGAATACGACACTCCCTGCCGTTCAAATGAGTACAAAAATTAGGAACAATATCAGGATTTTCGTACACCCCAGCCATCCAAGTCGAATACTTCAACAATATCTGTAATACTCCCAAATTACCATTCATCAGCCTATTCGGATTAAAAATTTTGATTGACAGTGGTGCTTGCAATTCAATCATGAATCCGTCAATACCACAATCGCTATTTTCAGATTTCATATTCAAGGAACCATTTTGCATACAATCAGTTCACTCCGAAACAACAGGAGAAGGTAATGTCCAATATCTTATTTTTTCCGAATACGATATTGACACCCCTTTAAATTTTAGAGTTATGGAATGGCATAATTACTTTGACGCATTAATAGGTACTGCTGATTTTGCCCATCTAAAAGCGAAGATTGACTATGCATCGAATCTCGTTGTTTTAGCCAATAGGGACATACCTTTTCATTTTCTCTCCACCAATCAGAAAAGATTTCAACCAGCAATAAACACACACACTACCTCTATTCCGGTCAATATCCAACAGGAGACGTATACGTTCCAGGATACGAATACGATGGAGAGGATTTTTCCGACGCAATTATATGCGCAAAAGACCACCAAGTTCTATATCCAACAAACACACAATTGAAACAAGAATTCACTGAACCTGCTTTAGTTGAACCTATAGATAATATTATCCTCCAACCAACAGAAATAAATTCAACTTCAGAAAGAGAGATTAACGAATATCTTCGTACACAACACATGAATGACTTAGAGAACAGTACAATTCGAAGCATATGCTCCGAAATCTCGGATGTTTTCTACTACCCAGGATGTGACCTAACATTTACTAGTGCAGTAAAACATTCTATCCGTACTACAGACGAAGATCCGCTACATAAAAGGAACTATAGATATCCACCCACATTAAAGAAACTACTAAATGAAGGAGTGGAGAAGCTACTCGACCAAGGAATAATCACGGATAGTGAATTTTTCTATTGTAATCCTGTCTGGATCACACCCAAGAAGTTAGACGCTTCAGGGGCAAGGAAATGGAGGCTAGTCATAGACTTTAGGCAATTAAATAAGACGATAGAGAATAAATACCCCCTCCAAAGAATAAATGAAATCTTACGACAATCTTGGTCATTGCCAATACTTCAGTACTTCAGATTTGGTCCAGGGATTTCACCAGATAAAAATAGATGCCAAGTCCAGAGAAAAGACCACTTCCACTCTTGACAATAGGCATCTCATGTTCAGAAGAATGCCGTTTGGCCTCAAGAATGCTCCAGCCACTTTTCGGCGTGTAATGGACAATGTCCTGCGTCCCTTTCTATACAAATTTTGCTTCGTGTATATAGACGACATCATTCTGTACAGCAAATCTCTAGAAGAACACATGCAACACTTAACACTAGTGCTGCAGAAACTGAGAGAAGTAAATCTCAAGGTACGACTCGACAAAACGGAGGTCCTCCACAAGGAAGTCGCCTTCCTCGGACACGTTGTATCACGAGACGGAGTAAAACCAAACCCTGAAAAAATCATAGTACTTAAAAACTATCCTGTTCCGAAATCTCCCAAGGAAAATAAACAATTTCTTGGCCTAGCTGGATTTTATAGAAAATTCATATAAGATTTCGCGAAAGTGACACAACCTATGGTTCGTTACCTTAAGAAAGGAACAAAGGTTGACGCAGAAAATACTGAATACAAGTCCGCTTTTAAAACTGTAAAGACCCTGTTGATAAATACTCCTGTGTTGGCCAACCCCGACTTCGAGGAAGCATTCACGTTAACTATGAACAGTTCAGATTTTGCTTTGGGAAGTGTCCTGTCACAGAAAGGACACCCCATAGCATACTACTCCAGAACTCTAAATCCCGCAGAACGGAAATACTCAACAATAGAGAGATACTCGCTATCGTAGATAGTAGCAAACATTTTAAGCCCTATCTATGGGGACGGCACTTCCAAGTGGAATGTGAGCACTGCCCGCTACAATGGCTCTTCACTCTGAAAACCCAAGCTCGAGACTTCATCGATGGAAAGTAAAACTCGAAGAGTTTGACTTTGACATTAAGTACGTCAAAGGAAAAACTAACTATGTAGCAGACGCACTCTCTAGAGTAGAGATAAATGTAAATGACGAAACAGTTTCCAATGCAGCTATCCCAGGAGATGATGCATATCAAAGTGAATTGGACAACGGAGCTGTACACTCCAGTCAAGAAGTCCCCATATTTTCGGTGAACTTATCTGAACGAAATGTGAACCACAATCGTAATCAGATCATAGTCAAATATGGTAATACCCCTAAAATTCTTGAACAGAGATTATTCAAGAAATACACACGACACATCATGATTGTCACAAGAAATAGCCTTAAGAAAGATTTGAGTGATGAGTTACTCAAAATTATCGTCAAATCCAATAAGTACGCTACTTATTTCAAAGACATAACTCTAGAGATTCCCTTCATTAGAGCATGTCAGAAATCATTTACCTCTGACCTGATTATCATTAGAGCATCCAAGTTCTTGGAAGACATTCAATGTCCAGAAACTCAGAGGCAAATAATCCTGCACTACCATTCTCAAAACCATAATGGTATCATAGAGACTTATGAACACCTCCGAACTAAGTACTACTGGCCACATCTACGTGAGCAAATCAGAACACTAATAAACCAATGTAACCTACGTCAAAGAAACAAATACGAGAGACACTCTAACGAAGTAAAGAACCAAGGTCCCATAACGGCGGATCACCCATTTTCACAAGTACACATTAATACGTTTCATTTTGAACAGAATCGCATCTTAACTCTGATAGACGTATTTTCAAAATACGGACAAGCGTATGTACTGCCAAATAGCACAGCCTTGGCCGTGCTAAGTCAATTACAACTATACTTCTCACACCATGGGTTTCCAAAGAAAATATCCCATGACCGAGGAGAATTCGAGAACAACGTCATTAAGGAATACTGCAAGGCCACGAACATAGAGTATCACGCCACCACTCCCTTGAATTCCTCATCTAACCCACCAGTGGAAAGATTAAATTCAACCCTGCTTGAAAAATTACCTATTTCAAGACTCTATAAATGCATTCACTCTCGGAACTCGTAACTACAACAATCACGAATTACAATTCCTCAATCCACTCCACAACTAAACAACCTCCGTTTAATGTTCTTCACGGTCCATGCTCCCAAGTACTGGATCATACATTTTTGCCCTAATTGTAATTTAACGGACACTTCAGGATGCGAATTTACCTTTGTAAACAATGATGTGGAACTATTCCAACCCTTAAATAGGGAAAATATTCTCCTTTTCAGCAAAACCCCTCAGGTTATCTTGCAAACATGCCCAACTTTAAACGAACTATCAAGCTCTCCGGACCAAATATTATGTACACGAATGAATCCTGCCCTATTTCCAACATCCAAAAATTATGTATAGTCATTCCCACTCATATCAATCCAAAATGAACCCTATGTAAAGAATGAAATAAAATTCCATTACTCCCAGCTTGAAGTAAATAAATTAAAATTTGACCTAACGCCTGTCCCAAAGGCTAACACTATTTCAAGGAATTTTGTATATATTGTGACCGTTCATCACCATGCCATAGGCATGTTAGGAGGTTTAGTCAATTATATATGCCGTTTTCCGCAACATTCTGTGACATATAATGTAGTAATTAGCAGTCTACACGCCGAACCGGGGTGTGATTTGCGATACCCCAGCCCGAAGGGATCAGTATTCTGCGCTGTAACGAGAAAAGGATAGTACATTACCGCTGGGCCTTGAAATCGCGCTCTCTTTTCGTGCGAGCGAGAAGGAAAGATGACGCTACGCGTGGAAATGCAGGTTGTAGGAGAGTGGGCTTAATTAAGGTGTGTTAACTCTTGAGAAATAAATGTCCTTTACTAATTCAACACCGCGTTCATTGGTGCCACTTCACCATAATTTTTTAAAAAGGGGTAGAAGAAGAAGAACACCTTCTTCTGAAATAATTTTTGAAAATGTATGTCACGTTTCATTCGAACCGATGCATTTAATGCTAATTGTTGATGCATATAAATGCAATACTTGAATAGTGGATCGGTAATGACGCCTGTCATACAGTAGTACGCTGATTAAAGATGACTGCCGAAATCTGACAACGTGTGGAAAAAAGTGGGAGATCTTGCCTGATGAACCATGACGCGTGATTTTCTAAAAGGACGTTTTGAGATTGTGAATGACCCACTGATCGCTATGGTTTTATATGTGATCAGTAGAAAGTAGAGGTAGCGAGCTATAATTTGATTGTTTACACGTCGCTGAAAGATTCCGATTACCGGACCTTCATTTTGAGCAGAAGCGTTATTTACCTTCCCCCCCCCCAACCATTTTGTCCGGATGCTGCAACTAGAACCGGGACCTAGATACAGTATCCCATTGTCATTTGTGTAGCCGCAGTACTCACACTTTAGGAGTGAACTTGGATATCAGTGTATGAAGTGTTGTGTTAAGGAAGAAAAACACATCAGTGCGATGTAAAATATCGCGAAATAAGCCGTGTGGTACCAGATAATGTACAGTATTGATGAATAGAAGTCTTATCTCAACATTTTATATTTTAAATAACAACGACAGTCAGTTGCGGCTCATGATGTAATCATCAGTGAAAGGGCAAACGCGTCAGGTTGTTTAGAGGTAGTGAGACAGCTAATTACGTTCAGTAGTTAATAGTGACCGATCTAAAGCATTTTAAGAGTAAGTGACGTTCAATAAAATTAAAGAACTATTCCTGATAAAATTAGCGTTTGCATACTCCATGGACCCTCGTGGTGATAGACTGTGTGATTAATGGGGAAATGAACAGTGATTTCTAGAAACTTGCCACTATTTGCATTAATCTATTTAAAGTTATTAGTGGATCTTATCACCAGTAGATCCCTTCGAAAGTACATAAACAGTGTTTACTAACTAATTTCCCATGTTGCCTGTATGTTCGTGAGTGGTCGTCGAACCCCGAGATCTGGAGCCTACAAGAATCGCGCCTATGTGCCTGCAGTCATTTCTACAGGGAACGTCTAGAGACTCAACTAAGACCATAGTTTGAGACATCGATCGTGGTAGGATGAAGAGGAACCCAGGACTATCAGAGAAAAGAACATTCATCATAACGGAGTAAAAGTCTAAGGTGTACCTCGAGATGACGGCAAATCATACCCAGCATTTGATATGTACACCTGATTTGAATACATTAAACCACGAGATTTGCATGCCAGTAGCAATTTTATTTTTGTAAATATTAGAATGTTATAATTAACAACAATATTAAATGTAGGGAATACTATACGCGGGTGACTGGGAAAAGACTATGTATTAATTTAGGGTTTTCAAGTGATTTAAGAATAATAATTGATATTTAGCAGGCTTATTTGCATGAATTATTATATAGATCCCATAAATTCTTAGTGTATATAAAGCACATATTTTGAAAAGAATAGCGATTTAGCTAAATTTACAGCTTCCTCGTAATGTTACTATCTGGTAAAGATTTTCATAGTCATTTGAATATAAACTATAGGTTTGCTTCAAGGTGATTCAGGTATTTATAAATCCCGTATGATAATAGACGATCATTGTAGATGTTCAAACCGAGGTATTATGTGAATTATATAGATATGCGAGAAGAATTAAATAACCTGTAAGAATGGAGTCTTTTCTGTAAATTCATAGAACGGATTTGAGACGCAATGGTATGATGTTCGTGATGTTGGAATGATAAGAGATTATAATAATTATGGCTGTTGTGATATATTGAATTAGGCTGAATATATATAGCCAAATAATGAATAATAAGAAGTAATGGCTCTCAAATGAATGCGTACTTGAGAACAAGCCGACAAGTTATATAAAAGAAAGAAAGAAAGAAAGAAAGAAAGAAAGAAAGAAAGAAAGAAAGAAAGAAATGACGAGTTCAATGTGTTTTGTAGCCACACAGCCATTGTCATAACTGACAGATTTACAACGTGAGGACTTGTAGGGTCTGAGGAAGATTGTGTCGTTCTCAACAAGCTTAATGTTTACCTGCAAGATCTCTTTCATTTGTCAATGCAGTCTCAATTCCATTCTAATGATATGTTGTGAGTAAAGCGGATAATTTTCTGATTTTGCGAAAGATAGATCCTTCCCATTTTTACGCATTGAATTAGCTCGTGATAGGAGATTCAGATTTTTTACCTTGGGAGCTGAAGTACCTGGGTTCGACTCATGTTGGAACGAAGAATTTAACCTGATACTATGGCTTGATTAAGCCAAATCTTCAACAAGGATTGTGTGCTATATGTTTGATGTTTTTCCTATGTAATGTGTTTACGTGTTTTATTATCCCCAAAGTGTTTTATGGTCATGGGTTCGATACCAGCGTTAGTTGATTTTCCTTTGAATATATTTTGTTAGGGAAACCCAGGATACACGTATGTGTTCAGTGTAATATATAATTCTCATGGTCAAATAGACCATGTGTTTGAATTGCGGCGATGCAATCTCGTGTGTAAAGTAGATGTACCTGTGATACGAATCCATTCCAAATCATGACTAACGATAATTAATTAAATACATGATTAATGGTGACTAACGATAATTAATTAATCAACAGGATGGATGCCATTTAATATCCATTTTTGATCAGCTTATTGAAGTAATAGATGCCATTTAGTATTACTGTTATAGATAAATAAATCCACGTATCAGTGTGTATTAATCAAATGATTTGAGGTATGCCAAGGACCAACTACAAGTGTGAATAAACTAAAAGGACGTTAAGGCATACTATATATAATTTTTACATCAGTCTTGATTGTTTCTTTGTTTATAAGTTGTAATATGGCACCATCTCGTGTGATTTTATCAGTATAATAAAATGTTTAGCAAATATATTTCAACGAAGATTCTTCTCATTTAATTATATTAGTGTATTCCTCTCACATTATAGAGAATGCTACTTCCGTTATATTTTATGTAGTGCCTATTTTCATTTTCGAACATTCCATTGTCCGTATGCTTTGTGAGTTCAGCCAGTGACGCAATGAAAGTAGGGAGGACGAGACTTCAAGCCTAGTACGTGACTTCTGGAGGTTCTCATCCAACAATTCCATCTATACATCTCATCTGTTTGTGAAACGTAATTATGTAATAGTTGCTCTAAATTACCCAGTATGGGCACAGTATATAGCACCCAATGAACACGCGCGCGCGCGCGTGTGTGTGTGTGTGTGTGTGTGTGTGTGTGTGTGTGTGTGTGTGTGTGTGTGTGTGTGTGTGTGTGTGTGTGTGTGTGTGTGTGTGTGTGTGTGTGTGTGTGTGTGTGTGTGTGTGTGTGTGTGTGTGTGTGTGTGTGTGTGTGTGTGTGTGTGTGTGTGTGTGTGTGTGTGTGTGTGTGTGTGTGTGTGTGTGTGTGTGTGTGTGTGTGTGTGTGTGTGTGTGTGTGTGTGTGTGTGTGTGTGTGTGTGTGTGTGTGTGTGTGTGTGTGTGTGTGTGTGTGTGTGTGTGTGTGTGTGTGTGTGTGTGTGTGTGTGTGTGTGTGTGTGTGTGTGTGTGTGTGTGTGTGTGTGTGTGTGTGTGTGTGTGTGTGTGTGTGTGTGTGTGTGTGTGTGTGTGTGTGTGTGTGTGTGTGTGTGTGTGTGTGTGTGTGTGTGTGTGTGTGTGTGTGTGTGTGTGTGTGTGTGTGTGTGTGTGTGTGTGTGTGTGTATATATATATATATAAAGAGTCCACTAGTGATATAGCACTACATGGCATAGGTATAGTAAGTTTCATATATTTATGTACTATATATTCTATAGATAGTAAGATACAAGTGTAGGATCTGTGAATTCTACAATGAAGGAGGACATTACACCCGAAGTTATGCTTGAATATGATTTCTGTGAAACAAGATACAGTGATATCAAACTCAGCAAGTTCCTGAGTTAAATAGACTGTAGGCAATCTATTGAATCATATAAACGACCTTAAATGGGCCAGTGATAAGGTAAATGAAGTCGAACGTTTAGTGCAACAACAGGAAACTGAACTCAGACATAAAATGGCATTACAGTATACAAGTGTATACAAAATAGTAACTTGGAGTATTTTAGTGTTAATGATTATAATATTGTGTTGTTGTTGTTGTGGCTGTTGCAAAATATTTAAGTGCAACTCCAAGTGCATTGATGACTACAAGGAACGCTGTCCCTACCTCTGTATATATCAGAATGTAATTACTGCCAATAGAAAGGCAAAAGTATCAGACGAAGGTATTTTGGTCCATTTTCAGAAACCCCGGGCCGCTGGAAGGGTCCCCAGTGAGCCGGGCTTGCTGCCAGAATTAGAATTGATAGAAACACCCGAGTCGCGGGTGTCAGCAGACGAGACATTGGCACAGCGTAGCCCCACAAGGAGGAGTGTAAACACCAAGAGGTTGTAAAGTTGTGAATAACGAAATGAATGCAAGATATGTTTGCATTCATTTCTCCCCAGGGGAGGGAGGTGTCAAGTCTGTCGCGTCCTCCCGGGGATACGAACACAGGACAACTATTCTCTCCGAGGATCGAACCGGAGGAGGCACACCTGATAAAAAGGAGATTTATAAAATAATTCATATTTATGAAGTTGAGAATTTAACCAGTAATTAGTGAGTTAAACTGGCGAGATGTGAACACAGGCCAAGTTAGGTCTACGGTCAGGGAAATCTCTGCTGCACGTGCACGTTGCAGGAGAGTAATCAAGTAATAACTAAGGAAAAAGAGAAGGAACGGTATAATACCATGCAAAGCGAAGGTTCATTTAAGAAACGAGATCTAGTAATGTCCTAAGGCGAGGCCGTAGCAAGGCGAAATCATCAGCTCCATTTCCGGGTCATTATACTGTAGAATCACCAATGTGTCTGGAGACAACTGTACCATACAGCTGAATGGTATCACATTACATAGTAAATCCTTAGACGAACACGAACAACATTTGACACTAGTGCTACAGAAATTAAGAGAAGTAAACATGAAAACACAGCTTGACAAAACGGAGTTTCTCCATAAAAATTCGCCTTACTCGGGCATGTAGTTTCACAGCACGGGATAAAACGGAACCCAGAAAAGATCAGAGTAGAAAAATACTACCCCATTCCAAAATCCACCAAAGAAATTAAACAATTTCTTGAATTAACAAGATTTTTCAGGAAATTCATAAATGATTTCTCAAAAGTAGCTACTTAAAGAAGGTAATGAAAATCGACACAGAAAATACTGAGTACCAGTGCGCTTTTAAGAATCTTAAGATCCATTCAATAAATGCTCCTGTATTAGCCCACTCAGACTTCAATGGATCATTTACTCTGACCACGGACAGCTCAGATTTTGCCTTTGGCAGTGTTCCATCACGAACAGGACAACCCATTGCTTTCTACACACGTACTTTAAACCAAGGGAAAAGAAGTTATTCTACAATTGAAAGAGAATTACCTCCTACAGTAGACAGGAGCAAGCATTTCAAACCCTACTTATGGGGACGACACTTCCAAGTGGAATGTGACCATCGTCCGCTACAATGGCTCTTCATTTTGGAGGACCCAAGTTCGAGGCTTTATCGTTGGAAGATGAAACTCGAAGAGTTGGATTTTGACAATAAATATGTCAAACGAAAAACGAATTACGTAACAGATGCACTCTCTAGGATAGAAATAAACACAAACGACGAGGCAGATCAAATATAGCCATCCCTGCAGATGATACATACCAAAAGGATAAAGACAATGAAACGGTCCACTCCAAACAACAAGACTCAATATTCATAATGAAGACATCTGAGTGGAATTTAAATCAAAACCGTAATCAGATCATAGTGAAATATGGTCATTCTCCCAAGATTCTTGAACAGAAATTATTCAAGAAATATACCAGACACATTATGATTGTAACACAGAAAAATCTCCAGAATGATTTGAGTAATCACCTACTCAAAATTATCGTCACTTCAAATAAGTATGCCACATATTTGACTACTTTTGCGTTACACTGAGCTACTTTTATGTTATTTCAACGACGTTAACCTAGAGATACCTTTCATTAGAGCATGTCAGAAGCTATTCACATCCGAGCTAATTATCATCAGAACCTCCAAGTTCTTAGAGGATAATGAATGCTCAGACACTCGGAGGCAATTAATACTACATTATCACTCTGAAAACCATAACGGTATAATAGACATATAAACATGTAAAAACAAGGTACTATTGGCCTCATTTATGAGAACAGGTTAGAACCTTGATAAATCAATGTAACGATTGTCAAAGGAACAAGTATGAGAGACACCCTAACAAAGAACGAATCACGGTCCTATTACAGCTGACCACCCATTTTCCCAAATCCACACTGACACATTTCACTTTGAGCAGAATCGTGTATTAACTATACTAGATAACTTCTTGAAGTATTGTGACCGTTCACGGTCCCGTAGATAGCATATCGTTACACCCTGTAGCGTTATTCTATGAAGATTAGCCGCATACCTGGCAGACTCTAGCACTACACGGGACACGAAAGACTCGCCACTGCTTCAGGGGACGAAAGTCTCCCTGCGCGTAATGACGAAAGTGAGTCATACGCTAGTCAGCAATTGGAAATTTTCTCCCGTCTTGTGAGAGTGAGTTAGAAGCGGCAAATATCATGTGACAGCCAGTGCTCTGTACTTAATTAAGTCGGGTTAACCTAGGAAAACGCAATTCCCTAAATATCTGTTGGTGTATTCAGTGATGCCAGCCAAAAACCTTAATTTCTTTCGAAATTTTCACCGGTGAGAATAATAACATTAATCACGTGACTCCTGACATACGCACCGAATATTTATAGGGACGAGCTCGTCATAATCAGATAATTTTTTAGTTAATTATGACAGCAAAACATATTCCAAGTACTTAACGTATCATCAATTACGCGATGTGTATGGCTGGGGCGAATTACGAGAAGTCGTCACGAGTCTAGCCAGGTGAGCCTATGTTGGATTTTGCAGAGGCGTAGTGTCAACTATTGAAAAAGTGCTAGGTGATGCTTTGATGATTATGATTATCAAACCTACGACCCTTTTGATATGCAAATCAATTCCGACAAACGGTTATTACCGGAACGATATGCGAGAAATAGGCCCGGTTACGTCCCACCCTCGATTTCACCCACTTCATCATAAAAGAAGTTGGATTGACGACTATCTAATTATTATCTACTGTGTTCTCGGACCACTCAGGCGTGTTGTTGTTCGCAAGGTCAAGCGAAGTTGTGCAATATTTTTATTTGTGGTGCGGTGTTATGCTTGTAACACATAAGTGGTGAAATACCGTGTAAATTGTTAACATTGAGTACATTAATTACTCACATGCCACAGAGTGTGAAGAGTTTTTCTATTTACGATATTCCTATGTTGTAATCATCAAGTGAGTGAACCAGGAATAATCTTCCTACAGCGAGCTGCGGGGTATCTCAGCTACTTTTGATATATGTGTAAATATATGTGTGCGTGGCGCATTTGAAGTTACCATGGATCTGGCTCTTGGCTATCATCAGGTCATCAGGATGCCGATGGGTTTGCGTGACGCCCCAGATACATTTACACGGTTAATGAAAACCGTATTAACGGGGCTAGAGGGCATAAAATGCCTTTGTTATTTAGATGACGTCATCATCTATGGCAGCTCGATAGAGGACCATAACCAGAAACTTCGAAACGTATTTCAACGGCTAAGAGAAGCCAACTTGAAATTAGGGCCGGACAAGTTCGAGTTCTTACGAACCGAAGACACATTTTTAGGTCACGTCATTACGAAGGGGGGAGTCCAATCCGATGAAAGGAAAACCCAAGCAGTAAGGGATTTTCTACAACCTACTACCACAAAACAGTTGAAGGGATTTTATGGTTGACAGGTTGTCAGGTCATTGCCGTGGGTTCATACCTACAGTAATTACAGTTAGATAGCGAAAACACTGTGCGAACTCTTAAAGAAGGACATACCTTACGTGTGGACAGAACAGCAGGAACACGCGTTCCAAGTGCTGAAACAAAATCTCATTGAAAAGCCTGTCTTACAAGTACTCGGACTTTGAGAAACCATTCATTTTAACCACAGATGCAAGTAGGGAAGCATTAGGCGCTATACTGTCCCAGGGTACGCTAGACAGAGATTTGCCGGTGGCTTATTCCTATAGGACATTAAATAAAGCCGAAAGGAACTACAGTACTACTGAGAAGGAAACATTGGCCATTGTATTCGGTGTGAAATATTACCGTCCATATCTGTTTGGACGTCACTTCACAGTGGTGACCGGCCAAAAACAGTTGAAGTGGGTCTTTAGAGACACATCCTCTAGGCTGTTAAAATTCAGGCTGAAACCAACTGAATATGACCGATATTGTTTACAAAGAGGGCAAGCGTAATTATAACGCAGACGCCCTAAGTAGAATTCTTGTTACACCTGAACAGGAGCCGAGAATGATTAGCTCAGAATGCCAAGAGCCGGACACGGCAGGCAATAGAGAACGAAGAAACGAAAGGACGTCGACTCCTAACAAAGTTCGAACGGCGAGAGTAAGCAGACAGACAGACTCAGCCCTGAATCTGAGGACGCTTTGGTAGAGTTGACAGAGCCTGAGAACGAAATAGGAGCGCCTGCTACAAGCAAATCGAAACCCGAGCTGACAGAGCAGGAAAAACTGGACATAATCGAAGGGGCGCAAGCTTCGCTGGTCGGAGGGCACCAAGGCATTGCCAGAACATATTGTGACCGTTCACCGTTATGCCATGGAGATGTTAGGAGGTCTGGCTAATTATATATGCCGTTTTCCGCAACATCCTGTGACATATAACGCAGTAGTTAGCATTCTGTATGCTTAACCGGGGTATGATCCGCGACGCGCCAGTCCGGAAGGAGCATTTTTCCTACGCTGTGACGAGAAGACAGCGCAGTATTGTTAACCTTGAAACCGCGCTCTCTTTCCGAGCGAGTGAGAAGAGATGATAACGCTACGCACGGAGATGGAGGTTTTTGAGACAGGGCCAAATTAAGGTGTGTTAACCGTTGAAAAATAAATGCCCACTATAAATTCAACACCGCATTCATTAGTACCACTTCACCATAATTTACGAAAAAGAGGAAGAAGAAGAATACTTCTATATGAGATAATTTTTCTAAATTTATAAATCAGGTCTCATTCGAGCAAATGTATTTTATGCTGACTGTCAATGCATATAAACACAATACTTTAAATATGGATCAGTAATGACGCCTACCATACAGTAGTACGCAGATCAAAGGCGACTCCTGAAATCTGACATGTGGAAAAAAGTGGGAGATATTGCATGATGAAACATGACGCATGATTTTCCAAAAGAACGCTTTGGAAATTATGAATAACCAACTGATCGCTTTAGTTTCACAGATGTTCAGTAGAAAGTAGAGGTCATGAGCTTTAATTCGATTGTTATCACGTCGTTCAAAAACTTCGATTACCGGACCGTCATTTCCAACAGGGGCATATTTCACTTCCCCCTGACCATGTTTCCGAAGATTATAAATATAGCCTGGACCGAGACACTGTATCTCATTCTCATCCGTGTAGCTGCAGTGGTAACACGTTACTTAATTGTCGTCTGTATAGTGGCAGCCCAACATATCAGAAGCGGACTTGGATATCAGTGTATCAAGTGTTGTGCCATTGAAGAAACACATCAATGTGATTTAAATAATTTACGGAATAAGCCGGTGGTTCAAGTTAATGTACATAATTGCCGAATAGAAGCCTTAATTTGGCATTTCAACATCACAATCGTCGAAGATAGTTAATTATGACTGATGGTGCAATCACCAACGGAGGGCAAACGCTTTAGGTTATTTAGCGTGGTGAGACAGTTAATTAATATATGCAGGGGCTAATTATCATCGCTCTTGAGCATTTAAGAACGAGTGACATTTAGCAAAAATTAAATAACTGTTCTTGACAAAATTAATATTCGCATCCTCCAGGGACATTCGTTGTGATAGTCCGTGTGACGGTCAGGGAATGAACAGTGATTTTTACAAACGTATCACTACTTATGATAATCTGTTTGAACTTAAGAGTGGATCTTGTTACAAGTAGGCCCCCTTTGAAAATGCAAAAAACAGTATTTGATAACTCATTCTCCATTTTTCTGTATGTTCGTGAGTGGTCGTCGAACCCAAGACTCAGAGCCTGCAAGAGTCGCGCCTCAGTGCCTGCAATCAGCTTTACAAGGATCGTCCCGACATTCAATTGAGAAAACAGCAGTTCGAGTCATGGATCGTCGTATGAAGAAGAACCAAGGAGTACTAGGAACAATAATATTAATCATGTTCGTGTAAAGATCTAAGATGTACCCTAGATGACAGCAAGCCTTACTCACCAAATGTTAAGTACATACTTTAATATACCCTAAACACGAGAGATGCATGCCAGTAATAATAATATTTGTAAATATTATAATGTCATAATTAAATATTAAATATGTAGGGAACATTATGCGCGTATGATTGAGAAAGATATATTATTATTAGTTAGGATCATCAAGTGATTTTTAAGATAATCATTGATATTTAACAAAATGCATTTGCATGAATTATTATATAGACTTCAAAGTTCTTAGCTTATATGAACTATCTTTGGGAAGAACGGCAAGTTAGCTAGATTTATATTTCTTCGTCTAGTAAAGATCCTCAGAGTAGTTTGGATATAAATGATACTTTGAGATTCGGGTATTTGTAATCCCGGACAATTAGATAATCATTGGAGTTGATCCAAATCGAGGTATAATAAATTTATAATTATATATGAAATTGTGAGAATAAAATAACCTGAAATAATGGGGTTTTCTCTGTGAATTAAATGAACGGATTGAGATACGATGCCAAGACATGAGAGGGCGAAGCTGTAAAATGTTTGTTGTTGGAGTGATAAAGAAGAATAAATAATTATAGCTGTTGTGAGATATAAAATTGGGCTGAATATATAGCCAGATAACGAGTAATAAGAAATAATGGCTTTCAAGTCAGTGCATACTTGACAATGAGCGGAGATGATATGTAAGAGAAATGAAAGGGAGAGTGACGGACGATTTATGGTATTCACAACCCAGGACTAGTCACAGCTGTTATTGTGATGAACAGGTATATGCTGGTCGACCGTAGGCCGAGCAAACTTTGCAATCTCTAGCAAAGCGATGTTAACGGGCCAAGCTCTTTTCATTTACCAAAGTAATCTCAATCCTATTCTAATTATACGTTGCAAGTAACACGGATAATTTCCGGATTTTGTGAAGGATAGATCCCTTCTCGTGCTGAGCATTAATTTAGCCTCTGATTGGAGTCCAAAAATTTTTACCTTGGAAGCCGAAGCCTGTTGGTTCGAATGATGTTGGAGCGAAGATTTAACCAGATATTATGGCTTGGTTAAGCCATATCTTCAAGATGTGTTGTGTAAATATATTCGATATTTATATATATATATATATATATATGTTTCTGTGTGTTATATTATTTCCCAAAATGATATGGTGATGGGTTTGATTCCAGCTTTGACCGAGTTTCTTTAATATATAATTTGTTAGGTAAACCCAGGATACGCACATATATGTTCAGAGTGTATGTTCATCGTAAGTGTTCAATGTAAATATACATTTGTCGTGGTCAAATGGATCACATGTTCGATACTCGGCAATGCAATCTCGTGTGTATATCAGATGTGCTTATATTGTGTTATAATTTCTTTTCTTTTCTCCAAATCATGACCGGTAGACAAAGGATACTATTTAATATCCATTTATGACTAACACATGAAGGATATCTGGTTTTTACCCAGGAGTCTCGAGTTCGATCCTCGGTACCGGAACCATATTTAATATCCATTTGTGACGAGAGTTTAACAAATAAATTCAATATCCATTTTTTAATATCATGTATCAGTGTATGTTGTTCGAATAAATTGGTGTACATCAAGAATTAATTATGCCAAGACAATTTTCAAGAAAATAGGCATATAATGTATATAATTGTAACCGTTTAATTGTTTCTTTTATTCATATGTTGAGATACAACATTATTTGTGTGGTTCATATCAGTATAATAAATATGTTTAGAATATATACTTGAACGGAGATTCTTCTCATTTAACAAATATTAGCATATTCCTCTCATATTACAGAATCCTACTTTCATTATTTTAGATAGTGCCTATTTTATTTCTTTATCGGACATTCCATTACCCATATTGCTGTACGAATTCAGCCGGTGATCTTATGAAAGTAGGGAGGATGAGACTTCAAGCCTGGTAAGTGACTTCTGGCGGTTCTCATCGAAATGTTCCATCTGTACATCTGTTTGTGAAACCAAATTAAGTAATATTGCCTTGATATACCTAATGTAAGCCTTATTTTTATTGCCCAATTTTTGGGGCCAGTTTAATTTTGTCGCCCGATGTGTTCAGAGCTGGTTCATACTTAATTTGGTGCGACGATTAAAGCCCTAACGGTTGCAATATGCTAGGGTGAAAGACCACATCTAGTGTGATGGTATGCATAACGACATAGAGAACGATATCCGTGCATGTCCTTCTTGCCAGAAGAATAAGATTACCAGGCCAGAGGCGAAGGCGCCAATGATAATCACGGACACATCTGCTACAGTGTTTGATAAGGTCGCATTAGATATCGTAGGTCCCCTGGATTTGATGGAGGCCGGAAATCGATATATATATAGTCACCTCTCAGGATCAGCCATCAAAGTACCTGGTCTTGAGTGCAATGCCAGATCAAAGTACGGACACGGTAGCCAGGACTTTGATAAATAACGTAATCAGTGTTTTCGTAATACCAGGAACAATCCTAACCGATCAGGGTGCGAATTTCATGGCGGACATGTTTAAAAAGCTGTGCCGAACATTACGAACCAAGAAAGTACAAGCAGCCGCTTTCCGCCCACAATCGAACGGAAGCCTAGAAAGGTGAATTTCTGAGACAATATGTGTGCAGCTCTCAGAATGACTGGGACAAGTATCTCCCAATGCCTATGTTTGTGTATAATACTACCAAACATACCAGCACCGGATACACAACGTTTGAATTAATGTTTGTAAGAAAGGCCAATATCCCAGGCGTACTTCAGAGGAAACCTGAGCAAACTTAAAATGAGTATCAGAATGTGGTAGAGGAATTAATTCAGCGACTCCAGGAAAGTCACGAAATAGCTAGAAAGACTCTAATTAAAACTAAAGAGCAAGTGATGAGTCGGTATGATGAATCGCAGAACGAAGTTTCCTTCAAGGTAGGAGACCTAGTGTTACTTCGTAACGAAGCTCTCAGACGAGGGCGTAGCGAGTCTAAATTATCTCCACCATATCAAGGCCCCTACAAGGTCATAAAGGTAAATGGTGTGAACTTAACACTTGAGTTGAATAAGCGAGGAAAACGAACTACGATCCATAAGAACAGATTAAAGTTGCATATTAATTAGAAAGCGCATAAATATTTGTTATCTGGCTCTGGATTTCGGCCGTGGTAAACACACTCCCTTTACATCAACGGCAATGTGAACTTTCGATGGCTGTTGATTGTGTTCGTTTGAAATATCTCGTCAAGTCACGCGCCAAATTAGGGATACCGATGTTAGAAATTTAACCTAAAAAACTTAGAGCCAAGGTTATTGGTACGGGACGTCAAGCAGTGCACGATCCTCAGTACCCGTCAGAAAAACCACAGTGGCGAGACTGTGAGTCTAGATGTCAACCCTCGCCAAACTTGACCCACGAGGTCTTGAGCTGAGCACAAGGCTCACTCATGCAGTGAAAGCAGCAGGCTTAACTTTTAGTTCAGAGTTAATAGGAACATTGCTAATACGCAACATAGTATCTTATTGAACGGACATAATAGAGAGAAAGCTGCGTTTAGAATTACCTAAGTGAAAAGGTGGGGAATTGTGAATAAGTACAGTCACAGAGACACTAATCAATGCTAAGGAATTAAACAATACGGCCACGTACACAGTACTTCTCTCACAAGGAGAGAATAGAATGAGTCCTGTAGTAAGGTACACGGAAAAACCCCGTGTGGTGCCAGGGATTAACATAAGCGACATCATACACCAGAATAGCACCACGACCGATCCAGTCTGTCGTAGGAGACGACAAATGGATCCTCATAGGGAGCGGCCTTGCATTTAGTCCTCATAGCACGGATGCGGACGCCCTATGGGAGGTGTGAATCCCGTGGGACGGATTCCACCTGAGGTATGCCACCATTGAGCCGGTGTGTACCCAAGGAGGTGCGAATTCTGCAGTGCGCAGAATCCACCTAAGAAAGAAGGTTTTAAACTACAACCTGGTCTTTATTGTTGTTATAAACTTAAAGAGGAAAGCCTGGTCGACTGATCCGCCATTCCACATTACCGAATTAGCACTTACACTCGTACAGAACAGAGTGTTAGAAAATACCAATAAAACCCTCACTGAAAAGGTCATATTCTGAATATGAATTGTAGTGAATCCAAACCAAGGCATCACACGCCACTCACCATAAAACGTTAGAAGTATCCAATCATTCCTGGGTGCGAAATCTTACACCCTTAGATCAAGCTCCATGCACAGTTACTCTGTGCCACTCTGCGCACAGTGAATAACTGGGGAATATATGTCCCACAAGACATTACTCTCAAGGTAAAATTCTGACCTTCAAATTACATAGCCGTTACCTTACGCCGGCAACACTATGTCTCCTATCAGAGGATGTTGAAGGCAGGAGGAGAGTTACCCTTGGCCGGGAGTTACCCCTTGAGAAGACCCCGTAAGGCGGGTAGTTACCTGAGTGCTTATGGATAAGCCAGGTAAGAAGAGCCATATTCAGCATTCAAGATTGCATAGGAAAAGGGTCTTGCGAACTCAGAATTGTGAATAAGTACAGTCACAGAGACACTAATCAATGCTTAGGAATTAAACAATACGGCCACGTACACAGTACTTCTCTCACAAGGAGAGAATAGAATGAGTCCTGTAGTAAGGTACACGGAAAAACCCCGTGTGGTGCCGGGGATTAACATAAGCGACATCATACACCAGAATAGCACCACGACCGATCCAGTCTGTCGTAGGAGGCGACAAATGGATCCTCATAGGGAGCGGCCTTGCATTTAGTCCTCATAGCACGGATGCGGACGCCCTATGGGAGGTGTGAATCCCGTGGGACGGATTCCACCTGAGGTATGCCACCATTGAGCCGGTGTGTACCCAAGGAGGTGCGATTTCTGCAGTGTGCAGAATCCACCTAAGAAAGAAGGTTGTAAACTACAACCTGGTCTTTATTGTTGCTATAAACTTAAAGAGGAAAGCCTGGTCGACTGATCCGCCGTTCCACATTACCGAATTAGCACTTACACTCGTACAGAACAGAGTGTTAGAGAATACCAATAAAACCCTCACTGAAAAGGTCATATTCTCAATATGAATTGTAGTGGATCCAAACCAAGGCATCATACGCCACTCAGCATAAAACATTGGAAGTATCCAATCATTCCTGGGTGCGAAATCTTACACCCTTAGATCAAGCTCCATGCACAGTTACTCTGTGCCACTCCGCGCACAGTGAATAACTGGGGAATATATGTCCCACAAGACATTACTCTCAAGGTAAAATTATGACCTTCAAATTACATAGCCGTTACCTTAGGTCGGCAACACTATGTCTCCTATAAGAGGATGTTGAAGGCAAGAGGTGAGCTAACCTTGACCGGGAGTTACCCCTTGAGAAGACCCCGTATTGTGGGTAGTTACCTGAGTGCTTATGGATAAGCCAGGTAAGAAGAGGCATATTCAGCATTCAAGATTGCATAGGAAAAGGCTCTTGCGAACTCAGGACTCATGTTACCGAAAGTGATAGAACCGAACCCGAGACCCACAGCACTGCAAACCATCGTGCGGTCAGTGTAGGCAATAGTTCCAGAATAGAAACTCGAAGGTCACTATGGAATGAATAGTGACAACTTATTCTGTTAACACCTTAGCGTCGTGAACATCTAACTTAAACGTAAGACAATCTAAGCGTAAGACAATGTTATGTCAGCATTGCCAGAAGATAAGATGTACTGACTTGCGGGCCAGCACGGCCAAGCATGCATGGTGTCCAGTAAGCGGTCAGAGACAGCGACTTTGATGTTAAGGCAGCACCGTTAGACTTAGAGATAACCCATACAGCAAGCCAACAAGCGTGTACTTCGAAGAGAAGAGAGAAACAGAACTGTACGCGGCAATTATTAGTACAATTAAATCGGTTACCTGAATTGTATATCGTAGCCCATGAGGACCTAAAACGGACACAATTTTGTGCACTATATCAAAGAATGAATTCATGTGTAATAGATGGGTTCGTGTAGACATACTGAGTATTCAGCCCGAAGGCTGATTGAATCCTCAAAAGGTCCACCGTAACTACTGTAGACGGCCTGAATGCCATTGAAGAGGCGCGCTAGAGAAAGAAGAATGAGATAGCTTCCGTAGCTTTCCTCATTTTGGGATAAGGGATACAATAGGATTTTTTCAAAAGAATAGATGTCAGACATGAAAGGCAGGCGGGATAAACGGGAATTAATCCACGTAGTAGATACTATAACCAAGACACTATTTGACACGTTAATGTTATTAAAAAACGGAATGATATTGCCATGAATGAGATAAATTCAGTGGAAATTGTGAGCAACTTAAGCAACTTTCAGAGGCTTTCCGACGTACGGAATTGCAGATATTGTTAAATAAACACCTGATTGAATTACAAGGTGTGTTACTTCAACTGCAGGAGCACTATCAGATAATTTTAGATAGTATTATAAATGCTCGGATAGGACTAGTGCAAGTACGGACTCTTAGTCCTGATGATTTCTTGAAGGCTTATAAGAAGGTTCAAGGGAATTTCCCAAGGGTTATGACCTGCCAATAGAGATAAGAGAGAGTTATACGTACCTCACATATCAAATCTCATCAGTGAGCGTTTACCTAACAAAAGACTCCTTGGTGTATATTTTAAAACTTCCACCGACAAACGGAATTAAGTATTCCCTGTATAAATGTGTTCCTTTCTCTACAAAAATAAAAAGCAACCCCAACTGCTTTATATACCTACAGGAAGAAAAGGAATATGTAATCCTAGACAAGGAGATGCAGACGTACGCAAAATTAGGTAAATAACAAGTGCAACAGTGCAAAATAATAGAAGGCAATCAAAGGTTATGTAAATATAATTTTCCATTAAGAAATTTAATCACCAAGAGACCTTGTGTAAACAGTTTATTAACAGGTGTGAATTACCTTCCTGAAGACTGTGAAAAAACGGTATTGCCAATTTTTGAGCTCACTTGGATCTCTGTCAGTGACAAAAAGTATATTTATATCTCCCCAAATGAAACCCAAGTGACCTGCGTTTGTAAAAAATCTACTAGTGATGTAAAACTACATGGCCTAGGTATAATACATTTTATGGATTTGTGTACTGTATATTCTGTAGACAGTAAGATACAAAGTTCAGGGAGTATAAACTCCGCCATGAAGAAGGACATTATTCCTGAAATTGCACTTGAATATGATTGTTGTGAATCGAGTTACAGTAGTATAAAACTCAGTGAAGTCCCTGAATTAAACAAAGTTACTGTAGGTAATTTGTTGAATCATGTAGATGACCTAAAATGGACCAGTCAAAAAGTCAGTGATGTCGAACGTTTAGTGCAACAGCAAGAGACAGAACTCAAACATAATATGGAATTAAGATACATACGTGTGTATCAGATTGTAACTTGGAGTGTTCGTCCTAATGATAGTAATATTGTGTTGTTGTGGCTGTTGTAAAAGCTGTAAATACAAATCCAAGTGCATTGAGGACTACAAGAAACGCTGTCGCAATCTTGGTATATATCAAAATGTGATTACTGCCAACAGTAAGGCAAAGATGTCGGACGAAGGCATTACCGTCCAATTTCGGCAACCCACGGCCATCGGAAGGGCCCCCAGTGAGCCTGGCTTGCAGTCAGAGTTGGAATTGATAGAAACACCGGAGTCAAGGGTGTTACCGAATGAAACATTGGCACAGCGTAGTCCCACTAATAGGAGTGTAAGCTCTAAGAGGTTATAATTTGTGAGTTATTATTATTACTTGCAAGTAACGAAATTAATGCAAGGAATGTTTGCATTCATTTCTCCCCAGGGGTGGGAGGTGTCGTGTCCCCCAGGGACCTTAACCTAGGACTGCTATTCCCTCCGAGGATCGAACCCAGGAAACGTAGGAGGAATAGCTGTTCCAGATATATTAGGAATCAGCCAGTAATAGAGGCTAGAAGTCAGGTATAAGCATACCTATAGGCATACCTGGTAAAAGGAGGATTGTAAAACAATTATATTGAATACTTAAGAGAAGAAGTCATATTTCTTGCATGTTAGGAAATCTTGAGTAACAGAGAAGTTTGTCATACAGGACGTGAGTTATGTTGACCAGGGCATGCTTCAACTCCATAGACGCAGTAAGAAGGTACTAGAAAGGTCTCTTGGATACAGGCCTCTGATTGGCCAGAATTTACGGAAAGTTCGGCAGTCACGTACGCCGGTTTCCACAAGCTTCCAGAACATGGGGTGTGGCCCCGGAGGCTATAAAATGACAGGGAAGTCATGATTCAGGGCTTCTATCATTCATCTCGCGGACGAGTTGCCAGTAGAATCTCTGCCGTTCGGCAGGACGATTACGCCACCAGTAATAACAATAATAAGTATTTTCATACTTAACTTCGAAGACGGCTAGCAGACAACTTCTCGCTCAAGACTTGCCAACATAAAGTCCTGTTTTTATTTGTACATAGTGTACATACTGTATTTAACTCTACGTATCCACTTCATCGACTTCCTCTTTCTCTGCACCTTAGTTGAAACTTCCCAACTTATACGTTCCTACCGCTCGGGAACGATCCAACCAACCTTCCAACCAATCTGACATTTCCTACGAGCTCACCTACAAGCTCAAATCCTGTCTGTCACGACACGTGCGAACCCACAAGGGACGCAAATTTGTGCACTTGTATCGAGAAGGAAATCGTAGGTAAGGGATGTATTCGTATATGTATATCGGGTATTCAACCCAAAGGCTGACTGAATCCTCAACAGATCCACCACTAATTATCGTGGACGGCCTAAGTGTCACTGAAGAGGCATGCCCGGAAATGAAGAGTAAGATATTTTCCCGTTGTTTTCCTCATTTTTGAATAAGTAATACATACTGAATTTTTCAAAAGGATAGTTGTCGGACATGAAAGGCAGACGGTATAAACGTGAATTAATCCACGTAGTAGGTGCCTTAACCAAGATACTTTTTGACAGGTGAATGTTATTAACACACGGTATGATGTTGCTGTGAATGATATGTAATTTAGTGAAAATTTTGAGCAGCTAAAAACGTACGTACAAAATGAAACCTTACAAATTTCAGAGGCTTTCCGACATTCTGAATTACAAATAATGTTAAATAAACACCTGATTGAATTACAGGGTGTGTTACTTCAGCTGCACGAGCACTATCAAGTAATTTTAGACAGTATTATAAATGCTCGATTGGGAATAGTTCAAGTACGGATTCTTAGTCCCGATGATATCCTGAAGGCTTATAAGAAGGTACAAGGGGAATTTCCCGAAGGTTATGATCTGCCAGTAGAGATAAGAGAAAGTTATGGGTACCTCACATATCAAATTTCATCAGTGAGCTTTTACCTAACAAAAGACTCATTTGTATATATATATAAAAACTCCCCCTGACAATTTGAATTAAGTATTCCCTACATAAATGTGTTCCCTATATAAATGTGCCCCCTTCTCTAATAAAATAAAGAGCAATCCCAACCATTTTGTATACCTACAAGAAGAAAAAGAATATGTAACATTAGACAAAGAAAAGACAAACAAACACAATTAAGGAAAGAACAAGTGCAATAGTGTAAGATAATAGAAAACAATCAAAGACTATGTAAGTTCGACTTCCCACTGAGAAATGTAGTCACAAAAAGAAATTGTGTAATCAGTCTGTTAACAGGTGTACAGTAAATTATATGCCCGAAGACTGTGAAAGGGTATTACCAATTTTTGAGCTCACTTGGATTCCTGTGAATGGTCATAAATACATTTATATAGCCCCTAGCGCATCTAAGTGACATGTGTGTGTATAGAATCTACTAGTGATGTAAAATGACATGGAATAGGTGTAATAAGTTTCATGGACTTGTATACTGTATATTCCATAGATAGTAAGATACAAAGTTCAGGGATTATAAACTCTACAATGAAGAAAGACATTATTCTCGAACTTGTACTTGAGTATGATTGTTGTGAATCAACCTACAGTGGTATAAAACTCAGTGAAATCCCTTAATTAAATAGAGTGACTGTAAGTAATCTGTTAAATCATGTAGGCGATTTAAAATGGGCCAGCCGAAAGGTAAATGAAGTCGAGCGAACAGCAAGAAACTGCGCTCAAACATAACATGACATTAAGATATATAAGTGTGTATCAGATAATAACTTGGAGTGTCTTGGTATTAATGATAATAATACTGTGTTGTTGTTGTGCCTGTTGTAAAAGATGTAAGTAAACGTGCATTGATGACTACAAGGAGCGCTGTCCCAATCTCTGTATGTATCAGAATGTATTTACTAAAAATAGAAAGGCAAAGGTATCAGACGAGGATATTACGGTCCATTTTCGGCAACGCTGGGCCATTGGAAGAACTCCAGTGAGCCGGGCTTGCAGCCAGATTTAGAATTAATAGAAACACCTGACTCACGGGAGTTACCAGATGATACATTGGCACAGCGTAGCCCCACTAATAGGAGGATGGACTCCAGAAGGTTATAAAATTCTGCATAACGAAACAAATCCAAGAGATGTTTGCACTCATTTCTCCCCAGGGGAGGGAGGTGTGGTGTCAGTCGTGCCCTCCCAGGGATATGAATACAGGACAGCTATTTTCTCCGAGGTTCGAACCGGAGGGAATGTAGGAGGAATTGCTGTACCTGGTACATGTATTATAATAGGCCCGTAATAAGGGTTTAAAAGTCAGGTATAATAACACCTGAAAGTATGAAAAATTATAAAATAATTCATATTCAGTGAAGCTGTAAAATTAAGAGTAAAAGTTACATTTCAACCAGTTGAGAAATCTTGAGTAACCGAGAAGTTTCTCATACGCTCAGTCACAAGCACGAGGACGTGAGTCATGTTGACCGGAGCATAGCTCAACTCCATGAACAAAGTAAGGAAGGTATTGATGGGTGATCAGAAGAATGCACATGCTCGGTGAGGCACGGGGCGAAGGGGTTTTGACCAGCAGAGCCAGTGACGCAATGGTTACCATAGCAACTCCGATAATAATAATAATAATAATAATAATAATAATAATAATAATAATAATATTAATTACTATTATTATTATTATTATCAATTTCTGTGTGTATCAGAATGTATTTACTAAAAATAGAAAGGCAAAGGTATCAGGTATTATTATTATTATTATTATTATTATTATTATTATTATTATTATTATTATTATTATTATTATAACTCCGATACTACCCAGCGGCTTTATATTATCTTCTACTCGCAGCTCTTCGCTCTTGTCAGTTGTAATCCAGCAAACTGCAAAGTGTGAGCCAATGTCTTCGTGAAGTAGATAAGAGCAGATAAGAGCCAATCTGTCTGGGCAGAACAGGAAGTTCGTGTTTTTAGCCCACATTCCTCATTCTTCTTATCTCTACACTGTACCAGAAATGTACCTAGGATACAGGCCTCTGATTGACCAGAACTACGGAAAGTTCGGCAGTTACGTACGCATATATCGACAGGCCTCGAGAACATTGGGTGTGGCCCCGGAGGCTATATAACGTCATGGAAGCCAGAATACGAGGCTTCTACCATTCATTCGCGGACGAGTTTCAAGCAGAATCTATGTCAGTCGACAGGACGATTACGCAACCAGTAGTAATAATAATAATAAGTCTTCTCATACTTGACTTAAAATAGGAAGACTAGTAGACAACTTCTCACTCAAGGTTTACCAGCAGTACGTCTTGTAATACTTGTAAAAATTGTACATAATTTGTAATTAACTCTAAGTCTAAGAATGTAATATCGTCGCGAGAATCCACTTCATCGACTTCCTCTTTCTCTACACCTTAGCTGAAACTTCCCAACCTATACGTTCCCACCCCTCGGGACAATCCAACCTGTCTTCCAACCAATCTGATATATTCCTACAAGCTCAAATCCTGTCTTTCACGCCATTGTCTTAGCTCATATAACTGGAGATGCGAAAACAGTCAATCTTTTGCACCATACCAAATGAATTGCAAACATGGGAAACGATTAAAGATAAGTAAGAGTAAAAGAGTTAAATTAAAGTAATGGTTAATTTTTTTACGTATTCAATAAGGCTAAACATAAATTTAAACTTAAGAAATGGAGGGAGAATTACTCTCTAAGTTTGAATATGCGCAAATATAATTATTGCCTGAATTTGATGGCAAATATTCTTGCAGTTCAGATTACTTTATTGCTAGATGTGACTCATTCCTGAATAATTTCAGAAGGCTAGCAACAGTCCCTCATGCGGATTTAATTAACGATTTCCTATTCTACGTAGTGAAATCAAAACTGAAAGGAGAAGCGCGAAGTATATTAGACTTAGACGCTAACACTAACTATGAGAGATTCAAGGAAAAGCTTGTCACAAAACACGAAGATGTTAGAAATGAACGACTCCTGTTCCAAGAAATTTCTAATTGTTTCCAAAAACACAATGAATATTATACTAACTACCATGAACGTTTAGAAGCATTAATTCTCAGATACAAGAGTCTGTGTAAGGTCAACTACAGAGATCAGATTCTGGACTTAAAACTGAGAGAAATAGGTCTGAGCTCATTTGAAGTCGGAATATTAGAACCATATAGAGCATACTTACGTTACGCTCATGTCCCAGATTTAAGGCAAGCACTTACAATTTGCAGATCTTACGATAATGATAGAACACACGAGAGCTATATGGATCAATTAAGAGGAGGGCATAAGCAATTTCTCCACAAACCTATTCCTAACAACTTGCCTAACAACTTCAGTAACTCGAATCACAATCTATTCACACCTCAAATTTTTTTGCCGAGGTCTGTTCCTCAATTTCCACTTAACCCACTACCACAGAACGCACAAAATCAACCCTACAGAGTAGACAACGTTGGCCCAAAGCACCACCACAAATCCCACAACAAAGAAACACGATACCCATGAGGCCATCAGAGCCAACAAATCGCCCTTACCCTACTCCGAATAATATCAGGAGACGTTTCGCCCCACCAGATCGAAACCTTCCAAGACCCATGTCAGGTGTCTCCACAATCAGAGGTAACTTACATTCTCATGCAAAATTAATTGAAAACACTCAACACACAGTATTTGAAAACTGTCTGTCTGAAATCACACATGCCAAAGAACTGAAACAAGATATCCAACACAGCTACGCCTCATATGTCGAGCCAGTAGAACAGTGAGAACCAGAAACTGAAGACCACAGTCAGGGATTTTCACTTGGCCCAGCCGTCACGATCGAAGACTTAAATAACATCTATAATGCACCTCAACTACCATTCATTAGTCTATACGGAATTAAAATCTTAGTTGACAGTGGATCATGCAATTCCATAATGAATCCAAGCATCGCATATTCATGCTCTGCTGATCATTTATTTAAAGGACCATTTTGTATTCAATCAGTTATTGCCAAAACAATAGGCAATGCCAATGTAAGATTTCCAACATTTTTCTGAGTATAATATTGACTCTCCTGTGAAATTTCGAGTCATGCAATGGCATAAATATTTCGATGCCTTAACTGGTACCGCAGACTTCGCCAACCTAGGCGCAAAGTTAGACTACAGTACCAACAAACTCTATCACGTCAAGAAATACCACTTCATTTCCACTCGCAGAAACTCCTACAGCCTACGGAGGACCCATATTTCATCTCAGTTTCAGTTAATATCAAAGAGGGAGATGTATATATTCCCCAGTTTGAACATAAGGTATAAATGATTCCACTTCCCTGACGAAGTCCTGAATGTAAAAGATTATCAAGTTCTTTACCCAAGTAAGACACATCTAAAACTGAGTTTCAAAGAGCCCATATTGGTCGAACCACTTGAAAACGTGGACATTCAACCAATAGAAATAAATTCCTTAACAGACATAGATATAAAGGAATACCTCAGAACACAACATATAAATGATCTAGAAAAAGACGCTATTCACAGTCTTTGTTCTGAATATTTTGATATATTCTATTACCCTGGTTGCGATTTATCTTTACCAATGTAGAAAACATTACATTCGGACCACTGACGAAGACCCAGTATATCAAAGAAACTATCGCTATCCACCCCATTCACAGGAGATAATTAACAAGGAAGAAGAAAAACTTTTGGAGCAGGGCATAGTAACTCCTAGTGAATCGCCTTACTGTAACCCAGTCTGGACTGTCCCGAAAAAGCTAGACGCTTCATGACAAAGGAAATGGCTTTTAGTCACGGACTTCTGCCAGGTAAATAAAAAGACCATCGAAGACGCGTATCCACTTCCCAGAATCGAAGTGATTCCCGAAAATCTAGGACGCTGCCAATACTTCAGCAAATTAGACCTAAAACAGGCATCCCATCAAATAGAAATGGATCCCAGATCAGTAGAGACAACCGCTTTTACGGTTGACAATAGACATTTAATGTTCAAAAAAATGCCTTGTCGTGTCCACCCCAGTTGGAGCTCAGGACTCATTCTTCCGAGGATCAAACCCTTGACCGGGAACGTAGGAGGAATGGTGTCGCTGAGGCATACATTGATATATGGGGGAAATTATAAGCTAATAGTAATGGCTATGTAATGGCAGTAAGGCCAAGGAATCATAATTATAATGCTGGGAGAAGGATATAAGTAAATTAAGAATCATATAAGATTTAAGAGTTTGAAGGCACACAAAAGCTGTAAGCAACAGGTTGTGCAATTAGAAGTAAGGCCTGGTCGAAGTAGGGTGAATCACATGCTGCACCCTGCTGAAGGTGCGTAGTATGTCTTTAGAAAAGGTGGCTAGAGAGTGAGCGGAAGGAGGCAATTCCGTTTTTGTGTGTCTGTGGACAGTCTCCATAGGATGAAAACTTCGATGGCCTTCTCGAAAGGAGGCGAAAGTTAGTGAAGGTATAAAACAGGGGTACACACCCTGGTCAAGGCTTTTTGGAACAAGTCTACTAGGAGTGCGGGCGGAAGCCTTGTCAGTCAGGTCTCCGATAATAATAATAATAAGGTCCAAGTGTGGACTTAGAGTATTCACTTCAGTACTTCGACCACGCCAAGTCTTGTATGTTAGCGATATTTGAAGTTGGAAGGGAGATTGTAAATACTGTATATAACTATACATACTCATCAGTCTACTATTAAAGGAAGGTTTTGGGAAACAGAGGACTTCGTCTCTTTACACGTAGCAAATCACCCAGGCCCATTGAACAATTTCTCTCTACCGCTCGGGGGAAAACAGTCTGATTATTCATCGTCATTCGTCGTGGCAAAGCCTGTGTCACGACAGAAAACTAAACTGGTGTGCAGCTGTGGGGTACTGGGTTCGATTGCGGCTCAGTGAAGAGACAGATTTTTTAGAGCCCCGCAGAAGAGGCTAGCTCAAGCAAGAAGATACACAGATCCGGTCCAGAGCAGCAGACGAGAGGTCTATCGTTCCAGCCTACGCAGAAGGAAGCGGACATCAGGACAGGAGAGCAGCAGGAGGCACCTGGAGGAGCCCAAAGCCGAGACGCCGGGAGAAGACAGCAGATATTCGGGCAGTGGTAAGTACCCACAAGTGTTGTAAATATGGCAGATTCCAATGTACCCAATGATGTGCCAGATAATGTTTCTGATTATGATAGTGCGGGGGACGCGCAAGATGGACAGTTATACGTGTCAGTTACTGAGGGATACCAGTTAATAGGTCATGAATTTAGTGGTGCTAAACCAGAGCAATTGCGTGAGTTTATTGCTAATGTAGATGCCGCACAGAGTATGATTAAGGATAGGGACCAACCGTTATTCTTTAAATATATTTTGACAAAGATTACGGGTTCTGCTCGCGAAAAGTTGTTATCTAGATGTGACACAGTCAACTGGGAAAGTGCTAAGGAAGCTCTTTATATTATGAAAAACAGGGCACTTTTGACTTGTATTTGTGCCAATTGTTCCAAAAAAGCCAAGGACCGAAAGAGACGGTGGCCGAGTGGGCCCATAGAGTTGAAGAAATAGCGCTGATATTTCGAAACGCTATCCTAGAAAATGAACCGATAGAATATCGTACAGGACAGCGCAGAATGCTAGTGAAAATCGCGATAGCGGCTTTCACTCAGGGGATCCATACAGCGCGAATACAAGGTAAGCTACAGGATCGTAGCCCTCAAACTTTTGAGGCAGCTGTAGCTATTGCTAGACAGGAAGAGGCCTTGATTAATTCCCAGAAGGAGAGAGAGGCACTCCTCAGGAATAGTACAGCTTCTAGAAGAGAAGGCGCGCACACCCAGCCGGTAAGCTGCACGAAGGGTCGGTGGCAAGGCAAGGCCACGCAAGGGGCGCAAAAACCTAGTAAATCTCCCCATTATAACAAGGTGCTGCCAGTATGCTTTAATTGTAATAAGGAGGGACATATGGCTAAAGATTGTAAGCAGAAAAATCAGAGTTCAAAGGGAAAGGAATCCCTTACTCCTCGAAGAAACTCCACGGGAGAAATAAAATGTAATTATTGCGGAAAACCAGGCCATTGGGCACGGCAGTGTAAAAAGAAATTAGCTAACCAGAACCGAAATAAAGAAACCTGTAACGAGGTGAACATGGTGCGCACCTCTGGTTACCAACAGAGCGCGAGTAAGGTGGGACCGAAATGCTTTAAGTGCAATGAAAGAGGGCATAAGAAGGCAGAGTGCCCACGTAGAGATTCGAAGTCGGAGTCAAGGCGATGTTACGCTTGCGGCAAGGTTGGCCACCTACAGTGGCAGTGTCGCACCAGATGCGATAGGGAGCCCAAAGGTAGAACAGAGTTCTTGCCTAGAAGTCGAACTAGGAATGTTCAGAGTGGTAACAGTAATAATAATAATAAATCCTGTGAAAAATCACGCGAAAGGGCGCGGTGTAGAATCTGTAAGAGATGGTCGCATTCAGCTAAAGAGTGCTGGTTTAAAACCGAGAGAGAGGCTTTAAACTAGATAAGGGAGACAAGTCAGGGACGCTTGAGATCTCCCATAAGACCATCAGTCCCAGTAAGGTCGGACAGCATAAGGAAGGTACCGTACTAGTAGCAGTAGACAGGCGTAAGGCTGCATTAGGATTTTTAATCGATACAGGAAGTGATGTCTCTCTTATTAAGGAAGGTAGTGTTCCTTACGGTGCTTGGGTAAACCGCAAGGAAATTTTGAAAATAAGAGGCATGACTAAAGGTTCAAAACAAACCAAAGGAAAGGTTGAGCAGTGCTGTCACAAAGACAGATAGGTAAGGATTTACCGATAGCTTACGCTAGCAGAACTTTAAATAGGGCCGAAAAGAATTATTCTGTGACAGAGAAAGAATTACTAGCAATTGTTTGGCGTGTGAAGTATTTTAGGCCGTATTTATTCGGCAGGCATTTTACGGTAGTAACAGATCATAAGCCTTTGTAATGGGCATTTAACGTCCAAGACCCACCCTCTAGATTAATTAAATTCCGATTGAAATTAGCAGAGTACAACTTTCAGATAGTATACAAGGAAGGCAAGCGTAACTGCAACGCAGATGCCTTAAGTAGAATTCCAGTTAGGAACGAAGAGCCTGATCAAAAAGTGCTAGTAGTTAAATCTAGTGATATTAACCAAGAGACTAGTAATGAGGAGTGTGAGGCTAATGACAACTTAGAAGCACCTGTTAGCTCAGATAATAATGCACAACCACGGAGACTCAGCTCTGAATCCGAGGACGCCACGGCAGAGGTGACAGCCTGAAAGTGAGAGTGGAAGCGAAGAAGGTAGTGATAGGGAGGACGTAACCGGAGAGGCTAGAAACACTAGCCCGGGGCTAACAGAACAAGAGAAATTAGAGATTATTAAGGAATGTCGAGTCATTAGTATCAGGCCATCAGGGCATATCCAGAACGTATGCCCGGATAAAAGACCACTATCAATGGGAAGGGATGCAAAAGGATGTAGAAAGGTATATACGCTCATGCCCATCGTGTCAAAAGAATAAGATTACCGGGCCTGAAGTAAGGGCAAAAATGGAAATCACGGATACTCCGAAAGCAGTCTTGGAGAAAATAGCACTAGATGTGGTAGGACCTTTAAATGTAACGGAAGCAGGGAACAGGTACATACTCACCTGTCAAGATCAGCTGTCTAAGTATTTAATTGCGAGTGCTATGCCGGACAAAAGTGCAGAAACCATAGCATGAACTCTGATTAATAGAGTAATTAGTATATTCGGTATACCAAATATCATACTGACAGATCAGGGTGCAAATTTTATGTCAGATGTTTTTAAGAAATTATGCAGAATATTACGAATCAAGAAGGTCCATACAGCGGCATTTCCACCGCAATCTAACGGTAGTTTGGAACGCTCTCATAGGGTGCTGGCAGAATATTTAAGACATTATGTATGCAGTTCACAAGATGACTGGGATAGTTATTTTCCTATGGCAATGTTTGTGTATAACACGACCAAGCACACTAGCACAGGTTATACACCATTTGAGTTAATATTTGGACGAAAGGCAAATATTCCTGGTGTCCTCCAAAGGAAACCAGAACCAAATTATAATGAATGCCAGAATGTCTTGGAGTAGTTAACCAGACAACTGCAAGAGAGCCATGAGATAGCTAGAAAGACGTTAAAACCAAAGAACGAGATAAGGAATACTATGATAAGGCTAAGAATGAAGTTTCATACAAAGTAGGAGATCTTGTGTTGTTACGTAACGATGCCCTACGAAGGGGACGTTCAAGGAAACTTTCTCCACCATATCAAGGTCCTTATAAGATTACTAAGGTATCGGGAGTGAATTGCACGTTACAGGTAAACCAGCATGGTAAACAAATTATAGTTCACCAGAATAGACTAAAAATGTACATTAGTTAGAGAAGAATGTAAGGTAAAGGTTCCTATTTAGTTTGCAGTGAGTTACACTTCCCTCACTCCAACGGCATTGTGGATTATCGTGTACCGCTGATAGAGTTAGTTGAAATACTCTGTCAGGTCGCGTCGAAATCAGGAAAGTACTAGAAATTTTAACCTAAGTAAGAGAGGAACCTAGGAATTTTGGTACGGGAGTACCATTGTGAGTACGTCCTAAGTACCCGTCAGAAGGACTACAGGTGACGAGACTGTATGTCCAGATATCAACTCATCAAAAGGGAACCGCAGGGTTCGAACTGAGTATGGAGAGAATTCGAGTTCATAATGAGGATTAAAATTATCTACACTTGCTATGTGCACGTTCTTAAGAAGCCTTCACTTACTGTCACTAGAAATTAAATGAGTAAATTAGGCAGCGTTGTATGTAAAAGTAAATGAAGTCTGCTTGTAATTATTAAAATCAGAAGGGGCGTGATGCCAAGCCTAGTTCCACTGAAACGAAATTAATTCATGGTACAGAAAAATTTCACAGACGTTTTACGTAATCCGGGAGATAGTCGAATAAAGGTCGTTATCATGAGGATAACCCCGTGTGGTGTCGGGATTTACGCAAACAACACTCTACACTTTGGTACTCTTCTTCCCATACAGTTACACAGCCAGAATAACACCACGATTCGAACCTGTCTGTCGTAGGAGGCGACTAAAGGTTCCACTTAGGGAATGGCCTTGTATTTAGTCCTTTATGCACGAATACGGGCGCCCTGAGTGAGGCATGAATTCAGTGAGGCGGGTTCTGCCTGAGAAATATCACCATTAGGCCGGTGATTCTCCACAACAGTGTGATTCTCGTGGGAACAGAATCCACTGAAGGGAATTTTCTCACCACGTTGAGAACCATCCCGTGAGATGTGACTCCAAGGGTACGGAGTACAATCCCATAAACATCACTTCGGTAGATTCATACCTGTATTTAACGTTAACTTCTGTAACCATTCCTCGAGGCAAATCCTTTGCAGTCTTTAGCAGACGCTATTCAAATTTCTTAATTGCCAATGATGTCTATCATCTGTCCGTAAGGATAAGGAGAAGTGACGCAGGTACGTCAAACAAGGAGAGAATTTTTGAATGGGCTAATAATGGCTCTAAAATTTTGTTAGAGCTGCCCAAGGGTGAAGTTTCACAGAGATATCAGTTACGAAAAGGAATTCGTAAATTTTATTAAAATTACTCACGAGTATACTAGTAGACTAGTACAGAGCATAATTACGAGAAGACAAACGTTACAGTAAGACAGTCAATCACATTAGTGTGTATTCAGGTACAGATAAACAGTTGAGGGTAGGTTCCACAACACCTAACAGTATAGTGTGTAAGGTAGAGTGACAAAGAAAGTGAAAGTCGTGTTTACCTTGCAGGGAGGTGAACGAACCAGGCGGATGGAAGGGATGACAGACCGCACGACCTGGAGAATACTGGTCGTCACAGTTATGTTGTTAGGGCTGTCCATACCCACCAGTCAATTGGATTTTAAGATGAAACAGTATGAGAATACAGCTGGAATCTATTTTGATTATCAAGGAGAAGTACAATTATACACTGTAGAATGGAAACTGGTTACTTATATTAACCTTACACGTTTGGCAGATCTATTTGTGGTAGCCCGTAGAAATTTACAGAAGACTAAAACCCTCTTTATTCAGATAGAAAAGGAAATACATATTAAGTGCGAACATGAGATAATGTTAGTAGAACAACAATTTCAAGGGATTAAGGACTTAATTAGGAAAATTACTAGGATCGAAACACCGGAAGGCAACGGGAAACGAAGCAAGCGCCGGTTAATAAATGCAATTGGTACCATCGCAAAGACGTTATTTGGTACGCTCGATGACAGTGATGCAATGTATTACGAAGGCAAAATTAAGGAACTAGAACAGGAACAAGTCCATGATACAAGTAGCAAAAAGTCAAATGTTAGTTGTAAAGTCAACTTTGCAATCTGTCAATAATACTCTGTATGACATCACAGCAAACGAACTCAAACTAAGTGAAAATTTTGAGCAACTTAAGAGTTTCATTCAGAATGAAACAATGGGTATAAATGAAGCGTTTAGACAATCAGAAATGCAAATATCATTAGATAAACACTTAATTGAGTTGGAAGGGTTTCTGATGCAATTGCATGAACATTATCAGATCTTATTAGATAGTATTGTAAGTTCTCAGACAGGCACGGTGAGTGTCCAAGTGTTAGGCCCCGATGATCTAGTAAGGGCATATAAGAAGGCCCAAAGAGATTTTCCTAAGGGTTATGATCTGCCATATGATTTGCAAGTCACTTATGGGTACTTAATTCTGAAAATATCATCAGTGAGTGTATATATGACTCGAGATACATTGGTGTATATTTTACGCACCCCTCTCACTAACAAAATTAAGTACAATTTGTACCATTGTGTACCTTTCCCCTCTCCCATGAAGAGTAATCCAAACCATTTTGTGTATATATCTAATGAAAAACAGGATGTATTAATTGATCAAGAAAGACATACATATGTAGAATTAAGTGATGAACAAGTGAAACAATGTAAGTGGACTGACAATGGACCGAGATTATGCAAGGCAAATTTTCCTATTAATAATGTAATGTCAAAAGGTAGTTGTATTGTCAAGTTGTTAACTGGTGTTAGTTTTATTCCAGAAGACTGCAAAAAAGTGTAATGTCAGTTTATGAACTCATATGGATACCTATTGATGATAATATGTATATTTTTGTATCGCCTCATGAAACAAAGGTCACCAGTGTTTGTCAGGATATTACCAGTGATATAAGTTTAAATGGTGTGGGAATAATACAATTCACAGACTTGTGTACAATCTACAGTCCCACAAGTAAAATTCAGAGTACAGGTTCAGTGAATACTACAACAAAGAAGGACTTAGTGCCAGAAGTAATGTTAATATATGATTGTTGTGAACAATTAGACAGTGAGATCAAATTAGAGGATGTACCAGAATTGAATAGGGTTACAGTAGGAAGCTTACTAAATCATATAAGTGACCTAAGGTTAGCCAGTCATAAGACTGAGGACGTAGAAGCACTGGTAATGCAGAAAGAAAGGGAATTTAAAATGCAAATGACCCAACAGTATACAAGTGTATATCAAATTGTAACTGGTATTATTTTGTTTGCAGTGCTTATAATTAGTCTGTTGCTGTTGTTGTTACTGTTGTGGTTGCTGTAGGTGTAGATCCTTAAGTAAATGCATAGAAGACAGTAGAGAGCGCTGTCTCAACTTATGTATTTTCCAAAATGTGATCGCTAATGACCACAGAGCTAAGGTCTCTGATGAGGACATTACTGTCCATTTTCAGCATCCTCGACTGGCTGAAAGGGCCATCGGCCACTCAGCATCGCTGCCGGGATTAGAGTTACATGAGCGCCCTACTACGGGCAGAGCAATTATCAGAGATAACTTGGCACAGCGCACCCACGAGCAAGAGCATGAAGACTCTGACAGGATGTAAGAGTACGAGTAAAAATGAATGCAGAGGTATTGTATTCATTTTTCCCCAAATGGGGGAGGTGTCGTGTCCACCCCAGTTGGAGCTCAGGACTCATTCTTCCGAGGATCGAACCCTTGACCGGGAACGTAGGAGGAATGGTGTCGCTGAGACATACATTGATATTATGGGGGAAATTATAAGCTAATAGTAATGACTATGTAATGGCAGTAAGGCCAAGGAATCATAATTATAATGCTAGGAGAAGGATATAAGTAAATTCAAATATACACAACCCAATTCCGGCAGCTGAGTAGACTGGACCCCCAATGACCCAGTATTAGTAAATTGAACGCAGTGATACCTGACAACTACAGTCTCGAACTATGGACTGGGATTGGTGACAGAGAAATTGGCCAAAAAAAGGCCCAAGTTTACTACCGTGCCAATCGACATCCATGGACGTGAGTCGAGGGCAATGTTAATTGCCAGTGAGAGGCAACATTTTTGATCCCCGGATCTCATTCCGTGGGAGGCGCCGAGATCCTTTTATAGCAAACTGACGCTTAGAGGAAATATTGATGAATATTGGTCGTTTCATGCACTGACACCGAAGAAGTACCAGCTTCACCGCTTGATCATTCAGTTTTGGTAACTCCACGTCGACCAGAAGTCGCAGACTGGCATTTAAGCACCGATTATCGTTCGGTACAAACTGCGATGTACAAATAACGCAGGGTCGCCAGGATGAGCGGTGTGGCGTTAACTCTCCTTGCACGTTACAGGCAAATAAGCGTGGGAAGCTAATTAAGGTTCATAAAAATAGGTTAAAGATGTATGTCAATTGAAGACGAAGGCGTGAGAGTTGGTTCATATTTTGGCCGCAGTGAGTTACACTTTCCCTCACTCCAACAGCATTGTGAATTAACGATGGCCGCTGATAGAGTTAATTGAAATACTCCGTCAGGTCACGTTCTAAATTAGGAAAGTAATAGAAAAACCTAAGTGATTGAAGAACCAAGGAATTTTGGTACTGGAGTACCAGTGCGAGTACATCCTATGTACCCGTCAGAGGGACTAAATGTGGCGAGACTGTATGTCCAGTTGTCAACTCGTCAGAAAGGAACCCAGGGTTCAGAATTGAGTAAGGAGTTCGGATTTTAAATAAGGATTAAAATAATCTACAAATACGTTTTGCACGTTTTAGGGAAGCTTTCATTCAGTCACTATAAATTAGACAGGCAGATAAAGATAGCGCCGAGTAATGAGGAAAATAAGTTTTGGTTGTAATTACTACAAACGGAGGCGTGAAGTGCATCCACGCTCAGCTTCACTAAGATGGAATCCATTCATTTATACAGCGAAATCCCTCACATGTGGACGACTTACACGGTCCAGGTGATGACATCTGGTCATGGTACGCTGTCTTGAAGTAAAACCCCGTGTGATGTTGGCAATTAACGCAAACACTTACAATTTGGTACTTTTCCATCCCATACAGTTACACACCCAGAATAACACCACGGCGCGTTCCAGTCTGTCGTAGGAGGCGACTAATGGATTGTCGTATCCTCCCAGGGACTTGAACTCAGGAATGCTCCCTCCGAGGATCGAATCCCAGGGAACGTAGGAGGAATTGCTGTACCTGATATATTAGGATCAGCCAATACTAGAGGCCAGAAGACAGGTATAGGCATACCTATGGGCATATCTGGTAATAAGAAGAGTTGTAAAATAATTATATTCATGAAATTGAAAAGTTAGAATTGTAAGTCATATTTCATTCACGTTGAGAAATCTTGAGCAACAGAGATGTTTGTCATACAGGACGTGAGCCATGGTGACCGGAGCATAGGTCAACTCCATGAACGCATTAAGAAGGTACTAGAAGGTCTCTTGGATATAGGCCTCTGATTGGCTAGAACTACGGAAAGTTCAGTAGTCACGTACGCCGGTTTCCACAAGCTTCCAGAACAAGGGGTGTGGCCCCGGAGGCTATAAAAGGTCTACTAAGTCATGGATTGGGGCTTCTATCATTCATTTCGCGGACGAGTTGCTAGCAGATTCTCTGTCGGTCGGCAGGACGATTACGCAACCAATAATAATAATAATAAGTCTTCTCATACCTGACTTAGAACAGAAGACTTGTAAACAACTTCTCGCTCAAGACCTGCCAACATTAAGTCTTGTAATTATTGTACATAGTGTACATACTGTATATAACTGTACGCCTAAGAATGTAATATCTTCGTGGCATTCCACTTCATCGACTTCCTCTTTCTCTGCACCTTAGTTGAAACTTCCCAACCTATACGTTCCTACCGCTCGGGAACGATCCAACCAACTTTCCAACCAATCTGACATATTGCTACAAGCTCAAAACATGTCTGTCACGACAGAAGGCAACATTTTTTGGTGTGCAGCTGTTGTGTGGGAAGCAGACAACCTCAGCAGAGAAGGAGACGAATTATTTTAAAGCCCCGCGAAAGAGGCTTAGCTCAGGACAGAAGTACCGCCCCAGCAGAGTTCCGTTCCAGTGAGAGGTGCCAGCAGCACGAGAGCAGCCTACTGAGCCAGCCCTGCGCGCGGTAGCAGACAGCAACCGGAGATCGAGGATGCAGCCCATCTTCAGCACAGATCAACCTTAAGGGTGAGTGCTTGTAACTTTATCTTACTATAATGGCAGAGTCAAGTGAAATGGATAATTTGGTAGACAATGTTAGTGACGCAGGATCTGATACGGGTAGTATGCATGCAGAAGAAAGATTATTTATATCGGCAGCAGAAGGCCATAAATTAATAGGTCATGAATTTGACGGCAGTAAGCCGGAACGCCTCCGCGAATTCATTGCGAATGTAGAAGGCGCACACTGCATGGTACGGGCCAATGAGATGGCTCTCTTCTTTAAATATATCCTATCAAAGATAACGGGTCCAGCTCGCGAGAAGTTATTATCACGGGGGGGATATTATAAATTGCAGGAATGCAAAGAGTGCTTTATGGGAATATTATGGCAAACAAGGCACATTCGAACTGTATCTATGTAAGTTATTCCAGTCCTAGCAGGGGACTAGAGATACCGTTTCAGAATGGACACGCTAAGTTGAAGAAATCTTGGTTATGTTCAGGAACGCGATTTGAGAGGAAGAACCAACTGAAGGCCGTGAAAATCAGCGCCGGCTGATAGTTAAAATAGGCATTGCCGGGTCCGAAAACATTCGAAGAGGCTGTAAGTACAGCCAGGTAGGAAGAGGCATTACTGCTCTCTCAAGAAGAGCGTGAAGCCCTATACAATCCACAGCCAGCTAGAACCCCTCGTAAGGAAAGTTGGCAGGTAGTACCTAACAAGGGCGACGTCAGTGCACGGGAAAAAAACAAGGCAAATCCCGAAATGTCCTGTTGACTTGTTTCAATTGTGAGCAAGAAGGCCATATCGCAAAAAAATGCGACCGGCCAAGAACCAAGTCTGACACACCGGCGCCTAAGTACACATATTCCAGAAAACTGGGTAATAAGGAGGGAGAATGTAGAAAGAAATTAAGGAACCAAGAGAAACCTACTACCGGGGAAGTAAAAATAGTCAGGTCCACGAAAGTACCATCAAAGGTACAATCCCAGCAGGTACAGGGAACAGGGCATCATAAAGGGCAAACTGAGCCCATGATACGATGCTACGAGTGCTATGAAGTGGGTCATAAAAATGCCGAGTGTCCACGACGTAATAAGGACCGTGGACGTGCACGTAAGCGGTGTTAAGCCTGTGGGAGGCAAGGCCATTTACGGTGGAAAGATACCAACAAGCGAAGCCGAAAGGCTCAAGTCAGCCCTCAAAGAAAAAACCAGGGAGCAGCCCAGGCTAGTGAGACACAGAATAGCCCTTCTATGCGCAATCACAGCCGTAAATCACGGTGTAAGATATGTAAGCGATGGTCTCAGGATAGCAAGGACTGTTGGTTCAATTACCGGGACACGTTAAACTAACAAGGGGTCACGAGCAAGGGACAGCAGTGACAACCCCGAAGGTATCAAGTCCTGCCGCAACAAAATTATCCAAGACCGAAGGCACCATATTGATAAATTTAGGCGGTCGGAGATACCGTTAGATTTTTAATACAGGCAGCGACGTATCTCTCCTCAAGGAAAAGTGTGCACCTAAAGACGTTTTCGTGAATCGAAAGGAAACTCTCCAGCTGAGAGGCGTCAGTGGAGACAAAGTATTCATAAAGGGAGAAGTTCTAATCCCGATAGGAGGAAAAATCCTACAGTTCCACCTAGTAGGCAATGAACCGAAAAGATAGTGGCTATCAAAGTAGGTAAGGATAATACCGAAGGTCTTATTGGAAAGGAAGAAGTAAGACTGGGCGTTTACTTAGCAGAGTGCCTGACCAAGTCAAAAGATTACACGGCTATTGTCAGTATGTTGAACACTACTGATAAGACTTGGAGATTACTAAGTCCAGTGGTAGAACCTCATGCTGTTAGGAATGAGACAGCCGAATCGCCCACTGTAGTAAATAAGGTCGAGCAAGCCGCCTTATCTAGAACAAGCAGCGGAACGCAAGAGCACTCAGAGAATGGTAATAATAACAATGTCAATGGTGAACAAGCGGAGACCAAGTCTAACGCTCAAAAACTGTGAAAGCAGTTGCGTTTAGATCATTTAGCACCTAAGGATCGCGAAGAAATATGTGCGATCTGTACCGCCTACCAAGATGTGTTTTACTTGGAAGGTGATAAGTTGACGCACACGGATGTGCTGCAACATGGCATTCCGTCCCGCAGATCAGCCTCCCATACATCTACGGCAATATAGATTGCCCGAAGCCCAGAAAGAGGAGATAGGCAAACAGATCGACAAAATGCTAAATGAAATTATATCTCCTTCCACTTCTCCATGGTCCTCACCCATTCTTCTGATTCCCAAGAAAATGCACGCCTCAGGGAAGCAAAAATGTAGATTAGTAGTTGATTTCCGTGAGCTAAACCGGCTTGCAATCAGTACAGCGTACCCGCTTCCGTTAATTACGGAAATACTAGATGCACTAGGAAAAGCACGGTACTTCCCCACCATGGATCTGTCGCATGGCTGTCATTAAGTCATTTGAAGCCAGAAGACAGAGAAAAGACTGCATTCTCTGCACTGAGGAGACATTACGAGTACCTAAGGATGCCCATGGGGATCCGAGACCCCACCCGCAACATTTACGCGGCTAATGAAAACCGTATTAACAGGGCTAGAAGGCATAAAATGCCTTTGCTATTTAGATGACGTCATCGTCTATGGTAGCTCAATAGAGGACCATAACCAGAAGCTTCGAGACGTATTTCAACGCCAGAGAGAAGCCAACTTGAAATTAGGACCGGAAAAGTGCGAGTTCTTACGAACCGAAGTCACCTTCTTAGGTCACGTCATTACGATGAGAGGAAAACCCAAGCAGCAAGGGATTTCCACAACCCACTACCGCAAAACAGCTGAAGGGATTTTTAGGGTTGTCAGGTTATTACCGTAGGTTCATACCTAATTACAGCAAGATAGCGAAGCCACTGTACGAGCTCCTAAAGAAGGACGTACCATACGTGTGGACAGAACAGCAGGAACGTGCGTTCCAGGTACTGAAGCAGAAACTCATTGAAAAACCATACTTACAGTACCCTGACTCTGAAAAGCCATTCATTCTAACCACAGATGCAAGTGGGGAAGCATTAGGTGCTATACTGTCTCAGGGTCCGCTAGGCAAGGATTTGCCAGTGGCTTATGCCAGTAGGACATTAAATAAGGCAGAAAGGAACTACAGCACCACGGAAAGGGAAGCATTGGCCATTATATTCGGTGTGAAATTTCCGCCCTTATTTGTTTGGGCGTCATTTCACAGTGGTGACCGACCATAAACCGTGTATGAGACACATCTTCTAGGCTACTGAAATTTAGGCTAAAGTTAGCCGAATACGATTTTGATATCCTATACAAAGAGGGCAAGCGTAATTGCAACACGGATGCTCTGAGCAGAATTCTTGCTACCTCGGAACAGGAAGTGAGAATAGTTAGCTCTGAAGGCCAAGAACCGGATACGGCAGGCAGTAGGGAACGAAGTAACGAAAGGACGTCGACTCCTAACACAAGGTCGAACGGGGAAAGTGAGCAGATAGATAGATTCAGCTCTGAATCCGAGGACGCTTCGGTAGAGGTGACAGCCTGAGAACAAAATAGGAACGCCTGCTACATGCGAATCGAAGTCCGAGCTAACAGAGCAGGAAAAACGGGACATAGGTAATCGAAGAAGCGCATGCTTCGCTGGTTGGAGGTCACCAAGGCAATGCCAGGAGGTATGCTAGGGTGAAAGACCACATCCAATGGGATGGGATGAATAAGGACATAGAAAATTATATCCGTTCGTGTCCTTCTTGTCAAAAGAATAAGATTATCGGACCGGAAGTAAAGGCACCAATGATAATCACGGACACATCAACCACGGTGTTTGATAAGGTCGCATTAGATATCGTAGGCCCTCTCGACTTGACAGAAGCCGGAAATCGATATATACTCATCTGTCAGGACCAGTTATCGAAGTACCTGGTCGTGAGTGCAATGCCAGACCAGAGCACAGAAACAGTAGCCAGAACTCTGATAAATAACGCAACCAGTGTCTTTGGAATACCAGGAACGATCTTAACCGATCAAAGTGCGAATTTCATGGCGGACATGTTTAAGGAACTGTGTCGAACCTTACGAATTAAGAAGGTACACACAGCCGCCTTCCGCCCACAATCGAACAGAAGTCTAGAAAGATCACATAGAGTGTTAGGTGAATTTCTGAGACATTATGTGTGTAGTTCTCAGAATGTATGGGATAAGTATCTCCCAATGGCTATGTATGTGTATAATATTACCAAGCATACTAGCACTAAATAGGTAAAAGACAACAGGGAGCGCTGCCCAAATTTATGTATTTTTCAGAACGTAATTACTAACGATCATAGAGCCATGGTCTCTGATGAGGACATCACTGTCCATTTTCAGAACGGCCCCTAGCCACTCGGGATGGCTAACAGGAATAGAATTAGATAAACGCCCTACAGTGGACAAAACAAATGTCAGGGATGACTTTGCACAGCGCACCCCGGACCAGGAGCTTAGAGCCTCCGAAATATTGTAAGTACGAAAATGAATGCAGTAAGGCATTGCATTCATTTTCCCCCAGGTGGTGTCGTGTCCGCCCCAGACTTGAGTTCAGGACAACCACTCTTCCGAGGATCGAGCCTATGGTCAGTGTGGAGTAGCTACGCAAGAAACTCTCCCACACGGATATACATATTTTTAAGAAATATTTTGTTATTCAACAGACTCCATTTCCTTATCCCTTGTGCAACTTAAATGGACAATACATGTCAGAGATGAATAAATGCCTTATTTGTGTTATGACTCAAATCGGCAATACATGTCAACGAGTGAGCAAATACATTGCCTACTATATCCTATTAACACATCAACCCTAAGTGGATAGTTCACTTAGCCTACTGACCACATCGGTCCACCTTTCCAAGAAAGGGAAACTCATAAATATGTTGATATCTAATTGTAACCAGTCAATAGATTAGGCCAGAGGCCGAACACTCTCCATTGTGAGAGTATATAAAATGACAATGTAACATATGTAAATTTGTCGGTATACGAGCATCACTACTGTAACTCGTATGCTGGAGGACTCGACTTAACTTTAATTAAATCATCTGTACCTTTCATATTTAAATACTTCTTATTATTCAGATGTTATAATACCTTAACAGTTACTAATACGTTAGTATCACGTACTTAGACAGCTGAATAATACTATCATCATTCTTCGACTTGTAATTTGGCATCTATCAAATTTTCTATTGGACTCGAGTTAAGACTCAGGTCCGAACCCAAGATACCTTCATTCGGAACAGACTTCAAAACTGATTATAGTCACACGTTCGCCCACGCGATATAAGATTCTTTCACGGACTTGGTCAAATTACACTTGTCACAAATTCTATTTTTCGTCGATCTACATCGAGGTGTCTAATCGTCACTCTCTTCACTGGGTTCTTTCCACCTGAGAGACTACGAAATCTTTCTTCATTCTAACCGGAGGCCAACGCAGCCCGGCCGCCTTCTGGAATCGAGAAGACCAGAACTTCCTTACAAGCACCAGTTGGGATCATCGAGGGGACGCTCATCAACCCAGCAAGCCTGCAGCTATCTTTCGCGGTAGTGTTCGTCAACGGTGGCAGCTCCGAAGAGTGATCTTCTCCCTTCTATCTTTCCAAGTAAGTCCTCAACATTGTTGAATTTGGCATTGTAATTAGAGTGTGTTAAATAGTAGCAAGTAAAAGTGAAAACGTTAATATTCCTGACAATATAGTAGGAAGCTAAGAGGAGGAACGATACCGCAGTAAAATTATTGAAAACCACCTTCGGTGGAAATCCTGATGAATTCCAGGAATTCACTGATAATGTACAGAATGCCTACAGCAATCTAATTCCAAGAGACCACTCAACTTTTCTAAAATTTGTACTAGCTCACATTACTGGAGATTTTCAGACTTGGGAAACAATTAAAGACAAACTTGAATTAAATTATTCAGAGCAAAGAACGCTTGATTTTTATGGGAACAAGTTATTCACTAGTAAGCAACACCACGATGAAAATATAACTCCATGGGGAATGAAACTGAGAAAATAACAGAATTAAATAAGGCGCTCACTAGAGAAATGATAACTCGGTCCTACGAAATGTAAGACGGAGGAAATAAGACAATTTCTTTGTTAAGTAAATGTTGCTTTATACTAGGAATTAATGATGAAACAGTTAAGACTATACTTAAAGTCAAATCAGAGGATAAACCTTTAAAACAATTAATTGAGATAGCGGTCGAAGAAGAAAGCGCTAGAAAATCCAGAGAGCAATTCAGGGCATTTGTGCCATAGCGCCAGTTACTGGTTACGCACTGATTTGGAAGCCGGTTACAAGGTAGACATTATGAGAATGTGCGAATGCCGATAGGGATGGAGGATGTCCCAGCAAAATTTACGCGGTTTTAACAGGTATATAGGGCATTAAACGCCTCTATTACATTGATGATATAATTATTTATGGAAGCTCTGTAGATTACTATAATCAGAAGCTTTGAGATGTATTGCAGAGGCTAAGAGAAGCCAATTTAAAATTGGGACCAGACAAATGTGAATTTTCGAGAACAGAATCAGTTTTCTTGGGAAAAGTAATTACAGAAAACGATGTCCATCCATCCGGACGAAAGGAAAGTCCAGGCGGTAACAGATTTTCCACAGTCTAAGAAAACAAAGCAGCTTAAGGGTTTTCTATGGCTATCAGGCTATTACTGTAGATACATTCTGAACTATAGTAAAACAGCGAAGCGACTGCATGAATTATAAAGAAAGGAGGTCCCATATTTGTGGACTGTAGCCCAGGAAGATGCGTTTCAAGTTCTGAAACGAAAACTCACGAAAAACCAGTTATGCAGTACCCTAACTTTGAGAAACCGTTTATTTTGACGGTCGATGCTAGCGATGAGGCACTAGGTGCGATTCTATCACAGGGTCAAGTAGAAAAGGATCTGCCAGTAGCTTATGGGATCAGAACACTAAATAAGGCAGAGCAGAATTATAGCAGAGCGGAGCGAGAGGCTCTAGCTATAATCTTCGGTGAAGAGTACTTCCGTCCGGATCTGTTCGGACTACATTTCACAGTGGCGACCGATCATAAACCGATGAAGTAGGTTTTCAATGTGCAAGGCCCATCATCAAGGTTGTTAAAGTTCAGGCTTAAATTAGCAGATTACGACTTTGAGATCGTACACAAGAAAGGCAAACACGCCTATAATGCGGATGTCTCGAGTAGGATTCCGGTAGTATCGGAAGAGGAACCAGCTGAGCAAAAGGTTACGATTAGTTAGCTCTGTGGTTGGTAACATCGCAAGTGCAGGTGACAAGGAGCAGAATGGTGAGCAGACTCCAGCTCCGGTCACAGAATCGGAAGACGTGCGAACAGAAGGACTCAGCTCCGACTCCGTGGACGCTTCGGCGGAAGTGACAGTCTGATAATGAGGAAGAAGAGTCGCCTAACACAAATAAAATAGCTGGGAGAGAGCTAACGGAACAGGATAAACTGAACGCATTTCAGGAATTCCATAATTCGCTTCTCGGAGGTCACCAACGCATTGCTAGGATCTATGCGCGAATGAAGGATTATACACAGTGGAGTGGAATGCGAAAAGATTAGGAACAGTATATTCGTTCCTGTCCGTCGTGTCATAAGAATAAAATTACCGGACAAAACTAAGGGATCCGCTGGAAATCACCGACATGCCTGACACACTATTTGAAAAGCTCTCTTTAGATATATTAGAACCAATGAAGGTGACTGAGGCAGGTAGCAAGTACATACCTGTCCGGATCAGTTGCCAAAATACCTGGTCGTAAGTGCAATGCCAGATCAGAGTACGTATACGATAGCGCCTCCCAGAGTCGAACTCGGGACTTACAGGTGACTGTAAGGTCTTGAAAGTCAAACACAGGACAGCTATTCTCTCCTAGAATCGAACGTATGGGTAGGAACACATGAGGAATAGTGTCTCTGGGTTCATGTAAGTACTGCTACTAATATAAAGAGATATAATAATACGAGTAAAAATTATATTCTGTATCGAGTTGTAGTAAGACATCGTCTAACCACAGAAGGAAGGAAACACGGAATGTAGAGTAGCAGTGGAATGCATAATAAACAAGTGCATGGCCAAGTATTTCCGCTGACTTAATAGGAATATTACCAAAGTCACAAGTTATTGTGGCGTACGAGGGGTGTTTGTGTGACCCAGATCTGGAATATTCCACAGGGTTATGGTATTGTGGTACTGAGAGAATTAAAGCGGCCGTAACAGATCAACAAGGGCCTTTTTTCAGCCATCGTAACAGATCAACAAGGGCCTTTTTTCCAGCCATCTTCCGTCTAGAGAGCACCATCTCGAATCTCCACCTGTTGAGGGGAGGTTCCATCATCGTTAATAATAACAAGTCACTTTACGAACTTAGTTAGAATAGGAGGCTTGAACTAAGCCTAAAACAAGCTTTGAGGTTGTTCAACGCTAGTTACACCATAAACCATTCTTCGTCAGTACATCCGTAAAAATCCAGCATTAAATACTTCTGAGAGAATCTTCGGAGGTACTTCTTCACATGTAGCTAAATTAGCCAGACCCAGAGCACCCTTCCTTAACACTTGGAGAGCCAACTGACAACCTTCTCGCTAGGGAGTCGTGGCATCCTTTCTGGGACATGGCAGAAGGTTCATAAGAATTGACTGAAATGCACAGCATTTTAATGTAGATATATGCAGAACGACTTTGGCCCTATTTTAGACCACGGTAAGTTACACTTCCTCTTACCTGAAAAGCATTATGGATTTTCGATGGCTGCTGATATGGTTAGTGTAAATACCCTGTTTGCCCACGTGCGCTGGATTACGAATTCTCTCCCTACAGGAATCTCAGTTGATTTTCCAAGTTACAACGTACCCCATTGAAGTAGTGAGTGCCCATCAATTAAAGACTTTTAATGCCAAGGGCAAGTTTAAGGTGGTGTTCCCCGCCCAAAGGTGACACACCTTCTGAATCCTAACATCCAGTGGAGGAAGACAGGTGGTCCCGGCCCGAACGGTCACACACCCGTAATTTAGGTTTCAGAACGTTACCTTATTAACCCTGCACTAAATCGTAATTCGAGAGTGAAAGGGGTACAGTATATCGGAACTAACAGTATGGTTTAGCCAAAGAATGCAACACACTGCGTGGTTCAATGATGCGTGTATATATATTTTCAGATTCGGTTTCCACAGACTGAATAAACCTTCCTTACAGTAATGTTTCATACACTTTATTCGCTTTTACAACGTTAAGTGATGTGCCTGTAAGTAAATATATCTAATCCCATCACGAACAGATTTATTGAATGCCTCGTAGAAGGCGTGTTCATTGTCAAACATGGACCAAGTATTAGGGCACACTGCAAGTGCGATAATTCACTGAGGTATCTGTAGGAAATTATACACAACCCAATGTCGCGAGATCAGGACTCACCACGCGCCCTTCCGTGTAAGACAGGAACACACGGATTGAAAGAGAAATTCAGGGTAAATACCCGTACTCTTCCGCGTACGTCGGGAAGAAACGGACTGAAAGGGAAATCCCGGGTAAATATCCCAAGGTAAATATTACAGTTAAGCCACCATGATTAGGACTTTATATAAATCGATCAAGAGAAACAAATTTACGCACAATTAAGTGAAGAACAACTAAAATATAGTAATGTAATAGACGATGTGACTAGGATACGCAGATTAAGCCTTCCCGTAAGAAACAATCACCAGAAAACTGTATTGCAACATTAGTAACAGGTACAAGTCATTTAGCTGAACAAGAAAGTATTACCCATTCATGAACTTACCTAGATCACTGTTAATGAAAACAGATATAGCTATGTATCAACCCATTGTGGATTTTCGATGGCCGCTGATAGGGTTACTGTAAATACCCTGTCAGGCCACGTGCTAAATTAGGGAAGGTTTGAAATTTCAACCTAGAAAGACGCAGGACAATAACTATTGGTACGGGACGTCAATTATTCCAGTACCCATTATAAGGACCACAGTGGCGTGGCTGTGTGTCCAGACGTCATCCCCCGACGAACTTCGACCCACAGGGTCCAGAACTGAGCACGAAGTTCACCTATGTAGTAAAGATAGAAATTTAACATGAATATCACCAACCCTGTGGTTCATTAACATTGTAAATGAGCATTATAATTGGTAGAATATCTCACAAACCAACCGATGCAAAGGGTGAGGGACAACTATTAATTACAGTCGCAACTGAATTAGTACAATACAGAACAACACTGAAAGGGAACCGAACTGCATGGTCAGATTTACAGTAATATATCAGCATTAAGGGGAACAGTTGGTCCTGTAACATGATAAATATAAACATGGGAAATACTCCGGTGGTTTCCGGGGATCATGCCAACAACACTGTGCCACGAACTAAATGAAAGGATGATCGGAAGCACATAAAACTCGGGCAGAAGAACACCACGTTTCGCTATGTACGCACATGTCCCTCCTTGCCAAAAGAATAAGGCAAATATCGAAGGGGTGCTACAAAAGCCACCCGAGATGAGTTACAATGAGCACCAGAACGTGGTGAACTGACGGCACAGCTTAGGCGAAATCACGAGGCCGCCAGAAAAACCTTAATTGAACGAAAATAATTAGAGAAGCAACACTATGACAAAAGCAGAATGAGATCACCTTTCAGGCAGGTGATAAGCTAAGCCCACCATTCGAAGGCCCTTACGAGATAGTAGATATTTCAGGGGTGAACTGCACCCTACAGATGAACAAGAAAGGAAAAAGGGTTAAGGTACATAAGAACCGTTTGAAATTATATTTGTAGATGAGGGAAGTGAGAAATGAGAAGCGAATATATCCACAGATAAAAGGGTAACGCATATCCTGTCCTTACCTTGCAGGTAGACAGAAGATATGGCGCGATGCTAGGATTGTTCTCCATCGTAGTAACAGTGATAGTCGTGACGTCACACCACTACGGAATAACCGGAGAAGTACTGGATGTCAAGGTGACACCATATGAGATCACCCCAGGGACATACTTCGACAATCAAGGTGAGATACAATTATACCATACAGAATGGACACTAGTTACCTATGTGAATCTGAATAAATTAAGTGACGTATTTTCGAATGTCAAAAGACACATACACTGGACTTAGTTAATATGTACACAGCTAGAAAGAAGCACTAACTCAACGTGTCAGCAGGATGTTAAACTGCTAAAGGCACAATTGGAAAGAATTAAGGATTCAAAGGAATCAATTACACGGATTACTAAACCAATAGGGGAAACTGATAACACTAGGCGAAAACGAGGCTTAATTAACGCAGTAGGTTCCATCGCAAAGGCGTTATTTGGAACATTAAGTCAGGATGATGCAGACAAATATGAGTCAATAATTAGTGAGTTAGAACAAGAACAAATATCAATTATCAAAATTGCAAAAGACCAAATGATAGTCGTAAAATCAACATTGCAATCTATGAACAGCACCATTTATGATGTCACAGCAGAAGAGCAAAGATTAACTCAGAATATTGCAGAAATTAGATCTTATCTTACCAATAGCACGCTTCAGATTGCGGAAGCAATTAAGCAAGTAGAATTAGAAAATTCAGTAAATAGACATTTTATCCGGATTGAAGGCCTTCTCATACAACTGTATGAGCATTACAGTGTTGTATTGTCAGGTACAATACATTCACAGGTAAGAGTCATTCACGTGCAAATAATTTCACCAGACGATATCATTAAAGGTTATAAGAAAGCTCAGGGAAATTTGCCTAAAGGATTGTCCTTGCTATTTGATTTAAAATCAGCTTACGGTCACTTGATTTAAAAAGTAGCCACAGTGGAAGTGTTCGCAAGTAAACATTATCTAGTGTACATCATCAAGACATCCCTTATCTTCAAGAGACCAAGGATTATATCCTTATGGACAAAGAAAAACAAATTTATGTTCAATTAGATAAAGATCGGGTAAAGCAATGCAAAGTAGTAACACCCAGTTGGAAACTGTGCCATGTTAAATTCCCCATTAATACAGTGTACACTCAAAAGTGTTGTGAAGTCCAGCTTATGATAGGAGTTAGTCAGATTCCAGATAATTGTGATGAAAGAGTACTTCCAGCACAACAGCTCATATGGATACTTATTAGAGCTAATATATATATATATACAGAAGACACCAACGTTACATGTATGTGTAAAGATACCACCAGTGATATTAGGTTAGTAGGCACTGGTATTCTTGTTTTAAGAGCAGGCTGTACAGTATATGGACCGCATAGTAAAATACAAGGTGTAGGTGAAGTGAACACTACACAGAGTAAATACTTTGTACCAGACGTTACGCTTGAGTATGACTGTTGCGAAGGGATAGGTAGTGAAATCAAATTCGAGCAGATACCTGCAATGAATAAGTTGTCATTAAATAACCTGTTAAATCACATTGACGATTTGAAATGGGCTACCCATAAGACACAGGAAGTGGAATAAATGGTAAAACAAAAGGAAGAAGAAATGCAAAGACAAACGATTTATCAGCATATTAATGTGTACAAATATATTGTGTGGATAGTTATTAGTATCATAGGTTTAATATGAGGATGTTATTGTTGTAATTGTTGCTGTCCGAAACTAGGGTTTCCAGCAAAGAGATGGTTTGAAGATGCACGGGCTCAATGCCCAAATATAAGTATAAAGCAAACGGTTATTACGAAGGGTGATAAGGTTAAGACTTCAGACGAAGATTTAACTATACTCCAACATCCCAGGCAGATCCGGGGACACTCGGAGATGTCCGACGAGATAATGGAATTACACTCCGGGCCTGTTGGGGGACGCCTTAGTACGCCTGTGAGGTCTATAGAAGCAGTAGAAATAGATGCAAGTGTTACCCAAATTAGAGAACATTCCCCTTCACCACAGGGTCGCCGATCCTTACGCACAGGCGACATCAGAGTGTAAATAGTGTAGGACAGAAATGGACGCAACGTATGGTTGCATCCATTTATACCCTAAGGGGGGGGGGGGGAGATGTGTACCGACCTCCCCAGGGCTCGAACCGGCGGACTGTCAGATGAACGGCAGCCGGGATTCGCAGCTGAGACTCAATCTCAAGGTGTCCACGGAAGCAAACTAGTATCAGAGTAATAATCAGTGATATGAGACACCTTGTAGTATCAGAATAATTGTATAATAATTATAGTCAGATTTAATAGTTGGAAGAAAAAGGGAATATTTCAAGATGTTACATGTAGCACAGAGCAGAGAGTTTGGGAAATGCGCTTACGGAAACATGTTGACAAGAACGGATATTTACTTGTGTATCGACAAACAGAGTTGGTATGTGAGTCGGGCGGCCGACGTCCGACAAACGAACAAAGCCCCAGTACAGTTGCACTTAGAGAGACGAGGAAAGAGAAGACAGTAGTGCTGAGAATGCAGCACCTACTGTGACAATTAGTGGAGAATAGTAATTGAGGGCGCCACTTACTAGGTGAACAGCTAAGTAACGCCCATGAGACCCAACCCCTAGGATAGTGGGAACGGATCGACCTTTGCTTCAGGAGAGCAGATATAACCCTACGCCAAGATGGCGCGGGGCTCTCTTCCGACCAGTGATTCGTACTTTCAGGACCAGGCTCTTTGGAGCAGTTGATCGCGTCAGCAGGATATGCCTGCCACAGGGCAGAATTCAGATATTCGCGTAGCCGTAGAGTAGGCGCGTGGAACAAGCTCTCTCTTCAGAGTAACACAGTCAACTTGTAAATATATTGTATATAGTAGACTTAGTCGTCCTAGGTAATAAAAGGCAGTAGAGAATATTCATTCTTTCATTTCGTGAGTTGCGAGACAGAGTCGCACCTACAATTACCTCCGTACTTTCCGCTCGGCAGGACAGGTAATACGTCAACTCAACAAACACGGCCTGGTGACCAACCTACTAGAACGTCTCACAGGACAGGTAGGTCACGACACATTTAAGAATAGGATATGGCAAGTGGACTTAAACATTTGGTGTCAGCTTGGTCGGGTAATGCACTAATTCAATTATACTAATTAATAATTTAAAGGAAAATTCTAGAAATTCTATAACTGCAAAGTGATTGCCAGTAGGTCACTAAGTATTAGGCTGAACATTGATTCCTATATTAACTGTTTCAGAGGTCCTACAAACTGTTCAAGTAACAAGTTCCATAGCTGAAAGGGAGAGGAAGAAACTTGTACTCGCACAGAGAGGCAGCTGGTGTGTTCACAAGGAAAGGAGAGCCCAGTTCCGGAAGTCAACAATCAACATGTAGGGTGAGTTGAAGCCACATTTTCTAAAAATGAAAGGGTCAGTTAGATTAGCCTGTCCGGCTCCTAGCCAAATTAGTGATCAGGATGAAATAGTGCATGTTGAGCAATATATGTCAGTGACTGGGGCTTTACGTATCATAAACACGGAATTTGATGGTTCACAACCACATAGATTGGAGTCCCCAACCGTAGGAGTAAATCAAGCCAGGTTTATTAGGCGATTAATCAAAGCTAGCTTCGTACAAGGGCTGCGGGATGAGAGAATTCAGAATCTAATAAAAAGTAGGGATCCCAAACCGTGGAACAAGCCATCGATATAGCTAAGAAAGTAGAGACCGCTATAGTCTCTCAGAAAGCTAAACAGCAGATAATAGGGTCGAAAGGCTCCACAAGCGGGTATAAGCCACCCCCAGAAAATAGAAACCCAACAACTGCTAATGCAAAGTCCTGAGGACATAGGTTTTATAAAAAGCTAATGTGAGAGTGTTATGCTTTAATTGTAATCGCGAGGGACATGTAGCCCGGGAATGTAAAGCTACCAAGCCAAAGGAAAATAGTCCGTCCGTATGTAAAAATTGTAAGAAGCCGGGTCATGCGTCGGAAAAATGCAGGTCTAAGCGTACAGAATGTACGAGCAGCGCACATGAAATAAAGGTGTGCAGAATAGTTAGATGCTATAATTGTAATTAAATGGGGCACGTGCAATCCGAATGCTGGGAAGAGTTCCGCCAGCTGGATGCACGTAAATGTTTCATGTGTGGGCGAAAAGGACAGACAGCGTACCTGTTGGTTTTGTGACCAAGGAGAAAGGCCTCCTACGAACCAACGTACGCAGAGCCTATCGCAAGCTAAAGGGAAGCCACCAGCTCAAGTGGTAAATAGCTCCCAGTGGAGAGAAAGAAATCAGTTTCTAGGATTTTAAACGGGTTCGGAACCGTGACTCAGGTCAAGATCACGGGAACCGCAAAATGTCCATCCCGCGAAATATAAGGGAAAACATATGGGAAGTAAGTAAAGAAAATAGAAATCCTAAAACCGTACACAGCACTATCAGGGACAGAGCCGTATAGAACATGATCGTTTGGGTTCGATCCTGGTCTATGCCACGGAAAGGAAAAGGCCCTTTCGATTTTTAATCGATACCGGGGCGGATGTAAGCCTCCTGAAGGAGCACACCATACCGAAAAGAGAAATTTATCATAGGAAGCCAGAATTAGAACTGGCCGGGATCACAGGGCGAAGTTCCCGCACAAGAGGGTGCGCTACTTTGCAGATAGGGGAATATTACCCCGAATTCCAACTTAGGGTATATTCTACCCTACAATATATTATAGGTTCCCGTCCTATGAATGGACAATCAGATTTCATACACACTAAACATATTACTATGTTAAAGCTAAATATCAACGACAACTCTTTAATGAACACCCTATACAAGGATACGTAACAAATCTGTAACTTCTACTACGAAATCTTTAACACGTAATACTAGCAAAAGTACCACACTCGAATGAATGAGTGACCTTTAAGATAAGAACGCACTACAGCTGTGTTAGTAAACAGCGAAAGTAAGATAAGACCTCGCAAGCGGTAAAAGGCCCGCGAGAGCCAGACCAGGCGGGCGAGATGAAATGAACATACTACAGTACAGTAAGCGCAGAATCCCTAATTACCAATATTACAATCAATTAATAACTAAAACATGTAATAGAAACTACTAGCGACGAACAGTCTTGCACCTGGGGATACCACGTGGATCCAGAGCTGGATCAATGCACTAAGAACATGGTCTTATGGTACGATTCATTACAGTAGGAATTCGTACTGGCTACCAGTCAGCGAACAATTTTCTCTCAGGACAGAATGTTCCATATTAACAGAAGCTATCTGGTGACAAGAATCATAACGTAACATTCTGGTACATAAATGACGGTGATGTTACCCGTGGGTCGGAATATCCGTCTTCCTTTTAGGATGTTGAGTACCAGAAAGTGAGCTACTCCCTGACCGGTAGCCACTACCTTAGAGGGGGGCCACCTGTTATAACCCATTAAGCACAAGACTGCTTAAAGGTACACCCTGTCGTGAACTGTGATTCCCGACACGCCTTTCGCATATATCTGAGTGAGCGAACGGGACTCGAACGGGATTCGAATCCCCGAACTCCAGGGTAGAAAGCCTGTGATTTGAAAAGTAGCAGGCATATAAACGCATATATATATATATATATATATATATATATATATATATATATATATATATATATATATATATATATATGAAGGGAAATTGCAGGGGAGTTTGTGTATGTTCATAACTCATAATTCATAAATGATAGTAATAATAATAATAATAATAATAATAATAATAATAATAATAAGAGAAATGACATAATATTTCAAAGAAGGATTTAGGACATTCGATGTTGCGTAGGAGCTCGTAAGCCAAGAGCTTTGTGTCTTAATATTGTGAAACATTGTGTAAGTTAAATACGCACTTCTTTTGGGTTGGAAATAGTTTCCAAAGTGTTCTGGAACAATGTGTGTAATGCAACGTGACTGGGTGGTTCCATGCTAAAGAACCAATCAGAGAACAGTGCAGTCGTGAAGAGAACTAGTGACTTGTGGTGGTGGTATAGGAATCAGTAGGATTATTCGAGAAAGAATAGAAAGAAACTATATAACTTGGTAACTTGTAAACAACAGGGCTTTTCGACTCTGCAACCTCAAAGACAGCAGTTGACTGTGAGATCGTGTCGGCCCTATCGCGCAGAGAAGTGAATAATTAGCTCAGAGAACTGTTGGAGTGCTGGTAGACTTTGTGTAGAGTACGCAGTAAACTAATAGCAAGTCAGAGGGATATTAGGCTCAGAAAGTAAGTGTGATTCGTCAGCAAGCGATCACAAGGGTTTACCACACCGACTGTCAAAGTAGGTGTTGGAAATTAATCTCATAAGTCAGCAACACAATCTCACTTGGGATAGTATCGCCTCGTCGCGTAAAACAACGGGTTCCAGGGATCGCTACGCAGAGACAGAAGAGAAGAAAGAAGAACGAAGACTTCCTTTTCACAAGGATCAAATATACCCCGTAGTTAAGTATCCAACCAGTGAATATATGTATTATATGCATTCTTGTGTGTGATAGGAAAATACTCAAGTGCTCTTAGCAAGATTTGAAAGAGATCTAAAAGGTAAATGGTGTCAGAGATATTGTGTTTAAAATTGTACATATTACATATATATTAGTGTGTGAATATTCTTGGTTTTAGAATATAATTAATTCTCAAACTTTGCCGACCTGACTATACGCTCCCAGAATTCGAACCCAAGTCTTCAGCCTGTTGATAATCCTTAGGGTCACGACAGGTGGACTTAAAAAATTTGGTGTGCAGATGTGGTGTAACAATTAATTACGAGAAATTACTAGAAAATTCGGGTGTGCATTTGTTGTGAATATATACAAATGTAATTAGGATCACTTTAAGCGCTGCTTAGTGACCGGGGATACAAGTGAATAAAATTGTAATTGTGTCTGATCACTGTTCCAGGTACATTGAGAGGAAGGCAACGGGAAAGGAATGACATTCGAGTCGCTTGGAGGCAGAGCCAGTAAGAAAGCAGACAGTAGCAGCTGTCGGGAACAGTCAATCCAGCTCGACGTCCAGTGGTTATTCAGAGAGGGTGAGTCAAAAGCCAACTTATAATGGAGGGTTCAGATGGAAATGCTAGTCCTACACCTAGTAATGTAGAAGTAATGCATGACGCAAGCAGGGTGCTGAATGGCCGCTTTTTATCAGTGACAGAAGCTTTAAAACTCATGTGGGCTGAATTTGACGGTTTACACAAAGAGAGATTGCAAGAATTTTGTGGAAAATGTTGAAATGGCGATAGGGTTAGTTTTGCCGGAACAGCGTGAACTATTTGATAAATTAATACTCACTAAAATTACAGAATATGCGCGTAGCAAACTTTTGGTAAGGGCCGATAGTGAAATATGGGACGATGTAAAGGGAGCCTTACAAGAATACTACTCTGAGAGACGAACTGTAGGCTTTTATGCATGTCAATTGTTTGCCGGAAGACAGGGTAAAACAGAAACTAATGCACAGTGGGCACAAAGAAGTGATCGTATGGTAGCCGAACTGCAAAACGCGATGGTGCAGGGCGAACCATTGCTCGCCAGAGAACACCAAGCACGGGCAGTACGTAAACTAGTAATGGCTAGCTTTGTGTAGGGTATCGGGGATGAAAGAATACAATCCCTTATTAAGAGCCGGGACGCACAAACGTTAGAAAAGGCTGTCAACATTGCCACGGAGGAGGAAACAGCGATAGTTTCCGTCCAGGCTAAACAGCAACTCATGGGTCAGGTTAGGAAACCCGCCGAAGCGAGAGCGAAAACATACGTGTACTCAGACAGACAGTCACCGCGAATGACCGGGCAAACATCCAGTAAAGTAACAAGTAAGAGGGCGAACATTAGAGTGATCTGTTATAACTGTAACTGTGAGGGACACATAGCTAGAGATTGTAGAAAACAGAAAACTACCAAGAAAGGTCAACCTACCTGCCAGTATTGTCAGAAGGTAGGCCAAATAGAAAAAGACTGTAGAAAGAAAGCTAGGAAAAAAGATCACGAGAAATCCATATTTGTGCAATAATTCGATGTTATAATTGTGGCAGGACGGGACACAAGCAGTCCCATTGCCGTGAAAAGCCGAAGCAATTACGGGAAAGAAAATGCTTCAATTGCGGACGAAAGGGTCACATAGAAAGATCCTGTTGGTTCAGAGACCAAAAAGAGTAGCGCAAAAGAAAACGGAAAATCCCAACCTCGCGAGTACGCGAAACGGGGACATGAAAGTGCAAAATGCATAGACAGGCCGAAATAGTATGCGAATGTAAAAGCTTCTCGTAATAGAGATTTAAACTAAACAGGGACCACCACAACGGACCTAAGGATGAGTCCCACGGAAGTAAAGGCCCATACAGGAGCGCAACTAAGAAATGCGCAGAAAAGTCGCGTTTTCCTACGCGACAGATTAGTAAAAACCAGTCTATCACAGAAAGGGATCGGTAACGAAGAGAACAGGATAGAACAGGTTCGACACTCGTGCACGCTAAGGAACGGGACAAACCCTTCAAATGTTTGTAGATACTGGGGCCGACATTAACCTAGTTCGAGAGAGAAGCATACCGAAGGAAAAATATTCACTATCGTAAACCGGTAGTAGAACTCTCAGGTTTAACTGGGAAGACTTGACGCACTCGAGGTTGCGTCATATTACACACAGGGGATTCTTCCCCTGAATTTCATGTTGTCGGAGATGAATTTCGACTATCGTTAGATGGCCTCATAGGGAGAGACCTCCTGCAAGAAAGCATAATTAATAACAGAGATGGGTATGTAGAGATTTTTGATCGAAAGTACCCAGTGGTCTTAAGTATACGTGAAGTATGTCAGATAAGTGTTGCTAACAGGGATAGTTTGAGTGCACTAGAAGGCACTGTAGAAATTGGAATACGAGGTCAGGAGAATCTGCTTCGATTCCTACTAGATACCAGAAGCGAAGTATCCCTCATAAAAAGACAGGTAGTACCAAGAGAAACCGTGATCGCTAGGGAACCTGCCCCTAAATTAAAGGACGTAGGTTCAGAGAGAATCCGAACCAAGGGCAAGGTACGACTTCCAATTGGAGCGTCATGCTGACTTTCACATAGCAGGTGACGATATACAGCTCAAGTGTGACGGGATTATAGGCATAAACATACATAAAGATAGTATAATAAATTTCAAAGTGTCATGTCATACTAAAGGGTGAGCAACATCACATAACAATGAAATCCGCCCAGGATTACACGATCTGTCTCAAACATAGAACAGAGAAGACTGTTGAAGTAAGAACAGACAAAAGAGTAGCGGAAGGTGTAATAGACAAGAAGGAAATTTTGCCAGGGGTATACATAGCGAGTTGTATGACGAAGGCACGTAATCACAAGTCATTAGTGAGTGTGCTTAATACAAGGGAAAACGAAGTCAATTTTGAGAACTCTGTACTCCCTATACAAGAGATTGAGCTCATGATAATCTCAGAACGTACCGAACAAAAGAGAGTGAAACAAGTAACCCAAGTAGAACACGAGAGTACGAAACCTCGAGAACAGAGAGTGATAGATCAATTAAGGGTCGACCATTTGGCACGTGTCAAAAGGTAAAATGACTAATCCAGAGGTTAGAGCACGGACACCCCTAGTCAGGTATTTGAGAAAGTAGCAATCGACGCCAGTCTAATGGTCAAACAGGAGGCTGAAACGGTAGCAAAAGCACTAGTAATGAATGTAATTGCCATATTCCTGTTTCCTAGTAAAATTCTAACAGATATGGGAAATAATTTCACGAGTCAAACCTTCAAGTGGTTATGTAAGATTTTGAGAATCAGCTATAATTGTACTTGTAAAAGGATATCAAGATTCTTAATTGCGTAATTGTAATTGTACAGTGTGTGCTTACTTATGATAATACAGATGAAGGGAATTTTGTGTGTATGAAAAGTTGATCTTGTTATTTCTAAGATTAAGCTCCCGAAAAATCTGAACCCAGTCCCAAACCTGTCTAATCTTTCGGATCACGACACCCATTGAATTACTGGGTGCCCACTGAAAGATGATTTACTGCCAAGGGCAAGTTTAAGGTGGTGTTCCCCGCCCAAAGGTGACACACCTTCTGAATCCTAGCATCCACTGAGGGAAGACGGGTGGTCCCGGGCCCAACGGTCACACACCCGTAATTTAGGTTTCAGAACAATAACTTACCCACCTTGCACTAAACCGTAATGGAAGGGTGAAAGGGGTACAGTATATAGCTATTAACACTATGGTTTAGCCAAGAAATGCACCACAATGCGTAGTTCATTGCTGGGCATATAGTTCAAGATTCGGTTTTGACAGAAGCATATACCTTCGTTATAGTAATGATTTATACAACTTCATTCGATTTTACAAAATTTATCTGTAACCAAGAGCTATTATTGTATTTGTAAAAGGATTCCAAGATTCTTAATTGCGTAATTGTAATAGTACAGTGTGTGCTTATTTATGATAATACAGATGAAGGAAATTTTGTGCGTTTGAAAAGTTGATCTTGTTATTTCTAAGTTTAAGCTCCCGAAAAATCTTAACCCAGTCCCAAGTCTGTCTAATCTTTAGGATCCCGACACCCCTTGAATTACTGGGTGCCCATTGAAAGATGGTTTACTGCCAAGGGCAAGTTTTAGGTGGTGTTCCCCGCCCAAAGGTGACACACCTTCTGAATCCTAGCATCCACTGAGGGAAGACGGGTGGTCCCGGCCCCAACGGTCACACACCCGTAATTTAGGTTTCAGAACATTACCTTATTAACCCTGCACTAAACCGTAATTGAAGGGTGAAAGGGGTACAGTATATAGCGACTAACAGTATGGTTTAGCCAAAGAATGCACCACAATGCGTGGTTCATTGATGGGTATATAGATTCAGATTCGGTTCCGACAGACTACATATCCCTTCCTTATAGTAATGATTTATACACTGCATTCGATTTTACAAAGTTTATCTCTAAACAAGAGCTATAATTGTACTTGTAAAAGGATTTCAAGATTCTTAACTGCGTAACTGTAATAGTACAGTGTGTGCTTACTTATGATAATACAGATGAGGGGAATTTTGTGTGTTTGAAAAGTTGATCTTTCTATTTCTACGATTAAGCTCCAGAAAAATCTAAACCCAGTCCCTAGCCTGGCGAATATTTAGGACGACAACACCCCATGAATTACAGGGTGCCCATTAATTAAAGATGGTTTACTGCCAACGGCAAGTTTTAGGTGGTGTTCCCCGCCCAAAGGTGACACACCTTCTGAATCCTAGCATCCACTGAGGGAAGACGGGTGGTTCCGGGCCCAACGGTCACACACCCGTAATTTAGGTTTCAGAATATTACCTAACCCACCTTGCACTAAACCGTAATGGAAGGGTGAAAAGGGTACAGTATATAGGGACTAACAGTATGGTTTAGCCAAAGAATGCACCACAATGCGTGGTTCATTGATGGGTATATAGTTCAAGATTCGGTTTTGACAGACGGCATATCCCTTCGTTATAGTAATGATTTATACACTGCATTCGATTTTACAAAATTTATCTCTAACCAAGAGCTATAATTGTACTTGTAAAAGGATTCCAAGATTCTTAATTGCGTAATTGTAATTGTACAGTGTGTGCTTATTTATGATAATACAGATGAAGGGAACAGTGTGTGTTTGGAAAGTTGATCTTGTTACTTCTAAGTTTAAGCTCCCGAAAAATCTGAACCCAGTCCCAAGCCTGTCTAATCTTTAGGATCACAACACCCCTTGAATTACTGGGTGCCCACTGAAAGATGTTTACTGCCAAGGGCAAGTTTAAGGTGGTGTTCCCCGCCCAAAGGTGACACACCTTCTGAATCCTAGCATCCACTGAGGGAAGACGGGTGGTCCCGGGCCCAACGGTCACACACCCGTAATTTAGGTTTCAGAACATTACATTATTAACCCTGCACTAAACCGTAATGGAAGGGTGAAAGGGGTACAGTATATAGCGAGTAACACTATGGTTTAGCCAAGGAATGCACCACAATGCGTGGTTCATTGATGGGTATATAGTTCAAGATTCGGTTTTGACAGACGGCATATCCCTTCGTTATAGTAATGATTTATACAACTGCATTCGATTTTACAAAATTTATCTGTAACTAAGAGCTATTATTGTATTTGTAAAAGGATTCCAAGATTCTTAATTGCGTAATTGTAATAGTACAGTGTGTGCTTATTTATGATAATACAGATGAAGGAAATTTTGTGTGTTTGAAAAGTTGATCTTGTTATTTTTATGTTTAAGCTCCCGAAAAATCTTAACCCAGTCGCACGTCTGTCTAATCTTTAGGACCACGACACCCCTTGAATTACTGGGTGCCCACTGAAAGATGGTTTACTGCCAAGGGCAAGTTTTAGGTGGTGTTCCCCGCCCAAAGGTGACACACCTTCTGAATCCTAGCATCCACTGAGGGAAGACGGGTGGTCCCGGCCCCAACGGTCACACGCCCGTAATTTAGGTTTCAGAATACTACCTAACCCACCTTGCACTAAACCGTAATGGAAGGGTGAAAAGGGTACAGTATATAGGGACTAACAGTATGGTTTAGCCAAAGAATGCACCACAATGCGTGGTTCATTGATGGGTATATAGTTCAAGATTCGGTTTTGACATACGGCATATCCCTTCGTTATAGTAATGATTTATACACTGCTTTCGATTTTACAAAATTTATCTCTAATCAAGAGCTATAATTGTACTTGTAAAAGGATTCCAAGATTCTTAATTGCGTAATTGTAATTGTACAGTGTGTGCTTATTTATGATAATACAGATGAAGGGAACAGTGTGTGTTTGGAAAGTTGATCTTGTTACTTCTAAGTTTAAGCTCCCGAAAAATCTGAACCCAGTCCCAAGCCTGTTTAATCTTTAGGATCACGACACCCATTGAATTACTGGGTGCCCACTGAAAGATGGTTTACTGCCATGGCCAAGTTTAAGGTGGTGTTCCCCGCCCAAAGGTGACACACCTTCTGAATCCTAGCATCCACTGAGGGAAGACGGGTGGTCCCGGGCCCAACGGTCACACACCCGTAATTTAGGTTTCAGAATATTACCTTACCCACCTGGCACTATACCGTAATGGAAGGGTGAAAAGGGTACGGTATATAGGGACTAACAGTATGGTTTAGCCAAAGAATGCACCACAATTCGTGGTTCATTGATGGGTATATAGTTCAAGATTCGGTTTTGACAGACGGCATATCCCTTCGTTATAGTAATGATTTATACACTGCATTCGATTTTACAAAATTTATCGGTAACCAAGAGCTATTATTGTACTTGTAAAAGGATTCCAAGATTGTTAATTGCGTAATTGTAATAGTACAGTGTGTGCTTATTTATGATAATACAGATGAAGGAAATTTTGTGCGTTTGAAAAGTTGATCTTGTTAGTTCTAAGTTTAAGCTCCCGAGAAAACTTAACCCAGTCGCAAGTCTGTCTAATCTTTAGGATCACAACACCCATTGAATTACTGGGTGACCATTGAAAGATGGTTTACTGCCAAGGGCAAGTTTAAGGTGGTGTTCCCCGCCCAAAGGTGACACACCTTCTGAATCCTAGCATCCACTGAGGGAAGACGGGTGGTCCCGCCCCCAACGGTCACACATCCGTAATTTACGTTTCAGAACATTACCTTATTAACCCTGCACTAAACCGTAATTGAAGGGTGAAAGGGGTACAGTATATAGGGACTAACAGTATGGTTTAGCCAAAGAATGCACCACACGGCGTGGTTCATTGATGGGTATATAGATTCAGATTCGGTTCCGACAGACTGCATATCCTTTCCTTATAGTAATGATTTAACCACTGCATTCGATTTTACAAAGTTTATCTGTAACCAAGAGCTATAATTGTACTTGTAAAAGGATTTCAAGATTCTTAAATGCGTAACTGTAATAGTACAGTGTGTGCTTATTTATGATAATACAGATGAAGGAAATTTTGTGGGTTTGAAAAGTTGATCTTGTTATTTCTAAGATTAAGCTCCAGAAAAATCTAAACCCAGTCCCTAGCCTGGCCAATATTTAGGATCACAACACCCCTTGAATTACAGGGTGCCCATTAATTAAAGATGGTTTACTGCCAAGGGCAAGTTTAAGGTGGTGTTCCCCGCCCAAAGGTGACACACCTTCTGAATCCTAGCATCCACTGAGGGAAGACGGGTGGTCCCGGGCCCAACGGTCACACACCCGTAATTTAGGTTTCAGAATATTACCTTACCCACCTTGCACTAAACCGTAATGGAATGGTGAAAAGGGTACAGTATATAGGGACTAACAGTATGGTTTAGCCAAAGAATGCACCACAATGCGTGGTTCATTGATGAGTATATAGTTCAAGATTCGGTTTTGACAGACGGTATATCCCTTCGTTATAGTAATGATTTATACACTGCATTCGATTTTACAAAATTTATCTCTAACCAAGAGCTATTATTGTACTTGTAAAAGGATTCCAAGATTGTTAATTGCGTAATTGTAATAGTACAGTGTGTGCTTATTTATGATAATACAGATGAAGGAAATTTTGTGGGTTTGAAAAGTTGATCTTGTTATTTCTAAGTTTAAGCTCCCGAAAAATCTTAACCCAGTCGCAAGTCTGTCTAATCTTTAGGATCACGATACCCCTTGAATTACTGGGTGCCCATTGAAAGATGGTTTACTGCCAAGGGCAAGTTTAAGGTGGTGTTCCCCGCCCAAAGGTGACACACCTTCTGAATCCTAGCAACCACTGAGGGAAGACGGGTGGTCCCGGCCCCAACGGTCACACACCCGTAATTTAGGTTTCAGAACGTTACCTTATTAACCCTGCACTAAGCCGTAATTGGAGCGTGAAAGGGTTAAAGTATATCGGAACTAACAGTATGGTTTAGCCAAAGAATGCAACACACTGCGTGGTTCAATGATGAGTGTATATATATTTCAGATTCGGTTTCCACAGACTGAATAAACCTTCCTTACAGTAATGTTTCATACACTTTATTCGCTTTTACAACGTTAAGTGACGTGCCTGTAAGTAAATATACCTAATCCCATCACGAACAGATTTACTGAATGCCTCGTAGAAGGCGTGTTTATTGTCAAACATGAACCAAGTATTAGGGCACTCTACAAGTGCGATAATTCACTGAGGTACCTGTAGGAAATTATACACAACCCAATGTCGTGAGATCAGAACTCACCACGCGCCCTTCCGCGTAAGACAGGAACACACGGATTGAAAGAGAAATTCAGGGTAAATACCCGTACCCTTCCGTGTAAGTCGGGAATAGACGATATGCATCGGATATGCAGATTAAGCCTTCCCGTAAGAAACAATCACCAGAAAACTGTGTTGCAAAATTAGTACAGGTACAAGTCATTTAGCTGAACACTGTAAGAAGAAAATATTACCCATTCATGAACTTACCTAGATCACTGTTAATGAAAACAAATATAGCTATGTATCAACCCATTGTGGATTTTCGATGACTGCTGATAGGGTTAGTGTAAATACCCAATCAGGCCACGTGCTAAATAAGGGAAGGTTTGAATTTTCAACCTAGAAAAACGCAGGACCATAACTATTGGTACGGGACGAAAATTATTCCAGTAGCCATCATAGGGACCACAGTGGCGTGGCTGTGTGTCCAGATGTCATCCCCCGACGAACTTTGACTCACAGGGTCCAGATCTGAGCATGAAGCTCACCTATGTTGTAAAGATAGAAATTTAACATGAATATCACCAACCCTGTGGTTCTTTAACATTGTAAATGAGCCATATAATTGGTAGAATATCTCACAAACCAACCGATGCAAAGGGCGAGGGACTATTATTAATTACAGTCGCTACTGAATTAGTACAATACAGAACAACACTGGAAGGGAACCGAACTGCATGGTCAGATTTACAGTAATACATCAGGATTAAGGGGTACACTTGGTCCTATACCATGATAAATAAAAACATGGGAAACACTCCGGTGGTTTCCGGGGATCACGACAACAACACTGTCCCATGAAGTAAAGGAATGGATGGTCGGAAGCACATAAAACACGGGCAGAAGGGCACGACGGTTTGTCGAGGCGGTCGTAGCAGGCGACTAGTGGATTCCTTGTTCATGGGAAAAGGCGAAGCCAGATATTACCCTGGAGGAACACGGTTTGAGAAACTGTAAACTCTCATATGGTTGGAGACTAATGCTCAACCAAGAAAGTCACGAAATTAAGCGGATTATACTTGCCTTGGTGTTCAGTGATATGACAAATATTTTTCCGTTAAAGTACTCGTGTAGTCGGACTTGCATTCTCATTCAGATCTCTACTGGGAGCCAGGAAGAAAGCAGTTAAGACAGCCAACTTGTCATTAGTACGGCCAGGTATGAAGAAGGACGTAGAGAAATTTATACGTTCTTGTCCTTCCTGTCAGAAGAACAAAATCGTAGGGCCAGCGGTTAAGGCACCTCTAACGGTGACAGATACTCCTACCACTGTGTTTGAAAAAGTGGCAATGAACGTGGTAGGCCCAATACCAGTAACAGAAATTTCTAATCGCTTTATTCTCACCTGCTAATATGTGTTATCTAAATATTTAATAGCTATTCCGATCCCTAACCAAGAAGCTGAAACTATAGCTAGGGCACTAGTAATGAACGTAGGCAGTGTTTTTGGAATTCCTAACATTATATTAACCGACATGGGTAGTAATTTTATGAGCCAAACATTGAAGAAAATGTGCAGAATGTTAAAAATAGAGAAAGTACACACAACTGCGTTTCATCCACAATCTAATGGTAGTATAGAACGAGCACATCGCATGCTAGTAGAGTATTTAAGGCATTATACATGCGCGGAGCAGAATGATTGGGATAAGTACCTCCATACTGCTACATTTATGAACACCACTCCACACACAAACACAGGGTTCACTCCCTATGAACTAAATTTTTGGTCGTAAGGCAAATATTCCTGGTGTACTAGAGCGAAAACCAGAAGCTACTTATAATGAGTGTCAGAATGTAATTGAAGAACTAACTAGGTTATAAGAAAACCATGAAATAGCTCGGAAAACCCTTATTAGTAGCAAACAGAGATAAAAGGAAAATTATGAGAAAAAAACTACATGAGGTAACTTTTCAGATAAAAGATAAGGTACTCCTTAGAGATGAGACTCTACGCCGAGGTCGTAGTTCTAAATTTTCACAGCCATATCGAGGCGCTCACAAAGTGGAAAAGGTAGATTGTGTAAATTGCTTGCTGAGAATTAAGAATACGGGCAATCTCGTAAAAGTCCACAAAAATCGACTTAAATTGTTCATTAGTTAGATCACATCCTGAAGAACTATTGGCCCTTATTTCGGCCACGGTAGACCACACCCCCTTCTACCCCAATGGCTTTTTTGGATCTATCGAAGGTTGCTGGTAGAGTTATATGAAATACTCAGCCAAATCTCATGCTAAATTTCCAGGGGAGTATAGAAATTCATCCTATGTCAAAAAGGACCTAGAATATCGGTGCGTAGGACGCAACGCGCGTAACTGGCCAGCACCTTTCGTAAAAGAGTCATGAGAGGCGAGGACGTGACTCATATGTACTCTCGCAACTTAGGGTATATTCTACCCTGTAATATATTATAGATTCCCGTTCTCTAAATGAACAGCTAAAATCTTACGCATAATATTGTTAAAGCAACTTAGCAGTGACCACCCTTTTTGAACACCCTATATAAGGATACGTAACAATTCTGTAACACATGCCACATAATAACTTGTAGTAAGCAAACTAGCGAAAATACCACACTTGAATGAATGAGTGACCTTTAAGATAAGAAAGCACTACAGCTGTGTTAGTAAACAGCGCAAGTAGATAAGACTTCACAGGCGAAACAAGGTCTGTGCGAGCCAGACCGGACACCCAAGTATACACGTTACCGAAACCATAAAACTCAAAGGTACCTCGTCCTTAGTTTGAAAGGGACGGGATGACTTTGAACGAAACCTTCCTCGCCCGTATCTGTAAGAGGGGCGAGATGTGTCGTATCGCTGATCAGGCACTCCCGCATGTCATAATTCGTGAGCAAGCGGTTCGAAAATAAATTCGAACCGCGACCTCACAATGCAGAAATAAAAGTAGAGATAAGAAATTTTGAGTCAGAAAATGAAATAGAACTTAAGGTATCAAGATGAAATATTTATATGTGTAAGAAAATGAGATTGAAATATACATTGGGAATTATTAAGATGCAGTTCTGAGCAGTAGAAGCTTTCAGGCAGTGGTGAAATGTTTGAACAAACACAGGATATTGGTCATTCCTTATCACAGTATGTAAATGGTTAAAGGAATGACAGAGCACAGCTTGAACCGCACGTAGTACAGGGAAAATTCCGAGGTTCGACCTTCTGGAACAATTGAGAAGGTTGAGAATTCCCTCAGGGAAGGGATGCTGCCAGCCAATGAGAATAAGACAAATCAGAAATATACAGGGTTCAAAGTTCGGCTGAGCATAGCAACAGCGAAATACAGAATTAACTTAAGGGAGAACTCAGAGAGGTGATCAGTTAGTTCATAGCTCACAGTCAGAAGAGGTTGTTGGGAAGTTAAGCTGGAAGTCTGGTGGGGACAATAAGTCGATCAGGTCGCGAATAGAACTTTAGAAAAGTTCAACTCAGAATTACCAGCATTGGTAATATTGATTGTAGACGTTGTGCCAATAAGTTTAAACACTCCAGTAATAGAGTGTTAGGGTAAAGGAACACACCAGCAAAATTATAATTCAGCTAAATCAAACGGGAAGTCATTAAGTATATATGCGACCAGGGAAACGTACAGGTATATTGATCGGCAATTGAAACATTTAAGCCTTACCGCTAGAAAGACTTAAATTACAGGGAGAGTGGTAAAAGCTACTGACTGTTCATTATTACGGATGAAGGTCTCTGGAGGAGCCCAGTTAATATTCACTCAACTACTCGGAGGAACTCAAGGGAAATCATAATTCTGGAGGCTCAGAGGAGCCCACCATAGAGTCGAGCAGGCAAACGAACTGTACGAGATTTTGACCACATAGTTGGGAAGAAGTAACCACGGAGCGGCAGGTTCCATTATACGTCGTGAGGTCAACACTAGGGAGTCACAAGGACAGTAACACAGATACTTTTCAGAACTGCATCTCTTGGGTATTGTGAAGGGAACCAGATACCTGCGTGTGATAAATTGTGATAGTGAAATTCAGGCTTCAAGAGAGAAGACGTCGTGGAAGACTTCATCCTCTCGGAAGATAAGTATTATCTGGTAATAGATGAACTAATTAGGGAACCAAGGACTTATTAGCCAGACGAGATTGTTGAGTAGAATAGGTAGTTCCCTAAACTCAAGATCAAAGTAACATCCAAGAATTGTATATAATTGTACAGTTAATTAATTTGGGCAATTTAATATAATAATTCTTGGCATTAGCCACCTTAACTTGGTGTTATCATTGTAGAGTATAGTGCATTTTATAACACTTTCCAGTCCCCAGCTTGCCATATCCTTAGGATATGACAAGTGGACTTAAAAATTCTGGTGTCAGTTGTGGGGTAAATGCACTAATTAAACTACACTTTACTGCAAAAGTGATTGCCCATAGGTTAATAAGTTTTTAGCTGAAAATTGATTCTCTTGCTAACTGTTTCAGAGGTCTTAAAATTTGTTCGAGTAACAAGTCTCACATAGCTGGAAAGGAGGGGAAGAACCTTGTACGTGCACTGAGAGGTAGTTGGTGAATACGCACAAAGAGGAGAGCCCAATTCCAGAAGTCAGCAATCAACAGTAGGGTAAGTTGAAGCCACATTTGTAAAATGGAAGGGTCAGTTAGATCGGCACCTAGCCAAATCAGTGATCATGATGAATTAGTGCATGTAGAGCAATATATGTCAGTGACTGAGGCTTTACGTATAATAAATACACAATTTGATGGTTCACAACCCCATAGATTGAGGGAATTTTGCGAAACAGTAGAGACAGCATTAGAGGTTGTGAGGCCAGATAAACGAGGTCTGTTCTATAAACTAATTCTAACAAAACTTACTAAGGAAGCCCGAAGTAAATTATTAGTACGGTCAGACGTACGAACATGGCCAGAAATTAAGGCCGCATTAGAGGAATACTATTGCGAACGTAGAACAGTAGACTTTTATGCATGTCAGCTATTTGCAGCCAAACAACAGCCCGGGGAGTCCATATCACAATGGTCTCATAGAATAGATAAAATCGGAACCAATGTTCGAGACGCAGCGACAGAAGACGAGTCCCGAACAGTAGGAGAAAATCAAGCCAAATTTATTAGGCGATTAATTAAAGCTAGCTTTGTACAAGGGTTACGGGATGAGAGAATTCAGAATTTAATAAAGAGTAGGTACGCCCAGACAGTGGAACAAGCTATCGATATAGCTATGGAAGAAGAGACCGCAATAATCTCTCAAAAGCTAAACAGCAAATAATGGGGTCGAAGGCTCTACAAGCGGGTATAAGCCACCCTCGGGAAATAGAAACCCAACTACTACTAATGCTAAGTCCTCAGGACATAGGCCTTATAGGAAGGCTAATGTAAGAGTGGTGTGCTTTAATTGTAATCGCGAAGGACACGTAGCCAGGGACTGTACGGCTGCCAAACCGAAAAAAAGGGCCCTCAAGTTTGCAGATATTGTAAGAAACCGGGTCATGCATCGGAGAAATGTAGGTCCAGGCGTACGGAAAGTACAAGCAGTCCACATGAAATAAAGGTGTGTAGAATAGTTAGGTGCTATAATTGTAATAAAATGGGGCACGTGCAATCAGAATGCTGGGAAGAGTTCCGCCAGCTGGATGCACGAAAATGGTTTATATGTGGGCGAAAAGGACGTAGACAGCGTACCTGTTGGTTTCGTGAAAAGGAGAAAGGCCTCCTACGAACCAAAGTGCGCAGAGCCGATCGCGAGCTAAAGGAAAGCCGCCGGCTCGAGCGGGAAATGGCTCCCAGTGGAGAGAGAGGGACCAGCCCTCCAAAGTTTTAAACGGGTTCGGGACCGTGACTCAGGGCAAGATCACGGGTCCCGCACAACGTCCAGCCCACGTAAAATAAGAGAAGTAGGTAAGGAAAATAGAAGGCCTGACCGAACACAGCACTGTCAAGGACAGAGCCGTGTAGAGCATGATCGCTTGGGTTCGATCCTAGTCTATGCCAAAGAGAGGAAAAGGCCCTTTCGATTTTTAATCGATTCTGGAGCAGATGTAAGCCTCCTAAAGGAGCATACCGTGCCAAAAAAGAGATTTATCATAGGAAGCCAGGGTTAGAACTGGCCGGGATTACAGGACGAAGTTCGCGCACCAGAGGGTGTGCTACTTTACAAATAGGGGAATATTACCCCGAGTTCTACATTGTAGGAGATGACTTCAGGCTATCTGTTGACGGATTAATAGATAGAGACCTATTACAAGACAGTATTATCAATTTCAAGGAAGGGTACGTTGAAATTTTCGAACAGAAATATCCTATGGGACTAAGCGTCCAGGAAGTCTGTCACGTTCGCGTAATAAGTGAAAACTCTCAGAATGAAACTGAAGGCACTGTAGAAATTGGGCTGAGAGACTCCAAAAGTCTACTACAATGCCTATTGGACACAGGAAGTCCAATATCTCTTTTAAAGGATCAGTTCGTGCCTCCTAAGACAGAAGTAGTTTCGCACTTGACCTTTTGATAGAGGAAAACTTTAATGAATTTCATGTAGTTCACAATGGAGTACCATTCCAATATGATGCGATTATAGGGCGAAATGTACTCCATAACAGTATATTAAATTATAAAACGGGATGTGCTGAGATAAATGGAGTGCAATACTGTATAACTAAGAGGACCCCTCAGGGTCAAGTTATCAACCTCCAACCAAGGACAGAAACAATAGTATCGGTAAATACTGATAAAGCGCTGGCAGAGGAAATAATAGATAAGGAAGAACTACTGCCAGGGGTGTATCTTGCTAGTTGTGTGACACGAGCACCCAATCGCAGAGCTATAGTGAGTATCTTAAATACTCGAGATACCGAAGTGACATTTGATAGCCCGCTAATAAATATCCACCAAGTACAGTGGAACGAAGCCCCTAATCAAGCGGAAGTGCGCACAGTACAACAAGTATCGCAGCAGGCGCAGCAACATGAAAATAAGTCTCGTGAACAAAGGCTCATAGAGCAATTACGGGTAGATCATTTAACTCCCAGGGATAGAGAAAATCTGTATGCGATTTGCGCCGAATATAGATATAAAGGAGAATCAACCTCCTATAAATGTGAGGCCTTATAGAATTCCCGAAGCACTGAAAAACGAAGTGCAGAAACAGTTGGATAAGATGTTGCAGGATGAGATAATCACTTCCAGCACTAGTCCCTGGAGTGCCCCACTGTTAATTCTACCAAAGAAAATGGACGCCTCAGGGAAGCAGAAATTTAGGATTTGCCTGGATTATAGAAAATTGAATGATGTAACAATAGGGTCCGCGTACCCCATTCCCTTAATCACTGAGCTATTAGACGCACTAGGGAAAGCGCGCTATTTTTCGACCATGGACCTCGCGTCCGGTTATCACCAAGTGCTAGTACGTCCCGAAGACCGTGAAAAGACGGTATTCTCAGCCTTAGGGCGCCACTATCAGTATGTCAGAATGCCCATGGGGTTGCGCAATGCCCCAAGCACCTTCGTCAGAATGATGAATACAGCCATGGCAGGCTTATTAGGAGTTAAAGTGCTGGTTTATCTGGATGATATTCTTATATACCGGTACTCGAGTTCGATGGAAGAGCACCATCAAAGACTCAAGAGAGGTTTTCCAGAAACTCAGGGAACACAACCTAAAGTTACAGCCCGACAAGTGCGAATTTTTGCGCACGGAAGTAGCATTTTTAGGGCATGTAGTGATGAAGGACGGTGTTAAGCCAGATGAGCGAAAAGTGGAAGCGGTGAGGAACTTTCTTAGGCCCACCACCACTAAACAGCTCAAGGGATTTTTGGGATTAAGCGGCTATTACCGCAGATTTATACCAGAGTATAGTAAAATCGCGAAGCCGCTGTATGAGCTCTTGAAGAGTAATGTCCCTTACGTGTGGACCGATATACAAGAGACGGCATTCTGTATATTAAAGCAGAAGCTAACAGAGCAACCATTGTTGCAGTATCCCGACTTTACGAAACCATTTATTCTAACTACGGATGCAAGCGGAGAAGCAGTCGGTGCTGTACTCTAACAAGGAGAGTTAGGAAAAGACTTGCCAGTAGCTTATACAAGTCGAACACTGAACAACGCAGAGAAAAATTACTCTAACAGAAAAGGAGCTATTAGCCATTGTATGGGCAGTTAAATATTTCAGACCTTATCTGCTAGGCAGACACTTCACATTGATTACGGACCACAAACCGCTGAAGTAGGTATTCAATGTTCAGGACCCATCTTCACGACTGATCAGGTTCAGGTTGAAATTAGCAGAATACGATTTTACAATCGTATATAAAATGGGAAAAACTAATAAGAACGCAAATGCGTTAAGCAGAAACCCAGTAGAGTCGGAAGGAATAGACAAGACGGAACCTGAGACAGCGGTACGAGTAGTAGGCGCTGAAGGCCAAGAAGCCGTATTAACAGGTGAAGAGGAAGGAAACTCTAGTAGGGGTGACCTCGAGGACGCGCAAGCAGAGAGGTTAGACGAGAATCGAAACCGAAATCCCAGCCCCGTAAATGCTGAGTCAGAGGGAGCTGAGGACCAGGAGCAGGAGAGTTCACCTGAAGTAGAAGTTCAGAACCTCACTGAGGAAGAGAAGCAGAACATTCTACGGGAAGCGCATTGTTCACTTGTGGGTGGACATCAGGGCATGACTAGAACGTTAGCCCGAATCAAAGAAATTGTCCAATGGCCAGGTATGAAGAAGGACATAGAGAAATTTATACGTTCTTGTCCTTCCTGTCAGAAGAACAAAATCGTAGGCCCAGCAGTTAAAGCTCCTCTGCAGGTGACCGATACTCCCAAGACTGGGTTTGAAAAGGTGGCAATGGACGTGGTAGGCCCACTCCCAGTAACCGAGAATTCTAATCGCTTTATTCTCACTTGCCAAGATCTGTTATCTAAATATTTGATAGCTATTCCGATCCCTAATCAAGAGGCGGAAACTATAGCTAGGGCACTAGTAATGAACGTAATCAGTATTTTTGGGATTCCTAATATTATACTAACCGATATGGGTAGTAATTTTATGAGCCAAACATTCAAGAAAATGTGCAGATTGTTAAAAATAGAGAAGGTGCACACTACTGCTTTTCATCCACAATCCAATGGTAGTATGGAGAGAGCGCATCGTACGCTAGTGGAGTATTTAAGGCATTATATATGCTCAGAGCAGAATGATTGGGATAAGTATCTCCCCACTGCTACATTTGTGTACAATACTACTCCACATACGAACACAGGGTTCACGCCCTATGAGCTAATTTTTGGCCGTAAGGCAAATATTCCTGGTATACTACAACGAAAACCAGAAGCCACCTATAATGAATATCAGAATGTAGTTGAAGAGCTAACGCACAGGTTACAGCAAAACCAGGAAATTGCTAGGAAAACCCTTATTAGTAGCAAACAGAGAGAGAAAGAAATTTATGATAAAAAGTCACATGAAATAACCTTTCAGGTAGCAGACAAGGTACCCCTTAGAGATGAAACTCTACGCCGAGGTCGTAGCTCTAAATTTTCACAGCCTTATCGAGGCCCTTACACTGTGGAAATGGTAGACGGAGTGAATTGCTTGATAAAAGTTAACAATAAGGGCAATCTTATAAAAGTCCACAAAAACCGACTTAAACTTTTTATTAATTGACCCGCATCTTAAAGGACTATTGGCCCTTATTTTGGCCACGGTAGACCACACCCCCTTCTACCTCAATGGCTTTTTGGATCTATCGAAGGTTGGTGGTAGAAATGAAATACTCAGCCAAACCATCGTGCTAAATTTCCAGGGGAGTATAGAAATTCGACCTAAATCAAAAAGGGCCTAGAATATCGGTGCGCAGGACGCAGTGCGCGTAACTGGACAGCATCTTTCAGTAAAGAGTCATGAGCGGCGAGGACATGACTCATACGTATTCTCGCAACTTAGGGTATGGTTTACCCTACCATATATCATAGAACACTATAATATGACTGACAAATGTCATACACACCAAGCCTGATGGTATGTCAAAGCAAAATAGAAGTGACCACTCTTTAGTGAACATCCTGTACCAGGACACGTAACAATATGTAATACATACTACGTAATCGTAATGCATAATCCTAGCGAAGGTACCACACTGAATGAATGAGTGACCTTAAGATAAGACAGCACCACATCTGTACTAGCAAACAGTGAAAGTAGATAAGACCTCACAAGCGAAGCAAGACATGGGCGAGTCAAACCAGACACCAAAATATACACAATACTTACAGTAGAAGTCGCACAAGTACCTCGTCCTTAGTTTATAAAGGGACGGGAAGAAGTATTAACGGAACCTTCCTCGCCCGTAGCAGTTAGAAGGGCGAGATGAAACTCATATAAAATCACATAGTACATACAGAACTACTAATTACTCAATCATAAACCATTTATTCCAAAATACAACAGAACCCAGTAGCAATGAGCAGCAAGGTACTTGAGGATACCACAAGGATCCAGAACTGGGTCCTGACACACAAACCATAGTCTTATGGTACGTTTCATAACAGTAGGAATTCATAGCGACTGTCACTCAGAGAACAAATTTGTGTCGGAGCAGCATTTCTAAGTAGTAACAACGCTCTGAACAACGACTCGTAAGGTAAAATTCTGATACTTAAATTTACGGTGATGTTACCCTTGGGCCGGAACAGCCGTCTTCCTTCTAGGATGTTGAGTATCAGGAGGTGAACTAGTCAGGGGCCGCTAGCCACCACCTTAGAGAGCCACTCATTACAACCATCTTAAACTGTAAACTGCTTAAAGGTGTACCCTAAGTCCTATATCGGACACTGTAAGATATAAGCAGGAATGTCCACACCAGAAGTTACATGTATCCACCTGACCACGAGACTCCTTAGTGTCATTTCTTCAATTTTACGGACAAGAGCACAGTAATGGTTACTCGCGCAAGGCACTCTTCCGTGACCATGGGTCACCCTCGTAAAATAATATTAGGACCCACCTTGAGAAAACTGCTTAAAAATATACCCTAAGGGCCAAAAGGCCGACCCCAAAGGACATTAATACATACACTACACTCCCTATCACAGGAAAGTGAGGCAATTTAAATTCAATCGCATTTAAAAAGACTACTGTGCACATGTACTATTCACAAACGTTACAACGTAGTGATGTACATTTTCTTTCTTACAGGTCACTCTCACTGAACAAGAGGGTGCAGCTAACTGCGAAGGCGACCCACCTTCTAATCGTCATACCAGTAGTATTAATGTACCACATAATTATGGTCAGTACACTAGACTATCAAGTCGTCCCTTATGAAAAGACTCCAGGCATTTATTTTAAAGACCAAGGAGTAATACAACTTACTACTACTGAATGGAAATTAGTTACATACGTAAACTTAACGAAGCTCCACACAACACTTACCATTGTTCGAAAGAATATTCAGAAAACACAAACACTATGTTACAGACTACCACAAACATTAAACAACACTTGTCAACGTGAAGTTCAACTAAAATTAATTAGACTACAAAAGATTCAAAATCTCAAAAATATAATTAAACAATTTTCTAGAGGACAAAATCAGAGAACCAAGAGAGGTCTATTCAATTTTATTGGCACGCTATCCAAGTCATTGTTTGGAACAATGGATCAAAATGATGCTGATTTTTATCAGGATAAAATATCCGAATTAGAGAAAGAACAAATATCCATGATTAAAATTGCGAAAGACCAAATGTTGGTCGTACATTCGACTCTCCAATCCATGAATAGTACACTGTATGACGTCACTAACAATGAACTAAAACTTAGTCAAAATTTAGAGCAAATTAAAAGTTTTATAAAAAATGAAACCGAACAGTTAGAACAAGCATACAACCATCTCAACATAGAGGTTAACATTAATCAACATTTAATAGAAATTGAGGACTTGTTAGTCCAACTACGTGAACAATATAATGTAATAACTTCAGCCCTTACATATGCTCAACTAGGAATTATTCACGTTCAGATATTAAGCCCCACAGAAATAGTTAAGGCCTATAAAAAGGCATTAGGACAACTCCCTCAGAAGATGACCCTACCATTTGAGTTGGGCACAACTCACGAGTATTTAATATATAAGATAGCCAAATTACAAGCTATCATTAATCAAGATGTCTTAGTGTATGTGCTAACAACTCCTCTCAGTGACGAAAAGAACTTCAAGGTTTACAAGATTCTTCCTTTCCCCACACCAGTGGCAAATGAAAATCACCAATATGTAATAATAAGACCGACCTCAGAATTTATTATGATAAGTGAAGAACAACAGCTGTATACTTATTTATCTAAGGAACAAATGCTCAAATGAAAGGAAATTGCTGATGACAAAAATGCATGTCCACTAGACTTTCCTTTAAAAATTACTCATGGAGAAAATGATTGTATTTTAACTTTATTAACTGGTACTAGCTCCATACCATTAAACTGTCCTAAGGATATAGTGCAAGTACAGCGGTCTTTTTGGATGTCAATTAGTAGAAATAAATATATTTATGTAGCTACAGAACCAACTAAATTAACCATGGTATGTCAAGACACAAGTGATGTAACAATAAAAGGAGTAGGTATTCTTACCTTTTATGAAACTTGCACTGCCTACGGGCCAAATATAAAACTAAAATCCTCAAATCAGGTGAATACTACTAACAAAAAGGACATAGTTCCTGATATCTTTTTAACATATGATTGTTGTGAGCATTTGAATGTAAACTTCAAATTACCAGATTTAGATTTAAAGGAAACTCCCTTACGTAATATACTAGTACATGAAAGTGAACTCAAATATACAAGTAGGAAGGTAGAAGATTTAGAAAAACTAATTACTGAAAAAGAAAAGGAAGTGAAATTTAATCATTTGTATTCACATTTCAATGTCTACAAGATTATAGTGTGGATAGTTATAGCCATAATAATACTAATAGGAATTTTCACCTTTTGTAAACGTTGTCCTTGTTATTTAGGTCCAACATATAAAAAATGTTGGAAAGATACCTTGGGGTGTTGTACTGAAATTTGTCTCACACGAAAGATTATAAATGAAAGTAAAGTTAAAGCTAAAAGTTCAGATGATGACTTAGTAGTACACTTGGATAGAAGTAGACCTGTCACAGGTCGTGTCAGTATTCATGAAGTGGAAAGTGAAGATGATACTATTAGTCAGGTGCAATCACCCCTAGGTAGAAAGTCATGCACAAGAGCATAAGAGTAAAATTAAAAATGATTATTAAGAAGGGAGTTTAGGAACCTCTCAGGGAAACATAAAAGAGTATCCTATAAGTAGAGTCCTTACAAATAAGTATCAAAGAGAAGTGCCTGCGTCATGTGGACGAACACACTTCTTTTTCGAAGGGGGAGGTGTCGTATCGCTGATCAGGCACTCCCGCATGTCATAATGCGTGAGCAAGCGGTTCGAAAATAAATACGAACCGCGACCTCACAATGCAGAAATAAAAGTAGAGGTAAGAAATTTTGAGTCAGAAAATGAAATAGAACTTAAGGCATCAAGAGGAAATAATTGTATGTGTAAGAAAATGAGATTGAAATATACATTGGGAATTATTAAGGAGATGCAGTTCTGAGCAGTAGAAGCTTTCAGGCAGTGGTGAAATGTTTGAACAAACACAGGATATTGGTCATTCCTTATCACAGTATGTAAATGGTTAAAGGAATGACAGAGCACAGCTTGAACCGCACGTAGTACAGGGAAAATTCCGAGGTTCGACCTTCTGGAACAATTGAGAAGGTTGAGAATTCCCTCAGGGAAGGGATGCTGCCAGCCAATGAGAATAAGACGAATCAGAAATATACAGGGTTCAAAGTTCGGCTGAGCATAGCAACAGCGAAATACAGAATTAACTTAAGGGAGAACTCAGAGAGGTGATCAGTTAGTTCATAGCTCACAGTCAGAAGAGGTTGTTGGGAAGTTAAGCTGGAAGTCTGGTGGGGACAATAAGCCGATCAGGTCGCGAATAGAACTTTAGAAAAGTTCAACTCAGAATTACCAGCATTGGTAATATTGATTGTAGACGTTGTGCCAATAAGTTTAAACACTCCAGTAATAGTGTGTTAGTGTAAAGGAACACACCAGCAAACTTATAATTCAGCTAAATCAAACGGGAAGTCATTAAGTATATTTGCGACCAGGGAAACGTACAGGTATATTGATCGGCAATTGAAACATTTAAGCCTTACCGCTAGAAAGGACTTAAATTACAGGGAGAGTGGTAAAAGCTACTGACTGTTCATTATTACGGATGAAGGTCTCTGGAGGAGCCCAGTTAATATTCACTCCACTACTCGGAGGAACTCAAGGGAAATCATAATTCTGGAGGCTCAGAGGAGCCCACCATAGAGTCGAGCAGGCAAACGAACTGTACGAGATTTTGACCACATAGTTGGGAAGAAGTAACCACGGAGCGGCAGGTTCCATTATACGTCGTGAGGTCAACACTAGGGAGTCACAAGGACAGTAACACAGATACTTTTCAGAACTGCATCTCTTGGGTATTGTGAAGGGAACCAGATACCTGCGTGTGATAAATTGTGATAGTGAAATTCAGGCTTCAAGAGAGAAGACGTCGTGGAAGAATTCATCCTCTCGGAGATAAGTATTATCTGGTAATAGATGAACTAATTAGGGAACCAAGGACTTATTAGCCAGACGAGATTGTTGAGTAGAATAGGTAGTTCCCTAAACTTAAGATCAAAGTAACATCCAAGAATTGTATATAATTGTACAGTGAATTAATTTGGGCAATTTAATATAATAATTCTTGGCATTAGCCACCTTAACTTGGTGTTATCATTGTAGAGTATAGTGCATTTTATAACCCTTTCCAGTCCCCAGCTTGCCATATCCTTAGGATATGACAAGTGGACTTAAAAATTCTGGTGTCAGTTGTGGGGTAAATGCACTAATTAAACTACACTTTACTGCAAAAGTGATTGCCCATAGGTTAATAAGTTTTTAGCTGAAAATTGATTCTCTTGCTAACTGTTTCAGAGGTCTTAAAATTTGTTCGAGTAACAAGTCTCACATAGCTGGAAAGGAGGGGAAGAACCTTGTACGTGCACTGAGAGGTAGTTGGTGAATACGCACAAAGAGGAGAGCCCAATTCCAGAAGTCAGCAATCAACAGTAGGGTAAGTTGAAGCCACATTTGTAAAATGGAAGGGTCAGTTAGATCAACCAGTCCGGCACCTAGCCAAATCAGTGATCATGATGAATTAGTGCATGTAGAGCAATATATGTCAGTGACTGAGGCTTTACGTATAATAAATACAGAATTTGATGGTTCACAACCCCATAGATTGAGGGAATTTTGCGAAACAGTAGAGACAGCATTAGAGGTTGTGAGGCCAGATAAACGAGGTCTGTTCTATAAACTAATTCTAACAAAACTTACTAAGGAAGCCCGAAGTAAATTATTAGTACGGTCAGACGTACGAACATGGCCAGAAATTAAGGCCGCATTAAAGGAATACTATTGCGAACGTAGAACAGTAGACTTTTATGCATGTCAGCTATTTGCAGCCAAACAACAGCCCGGGGAGTCCATATCACAATGGTCTCATAGAATAGATAAAATCGGAACCAATGTTCGAGACGCAGCGACAGAAGACGAGTCCCGAACAGTAGGAGAAAATCAAGCCAAATTTATTAGGCGATTAATTAAAGCTAGCTTTGTACAAGGGTTACGGGATGAGAGAATTCAGAATTTAATAAAGAGTAGGTACGCCCAGACAGTGGAACAAGCTATCGATATAGCTATGGAAGAAGAGACCGCAATAATCTCTCAAAAGCTAAACAGCACATAATGGGGTCGAAGGGCTCTACAAGCGGGTATAAGCCACCCTCGGGAAATAGAAACCCAACTACTACTAATGCTAAGTCCTCAGGACATAGGCCTTATAGGAAGGCTAATGTAAGAGTGGTGTGCTATAATTGTAATCGCGAAGGACACGTAGCCAGGGACTGTACGGCTGCCAAACCGAAAAAAAGGGCCCTCAAGTTTGCAGATATTGTAAGAAACCGGGTCATGCATCGGAGAAATGTAGGTCCAGGCGTACGGAAAGTACAAGCAGTCCACATGAAATAAAGGTGTGTAGAATAGTTAGGTGCTATAATTGTAATAAAATGGGGCACGTGCAATCAGAATGCTGGGAAGAGTTCCGCCAGCTGGATGCACGAAAATGGTTTATATGTGGGCGAAAAGGACGTAGACAGCGTACCTGTTGGTTTCGTGACAAAGGAGAAAGGCCTCCTACGAACCAAAGTGCGCAGAGCCGATCGCGAGCTAAAGGAAAGCCGCCGGCTCGAGCGGGAAATGGCTCCCAGTGGAGAGAGAGGGACCAGCCCTCCAAAGTTTTAAACGGGTTCGGGACCGTGACTCAGGGCAAGATCACGGGTCCCGCACAACGTCCAGCCCACGTAAAATAAGAGAAGTAGGTAAGGAAAATAGAAGGCCTGACCGAACACAGCACTGTCAAGGACAGAGCCGTGTAGAGCATGATCGCTTGGGTTCGATCCTAGTCTATGCCAAAGAGAGGAAAAGGCCCTTTCGATTTTTAATCGATTCTGGAGCAGATGTAAGCCTCCTAAAGGAGCATACCGTGCCAAAAAAGAGATTTATCATAGGAAGCCAGGGTTAGAACTGGCCGGGATTACAGGACGAAGTTCGCGCACCAGAGGGTGTGCTACTTTACAAATAGGGGAATATTACCCCGAGTTCTACATTGTAGGAGATGACTTCAGGCTATCTGTTGACGGATTAATAGATAGAGACCTATTACAAGACAGTATTATCAATTTCAAGGAAGGGTACGTTGAAATTTTCGAACAGAAATATCCTATGGGACTAAGCGTCCAGGAAGTCTGTCACGTTCGCGTAATAAGTGAAAACTCTCAGAATGAAACTGAAGGCACTGCAGAAATTGGGCTGAGAGACTCCAAAAGTCTACTACAATGCCTATTGGACACAGGAAGTCCAATATCTCTTTTAAAGGATCAGTTCGTGCCTCCTAAGACAGAAGTAGTTTCGCACTTGACCTTTTGATAGAGGAAAACTTTAATGAATTTCATGTAGTTCACAATGGAGTACCATTCCAATATGATGCGATTATAGGGCGAAATGTACTCCATAACAGTATATTAAATTATAAAACGGGATGTGCTGAGATAAATGGAGTGCATTACTGTATAACTAAGAGGACCCCTCAGGGTCAAGTTATCAACCTCCAACCAAGGACAGAAACAATAGTATCGGTAAATACTGATAAAGCGCTGGCAGAGGAAATAATAGATAAGGAAGAACTACTGCCAGGGGTGTATCTTGCTAGTTGTGTGACACGAGCACCCAATCGCAGAGCTATAGTGAGTATTTTAAATACTCGAGATACCGAAGTGACATTTGATAGCCCGCTAATAAATATCCACCAAGTACAGTGGAACGAAGCCCCTAATCAAGCGGAAGTGCGCACAGTACAACAAGTATCGCAGCAGGCGCAGCAACATGAAAATAAGTCTCGTGAACAAAGGCTCATAGAGCAATTACGGGTAGATCATTTAACTCCCAGGGATAGAGAAAAGCTGTATGCGATTTGCGCCGAATATAGATATAAAGGAGAATCAACCTCCTATAAATGTGAGGCCTTATAGAATTCCCGAAGCACTGAAAAACGAAGTGCAGAAACAGTTGGATAAGATGTTGCAGGATGAGATAATCACTTCCAGCACTAGTCCCTGGAGTGCCCCACTGTTAATTCTACCAAAGAAAATGGACGCCTCAGGGAAGCAGAAATTTAGGATTTGCCTGGATTATAGAAAATTGAATGATGTAACAATAGGGTCCGCGTACCCCATTCCCTTAATCACTGAGCTATTAGACGCACTAGGGAAAGCGCGCTATTTTTCGACCATGGACCTCGCGTCCGGTTATCACCAAGTGCTAGTACGTCCCGAAGACCGTGAAAAGACGGCATTCTCAGCCTTAGGGCGCCACTATCAGTATGTCAGAATGCCCATGGGGTTGCGCAATGCCCCAAGCACCTTCGTCAGAATGATGAATACAGCCATGGCAGGCTTATTAGGAGTTAAAGTGCTGGTTTATCTGGATGATATTCTTATATACCGGTACTCGAGTTCGATGGAAGAGCACCATCAAAGACTCAGAGAGGTTTTCCAGAAACTCAGGGAACACAACCTAAAGTTACAGCCCGACAAGTACGAATTTTTGCGCACGGAAGTAGCATTTTTAGGACATGTAGTGATGAAGGACGGTGTTAAGCCAGATGAGCGAAAAGTGGAAGCGGTGAGGAACTTTCCTAGGCCCACCACCACTAAACAGCTCAAGGAATTTTTGGGATTAAGCGGCTATTACCGCAGATTTATACCAGAGTATAGTAAAATCGCGAAGCCGCTGTATGAGCTCTTGAAGAGTAATGTCCCTTACGTGTGGACCGATATACAAAAGACGGCATTCTGTATATTAAAGCAGAAGCTAACAGAGCAACCATTGTTGCAGTATCCCGACTTCACGAAACCATTTATTCTAACTACGGATGCAAGCGGAGAAGCACTCGGTGCTGTACTCTAACAAGGAGAGTTAGGAAAAGACTTGCCCTCGGTGCTGTACTCTAACAAGGAGAGTTAGGAAAAGACTTGCCAGTAGCTTATGCAAGTCGAACACTGAACAAGGCAGAGAAAAATTACTCTGTAACAGAAAAGGAGCTCCTAGGCATTGTATGGGCAGTTAAATATATCAGACCTTATCTGCTAGGCAGACACTTCACATTGATTACGGACCACAAACCGCTGAAGTGGTTATTCAATGTTCAGGACCCATCTTCACGACTGATCAGGTTCAGGTTGAAATTAGCAGAATACGATTTTACAATCGTATATAAAATGGGAAAAACTAATAAGAACGCAAATGCGTTAAGCAGAATCCCAGTAGAGTCGGAAGGAATAGACAAGACGGAATTGAGACAGCGGTACGAGCAGTAGGCGCTGAAGGCCAAGAAGCCGTATTAACAGGTGAACAGGAAGGAAACTCTAGTAGGGATGACCTCGAGAACGCGCAAGCAGAGAGATTAGACGAGAATCGAAACCGAAATCCCAGCCCCGTAAATGCTGAGTCAGAGGGAGCTGAGGACCAGGAGCAGGAGAGTTCACCTGAAGTAGAAGTTCAGAACCTCACTGAGGAAGAGAAGCAGAACATTCTACGGGAAGCGCATTGTTCACTTGTGGGTGGACATCAGGGCATGACTAGAACGTTAGCCCGAATCAAAGAAATTGTCCAATGGCCAGGTATGAAGAAGGACATAGAGAAATTTATACGTTCTTGTCCTTCCTGTCAGAAGAACAAAATCGTAGGCCCAGCAGTTAAAGCTCCTCTGCAGGTGACCGATACTCCCAAGACTGTGTTTGAAAAGGTGGCAATGGACGTGGTAGGCCCACTCCCAGTAACCGAGAATTCTAATCGCTTTATTCTCACTTGGGAAGATCTGTTATCTAAATATTTGATAGCTATTCCGATCCCTAATCAAGAGGCGGAAACTATAGCTAGGGCACTAGTAATGAACGTAATCAGTATTTTTGGGATTCCTAATATTATACTAACCGATATGGGTAGTAATTTTATGAGCCAAACATTCAAGAAAATGTGCAGATTGTTAAAAATAGAGAAGGTGCACACTACTGCTTTTCATCTACAATCCAATGGTAGTATGGAGAGAGCGCATCGTACGCTAGTGGAGTATTTAAGGCATTATATATGCTCAGAGCAGAATGATTGGGATAAGTATCTCCCCACTGCTACATTTGTGTACAATACTACTACACATACGAACACAGGGTTCACGCCCTATGAGCTAATTTTTGGCCGTAAGGCAAATATTCCTGGTATACTACAACGAAAACCAGAAGCCACCTATAATGAATATCAGAATGTAGGTGAAGAGCTAACGCACAGGTTACAGCAAAACCAGGAAATTGCTAGGAAAACCCTTATTAGTAGCAAACAGAGAGAGAAAGAAATTTATGATAAAAAGTCACATGAAATAACCTTTCAGGTAGCAGACAAGGTACCCCTTAGAGATGAAACTCTACGCCGAGGTCGTAGCTCTAAATTTTCACAGCCTTATCGAGGCCCTTACACTGTGGAAAAGGTAGACGGAGTGAATTGCTTGATAAAAGTTAACAATAGGGGCAAACTTATAAAAGTCCACAAAAACCGACTTAAACTTTTTATTAATTGACCCGCATCTTAAAGGACTATTGGCCCTTATTTTGGCCACGGTAGACCACACCCCCTTCTACCTCAATGGCTTTTTGGATCTATCGAAGGTTGGTGCTAGAGTTATATGAAATACTCAGCCAAACCATCGTGCTAAATTTCCAGGGGAGTATAGAAATTCGACCTAAATCAAAAAGGGCCTAGAATATCGGTGCGCAGGACGCAGTGCGCGTAACTGGACAGCATCTTTCAGTAAAGAGTCATGAGCGGCGAGGACATGACTCATACGTATTCTCGCAACTTAGGGTATGGTTTACCCTACCATATATCATAGAACGCTATAATATGACTGACAATTAAATTTCATACACACCAAGCCTGATAGTATGTCAAAGCAAAACAGAAGTGACCACTCTTTAGTGAACACCCTGTACCAGGACACGTAACAATATGTAATACATACTACGTAATCGTAATGCATAATCCTAGCGAAGGTACCACACTGAATGAATGAGTGACCTTAAGATAAGACAGCACCACAGCTGTACTAGCAAACAGTGAAAGTAGATAAGACCTCACAAGCGAAGCAAGACATGGGTGAGTCAAACCAGACACCAAAATATACACAATACTTACAGTAGAAGTCACACAAGTACCTCGTCCTTAGTTTATAAAGGGACGGGAAGAAGTATTAACGGAACCTTCCTCGCCCGTAGCAGTTAGAAGGGCGAGATGAAACTCATATAAAATCACATAGTAAATACAGAACTACTAATTACTCAATCATAAACCATTTATTCCAAAATACAACAGAACCCAGTAGCAATGAGCAGCAAGGTACTTGAGGATACCACGAGGATCCAGAACTGGGTCCTGACAGACAAACCATAGTCTTATGGTACGTTTCATGACAGTAGGAATTCATAGCGACTGTCACTCAGAGAACAAATTTGTGTCGGAGCAGCATTTCTAAGTAGTAACAACTCTCTGAACAACGACTCATAAGGTAAAATTCTGAAACTTAAATTTACGGTGATGCTACCCTTGGGCCGGAACAGCCGTCTTCCTTCTAGGATCTTGAGTATCAGGAGGTTAACTAGTCAGGGGCCGCTAGCCACCACCATAGAGAGCCACTCATTACAACCATCTTAAACTGTAAACTGCTTAAAGGTGTACCCTAAGTCCTATATCGGACACTGTAAGATAAAAGCAGGAATGTCCACACCAGAAGTTACATGTATCCACCTGACCACGAGACTCCTTAGTGTCATTTCTTCAATTTCACGGACAAGAGCACAGTAATGGTTACTCACGCAAGGCACTCTTCCGTGACCATGGGTCACCCTCGTAAAATAATATTAGGACCCACCTTGAGAAAACTGCTTAAAAATATACCCTAAGAGCCAAAAGGCCGACCCCAAAGGACATTAATACATACACTACACTCCCTATCACAGGAAAGTGAGGCAATTTAAATTCAATCGCATTTAAAAAGAGTACTGTGCACATGTAGCCTACTATTCACAAACATTACAACGTACTGAAGTACATTTTCTTTCTTAAGGCTTGGTTTCTCAGAACTGACGCATGCAAGGTGCGAGGTGCGAGGCCGACGTTGCGTACTTTCGTCCCAATGACGCTGCGAGGCTCGTGGTTTCCCAGGCTGCGAAGCGGATCAGTTGCCGAGCACATGTCTCGCAGCCTGTGCGCTAATGTTGGAAGAGGAAGCGGATTATGTGTCAGTACTGGAGGGTTTTCTTCGCCCCTATAGCAGTATCAATGGAAGCTGTTGATGATCTTGTGATGTCAGCCTGTATCGTCCACAACCTTCTCCGGAATGAGCGAATTCCTTGCCCAAATCAACACTTTATTGTCAATTTGGAATTAACAGAAGAAAACATGATTCCTCTCGCAGCTGGCAACGGAGGTAATTCTACACATGATGCTTTCATGATAAGAGACAGCTTCAAGGAATATTTTTGTAGCAGGGAGAGAGAATCGGTATGACAAAGAGAATATGCTAACAGGGTGGAGTGAAAGTTTTTTTCTAACGGACAAACATGTATTTGTTTACCTATAGTTTACTTTTTCTGTGACCCAATTAGCATAATAACAGAATGAACACCCTTATTAAAATAAAACACGTGATTTTATTAAATGAACAATACTGAAGTCAAATTTTGTAAAATTATATATATTGGCATATTTGATATTAAAGTAATGGATTTATTGGTTGATATAACATTTCTAAATCTGTTAATTATTTAATCCTTTGAAACTGAACTCATTATATTTGTTATAAGTAACATCAATAATAATAATAATAATAATAATAATAATAATAATAATAATAATAGACACCCTACCACCAATCCACAGAGGCAGCTACCACATCAATGAAAAAGCAAAGAATCCTAAGAACGGACGTTCCAAATGACAGTAAATTAACATTAATCGTCTGGTACCTCCGTTTTTTGGAGTTTCTATTTTTACGAAATCTTTCCTTCTCAAGACCATCGTATAATACATAAAACTAGCAACATTTATTAGCTGTTCTATCCAACTTCAGTTATATCATTTTTCATAAGTTGTCTTACACAACGTTGTTTTTGTAGCTCTTGTGTTGTAAGTTATACAACACTGGGTGTATTCGAACTTCTTCAATCAGTTCTTCGTCCACTTCGTCCGTAAAGCTCATCGTGTTGCTTAAAACAGTAAAAACAAGAACAGAAACAATGTCGCCTCGCACTGCTGTCGCCTCGCACAAATCTGGCCGGACGAATCAGTGCGCGGTGACGCTGCGAGGTCTCACTGCGAGGTTGCGCACACTGCGCACCGCGCAGCTTGAGAAACCACTTGCGTAAGCTCGTGCAGTCTGGATTTGTGCGAGGCGGGCCTCGCACCTCGCACCTCGCATACGTCGGTTCTGAGAAACCAAGCCTGTACTGGTCACTCTCACTGAACAAGAGGGTGCAGCTAACTGCGAAGGCGACCCACCTTCTAATCGTCATACCAGTAGTATTAATGTACCACATAATTATGGTCAGTACACTAGACTACCAAGTCGTCCCTTATGAAAAGACTCCAGGCATTTATTTTAAAGACCAAGGAGTAATACAACTTACTACTACTGAATGGAAATAAGTTACATACGTAAACTTAACGAAGCTCCACACAACACTTACCATTGTTCGAAAGAAGATTCAGAAAACACAAACACTATGTTACAGACTACCACAAACATTAAACAACACTTGTCAACGTGAAGTTCAACTAAAATTAATTAGACTACAAAAGATTCAAAATCTCAAAAATATAATTAAACAATTTTCTAGAGGACAAAATCAGAGAACCAAGAGAGGTCTATTCAATTTTATTGGCACGCTATCCAAGTCATTGTTTGGAACAATGGATCAAAATGATGCTGATTTTTATCAGGATAAAATATCCGAATTAGAGAAAGAACAAATATCCATGATTAAAATTGCGAAAGACCAAATGTTGGTCGTACGTTCGACTCTCCAATCCATGAATAGTATACTGTATGACGTCACTAACAATGAACTAAAACTTAGTCAAAATTTAGAGCAAATTAAAAGTTTTATAAAAAATGGAACCGAACAGTTAGAACAAGCATACAACCATCTCAACATAGAGGTTAACATTAATCAACATTTAATAGAAATTGAGGACTTGTTAGTCCAACTACGTGAACAATATAATGTAATAACTTCAGCCCTTACATATGCTCAACTAGGAATTATTCATGTTCAGATATTAAGCCCCGCAGAAATAGTTAAGGCCTATAAAAAGGCATTAGGACAACTCCCTCAGAAGATGACCCTACCATTTGAATTGGGCACAACTCACGAGTATTTAATATATAAGATAGCCAAATTACAAGCTATCATTAATCAAGGTGTCTTAGTGTATGTGCTAACGACTCCTCTCAGTGACGAACAAGGTTTACAAGATTCTTCCTTTCCCCACACCAGTGGCAAATGAAAATCACCAATAGGTAATAATAAGACCGACCTCAGAATTTATTATGATAAGTGAAGAAGAGGAACTCAAGGGAAATCATAATTCTGGAGGCTCAGAGGAGCCCACCATAGAGTCGAGTAGGGAAACGAACTGTACGAGATTTGGACCACATAGTTGGGAATAAGTAACCACGGAGCGGCAGGTTCCAGTATACGCCGTGAGGTCAACACTAGGGAGTCACAAGGACAGTAACACAAAGACTTTTCAGAACTGCATCCCTTGGGTATTGTGAAGGGAACCAGAAATCTGCGTGTGATAATTTGTGAAAGTGAAATTCAGGCTTCAAGAGAGAAGACGTCGTGGAAGACTTCATCCTCTCGGAAGATACGTATTATCTGGTAATAGATGAACTAATTAGGGAACTAAGGACTTATTAGCTAGACAAGATTGTCGAGTAGAATAGGTAGTTCCCTAAACTCAAAATCAAAGTAACAGTCAAGAGTTGTATATAAATGTATATAATTGTACAGTGAATTAATTTGGGCAATTTAATATATTAATTCTTGGCATTAGCCACCTTAACTTGGTGTTATCATTGTAGAGTATAGTCCATTTTAGAACCCTTTTTCAGTCCCCAACTTGCCATATCCTTAGGATATGACAATGGAAACAAAATTTATATTACACAAAGTAATACCCTTTCCTGTGATGATGAAAACTAATGACAACAAAACTTTTAAATGTACAGAAAGAGTATATATTTACAGGCATGTTAAATGAAAAATATGGGTATATTACTCAGTATGAGTTGGATAAGTGTATCCAACCAAATGAAAATAATTATGTATGTATAGAGAAAAACCCAATTAATACCTATATCCCTAATGTGGAATGTGTACCCACACTAATGCATCCTAATACTTTTCAGGCACCCAGTGTTTGTACTTTTAATTACTTACCTTTAAAACAAGTGATGTGGTTACCACTTCACAGGAGTAATTCATGGTTATTTGTAGCACCTCAAATGGAGTTGTTTACAACAATATGTCAAAATGGAGAAAAATACTCCAATCGATTACAAGGTAGAGGTATACTTAGCTTAAGAACAGACTGTAAAGGTCTAGGTAGTAAAACTACATTATTTTCATTGTCACATCATGAAACTAATTTAACAAAAAATGATATCCTTCCATTTGTAGATGTTGATATCGATTGTTGTCTAACCCTTCCTCAACAAGAAAATATGAAAAATATACCCTTGAAACTTCCTTTATCAAATATTGTATCATCATTAAATGACTTGAAAATTGCTAGTTTTAAAATAGATGAAGTAGATAAATTTATAGAAGAGCAGAAGCTTAGAGAGGAACAGAAAAATTATTCTTGGAAAAGAACTGGTACTTCTTGGTACACCTATGTATTATCAATAATAATGTTAATTGGCATTTGGTTTTGTGGATGCTGTTGTTGTTCTTGCTGTCGCAAGATGAGCTTTTGGCTAATTAATTAATGTTCTCCAAGAAAATGGTGGAAGGAATCAAAAGAATTTTGTCCTAGAATTCATGTTACAAATAATCCTGTACATCAAATTAATTTATCATTAGAAAATATTCCAATTGAAAGACAAAGTCTAATGGAAATGCCAAGGTTATTAAACCAACCATTGAGAAGTAATTCAGTAAGATCATTGCCTTCAGCACCAGAACTAACAGAATTAGAGAAACATAATGCAGAAATGGAATCTGATCAACAACTAAGGAGATCAGAAAGGCTTAAGAAAAGAGAACTATGGTCTATGTACAAAAATTAGCATTTTAAGAAATGATAATTTTTTCCAAAAGGGGGGAGGTATGGCATAATCACACAAGTAGCATTTCCACTCAAGTATAATTACTTAGAAATATTCTGACATTCACCAGGCTCCATTTCGTTATCTCTTATCTGTTATGACTTGAGTCAGCCTTCCTTTCACAGAGGAAGTAAATGAAGTAAATATAATTATCTATGTCAAATGTACTCAACTCTGTATTGGAATGTATTTATATTTGCACTGGTTAGTAGCCGACAGGCACTATCGGATGTTAGCATAACGACCCTAAGTGGTTATTTCACTTATCATAATGAGTAATGGCCATTGCGGTCCTTCCCTTCTAAAAGGAACTTCACAATATACTGTAATGATATCTAAAATAAACAGGTCATTAGGGCAGGCCAGAGGCCAGTAATTCTCCTTGGAGAGACTATTTAAGCTTAAGGAAATGTATATGATTTGTCAGTGCACCATCATAATATCTGCTATGTACTTGTAGCTGTGCACTGGAGGACTTTACTTCACATCTTTAATAAACCTATCTACTATGAAACTTCAACTCTTCGACTTCTTATTTAAAGATTCTCCATGTGTCTGAATAACTGCTTCTACGTTAGGTAGCCTACACTTGGCAGCCTTAAATAATCTATCTTCTCTACGACTTCGAATTTAACATCATCTTTGGACTCGAGTTAAGGCTCAGGTCCGAACCCAAGTAACCATTTTCGGCAAACAGTATCAAAATTGATTAAAGTGTCACGACTCGCTACGCGACATCTTGTTGTACATAGTGTTATGGTGTTGTTGTCAATGTGTTGTCCCACAGAAAACAACGTTGTCTCTGAATTGTCTCGTTAAATAGTGTTATTCATATCCCGGCGAAACATGCTCGTGTGATAATTCCATTACTGTAAATAATATTCAAGTAGGGTTAATAGGCTGGTGTTACGATATGACTTTCAAATACTTAGGAGGTGTGCTTATCATAATTCATTCAATGCCTTAATCACATGATATCAAGACACAATGAACTTCGAATTTACGAATATAAATTCATGATAATGACGCAATACGTAATTGCGAATGTGCCTTTTTTATTATGTATAATTATTTATAATTTAAAATGAGTATTAGCAAGTGAAGTGATAATAACGGGGACGCCTCTTTAAGTGTTATACGGCTAAATGATGCAAAATGAAAAGTCTGTAAGGACAGATAAACACTGAGTTATCAATTTTGAATCCATCATATATTTCCTTTTAGTGTAAAATTTTATGGCACAGTTTTATATAGAATTTTTTGGTGTGTTTTTTCCCGGTTAATTAAAATGATATTCGAAAATATAGAATACCATTCTTCTAATTTAGTAGTGACGCTGTATTGCTCTTATATTTAGAATCCCCTACTTTATAAATGTTTCATATAATGCCCATTTTTACGAACAGACCATCGGACCAGTTGCTCTTAAATCTAGTCGCGGATACCATGAAGTAGGGGTGATGGGACTTCGATTCCGGGGTTGTTCTTCGAAGATCACATCGTACAAATTCCACTCAGCCATCGCTCTTACGAATTATTATTATTATTATTATTATTATTATTATTATTATTATTATTATTATTATTATTATTATTATTATTATTTATGCACTGAAGCCCTGGACAGGCGCAATATAGAGAAAAACCCTTTTGTTACCTATATTCCTGATGTGGAAAGTGTACCCACATTAATATACCCTAAAATTTTCCAAGTAATTTTTGTCTCTAAGAGGGTAAGTGTGGAGTAACCACGCAAGCAACTCTCCCATTCCAGCATAAATTATTAAGAAATACTTTGTTGTTCACCAGAATCCATTTCATTGTCTGTTATGACTAGAGTCGGCATACTTATCAAGGAGGAAGTAATTATTTTAAAACTATATCAAATGTATTCCTTATATTAATATTTGTACTGGTCGTTAGCCAACAATTTTTTGCTAGTGGCTTTACGCCGCACCGACCAGACAGGTCTTATGGCGACGATGGGATAGGAAAGGAAGCTGCTGTGGCCTTAAATAAGGTACAACCCCAGCATTTGCCTGGTGTAAAAATGGGGAAACCACGGAAAACCATCTTCAGGGCTGCTGACAGTGGGATTCGAACCCACTATCTCCCGGATGCAAGCTCACAGCCGCGCGCCCCTAACCGCATGGCCAACTCGCCTGGTCGTTAGCCAACAGCCACTATTTGTCGTTAACATATCAACCCTAAACGATTTGTTCACTTAGCTTAATGACGACAGCACTCCAACTTTCTAAGAAAAGGAACTTCGTAACATATTGGTATCTAATTGTAAACCGGTCAATAGGTCTGGCCAGAGGCCAAACACCTCGATTGTGAGGGTATATATATATATATATATATATATATATATATATATATATATATATGACAATGTAATCTCTGTATAACTGTCGGTATACGAGCACTTCCAGTGTTGGGAGAATTATAACTTGGAATATGAGAGGGCATTTCCAGACGAAGACAGTTCACAGTTCGAGAAAATTAGAAGGACGGTGCTCATTCAGACAGCAGGATTTAGCCTGCGCGAATAGGGGAGTTCAGTAAAATGCAGTTCTTTGCTCAAACAGAGGGAAGTCCGAGTAGGAGTCTCATGTTCTTTATATTCTGCAAAGTCAACAAGATGACAGTGGAAGGCATATGGTATCTAAAGTAGAAATGGATTTTTGTACTATTTAATTAGAAAAGAGAATCACGTCGAATAGTTTACTCATTTTGAGATGTGTGAGGTTAAGACCCGTCACCAAAATTTTGGCCCCGGGGTGAGGGATGTTCGTCGTGTTGGTGGAGACCGTTCCTTTAAAGGGGAAAAGCAACACTGTTATCTCTAATTTCACATAATGGGCGTGCACAGTACAGTTAAACTAGGCCCAGTAAGCTAAAATACTATATTCTAAAACTCCTATTGCCTCTACGCAATTCCCTTTAAATGTCTATAAATAAATTTTACCAAATACAATTCCATTAAAACCACACCCGGGCGACTGGAGTGGGACACTGATGATGATAATTCCATTAAATTACAACTATTTGAAGCAGATTGTTCCATTCCCCCAAAATGACAAACCACAGACCTTATCAATTCCTTGTCCAAGATCGTTAAGACTAGCCGGACTTGATATGCTGCTTATCAAATCTTATTTCCAGATATCTACCACTACTGGGCATATTCTAAATAACTCATTGTGCAAAGGACATTTCTCTGCTGTTCAGAATATTTCTTCAATATTATACGATTTCTCTCTCTGAAGATGACTTACCTTCCTCTTCCTTCATCTTGTAAGATAAGCTGCCACATGTGCTTCTCCTTTTTTGCTGGCTGGAAGACTATCCATCTTCTGAGCAGTCTTCAAACTTCCTTCTGCAAGTTGACGACACACTTTCCAACATCGAATCCGCTTCGACATCTTCTATCTTGAAAGAGCAGATTCTATTATCTTGTTTGTAATACTGCTACCCATCATTCTGTGCCCCATATGCTTCTCTTTTCTTGCTGACTGGACAGCTATCATCTTCTAACCAGTCTGCCAACTAACTGCTGCAAGTTGGCAACACACTTTCCCTCATCGAAACCCCTTAGAAATCGTCTCATGACTGACGAGGTTCTATTGCCTGATTTGTGGAACTGGAGCCATCAGTTTGCAAGTGTAAGCCGCATTAGCGTTTCATACAGCACACGCCCGGCGACTGAAGATCTCTCGGTGGAATTTTCGATTTTCTAGAACGAAAAAAATAAACAAGGAGTGTGCATTACTTACACAAAATTAAAGGTTTGCCTCCACACCACCACCACCACCACCACCGCCACTATTATTAATATTATTATTATTAGTAGTAGTAATAATTAAGTTCTATGAGTTCTATCGAGCTCCACAGATGGGGAAAATGCTATAAAATTAATTCAGACAGGAAGACGACGATAATAATAATAATAATAATAATAATAATAATAATAATAATAATAATAATACCCGTGTGGGGATTTACCGGTTACCTCCACCGGGCGCGTCCCATTGGAATTGGGGAAGCTCGCTGGCTCTGCCGCCAGCAGGGTCAGAGGGTAGTAGGGAAATAAAATACCACCGTGAAAAAAAACTGGTCCCTTGCCAGGGTTACGGCGAAGTCTGGTAAATGACCAGAAGCCAGAAAACATCTTGAGGCAACCTCTAGGGCTAACAACCCTAGTTGTAAAAGGATGGGTACCCGTCCAAAGCAAAGTCAAGTCAAGTCAAAAAGCATGATGGCACAACATCTCAAGAAACATACCCCAGGGGGTAAATCTTCGGATAAATCCCTCGTCGTGAACACCACGGCGCACGAGTCTCGTTCGGATTCTGGAGGAGACTCGACATCATGCAAGAGACGAGTCGGAGCGTCTCGGTGTACCCCGAAGAGTCAAAAACTCAGGCCAAAATCTAAAACCTTTCTAGCAACTTTCAACATAAATTCACTTACACAAACTGGCAAGCTGAAAACCCTTACCAAAGCTCTTCACGAAAATCAAATATCCATAATGGCCCTACAGGAAACAAGGTACCCAGATGAAGAGGTTTTTGAATCCGAAGGCTACCGATTTTTCAAGAGCAAAGCGCAAAGAGGAATCCTCAATGGAGCTGTGATGCTTGGAACCGCGTTTGCTGTTAGAACCAAGATCCTTAAATCGGTTGCAAATTTCGAACCTGTGAATGACAGATTGTCTATACTCACAATTAAATGCGCAAACAAAACCTACGCCCTAGTTAACGCACATGCTCCTACAAACGATAAGAACAAGTCTGGCCCAGACGAAGTTGATAATTTCTGGGATCTACTGGATGAAAAATTAAACAAAATCCCCAAACACCATGTCAAGCTTCTTTTGGGCGACTTCAATGCCCAACTAGGTCGTGAACAGAAGTACAAGAAAGTTATAGGAAATTACCCTACTCACAAAAGAACCAATCCCAACGGCAAAAGACTGGTGTCCATTTGCGAAAATCACAACCTGCAGGTCATGTCGACCCAGTTTCGCCATCTACCCAGAAAGCAAATGACTTGGCGTTCTCCCACCCAAGCTTTCGGAGAGTTCCAAATTGATCATGTTGCAATCTCCAGGAGAAACAGCCCCGAGATTATGTCAAGGTAAAGAAAGGCATCAATGTGGCCTCAGATCATTATATGTCTCTTATCAAATTCAAACCAATTCCCGCAAACACAAGGAAGACAACCAAACAGATCACACGCTTCGACAATGATAAACTTCGGCAAAGAGTCGAGGAGTTCCACGAGAAGGCTAGACCAAATGACTGTGACTTTAACAACGCCAAAAGTCTCCTTGTTGAGGCCGCCAAAGACGTTGCAGAAATCAAGAGAAGCAAAAAGCATGCCTGGTGGAATAGTACCTGCGAATCAGTCCTCCAAGAAAGACTCAATGCGTGGAAACGGTACAACTCTACGAAATCAGAAAATGATTGGAAAACCTACAAAACCCAACGTACCCAAGCAGCTAGGGTGTTCAGAACTGAGAAACGTAAATACGAAAAATCTCTCATTGAAAAGATAGAACAAAACTTTAGGAAGAATGAAAGCAGAGAGTACTACAGAGCCTTCAAACACAAACTCACTGGCTATAAACCACCATCTCTATGCTTTGAGCGAAAGGACGGCACACTGGCGACGTCAAATGAAGAAAATTGCAGCATTCTGGCAGATTACTTCAAGAATTTACTTAATTGCTCTAAACCGCAAAGCGCCATTGAGACCAAGGAACCCTTACTCAGGTACCCAGATTCCAGACCACCCAACAGAGATGAGATCAAGCGCCATATTGCCCGTCTCAAAAATAACAAAGCGCCGGGGGAAGACTCAGTAGTAGCAGAACTATGGAAATATGCCCCAGAGGAATCACTTGATATCTTGCAAAAGCAAATAGAAGAAATTTGGAACAATGAGACCCTACCCGAAGATTGGAAAATAGATTTTATCCATGCATTACACAAAAAAGGCAGCATGAAGAACATCAACAACTACAGAGGAATATCTTTGCTAAACGTGACTTACAAAATTCTATCACTTGCCATCCTGGAGCGTTTGGAAGCACAAGTCGAACATCAAATAGGTGAATACCAAGGAGGGTTCAGAAAAGGTCGCTCAACAGCTGAACAGATCCAAAATCTCAAAACGATCATCAGATATTGTACACTAAGGTCCAAGCAGTATGTGTCTGTCTTTGTGGACTTTAAGAAAGCGTACGACTCCATTGACCGGGAAGTCCTGCTAAACATCTTAAATGAATTTGGAGTCGATTTGAAACTGCTGGCATTAATTAGAGCCACACTGACCGATACAAAATCCAAGGTGAAGTTCCACGGATGTCTCTCACATTCCTTTGACATCAAAACAGGAGTCCGACAAGGTGATGGGCTATCCCCGATACTCTTCAACTGTGTTCTTGAAAAGATCATCAGAACCTGGCGGGTGAGATTACAGGAAACCAACTACAGTCCACTGAGAATAGGAACCAAATCCAAGGGGATCGCAACAGACTGTTTAGCATTTGCCGATGATATTGCTGTTCTCTCAAACGACATAGAAACCGCTAGAGCTCAAGTTGAAATTTTAAAGGAAATTGCCGAACAAACTGGTTTGCAGATATCGTTTGAGAAAACAGAAGTAATGACTAACATCAAAGAGGCTCCACCAAAACTCCATACAAAATACGGGGACATCATCCAAGTAGACAAATTCAAATGCCTGGGTGAGATCATCATGAAAAATGGACTGGACAAAGAAGCACTTCAGGAGCGAGTGCGCAAACTGGAAATAGCATACCAAACATCCCGCACAATCTACAACAAAAAATGCCTTTCCCAAAACACCAAGATACGTCACTATGAAACAGTTCTGAAGCCAGTAGTTCTATATGCAGCCGAAACCCTGTCTCTAAATGCCAACAAAGGACTCCTTGAAGAACTGGAGAAAAGAGAACGCAAAATTGTGAGAGGAATCTTGGGATCAAAGTACAGAAATAGAATCCATCAAAAGAGATCCAACAAGGAAGTCTACAGCAAAATAGAGAAAATTACTGACACAATCAGAAAAAGACGGGCACGATTTTACGGTCATCTGAAAAGAATGGACGGAAGAAAGTTAACTAAAGAAATCTTTTAAATTTTTGATTCAAATCCCAAAACTACAATTCCCTGGTTTAGAAATACCAAAGAAGACCTGCAAATGCTACATATCTCAGCTGAAGACGCCCTTAACAGAGATCTCTTCCGCAAGAAAATATTGACGAACGGGCTAAACCGAGACGAGCAACCGAAGAGAAGACACGGTGCCCCTTGGACAGGGGAGCGTAAGCAGGCCCACTCACAAAGAATGAGGGAAATTTGGGCTCTAAAGAAGGCCAAGTTCAGTGTCAAATGCAACAAGACTTAACGTGGTCCTTGATGGCCCCAGCGAATTATATAATAATAATAATAATAATAATAATAATAATAATAATAATAATAATAATAATAATAGTCAGATCAGTTATTAAAGACAGAGAAATGTGAGTGGAAAATATTGAGGAAAATCTTTTGTCCAGTCTATTTAGAGGGAATCTGGATTAAAGGGAAGTTTCGAGAGCTTTATCAGCATTCTGAATTATCGACACCATAAAGGCGACTCAAGTTCCATGGCCACATTCTCGGAACAATGACAGGCACACCAAAAGGATTCTCAACCTTGCTCTCTCAATGAAAGTCAAGAACAAGTGATTTAGTGAAATAGAAAAAGATCGTAAGGAAACTGGCATCCCACAGGAAATTATTCAAGATCTTCTCCAATTCAAAAAAAAAGCAGTCAACATAAATCATTTGCTGAGAAAATGAATACCAAGACTACAGAACGGAAGAAAATTTTCAGTGCCCAGATGAAGAGATTTTGGGAGAATAAAAATCAAAATCAGGTCAACAAGTTCAATCGAGCTCCACAGATGGGAATAATGCTATAAAATTAATTCAGACAGGAAGACGACAATAATAATAATAATAATAATAATAATAATAATAATAATAATAATAATAATAATATATCGAAGCATCGAACTGACCGCATGCTTAACGAGTATGTGCCTTTGCATCTGATAAAAGAAGGCATATTCTGCTCGCGATTTTGCATGAAAAGTGTTGAAATTCACTAGAGTGCAAAGTCAAACTAGATTAAGGGGAGAGGAAGGTACACAGAGAAACATATTTTGCAACTACCATCATTCGCCCACGAAGTATACAAACAATTAGCATGGGTCTGAAAGACTAAACGCCAGTACTGAAGAGATTAAGCGTACTGAATCGCGTTGGTGACGGGAGAATGATTTCGTGAAATCAGACCAAGGAAGAGAAGAGATCGACATGACACGTCTTGAAGCACCCAGGACTTGTTTTTGAAGGAAGTAAGGACAGTAGGGGAAGACCAAGGAACGAGTGCCATGAGAGAGATGCTTCAAATCAGTCTTAGGACCCATAACGACAACAGCCACCACCACCAGCACCACAGGTGCCTACAGAAACCTATAAAAATATGCAGAAAATACCATTGTCTGCTGTCCATCTCACAACTTTGTCCAGTTTCTTTTGCAATCGCTCACAATCATGCAACTTATTTAGTACTCTATACAGTATAACATTATTTGCAGAAGACCGATTCCATCTTTTTACTCTTATCATTTATATTTCTTACGTAAGATTCAAATTTATGTTTACTGTTATCGTTTTATAATTTCATTCCGTCTGAATGATTGAAGTTCCTAAAAAAAAATTACTTTTATATAACCTATACGCTAAAGTAGTTATCTAAATCCAAAGAAAAAATATTAGAGGACGTAGATTTGTAATTCGTGCTGGCCTTTGGCCCCGGGTTCGTTTTGAAGCTTTACTGGTTAATTCCGATGGCTTACGGGCTGGGTGTGTGTGCCTTCTTCATCGTTACAGTAGAATTCATCATAGACGCGCAGGTCGCGTATACGACGTCTGCAACCAGGCCCCTTCGGAGGCCACATATTATTATTATTATTATTATTATTATTATTATTATTATTATTATTATTATTATTATCTGTTCAGTACTGTGTAGTTCATTTTCAGAAAATCATGGAGGACTGTACAGCACTGGTCCATTCATATGTCTCGAGATGATCTTCCTCCGCGCCGGACATGCGAGCGCCCTAGGCCACATTTCGAAATGTTCCTTCAATACGTAAAATTACGCAAATTTTGCGCAAATCATTAGAGTTATGAATATATATATTTTTTTACAATTTTCCTTATGTAGCACCGGCACAGATAGGTTTTATGGCGATGATAAAGTCTAGGAGTGGGAAGGAAGCAACCGTGGCCTTAATTAAGATACAATTCCAACATTTGCCTGATGAGAAAATGGGATACCACGGAAAGGGCTGCCGACAGTGGAGTTCGAACCCACTATCAGCCGAACGCAAGCTCACAGCTACGCGACCCTAACCGCGCTACCAACTCGCTCGATGAGTTTCTAAGAGAAATTAGTCGATCACTTACGGTCATATCTAAGTCAAAGCAGCTTGTCTTGCCTTGTTTTAGACTCTTTGCATCTAAGTCTTATAACCACACGTCATAAATGATGGACTTCTGACCAATTACGTTTCAAGTGAGGAGTGCATACCAAGCTGTAAAATTACCACTGACATTGTACCATATAATCAATTACTATATACTACAGTAGTTCGTAGCTTATATTGGAAAAGTGACTTACAAGTCCTCAAATAAATCACATTTTTATATTATATGTGATCTTTGGACTCTGGTTAAGACCCAATAGTTGTGGTAGTAGTAATAATAATAATAATAATAATAATAATAATAATAATAATAATAATAATAATAACGTGTTTTACTCGTATTTATCTACCACATTTTCCTAAAAATGCGACCTAAAAAGCGGGGCACTAGGTATATTCATGAAGTTAGTAAATCGAACTCGATTAGGATTTAAATACTTTTCAAACATTATGAAATATCCCTTTGGTAAAATTTAATGATCATAAATACGTCCTTCAATAAAACGTGTGACGCGAAGTTACCTAGCAACCGCGCAGACTGAGATGTGAAGTTCTTGATGGATGGCCATCACATACAGATTCACGACCTGCGCAGCTTCCTTTATACAGATTTCAAGGTATTGTTGATAGGTAACATGTCGCACATTTTGTTACATGGCCCTTATTTTCTTAAACATATTTTCGGATTATCCCTAGCTCTAAGTTATTTATGTCAATAATCAAGCATCACGATTTCGCATAAGTTGCATTTTATTATGTTCTGTAACATGTTACTGTATGTAATCAAGTAAGCATTGAAAGTTTGCAGGATTCCATTCTTAGCTAAATACTCTCCCCTGCGAATTACGCTTTCATTTTACTGCACAGATATAGGAAAGTCAGCCTCTGTGGTGCAGTGGTTAGTTTGATTAGCTGCCACCCCCCTCCCCCTCAGAGGTCCGGCCCTGCCACGATTCTAATGTTATTAAAAGTATTTGGGCAGTAAGTAGGATAGTGTGCGTTGAAAAGTGGTACGAGGGCTGGAACGGGGTCCACACAGCCTCGGGAGTCAGCTGAGTAGAGGGGGTTCGATTCCCACCTCGGCCATTCTGAAAGAGGTTTTCCATCCTTTCCCACTTCTCCTCCAGGTAAATGAAGCTATGGTACCTAATGTAAGGCCACGGTCGCTTCCTTCCCTCATCCTTGCCTATCCATGCAAATCTTCCCATTCCCCCAGAAGGTCCCTGTTCAGCATAGCAGGTGAGGCCACCTAGGCGAGGTACTGGTCCTGCACCCCAGTTTTAAACCCCATCCCCCGTACCGAAGTCTTCAGGACGCTGCCCTTGGGGCGATGGAAGTAGCATCAATCGCTGAGTCTGAGGAAAAGAATAAACCCTGGAGGGTAAAAGAATGATCAAGAAAAAGTATGCTTACTATCAGCACTCGTGCAATATGCACATTTGACATAACTCTTACGGCTGGAGGACAGAAAGTTAGCGTCGCAAAATGTGTGATGCGAATGTACCAGCAACGGTGTTGGCTGTGATGTGAAGTATGTTCGCCCTAATAGAGGACTAAGGAATTAAAGGAAGATGATCAAAAGAGTAATAAGGAGGAATTTGTGTTGAAAATAGGGCTGCGATGAGAATTTATGATAAAACTAGCTGTTACCCACAGCTTCGCTCGCGACGATTTGGTAAGTTGATAAAAATTAATTGTACCTCGGTATTGCAGTAAGACATTATCTGAAAACCCCTTTAGTATAAAAAACTCACCGAAAAATTGCATTTCATTTACCCCAGAGCCTCTTTGTAAACCACGTTTGTGCCATTGGCTTTTGGGGCTAAGATGACCAGGCTCCTGGCAGAGCTAAATCTGGAACATGCGACATGGAACTCCACATGTGAGAAAGTGTCTTCTTTTAAGTCGAAAAGAAAAGGGTTTCTTTATTTCTAAAGGAGATTACAAATACCGATTTTCACGTCTGTAACATCTTAGTTTGTGAGATATAAGGTTCCTCAGAAAGAGAATTCAACTCTTAACATATTTTCGATCCAGCTTAAGTTGATTATCGGGAAAAAAAAGTACACGTTTCTTTATTTTTAAAGGAGATTACAAATACGAATTTTCACGTCTGTAACATGTTAAGTTTGAGATATACTGTAGATATAATCATTTTAAAAACTTCCCCACTCGTTGTCTGAGTGGTCAGCGTTGAGGCCTTTGGTTCACAGGGTTCCGGGTACGATTCCGGGCTCGGTCGGGGATTTCCTTCGCGTGTGATTAATTCATCTGGCTAGGGGACAGGTTGTTTGTATTTGTCCCAACACACTCCTCTTCATATTCACTCAACACAACACATTACCAACCACAACAGGAACATGCAATAGTAATTACATCCCTAGACATATGGTTGGCGCCAGGAAGGGCATCCAGCCGTCAAACAGGGTCAAATGCACATTTGCGACCCCACAGGTGTGGGAAAAGCGGTAGAAGAAGAAAAGACTCATTTTAATTCACCCGTTTTCATTATTATTTAACCCCCTTAAGTGGATTTTCTAAAAAAAAAAAGGGTGTTCATTTATATTTAAAGGAGATTCCTAGTACCCATTTTAACAGTCTGTAACATCTTCAGTTTTCTCCTTTTGCTAGTTGCTTTACGTCGCACCGACACGGATAGGTCTTATGGCGACGATGGGATAGGGAAGGCCTAGGAATGGGAAGGAAGCGGCCGTGGCCTTAAGTAAGGTACAGCCCCAGCATTTGCCTGGTGAGAAAATGGGAAAGCACGGAAAACCATCTTCAGGACTGCCGACAGTGGGATTCGAACCTACTATCTCCCAATTAGTGGATGCTGGCCGCACTTACGCGACTGCAGGTATCGAGCTCGGTTTTCAGTTTCTTAGATATATGTATCCTCATATAAATAATTCAAATCTTTCCTCACTTCTTTTCACCTTCTCTCCCCTCCCTCTTTCATCAACCCTTAGGTGGATTTTCTGAAAACAAAAATTTGTGTTCTTTTATTTTTAAAGGAGATTCTAGATACCAGTTTTCATGTCCGTATCATGTTAGGTTGTTTGTGATATAAAAACCAAGCCGCATGGCACTACAGCCCTTGAAGGGCCTTGGCCTACCAAGCGACGCTGCTCAGCCCGAAGAACTGCAGATTGTGAGGTGTCGTGAGGTCAGCACATCTCGGCCGTTATTCTTGGTTTTCGAGACCGAGGTCGCTATCTCACCGTCAGATAGCTCCTCAATTCTAATCACGTAGGCTGAGTGGACCTCGAACCAGCCCTCAGGTCCAGGTAAAAATCCATGACCTGGCCGGGAATCGAACCCGGGGCCTCCGGGGGAGAGGCAGGGACGCTACCCCTACACCATGGGGCCGGCTTTTTGTGATATATTGTAGACTAGCAAATGTACCCGTGCTTCGCTACGGTATTCTAATTTGTTTTCGAATATCGAAGTAAATACTGTACATCCAGTGAATAAGATTGTTTTAAAATTGCATGTCTCTTAGCGTTAACCGAGAAACAGCATGGGGAGGTCCCCGTACGTTGTTTCCAATGTAAAGTGTTTGTTACGTATTTGTGATGGTAACGGCAGGCTCACTTGCCTACTGCCATTCACAATCGAGTTGGGAAGTTAACATTACGTATAACTGCAGGCCCCATTGCCTACTGCGCGGTCACAATCAATTTGGGGAGTTTTCGTTACAATGGCAGCTTCCTTTCCTACTTCCAGACAGATAACAGTTGAGGAGTTTCTATTATAATGGCAGGCAACTACCCTACTATCAGTCGAAATTGAGTTGGGCAGTTATCATTATAATGTCAGGCCCCTTTTCCTACTGCCAGCCAGCTTACTGCCAGTCACACCAAACTGGTGAGATTCCATCAAAATAGCAGGGCACTATGCCTGATGCCAGTCAAATTTTAGATGGGTACATTTGTTTATAATGGCGGGCACCCTGGCCTGCAGCGAAACACAATCGGGTAGGGGAGTTTTAAACAAAACTGCATGCTCCCTTGCCTTCTACAAGTCAAATCGAGAAGTGAACTATTCATTACAATGGTAAGCCTTCCTTACCAATGCCAGTTACACAGGAGTTGGAGAAGGACCCCATTCCTACTGCCAGTCAAAGTCGGTGTGGCGAGTACTGATTACAATAGCAGACACACCCTTTCTCGATCGCTACAAATCGACATCAGTGAATATATATAGATCGACATACGAAAGTATATGCGTGTTTACAATATTGTAGACTTTCATTTACAGATTAACTGCTGCTAAACGTACGTCATATCGACAAACGATTGTACCATAAGACGCCGGATTTAGTGGCCTAAATGGCTGGTTCTATGATATCTCATCTATTCTTGGGTCATATTGAGTTAGAAACGTTGAACAGGATAAAGATTTTGTAAGGTTATTTCACATTTCATTACTTTTCGGATAATTATGTGACAGCTACGTACATAGCATTTGGCTCATATATGGCTACTGGGTGGGCCAATTTTCGTGAAGAGTTAGATGATTGTGTATTTCATATAAGTAATTTGAACGTACGAATTATGCATGTGAAAATTCCAAATTGACTTAACATCGATTAATAGAGAAAAATCAAACGTAAAAGGGATACAGATACGGCAAAAAGTCATAAGACCAAGGTTGTAGATCATTCCAAATTGAACGGAGATTGTGCAATCCGTTATGTGATAGGAATTTCCGAACGTGTGCACCACCATTAAAAATGCCTGCATATTTCGATATTCTTCGGGGATAAAAAGTGAAAAATTTAAAGATCTTCATTCCGTTCATTACACGCTAAAACGTATAATTCTGTCAAATTTAAATTTTCTTTTTAGTCTGGCAGATTATGCCGCAATCTGGATTTTGGGCGATGAGGGTAAAAATAAGGACTTTCAGGAAACCAAACCAAAAAAATATGCAGATGGTCATGATTACCCCTCAAACGGGTAGCTGTGCGAAAATTTCGCCAAAATAGTCAAGGTAGAGGCACACAGTCGTTACTTTTTACATGTATAATTCATACTTTCTATAAGAAATATAGAATCATCAACCTCTTCACGAAAATTGGCTCACCCTGTAGCCATATATGAGCCAAATGCTATGTATGTCGTTATTTATATGCATAGATAAGGAATCTGCTCCACGTACAACACCTTTTGGGCTATGTCAGCTGGACTTAACCTGCAAAACTGATCATTCATGATATCTCTCTTATTAATCATCCTGACGAAAAAATGCACATGAAAACAAAGTTTTAGAGATGGAATTCCATCACGTTTGGTCGATTTCCGGTCAGGTTGGTCTTGTGCGGAAGAGTAAAATCACCATTTCGGTCCCGTATAAACCGCCAGTCCATTTCGGGAACATGAAATGTTACTGACCTTTAAAAACTACCTTTGGACAGGTGGGTGCTAAATATAAAATTTGGTTGGAATATCTTCAGTAGTTTTCAAGTTGTAAGAAATACGCTTTACACGCTTGAGTTAAGTCCGATGGGACTTGTACCGAAAAACGGTCCGTTAATGATATCTTCCTTATTAGTAGTCTTACCGAAATGATGCACATGAGAAAAACGGTTTAGAAATTAATTTCCATTAAGTCAGGTAGATTTCTATTAAGTTTGGGATTTAAAAACAATATTTACCCTAAAACCAACCCAAGGACAGGTGGATTCTAAATATGAAGTTTGATGGAAATATATCCAGTAGATTCTAGCACTCGCGTACATACGGAGTAATTAACCCTTTCCCGCCCTTGGCGCCTTAAAGCGCCCGACTCTTCACTTTGCCTTCCGGTCCTTAGTAAATGATATGACTGAAGAGAACTGAAAAAAATATTTACAATATTTTTTTTGTTTTTACAATTTCCTTCACGTCGCACCGACAGAGACGATGAGATAGGAAAGGGCTAGGAGTGGGAAGGAAGCGGCCGTAGCCTTAATTAAGATAGACCATACAGCCCCAGCATTTGCCTGGTGTAAAAATGGGAAACCATGGAAAAGCATTCTCAGGGCTACCGACAGTTGAGTTCGAACCCACTATCTCCCGAATGCAAGTTCACAGCTACGTGACCCAAAACCCACAACCACTCGCTCAGTATCATGCGCAGCAGTGGCATTACAAGAAAGGAAAAGAAATACATTAAGTTAACCCCTAAACACTGAGTAATCATGGCCATGAGGTGCTAATTATACCCGTCAAAATAATCAGCAGTGTAAGAAATATGTTGAGAAATCAAAATTACTTTCTCATTATAATGTATCAATCTATTGGTTACGAAACAAAATTGTCTCTGTTAACCTACTTCTAACATTGGGATCATGTATGTATGATTTGCGAACACGATGCATACATATGCCTATATTCGTATACTCTTTCACTGGATTTTCTGGATACTCGCGTTCAAAGACATGGCCATTCAGTGAAAGGAAAATGTCTTCCCTTATATTTCCTAAAACATTAATTTCAGTCTTCACGGTAAAATCCAAAGAATCTCATTCGCGCCGACAGGGAAAACAACCATGAAGTCAGCGCAAGTAGGCCAATCCACATGGCGATAAGTGTCACACAAATTATTATTTTATTCGCACGAAAATGAATTTCAAATAAACATAACTGTGAAAGGATACTCCTTTGCCCTTTATGAACCTCATTGTGCAGCCATAAGCTGCCCAGGAGACTGACATTTTCCATAAGAGCAGTATAAGACTTAAATTTATCGAGAAACTCCACTAGCGATAGTGCCAAACAATCCAGCTTTTGCCAAACAGCGCGCTCGTTCAACTTCGCACGCGACTGCAGCGCCAATGGAGATATACGCGAGCAAATGCTGTACCAATTGTTTCTTTCTCCTCGTGTCATCGTCCCCAGTCCGACCCGTTGGCTGAACGGTCAGTGTACTGGCCTTCGGTTCAGAGGGTCCCGGGTTCGATTCCCGGCCGGGACGGGGATTTTAACCTTAATTGGTTAATTCCTACGGCATGGGGGCTGGGTGTATGTGTTGTCTTCATCATCATTTCATCCTCATCACGACGCGCAGGTCGCCTATGGGAGTCAAATAGAAAGACCTGCACCTGGCGAGCCGAACCCGTCCTGGGATATCCTGGCACTAAAAGCCATACGACATTTCATTTCATTTCATCGTCCCCAAGTGGGGCAGCTCTTTTCAGGCACGCCCCGATTGAATGTCAGCTGCATGTATCGTTTTAACCATGCACCGGCCCTCCTGCCATTCTTAAATTTCTGGCAGTACCGGGAATCGAACCCGGGCTACCAAGGACGGAAGCTAATAGTGCTAACCGTTAAGCTGCGGAGGTAGACATAATTTAAATAAACTTTTAGGGTAGTAAGTGCTGACGAGTACACACATATAGCACATGCCGAGGTCTAAAAGCTATTTGTATTACGCTGCCGTTTATAATAACACTTCCTTCCAAAGGTTGCTTACCTGGCATTTGTATCAATACACCTGTGGTGAACTTCCAAAGCTCTCGATCGAACTGTTTTCTGTCATCCTTTTAAGTGGATGTATCGGTATATACCAAGTGGAATGTTGTGTCAGGTTGGCTGAGAAGCAGGTCCACTCATCATTTCGGGAAGGTACACCAAATTCCTGGACATGAAAATAAAAGCATGCATCAAATTCCTGGATATGAAAACATGTCTGTAAAAGGCCTCTTTATGTGAACAAAAGTCTTGCACCAACTTCATATACAGGGCATTCAAAAGATTGCACACAAGCTCAGTACCCACACACTTCCTTTTGAAAAGGAATATTTTAGTAGTCTAGGAAGAAATCCTGCATCAAGACAAGCCTGGGAATGGCAGGAAAGGCATAATGGATAATAATTTATTTTATGTAATTTCCAAAAATGCTCCATATTCCCGGACCGTATGCTTACTTCGCCAGAGTTAAGTATTCCGATGTGATGCCTGAATTGATTGGCTGTGATAAACAACATTGTTGTTGTTTGAGTCATTAGTCCATAGACTGGTTTGATGCAGGCCTCCATGCCACCCTATCCTGTGCTAAACTTTTCATTTCTACGTAACTACTGCATCCTACATCTGCTCTAATCTGCTTGTCATATTCATACCCTGATCTACCCCTACCGTTCTTACCACCTACACTTCCTTTAAAAACCAAATGAACAAGACCTGGGTGTCTTAAGATGTGTTCTATCATTCTATTTCTTCTTCTCGTCAAATTCAGCCAAATCGATCTGCTCTCGCCAATTCGATTCAGTATCTCTTCATTTGTGATTCGATCTATCCATCTCACCTTCAGCATTCTTCTGTAACACCACATTTCAAAAGCTTCTATTCTCTTTCTTTCTGACCTAGTTATCGTCCATGTTTCACTTCCATACAATGCCACGCTCCACACGAAAGTCTTCAAAAACATCTTCCTAATTTCTATATCAATGTTTGAAGTGAGCATATTTCTTTTCTTAAAAAAGCTCTTCCTTGCTTGTGCTAATCTGCATTTTATGTCCCCCTTACTTCTGCCATCGTTAGTTATTTTACTACCCAAGTAACAATATTCATCTACTTCCTTAAAGACTTCATTTCCTAATTTAATATTTCCTGCATCACCTGCCTTCATTCGACTGCACCCCATTACTTTTGTTTTGGACTTATTTACTTTCACCCAAGACTTCGTCCATACCATTCAGCAGCTTCTCGAGATCTTCTGCAGTCTCAGATAAAATAACAATATCGTCGGCAAATCTCAAGGTTTTGATTTCCTCTCATTGGATTGTGATTCTCTTTCCAAATTCTTTTTTTTGATTTCCTTTACTGCCTGTTCCATGTAAACACTGAAAAGGAGGGGGGGACAAACTGCAGCCTTGCCTCACTCCTTTCTGGATTGATGCTTCTTTTTCAAAGCCCTCGATTCTTATCACTGCAGACTGATTTTTATACAGATTGTAGATAATTCGTCGTTCTCAGTATTTGATGCCAATCACCTTCAGAATCGTAAATAGCTTGGTCCAATCAACATTATCGAATGCCTTTTCTATATCTATGAATGCCATGTACTTGGGATTGTCCTTCTTGATTCGATCCTCTAAGATCAGACGTAAAGTCAGGATTGCTTCACGTGTTCCTACATTTCTTCTGAACCCAAATTGATCTTCTCCCAACTCAGCTTCAACTTGTCAACGTACAGTGTCTAATTTCACTGTGTGCACAAAATAATTACTATTACTTCGCTGATTGTGTCACTGCTTACATTCCAAAGCTTGCCATGACAAAGAGTTTAGTCCTAGACTACACGTTACTATTCAAAAGTAAACTTCTTTTGTTGTTGTTTTATCCGGGTCTGCAGAAAATCCGGAGAAATTGCTAAATGGAGACGCAGTCTTGGAGAAGGAATAGAAGATGAAAATAAATAAATCAGAAACAAACGTAATGGAGTGCAGACAACGAAATCAGCTAATGTAGGCAATATTAGATTAGGAAATTAAGTATTAAAGCATACATGAATATTGTTATTTGGGTCGAAGAATAACTAATGATGGCAGAAGTGAGGATATCAAATGCAAACTAGCACAAGCAAGAAGGGCCGTTCTTAAGAAAGGAAATATGCTCATTTTGGTAAAGGAATTAGAAGGATGTTTTAGAAGACTTCAGTTTGGAGCGTGGCACTGAATGGAACTGAAACATGGATAATAACAAACTCAAAAGGAATGACAATGTGGAAGCTTTTGAAATGTGAATCGAACTTGTGAGAAAAGAACGATTTGGCGAAATTTGACCTAAGACATCTAGGACTTGTCTCGTTAATTTTTAAAAGAAGTGTAGATGGTAAGAGCGGTGGAGAGAGATAAAGACGTGAATATGTCAAACAGATTAGAGCAGATATAGGAAGTCGTAGTTACGTAGAAATGAAAAGTTTAGAACAGGATAGGGTGGCAAGGAAAGCCGCAGCAACCTAGTCTATGGACTAATGACCTAAACAATAACACCACCATAAGAGGCTTGCAGTGGTTTCTCAACGGCGCACTAGCGTCTTGGAAAGGTGTAGCAATCCAACTGACGAGCCCACTGCCACACTGGGAATGTGAAAAGTGGTACGAGGGCTGGAACGGGATCCACTCAGCCTCGTGAGGTCAACTGAGTAGAGGAGGATTCGATTCCCACTTCAGCCATCCTCGAAGTGGTTTTCCGTGGTTTCCCACTTCTCCTCCAGGCAAATGCCGGGTTGGTACCTAATTTAAGGCCACGGACGCTTCCTTCCCCGTTCCTTGCCCATCTCTTCCAACCATCCCATCCCCCATAAAGCTCCTGTTCAGCATAACAGGTGAGCCCGCCTGGGCGAGGTACTGGTCCTCCCCCCAGTTGTATCCCCACTCAAAGTCTGAAGCTCCAGTAAACTGCCCTTGAGGCGGTAGAGGTGATCACTCGCTGAGTCCCAGGGAAAAATCAACTCTGGAGGGTAAACAGGTTAAGAAGAAGAAGAAGAAGGATATAGAAAGATACAAATTTAATAATTCCCCTTAAAAGAATCTAAGCGTAACCTCCGAACAAAATACACACGTTGTAACATTTTTAACTATCAGTTCTTCTTCACAAGGTCACAACAATCTCAAGACCGCGGGTTCAAAACCGGCAGATCCAGTAGGATTTTTGAAATGTGGAGGAAATCTTTGGCGCCCCAAAACCCCCGTCCCTTCAGAGATTTTTAAGTCATACACAAAACTAAAACTTCCCCGCAATGAGTATACTCTAAATATGAAGTTTGGTTGAGATCTATGCAGCCGCTTCGCCATGATGGTGGAACAAACAGATACGAAAAATGAAAACCACGGATACGGTCTTGAGTTGACCTAAAACGAATAAATATCCGAAAAACTTGCAAAAAAACGAAATTACAGACAGCGGAATCCATACAACTTTATTAATATAGATAAACATGGGCATGTTTATAAGAGCAGAACTTTATTTCGAGAGTTACTGGTTTGAAACTGTACGACAAATCGACAAAGGGATTTCACCATCAGACGCCTCTTTTACTGTTCTACATGGTTGGTCCTATGACATTTTCTCGTATCTCCTATATTTATGGGTTAGGTTGAGTTAGAATAATTGAATAGGGTGAAATTTGGGTAGTTTTCACATATTACATTTTTTATACTCATGTGACAGCTGGAATCATAAAATGTGGTTAACTTACGACCTCTGATCGTGTCAATGTGCATGCTGAGTGTGATTTTCTATAGCCGGACTGAGTGGATCAGACGGTTGAGGCGCTGGCCTTCTGACACCAACTTGGCAGGTTCGATCCTGGCTCAGTCCGGTGGTATTTGAAGATGCTCAAATACGTCAGCATCGTGTCGGTAGATTTGCAGGCACGTAAAAGAACTCCTGCGGGACTAAATTCCGGCACCTCGGCGTCTCCGAAAACCGTAAAAGAGTAGTTAGTGGGACGTAAAGCAAATAACATTATTATTATTATTATTATAAGTGTGTCGAACGTGTAAAAAGTACACAATTAACCTGGAATCGAGAAATTCAGCTTTATTTAACGTATAAGGCATAGAGATACGAAAACAAGTCATAGGACCAAAGTTGTAGATCTCTCCAAATTGTACGGCGATTGTACTACCAGTTTCCTATGCCCTTTTACTCGTCAGTTTTCTAGGAGTATCCAATGAGTCGGAAAAATCTCAATTCACTACACCGGCGGGAGAAAAGAAACTATCTGACTTTGAGGCAATTTTTCCCCTAAGCCAGGGGAAAGAGAGAAGAAACACCCTCTTCGGTGTTAATTTGGAATAAAATGAATGTAGAATTTAATATAGGTGAAGAGAAGAAGATTTTCCTAAGAAACGGCTTATTTTGTGAACTGTGGTGCTGTCATTTGGAATAGGTTGAAACTATAATTCTAGATCAGATCATAAGCAAGCCTCTGCCATTATTCCGTTAAATGCGTACGATGATCATTCCAATCGGCGCGTCAGAGTAGGGATCAAAAAGCTGGAATAATAAGATGAACCAGTGTGCCACGTACGAAGAGTATCAGAAAATGAATGAACGAGAGGAATGGCGTGCTAAGGAAGAAAGTTATCTAACTCCGGCAGCAAAAGAGAAAAAGAACATCGCAACAAACAATTGCAAGTGCAATGTTGTTGTTGATCAATTTAGTTTTCTTTCGACTCTGAAATACCACTCTTATCCTAGCCGGTACGGTAAAATTGAACAAAACATAATTGTACTCTCTATAACATTTGTTATATAGTACTTTTCGATAGAAACAATAACAAAGGTATTTAAAAATTACATTTTAGACGCCTTCCCCTAAACTACCATTTCATCCAGGGTGAATAAAATTGTTTATATGTTAGACTGTAGTTTCTTATTCCCCGACTCTAAATACCAATTTTCATTAAATTCTGTTTACCTATTTTCTCGTAGCTCGGCGTTGATACAGACGCGCGCTGTGTGTGTGTGTGTGTGTGTGTGTGTGTGTGTGTGTGTGTGTGTGTGTGTGTGTGTTTTAGTATTCAGCCCAAAGGCTGGTTGGATCCTCAACAGCTCTGCCATCAGCTGTCATAGATGGCCTACGCATCACTGAAGAGGCTTACTAGGGAAATGAGGAGTGAGGTAGTTTCCCGTTGCTTTCCCCACCGAGCCAGAAGTTGCTATTACATATCAGTCTGCCAAGCCCACTGAAATGCATGCACCAACCGACCCTACGAGCAACATTTTCACACCATTCATAGCAGGGACTGGCTGCATAAGGAATGGCATTACTAGCATTGCTCATACCTCAGTCACTTCCACATTGTCAAAGCCAAGGATAAGACTGAGACAGATGAATGAAAGTAACAAAATTGCTCTAGCCAATACCAGCAGACATAGTGCACTGTAAACACCAGGTCCTGCCAGCAAAGGCGTGATACAGACTTAGCAACAAAAATACAAATTCGTTATCTCTGCAATAGCCCGGTACGATAAAAATGTATGACATAAATGACCAGAAATTTAATTCTATATAACTTTATGTAGTATTTATCGATAGGACCACTAATAATATAAATATTTGACAGCTAAATTTTAAGCCTTCCCCTAAACTACCAAATCACTGAGCGGGAATAAAATGATTCTTCTTGGCTATTTGCTTTACGTCACACCGACACATATAGGTCTTATGGCGAACACCGACACATATAGGTCTTATGGCGACGATGGGACAGGAAAGGTCAAGGAATAGGAAGGAAGCGGCCGTGGCCTTATAGTCCCAGCATTTGCCTGGTGTGAAAATGGGAAACCACGGAAAACCATCTTCAGGACTGCCAACAGTGGGATTTGAACCCACTATCTCCCGGATGCGAGCTCACAGCTGCGCGCCCCTAACCGCACGGCCAATTCGCCCGGTATAAAATGATTTATAGCCTAGATTGTAGTGGATCACTCACCAACTTTACATACCAATTTTCATTAAATTCTCTCCAGCCATTTTCTCGTGATGCGCGTACAGACAGACAGACAGACAGACAGACAGACAGACAGACAGATATTACAGGAAGGTAAAAAGTACATTTTCTTGTTGCTGTGGACACGGCCGATGCAGAAATATAATTATTTTTAAATTCTGAGCAATGTAACGACAAAAAACTCATTTTATATACGGTATATAGATACCAAGTGAATGCCATTAATAAATTGTGATGGTATAAGTTACGGATATAAGAAGGAGGTAACAGAGGAGAAATTTAGGCGCAGGGATTCTAAGGTAAACAGACAAGAAAATGACTTATGGTGTTATTACTTAAGCATAAAGAGGCAAGACAGAGGCAAGACTTAAAACGGGAAACAGAAGTAGAATAGAAATACAATAACAATTATAGTAAATGCCAGAAAACACCTTACGGTGTGAAATAATGGGCTACACTCCGCTGTACTGTTCAAATATTAACAACGCCCCTCAGTGCTATTCGAGGACGATTGTAACCTCCAACGGTATTCCGCCAATATCCCGCAGAATGGCCGACTGACGTCTCTCTTGCTTTCTACCCAGGGAACAACCACGAGTTCACAGGAATGATGACGAAAATGGCAATACGTTACTTCCCTGCGGGCAAGCAGAGACGTTACCATGGTTACCTGCAGGTTCGTTGTTGGTCTTTCGGGCAGTCAATGCGGAGCATGAGACCCGCAGAAAACGGTAATTTTCTCCGTCATTTGAAGAGTAAGCGAAATAATGTACATAACAGTAGCTGTTTCTAATGAAGGGACGTTTCACATATATTCCACGGATTTTACAGGAAATCAATAGAATATGAGAAAATGGAAGAAAACTGTTCTATTCAGAGATTTTTAAGGCATATGCATATCAAAACCTTCCCCGGTATGAGTGCACTCTAAATATGAAGTTTGGTCTAGATACATCCAGCCGCTTCGCTATGACGGTGGAACAGACTCGAAAAATAAAAACCACTCATGTGGTCTTGAGTTGACCTAAAACAGATAAATATCTGAAAAATTTGCAAAACAAACGAAATTACAGACAGAGGACCCCCTACAAAATTATGTATATAGGTCAAGTTGCGTCTTTTTCAGGTATGATCTGTTTTTCAGCTTTTTTCTCATTTTAAAAATCATACATTAGATTTGACAGAGTGAAGAACCTAACAGTTATGGACGTCTAATATATTGCAAACAATTGAGGCGTCTAGAATCAAAACCGGCCAAGTCACTCAAGGCATATTTTTCAATATGGACGAAAAACCTGTAGAGACAAAGCAATGATGGTCAGAAAAGATTTTTTTTCACAGTTATATCCTTAATGGTTTAATATTTAAGTTCCGCTGTTTTGAGAAATCTAACTCATAATTAACCCATCTTTTTTGTTAATTTAAATTTTGACTTGGCCGTTTTTGTTGCAATTTTGTACAATTTCTCAAGGTATGAACGTAAATCTTTCAGTTCACCACTCGGAACTATATCCACGTTACAGCACACAATAATGAAAAAATACGAGCACACCGGAAATAGGATTGATTTGGCGCCAATGACGGTAAGAAGCCCGCCAATACGTAAATAAGTGTTGCAAACGAACAAAAAACAAAATATTATGACTTCAAAGAATATACATTACAAGGAACGATTTTGCCTACTGATATTATCCCATTGTTGCTTAATGTAACAACATAAGATTCCAAACAATAATGCTGCATCATAAAGATTGTCGCTCCTTCCTTGACTTGGCCGGTTTTGAATTCACTGGCTGCAAGACTTGGCCGATTCTGTTGCACGACCGAGAATTCAGTGCTCTATAACATGAAGACATGGACGATTTTAAAGCATATTCTTGTTTCACCTGATAGTGCTATACTTCTACTTCAAATTTATAACCTTAACTCATTTTCGTAAATTTTGTGACTTGGCCGGTTTTGATACTAGACGCCTCAATTATTGGTAGAAGCTTAATAAGATGCTAATGATAAGTTAGGAGCGTGATAGCCGAGCGATATCGACAATGGCTTCTCAGCAAGCCGGCCGCGGTTCAAATACCCGTCAATGCATGTGGGATGCATACCTGGGCTTCGGGCTGGAGATTCCAGGTCATGATTACAATATCAACAGTCACAGAAACCCGCGACCTTAGCCAAGTGGCCAACCCCGCCCCCTCACATATCACATTTCACTACCCTCCTCCTTCAAAACTTCTCAACATGCCGAATTCCCTGGCCAGAGAGAAGGCGTTAAGTTCTAGGTGGCCCGCCCCTCCCCTTCAGGGAGGAGAACGAAATCATTAGCTGAGCTAAGCTAAACCAGCAACTATAACAATAATTAATAAAGCAAACCCAAGTCGTATATACCCGTAAATGTGCTTACTCTTAGTCGAACGGTAGTTAGCGTGTCGCAACAGTCTAATACGGACATTTTCCCGCCAACACGACTGTTGTGTATGGAAACAGTATGGCCTGCAGATACTTGAATGTTACACGGTCAGCGTGACTTCAGCCTCAGCATTATTGCTCGGTTTTCTTGGCAGGTCTGCAGTATCTCATAGCATACTCTCGATTGGTTTAGGAGACGAGTAAACCCCGTTTAAGCATTAAAATCCCTGGCCGGGTATCGAAACTGGGGATTTCGCACAAAAGGCAAGCACGGTATTCCTACACCACGAGGCTAGCTGCAGAATAATAATAATAATAATAATAATAATAATAATAATAATAATAATAATAATCAACAGCCTGATTCCAGTCATTCGACCAGATCAGGAATGGAATGAATGAAGCCCCCATCTAGCGGCAAGGATAGGTCCTGTGCCGGCTGCCAAAGCCTGTCGCACTCCTCTGGGGAAATGATTAACGAATGGCAGATTAAATGAAATGATATTGGAGAGTGTTGCTGGAATGAAAGATGACAGGGGAAAACCGGAGTACCCGGAGAAAATCCTGTCCCATCTCCGCTTTGTCCAGCACAAATCTCACGTGGAGTGGCCGGGATTTGAACCACGCAACCCAGCGGTGAGAGGCCGGCGTGCTGCCGCACGAGCCACGGAGTCTAATAACAATAATAATAATAATAATAATAATAATAATAATAATAATAATAATAATAATAATAATAATAATTGTACCTCCACGCTGCACATTTAAATCTTGCGCCTAAAAGAACTCCTCTACTGGGGAAACCGTGAAGAAACTAGACCAACTTATAAATTTACTCAGAAGATGTCACCACAGAAATCTGATGTAATTTTGTTATTTTGAAGTTTCCTGAACTGACTGTATTTCTACCTGTTTTGTTTGCCCTTCATCAAGAAGTTTGGACATTCTTCCATAGATGTCACTGCTAAAAACTATGATCATGCACCTTGGTGCGAAGTGAAAGAACTTTTGATTTGAAAAGTTTTGTAATCATAAGTTTTTTTCACTCATTGATGTTCATTTATTTTTGAGTTGGCAATATTTATATTTTCCTTCCGCCAGTTTTGAATCCAGCCAATCCCAAATTTCTGTAATTTTCAACCCATCACAGCCCCCTTCTTCGATTTTGAGTGTAACTTTTAAAGTACCCAATAAACGTGAGAGGGTGTGGCTAATTTAATGTGGAATGGTCTCAAACTTTCCCGAGGGTTTACAAACTGCGGATTTTCACGTCTCTTGCTGCATCACAAATACCCTGTCAGCGAATCAAGGGAATTAACCGTTTGAGATTAAAATGCCTCAACCCTGCCAGGAATTGAACTCGTGACTTCGAGAACCAAAGGCAAAGACGCTGACCACTTAGCCATGGACCAAGACTGCATACGATGGTAAGAATATTGAACAGATTTGTTAGAAAGCACATGGTACAGTAAGTTAATCTGCCAAGTCTTGCTACTGAGTTCAAGTTTAATATTTTACCTGTGTTCTCAAATCTCGGAGAACAATTCCCAACCCAAAAAAATTGAGATATTCTCCCTGAGTATCCTCTCACTGATCAGTGAAAGGATACTCCCTAAAAGATAAAATACGAAATGAAGAGATAAGACAAAAATTAAATATATTCTCAATGAATGAAAGAATATTCCAAAACAGGATAAATTGGAAAAACCACATTCTGAGGATGGATAACGACAGAATCCCAAAACTTGCCCTGGAATACCATCCTACGGGAAGAAATTGGTCGTCCTATGAAGAGATGAAATGAAATCTGAGGTCGGAACAGGCTATTAGCCTAATCCATGAAGAGGAAGTAAGTAAGTTCTCCTTGTCCCTCTTTAATATTTGAAATTGTTCTTCCAGATTTCTCCTACCTTTGAGGAGTCTGTGAGGAATATACGTATGTACTATGTTCAGTATTCAATCCGAAGGCTGGCCGGATCTTCAACTGGCCCTCCATCAGCTCTCACAGATGACCAAGCGTGACTGAAAAGTCGTACAAGTGAAATGGGGAATGATGTTACATTGCTTTCCTCCCCGAGCCAAAATCTGCTACTACTTATCAGTCTGTCAAACCCATTGAAACATTAAATAATCACATCAATTCTTGACGCAGCTGCCCATCGTTTGCATGACAAACAACGGACAAGATGTCTCAGGGAATAAAATGCAATGTTTTAGAATTAAAATAGTCGTTATAAATAGAGCCCGGATTTTTACGCATTAATATGTTAGAATGCAAAGTTTCTGAAGCGAGCAGCAAGTATAGTCTACCTCCACAACGATTATGCTATGGGGTTTGCTTAAACATTAGGGGTATGGCCCATCAGAACACCTATAATTTATGTTACTCTTGCTACGATATGGAAGAGCGGGTGGCCGACATTTCCCATTAACCAAATTTAGTTTGCAATCTAACCTGTTACGGCATGAAAATCCGGGCTTTAGCTTATAAATAATAACTCTAGCCAAATTATGATTTCAACACCTAGCAAATAACTTCAATTTTAAGATAAGTATTTTCAATTCCACCTTTTTCGGTCAGTTTGTATCCGTTTTGCTTTTACTTTCTTACTCCGGCCGAATTACAGGATTGAACATATCTGCTCGTTGGAGTGAACGATATACTGCATTGAAGTCAGTCATGATCTAGGGCTCGTATTGACTAACGTTAATTACTTTTCCTGTAATCTGAAATTTCTAAAACTGGGATGTCATTTGCTCGATAACGCTCACTTCTGTACAGTATACACCACATAATTTATTTTCCTTCTTTCTTAATCTGTTTACCCTCCAGGGTTGGTTTTTCCCTCGGACTCAGCGAGGGATCCCACCTCTACCGCCTTGAGGGCAGTGTCCAGGAGCTTCAGACTCTGGGTCAAGGGATACAACTGGAGAGGATGACCAGTACCTCCCCCAGGCGGCCTCACCTGCTATGCTGAACAGGGACCTTGGTGGGGGATGGAATGATTGGAAAGGATAGACAAGGAAGAGGGAAGGAAGCGGCCGTGGCCTTAAGTTAGGTACCATCCCGGCATTTGCCTCGAGGAGAAGTGGGAAACCACGGAAAACTACTTCCAGGATGGCTGAGGTGGGAATCGAACCCACCTCTACTCAGTTGACCTCCCGAGGCTGAGTAGACCCCGTTCCAGCCCTCGTACCATTTTTCAAATTTCGTGGCAGAGCCGGGAATCGAACCCGGGCCTCCGGGGGAGGCAACTAATCACACCAACCACTACACCACAGAGGCGGACATTTATTTTCTTGTTTTACCAAAACCGTTTTCGATTCAATCTGAATTTTAATTTTAAATGTTTCATACTGACGCACAGAATACATTTTTTTCTTTTTTCTTTTTGTACTATTTGCTTTACGTCGCACTGACACAGATAGGTCTTATGGCGACGATGGGATAGGAAAGGCCTAGGAGTTGGAAGGAAGCGGCCGTGGCCTTAATTATGGTACAGCCCCGGCATTTGCCTGGTGTGAAAATGGGAAACTACGGAAAACCACCTTCAAGGCTGCCGATAGTGCGACTCGAACCCACTATCTCCCGATTACTGGATACTGGCGCACTTAAGCGACTGCAGCTATCGAGCTCGGTGAATACAAATTACTACGTGCTGCCGCCACTATCGAAAAATAAGTAAGTCTTATGTAGGTTCGGTGTTTGCAAATAGTTTACCACAAATAAAGTTCTCCATTTATCACAGAATCAGTGCCATAGCAGTCCCCTAAGTATATAACGCGTTTTATTATACACAGCGTAGTTTCACTGCGTAATCTTCTTCAATTTCTACGTGACTGTGATTTTTTTTTCATTATATTCCAGTAGTCTACAAGCTGCCATCTCGAAAGGCTATTATCTTAGATTTCCAATTTTACCAGCAACCTATCGTCGGTGACGGCTGGAATATTTAACTGAAAGAGCAAGTCATATAGTACGTTTACATGGGGATTGAGATCGATCTGAGTACACTTAGCGTATTGAATACGATCCCCGTTTACATGTACAGTAGTTGAGTATCGTATTGAATCCGCCAGGCAACATCGACGTATACGAACGATGCAGAATTGTAGTAAAATCGATATCACCTCCTAAAATTTAAAAACGACAAATGCAGTGCAGTGGAAATAAATAGTAGAAGCCCAGGAGATAACTTTCAGTTTTGAAAGTATGTGTGGTATTCCAAATGTAACTGGTAAATATATTTACTGGCTTATTATATTTGTTATTTCGACAGAACTTTGATGATGACGATTCCGTCAGAACCAGCCAGAACAAACATGGAGTGTGTGCGCAGCCATTTTCAATACCATCTCAGTACGATCCGCGTTTACATGGAACTCAATTCGAACCGAGTACGATACGATCCCAGATTTTACAGTATCGACCTTGAGACTCAATCCGAACTGAGTCTCCGTTTACATGGCGTTTTTAATACGGAAAGTGTACTCAGATCGATCTGAATCCTGCATGTAAACGTACTAACAGTGACGAGGAATATCACCAAGATTATGCAGTAAAACGTGCGCTGTCGATAAGAAAACGCGTTATATACTTTGAGAGGACTGCGATGACACTGACTTTGACAACACATTTTAGGTTATCTAAAGCTTCAATGTTTGTGTTACGCATGATCGAAAATACCTAGGAATTCCCACCACTCAGGTAGGCCTAAGACGAATTCTCGATTACAGCCCGTTCGGTATTTGAAGAAGTAAGGAATAATGCCGTATTTTTTGAGCAAAAATGCAAACTCGTGTCCTCATACTGAGGTGATGCAGCTCTTTTTAGGCACATCCTCAATGGAGGAGAGCTGCATGTACTATTCCAACCACATTCTAACCCTCCAGCCATTCTTAAATTTCTGGCAGTACCGGAAATCGAATCGGGGCCCCCGAGAACGGCAGCTAATAACACTAACCGTTACGCACCGGAGGCGGACTTTTTGAGTAAATTATACAATGTGAAGGCTATAACATGCTGTCCTATTCTCTATGATGGTAATGCTTTCTGCCACCAAATTCAATAATTCCTTATCTTCGAATGTCATTATAGGTTTCTTCCTTTCCGGACAACAGCAAACATAATCATAAATTATTTGTAAACACCGAACGTAATTAAACACTTGCTTACATTTCGATAATGCCGGCAGCACAGTCATTTCTTTTCCGTGCGTCAGTATGAAAAACGTAAGGTCGAAATTCAGATTGAAACGAAAACTTAGATTTGGTAAACCGAGATAATAAATTAGGTGGTGAATAAAGAAGTGAGCATTATTCGACATAATGACATTATCAGTGCCGGCCCCGTGGTGTAGGGGTAGCGTGCCTGCCTCTAACCCGGAGGGCCCGGTTTCGATTCCCCGCCAGGTCAGCGATTCTTACCTGGACCTGAGGGCTGGTTCGAGGTCCACTCAGCCTACGTGAGTAGAATTGAGCAGCTATCTGACGGTAAGATAGCGGCCCCGGTGTAGAAAGCCAAGAACAACGGCCGAGAGGATTCGTCGTGCTGACCACACGACACCTTGCAATATGCAGGCCTTTGGGCTGAGCAGCGATTGCTTGGTAGGCCGAGGCCCTTCAAGGGGTGTAGTGCCATGGGGTTTTTGGTTTGTTTGAGATTATCAGACTTTTGGAAATCTAATATATAATAACAAAAGCAACTAATGTTAAATAACGGCCTCAGGTAACTATGACAGAGTTATTACTCCAGAAGTTGAAGATGCGGTACTTTATAACTCAATACTCTTCAATTACACACGCTGTTTAGATAAACGAATCTCAATCAATAACAATTTCCTTACCTGGTATACAACGTTATGGTTGATGTACGGCTGTGCGCAGCCACAGTCTTGGCAAACGCCACCACTGCCTCTCCTGGTCTGTCACAACTACTGAGCGCTTCCCGGTCTCCCCTCAACTGACCGATCCTTCCAGAGTTGTTTACGAACTGTCCTCTGACTCACTTTACAGTGACGCACTTTCCAAACTACGCACTTTCCAAACTATGCGCTTGAGAAATCCACCCTGGAATATTCTAGGCAAGCTTACAGTGTGTGGTGAAACAATCTATTTGTTGACTTCTTATCAGCCTTGTTGAAATCAGTTACATAACACTCGTGTTTACAAAAAATGGGTAGCTGAACGCCTTGAAACTGAAAAACACAGAGGTTGCCATACTGTACATTTTAAAAACTGGAGCAATTCATATCCAGTAGTTTACCTCACATATATTTCACCTGCTAGGATTTTTTTAAATATAGAAAATCTCTCTTAGAGATTATGCTTTCATAGTACTGCACATGGGCGAGTGGCTGCGAGGTTTGGGTCACGTACTGTACCTGTCAGCTTGTATTCAGGAGATAGTGGGTTCGAACCCCAATGTCGGCAGCCTTGAGGGCTGTTTCCCACTTTCATACCAGGCAAGTGCTTGTGCTGTACCCTAATTAAGGCCATGATCGCTTCCTTCCCGCTCCAAGACTTTCCTATCCCATCGTCGCCGTAAGATGTACGAGTCGGAGCGACGTAAAGCAGATAGTAAAAAAAAAAAATCTGTACACATATTACATTTTTCATGTTGTTCATTACAACTAACAATAATTTTTCATTTTCAACTGTGAGCCCTAGGAGCTCTTAATTTGAGAGAGAGCGTTGTGACCACGGGGAGCTTGGCCGAGTCCCGGAATTGCTTCCACTGATTTGTACCTGGCTCCTCACTTTCATCTATCCTATCCGACCTCCTTTGGTCAACTCCTGTTCTTTACCAACCCCGATGATATTAGAGCGTTTGAGGCCTAGGAAGACCATCATTTTCGTGACCCTTGTCTTTATTTAGCCGAAACCTCCATTTTTTTAAATGCTGGGCCCGTTTCGTCTATCTCGTTTGCAAAGTTATATTTCCTGTCGAAAAAACAACCACCACCACCACCACCACTTTCAACTGTGAGCTTATTTCGTTCCTCCGTCCACTGAAAAATTAGGAAAGAATATATTTTCTCTACAGCTGCGTTATCTGTAGCTACGGCAAAGTGATACGGTGCCAGTCTGAACAATTCAACACAATCAACGTTATTGGACATGTATTGGTGCCATGTCTCGGCAACACTTCCCTACTAAAGTTACACAGTACATCTGAGAGTACCGAGCGAGTTGGCCGTGCAGTTAGAGGCGCGCAGCAGTGAGCTTGTATTCGGGAGATAGGGGGCTTGAACCCCACTGTCAGCAGCCCTGAAGATGGTTTTCCGTGGTTTCCCATTTTCGCACCAGACAAATGATTGGGTTGTACCTTAGTTAAGGCCACTTCCCACTCCTAGCCCTTTCCTATCCCATGTCTGCCGTAAGACCTATCTGTGGAGGTGCGACGTAAAGCAACTTGTAAAAAAAACTTGTGGTGCGGGGCTGTGTGGCTCAGACGGTTGTAGTGCTGCCCTTCTGACTCCAACTGGGCAATTTCATTCCTGGCTCAGTATGGTAGTACTTCAATGTGCTCAAATACGTCAGCCTCAGTAGGTAGATTTACTGACACTTAAATGAACTTGTGCGGGACAATATTCCTACACCTCGGCGTCTCCGTAAACAGTCAAAAGTTGTTAGTGGGACGTTAAAACAATGTCATTATTGTTACTGACGTCAAGGAGAGTATCCCACCACAGCCAAAATGAGACTGGGTGGCATTGGTGACCATAGAAGTAGCTAGGATAAGCTGAAGAATATTTCACAATATATCCACAGGCCATGAAGCTTACATAGTAAAAGAGCTGGTCTTCAAACCCTAAGTTGGTCGGTTCGATCCTGAATCAATCCAGTGGTAAATGAAGGTGCTAACATACGCCAGCTTTGTGTCGGAAGAAATACCAGAAAGTATTCCAGCACCTCGGTGTCTCTGAAAACCGTAATGGGACCTACAGCAAAATATGAATGATAGCTAGAATCCGTGCCACAGAAACGTGACTTTTCATTTCAAAACGGCCACCTGCATTGTCCGGGAATCGAAACATGGCCGTCTTGGAGAGAAGAAATGGAAACACCATTCGATTATTATGCCCCTTATTATTATTATTATTATTATTATTATTATTATTATTATTATTATTATTATTATTATTATAGGAAAAATGTGCCAGATTCGTAGTGAAGAGTTTGCGTGTCGGTCACACACCTGGAGGTTCCTCTCGCGTTCCATTGGCAATTAGTTCCAAGATATTTTTTTTTACGAGTTGCTTTACGTCGCATCGACACAGATAGGTCTTATGGCGACGATGGGACAGGAAAGAGCTAAGAGTGGGAAAGCAGCGTCCATGGCCTTAATTCAGGTACAGCTCCAGCATTTTCCTGGTGAAAAAATGGGGAAACCTTATTCAGAGCTGCCGACAACGGGGTTCGAACCCACTATCTACTGAATGCAAGCTGATAGCTGCGTGACCCAAACCACACAGCCAGTTGCTCGGTATTTTCTTCCTAGTGGTTTAACGTCGCACTTACATATCGAAAGTTTTCGGCAACGCAAGGATAGGAAAAGCTAGGATTGGGAAGATAGTGCCCGTGGCCTTAATTAAGGTACAACATTTGCTTTGTGTGAACAGGAAACCACCGAAAGCCATCTTTCGGGCTGCCGACGATGGGGTTCGAGCCCACCATCTCCCGAATGCAAGCTCACAGCTACGGGACCCTAACCGCACGGCCAACTCCCTTGGTAATTTTCGTTTTGGCCAGATTCCCTTTCTGACGCTACGTGATTTTTGAGATGAAAATCTTAACCCAGAGTTGGCCGAGATTCGAGTTTCAGCCTACCGGGTGTGATACCAGCAGCTAAACCACTGAGCTCACCACGGTCCCCTTATTATTCCAAGAATAATAACACTTTAAATTAAATAATCTACTTCTTAGACGGTCCGACTCATTGGCTGAATGGTCAGCGTTGAGGCCTTCGGTTCAGAGGGTGCCGGGTTCGATTCCCGGCTTGGTCGGGGATTTAAATCGTGTTTGATTAATTCTTCTTCTGTTCCAACACTTTTCTCTTCATATGCAGTCAACACACTACACTACCAACCACCACAGAAACACGCAATACTGATTACAACCTTCCATATAAGGTTGGCGTCAGGAAGGGCATCCGGCCGTAAAATAGGGCAAAATCCACATGTGCAACACAGTTCGCACCCGCGACCCCACACGTGTGGGAAAAGCGGCAGAAGAAGAAGAATCATTCCATTACACATGCAGTAGTTTGGTCGCGAGTAACGTACAGCAGACCACCAGGTAGATTTTTACCTTCCAATTTTTCCAAGCTGTCCGTGTTTGAGAAATAAAAAACGATCTATCTCCTTACAAACCATGAAGGCCCCTGGAGAAGTGCGAAGCTAAGATTTCATAACCTTCTGGCGTAAGCTGAGCGAACATCAGGGCCATGTACCTCTCCAGAAGTTGAAGTGTCTTTCCAGAACTTCTCAGCGACAAGTGAACATTCCACTCTGCGAAAGCAGGTCTGGTGCTCATATACCTACCACTGTTGCCGAATCATCCCAATTTTGGAAGATCTTCCGATTTTTAGAAATATTCCAGAAAATACAAATTTAGGTTCAAATCTTGACTTTTTTTCCGTTCCCACTTCATTCAAACAACTACTCGGCATAGTCTTTTACACGACTGTCCATCAATACAATGTGCGTGTTAAATATCCCTTCAAAGACATAAGCTACTACGTAGGCGAAAGTGCTCTCCACACGGCTTCCCTTCAACTGCTAAGAGTTTTATGAGAATTTGGAGTACGATGATATATAGATATCAACTTGAAAATGAGTTATTTAACGTGCCAATGCTACGGTTTCTCTTACGCAAGGACTCTTAAACGACAGCCGGCTGACGGGCAGCGGAAGAGTAAAATAAGATCTACGTCCTGCAAGGGTTTTGAACTTGCTACGGGTTTCTACGTCTGACGAAGAATCACTTTTATACCCAAATTGCTTTACGTCGCACCGACACAGATAGGTCTTATGACGACGATGGGATAGGAAAGGGCTGGGAGAGGGGAGTGGGGAGGAAGCGGCCGTGGCCTTAATTCAGGTACAGCCCCAGCATTTGCCTGGTGTGAAAATGGGGAACCACGGAAAACCATCTTCAGGGCTGCCGACAGTGGGGTTCGAACCCACTATCTCTCGAATGCAAGCTCACAGCAGCGTGCCCCTAACTGCACGGCCAACTCGCTCAGTCAACCTTTTAGACACAGGAAATCCTCAGGTAAATGACTGAAATTATTCGTTTCTCTCGTTCTGTGCCAATTGTACGTCCATTTAATTTTCAGTAAAATAATAAAGATCGATATATTTCTAAACATCTTCTGAAAATTTGATTTAATCTTCCAAACTTTTCAAGCACAGTCTTCCAAAACATTATTTTTGAATATGTCCACATTGGTGCCGACCGCCCTGTAGGGGTAGCGTGCCTGCCTCTTACCCGGAGGCCCCCGGGTTCAATTCCCGACCTGGTCAGTGATTTTGACCTGATGTGAGGGCTCGTTCGAGGTACAGTCAGCCTATGTGATTACAACTGAGGAGCTATCTGACGGCGAGATGGCAGGCCCGGTTTAGAAAGTCAGGAATAACGGCCGGGAGGATTCGTCGTGCCGACCACATGACGTCTCGTATTCTGCAGGCCTTCGGGCTGAGCAGCGGTCGCTTGGTAGGCCATGGCCCTTCGGGGTTTCACAGAACTGATGTAATCTCACTGTAAATCGGTGTTCCATATTACAGAGTTACAGTATTATAATGTTTAGATTATGAGATAGACATTCAATAGGGAACATGCATGATCCGGGGTTTTAATTAAAAATATGCTAATCTGATTCAAAATTGCATGCAGAATTCAAAAATGTGATCAGAATGTACAAATAATAACTCGAAACATGATAAAAATCTACGAAAATGTCACGTCACGCAAGTACGCGATCTCATTGGCCTGACGTCATCGTACAGGTTGACTGAATTAGCAGACGAAGTAACACACAGTGTGCTGTGAGAAGCAGGATACACTTCGCGTATTTCTACTTTACGTGAGTGTCTAGTATGGTTAAATTCGAGGTCTATACATTGGATAATAATCTGAGTGGTATATTTTAGACTTAAAATGAATCCTGCGCAGACAGTGAGGCAGAAAACTTATAAATGGTGTAGAGTTCCGATGTGCAATAGCATACCAAACAAATTGTTTATAAACGTTCCAAAGACGCTAAAACTAGGGAGAAATGGATTTTGGCGAGCTGGAGAAATGCTGGTGATATATCGGAAAAGTCTACAGTTTATTTTTTTTGAAGATTTTAACGTAAGATGAATTTGTTTGAATTTTCAAATCACTTTTCCATGTCAGCTGTTCTAGTGGTAATACTTTAAATTTTAATGTATGGTGCTTTATTTAAATGCTTCAATTACATCTTGGAATATGAAAGTAATAAACAGTGCATTAAATAATGCTGATTATTAAAGTATTCTCCAAACCTAACCTATGTTTTGGGTGATTCATGTCAAGATAATAAATCAAAGGGGTTATGAACCATTTTGACAGCTCTAATTCTACCAATATATCTTGGCATGGGACAGTTATGTATGTCTTTATTGAAGAGCTTAATTGGTAAAGAAATTTAGGCTATATCTAAATACTCTATAATGTAACAAAGAATAGCGTGTACATCATGAAAGGAAACAACGTGAATTTAACAAATGTATAACTCTACACAAAACCAATGCTTGTCTGTTGGGGTCTTATAAGTTAATAATGCTCAATTATAATAATTATCATAATATTAATGAAATGAATAACATAATTGCACACAGATGAAAATAGTGATGTAGGTGTTTAAAATATTATCCAACTTATCCTAAGTTTTAGGTTATACAAGCCAAGTCAATAAACCGAAGGGTAAAAATACCGCGCGAGTTGCCCGTGCGGTTAGGAGCGCGCAGCTGTGAGCTCGATGCTGAGGCTGTACCTAAGGCCACGGCCGCTTTGTTCCCATTCCTAGTCCTTTCCTGTCCCATCGTCGCCATAAGACCTATATGTGACGGTGTGACGTAAAGCAAAAAAATAAAAGTCACAGCACCCAAAGACATTCCTGTATTGAGCGACTAAAATGTCACCAGGACACTTTTCTTTCCTGATATGCTCAGCTTGTTAAAAGCCAAATGTAATTAATGTTATTGGCTTCACGCCCCGCTAACTACTTCTACGATTTTCGGAGACGCCGATGTGCAGTAATTTAGTCCTGCAGGAGTTATTTTACGTGCCAGTAAATCTACCGACACGAGGCTGACGTATTTGAGCACCTTCAACTACCACCGGACTGAACCAGGATCGAACCTTCCAAGTTGGGGTCAGAAGGGCAGCACCTCAACAGTCTGAACCACTCGGCCCGACTTGTGAAAACTAGATGAAGTCATATTTATCTTTATCATGTTTAACTTTTTCCCTCCACAAAGATATTTAATTCTCTTTCATGGGCCCCGGAAGTGGGTAGGCCAGTTGTCCCAACCATAAATATATATATTTTTTGGGAATGATAGATTATAGCCCTATAGTACTATGATCTTTCTTTCTTTCTTTCCTTCTTTCTTTCTTTCTTTCTTAATCAGTTTATCCTTCAGAGTTGGTTTTCTCTCGGACTCAGCGAGGGATTTCACCTCTACCACTTCAAGGGCAGTGTCCTGGAACGTGAGACTTTGAGTATGGTGATGAAACTGGTGAGGAGGGCCATTACCTCACCCAGGCGGCCTCACCTGTTATGCTCAACAGGGGCCTTGTTGGAGGATGGGAGGATAGGAAGGGATAGACAAGGAAGAGGGAAGGAAACGGCCGTGGCCTTAGGTGCCTGGAGGAGAAGTAGGAAAATACGAAAAACCACTTCGAGGATGGCTGAGGTGGGATTCGAAACCCTTCTACTCAGTTGACCTCCCGAGGCTGAGTAGACCCCGTTCCAGCCCTCGTACTATTTGTTTTCAACTTTCATGGCAGAACCGGGAATCGAAACCGGGCCTCCGGGAGTGGCACACATTAACCACTACACCACAGAAGCGGACTAGTACTATAATTCTACCTATATGTTTATGTTAGTGCTGAAATCCGATTTCTTGCTTTACTAATGCTGAAAGCCCGAAAATGTAATGTTATTCTTTAATAGGGGAGTCAGTCTAGAAGGAAATGTTGAAAGTGATGTGATATCTATCCAGGTTCGTTGTTATCCTAATACTATGGGTTACAGTACATTGCACGTATATAAAAGACACCACTTACAAACTTGCTTGTTATCCGTGAATTTCTGCGGCCACAAAAGTCACTATTTTTCAAGAATGATGACATTTACACATGATAGATTGTCTGACTGTGCTGTTTTGAACCTTTCTTCCGTCATTTCTAAGTTATTCGCGATCATGAATAATAAACAATCGGCTTTTAGCAACGGCTGATGCACAACGGCTGGTAGAGCTCCATGCGGTACTGGATCGTGACGTCACAGCGCGCCGCTTACGTCAGAGGCCGTTTCACTCGCCTTGCGGAAAGGCACTATTAAATATTTTTTTAGTGGTAGAAAACAAGGCAACATACCACAATGTAATACGTTTACGTACTATTTCATTGGAGTACTTTTCAAAAAAAATATTTTTGAAAATGATGCATGTTCCCAATTCCAACATCATTAGTCGACTAGTTTTGTTTAATAACTGATGACGAGGTTTCTCACCGAGATGGTGGTGGTACCTGTAGCTTTAAGAGACTAATTTTCGGCTCTGTGGCTGACTGATCGGGGTCCTGGGTTTGACTTCCGGTCGGAACTTGGGATCTTAATCGTGAATAGTTCAATTTTGTGGCGTGATCGTACACCAACCTGAACAACATAATTACACTGCTCCTGTTGTTCCCAGGCTCAGTTTCACTTATCTGTTATTGTATGTTTATTACTCATAAGCCAAACAGACCTTCAGTATCTAATGTTAACATAGGACACAGGCGGTTTCCCTATCGGAAATAGTTTTCCAACATGCCACGAGACTTTTGTAATCTGGACCATGTCCAAGACGTGAATCTCTTAAAATTCCATTAAGAGAGTTTCATAAATAAGCTGAAATGAACTGTAAATTTCTAATCACTATCAGAGTATTATAACATCTGCTATGTACTTATAGCATGTACGCTGGAGGACTTCACTTACCACTCTAATAAAATATATTTTCTTTTTCTTCAAATTCTTTGACTTCTTATTTAAACATTATCAGACTACCATAAGAGCTTCGAATACGGATGATAGCAAGTACTTGCAACTTTAAATAAGCTTTCATCTCTAAGACTTCATATTTAAGGTATTCTTTGGATTTCTGTTACGACTCAGCTTCGAGCCCAAGTAACCACTTTCGGAATTTAATGAAAAATTAGAATGTGTCACGGCTGGCTACGCGAAAATTCTCCTTAGTTCGTAGGTTGATGTAGTGTTCATTCCTGAAACTAACTCGCAACCTTCTATCACATAAACACGGCAGACACCACCCCCATATCGGCAGGTCTAGTAATCGGATTGCAACAGTCTAGGCTAGCAGTGATCCAACAAATTCATTACCAGGGTAACATAATGGAATTATTAGCCCTTCTTAACACTAACTGTAATAATATTAATAACAAGAAGAAGACGAAGAAGAATCGTGGTGGCAGAGAAAATGAACTCTCTTCGACGATCTATGGCCGAGTTTTAATTAATACTGTTGACTTAACTCCTATGTTATATTATGTTATATTTATCTTTCAATTTGCTTTACGTCGCACCGTCACAGACAGTTTTCTTGGCGACGATGAGGTTGGAAACGGCTAGAAGTCGAAAGGAAGCGGCCGTGGCCTTAATTAAGGAACAGCCCCAGTATTTTCCTGGTGTGGAAATGGGAAACCATGGGAAACCATCTTCAGGTCTGCCGACAGCGGGGTTCAAATTCACTATCTCTCAAATGCTAGCTCACAACTGAGCGAACCTAACTGCACGGCCACTTGCTCGATCGACTTAATACGAAGTACGTCACCAAGTATCGTATGACATAAGGGATTCTTTTCCATACATAAACAAATCCAGCTACCTCCGCTGGACATAAACCCGCCATCGTGAGACACAGAGGCCAACACTCTACACTGATCCACTAATTCACAGAGGGAGCGTTACTAATAATCGTAAGAAGTGGAAGAAGAAGAACGTCGTATAATTGATACCTGATTATTAGATAAAATAATACACTATCTTAGGAATACAGGAACCAGAGATATACAACAGAGCGATTTTTAAATCAAAAATTCAGGCTTCCACAGGTTTTCAAGACAGAGCTAGGACTAGAACAAAATCATCATGGTCAGAAGAGAGAAGAAGTCTGCAAAGTATGAGAATGAAAGAATACTGGACAAGGAGAAAGACCAGAAGAAACGAAGCTGATACGAATTAACGTGGTCCTCAGATGGCTAAACAATCTACGTCTATAAAATCAAAAGTTAAACAAATCTACACGCCTCCACTGATCAGTACCAAAATTTGCACGTAGGCTCATAGGGCACTCTGACAGGTCGAAGAGGTAGTTACACCATCAAAGATTTAATAAAATTGTTAAGAATATGTGATATGCGGATAAGAACTTTTTATGTGTTGGCGCCATTTGTTATAGCAAACTCTTAATGGATAGAGTGGACTAAGAAATAGCACGGAACTTGCAATAGCAAGCAAAATCTACTGTATTATACAATCTGGCGATATATTCTCTGTAAAATAAACCTCATTCCAATAAACGAGCATCAACTGATTGCTTTCATGAGGTGTATTTTGCTCTATGATACAGCACAGCAATGTATTGCCTGGAATGAGTATTGAATTCTTTCAGGTACTTCTTTCTTTCTTCATCTGCTTACTCTCCAGGGTTGGTTTCTCGCTCTGACTCAGCGAGGGATCGCACCTCCACCGCCTCAAGGGTAGTTGTCCTGGAGTGTGAGACTTTTAGTCGAGGCGTTACCTACGAGGTATACAAGGCAGGCCGGTAAATGTGCACTAGTTATGAGCATGAAAACCGTCCCCAACCAGCTTCTCCATAGTAGTGCCAGATGTCCCTACATTGTGCTATAGTTTGTATGTGCTGTAATGTATTAACATCGAGAGAGGTGCCTTTAACACATTTATGTCTAGATTTCACGTAGTGTTAGTGTTCAGATAAGCAACAAGTAAGTTCCATGTGCATTGCAAAATAATATGATTTTTTGTCATGTACCATATTATACTCCCACATGTCACTGAAATGGAGAAATGAAAGCATTGAACAAACAGAAGTTTTTAAGGTATGCAGAATTTATTTTAAACATCTCTGTCCTCTGGCGAAGAAAATCACGAATAGGCTACATATTCATGAGATCACTTCACTACCTCAGACTTCTACATCAAAAGACACTTACGAATCAAGTTGGCTATTCAAATGGAGAAACTGGAATAATGCTCCATTATGAAGCCATGACTCTGATATGCGTGGGCTATCAAGCCCAGAGTACGGTACAGTACGACCGTGTCTTGACCGATTTCTAGGATACTCCAAACATGAACTTGAAGAATAAGGCCTTAGCAACACGACTGCAAACAGGCTACTCTACTCTCTGATTCGACCCCTCTCGAAATCTTTCTGGATTCCCGTGGCTCCCTATTTCACTCGCCAATTAACGGATACACAAATGCACAAATTACTTTTCAAGGTATCGTCTGACGTTTCAAAAAGACAGCTTTTTTCAAAAGTTTGCGATTGGTAACTGACAAATATACTGTAGGCCTATTTCCACTAGTTACAGTCCACTGATGTGATTCCATAGAACGCAACCTTTCAAAAAAAATTAGTTTACTTACTGAAAAATACTTCGATACTTCGATTTTAACCGTCATTCCTTACGCTATCTGGGCAATTTGATTTTTTAACCTCTTCAGGCACATTGGCACATATGTGGTCATTATATTTTTAGGACAGTAATTCCTGTCTGAATTAGTTTACAACCCACAAACTGCGTAAGTGCGTAAATTACGTGTGTAACCCCTACGTTTCAAAATTTTATGACAAACTGGAGATTTTTAAATTTTCTACCATTCAAATATTTCTCAACTATATAAAGAGAAAAAATATTTTTCCCTGAAGAGGAACTTAGTCCACCTCTATGGTGTCGTGGTTAGTGTGATTAGCTGCCACCCCTGGAGGCCCGGGTTCGATTCCCGGCTCTGCTACGAAATTTGAAACGTGGTACGGGAAATGGAACTGGGTACACTCAGCCTCGGGAGGTCAACTGAGTAGAGGGGGGTCCGATTCCCACCTCAGCCATCCTCGAAGTGGCTTCCGTGCTTTCCCACTTCTCCTCCAGGCAAATGCTGGGATGATACCAAACGTATGGCCACGGCTGCTTCCTTCCCTCTTCCTTTTCTATCTCTTCTAATCTTCCCACCTCCCCACAAGGCCGCCTGGGCGAGGAACTGGTACTGGTCCTCCTCCCCAATTTTATCCCCGACCCAAAGTTTCACGCTCCAGGACACTGCCCTCGAGGTTTAAAAACATGTACAAAATTGCGAATCGATATCAATAATTCGCAGTAAGTTCAAAAGTTACCAAACAAATGTAATTCCATTTCTATTCGTGATATTTCAAGCGTTTGTCGATAAAATATTACATTCTATAACCATAATAGATCATGCGTATCATTCCATTACCTCGAAACGTCGTAATTTTGTAATACGAACAACGTTATATACTGCGGGTGGAAACCGCGGGTTGCTGCTAGTAGTAAACAAAAATCACTATTTCCACTAACACAGAAATTATGCAGAACCTTTAAACAAAGCAAACACAGTATAGCATTTATGTTGAAAAACCATCAGTTCGATCACCAGTTTGTTCTGAGGTCAGTGACAGAGTTTCGGTCTAAGGTTCCCAAGATCGCGGGTTCAAATCTAGTAGACGTGGCCAGATTTTTAAAGGCGGAGGAAAATCCATCTGCCGCTCCAAACCTTTAATGAAGTCTGGAGGCATATTTTGTGTTCGACCGACGAATCAATTTAGGACCTCAGTAAAAGGTTGCCCAATAAATTGAAACAATATTAGTCACTCTACTGCTGCTACGATTATTACTACAACTGTTATTATTATTATTATTATTATTATTATTATTATTATTATTATTATTATTATTATTATTATTATTATTATTATTATTATTGTTGTGTTGTAACCAAGGTTGAAGTTTACAAAACACAACTTTTATTGCTTCACTTTATGATATTTACACAAATAACTGAAAATTATTTTGAAGCAAAAAGGAATATTGAATCTTGAGAAAAGTCTGTCTTTATACAATATGTACAGGTTTACAGTCTTTATATACACTCCTATCTTGAAAAGATAGTCTTTGTGAATTGACACGTTGATAGTCGAAAACTATCTGGCACACTAACATAAATGTCTTTGAGAGTCCTTGTTGGTTGAAGTGCCTGAATTCCTAAAAAGCAAGTTCAATTGATTGAAGAAATTCCACCTAGCGAAACTAAGTGAGCTTGCGTAAATTAGGGAATGAAAATGGCTTGTAAAAGAATTATGGAACATAGGCAGTGGAAACAGGTAAGGGAGCGGTGACCAGAGGTGAAACCTCGTACTGCCAGAAATTCAGTCCACCTGGTCGAAGCACATTTTCAAGAGGAGTAGCCTCCGTGCTCGACGTAGGGTGTATTCTGGAGCTGGACACCGGGCAAGTGGGCAAGTGAGCAGGCAGGGAGCTCCTATTTATAGTACACTCGATGGTCAGGCACGCGCACTGAGGGCTGCGCGTCGAAGCTAGCAGAATGATACACAGGCGCGCGTGCAGCTGGCTGTCGGAGCGAGAAGGTAGCGCCGGACATACAACACCCTCCCCTCCTAAATACGCCGGTACGGCGTGAAACGGCGGCGGCGCTGGCGGCGACTGCGATGCTGGGGCGGAGCTGCTGATTTCTCTGTTGTATTGTCCGGAGCTGGAACTGGGCGGAGTGGCGCTGTCTCGTCCTGAAAGGAACCCATTGTTATTAAATGATCTAAAGCTCTTTCAGCAATAGATTTATCTGGTTTAGCAATAGCATCAATAGCTGGACAGGGGCGGTAGCGCAGACGTATCTGATCTTGATGGCGGCAGATACGTTTCTCCGTAGTCTGTATCTCGTATAGACGATGACCCAAAGATCTGCAGATGACTCCAGGTATCCAGAGTGGGTTGGATTTGAATGTCCTGGTGTAGACCTTGTCGTTGAGGGAGAACTTCGTTGGTGATGTCTTATGCTGGGCCGGAAGAGGCTGTAACAGAGAAAGTAAAGTTCTGTGAGGTCGTCCATGGAGCTTCTGTGCAGGAGTGATATTATCAGCGCCGGGTAGAGTTCTGTAGTTGTTTAAGAGTTGGAGCAAGGCTTGGTCTTTATGTAAGCCTGAAGAGACAGCTTTCTTCATACTTCTTTTAAATGTTTGTACGAAGCGTTCAGCTTCACCATTAGATTGAGGGTGAAAAGGTGGTGCTAGGATATGACGAATGCCATTATGTGTACAAAAGTTCTGAAAAGCAGTAGCTGTAAATTGAGGTCCGTTGTCCGAAATGAGTACTTGCGGTAAACCTTCTGTAGTAAAGATTTTCTGGAGAGCACGAATGGTAGCTTCGGTTGTAGTAGTCGAATGCATATCCACGACATATGGAAAGTTTGACAGTGAATCGATGACTATTAACCACATGGAATTGAGGAAAGGACCTGCGAAATCTATGTGAACTCGTTCCCATGGAGTAGTAGCAGGAGGCCATGAAGCAAGATCAGAAGACGGGGCGTTCTGATTCGTTTGACATTGCTCACAATGACGTATTAGCTTTTCGATGGCGGCATCAATACCGGGCCAGTAGCAGTGTTGACGGGCGAGTTGCTTTGTTCTGGAGATACCCCAAGGGCTTTGGTGTAATAATTCGAGAACTTGTTTCTGTAGGCTAAGTGGGATAACCACTCGGAAGATGGTGCCTGCTTCTAGTAATACAACTCCGGCACGAGTCGTGAGACGATGCTGCATACGATGATAAGGTGCCAGGTGGGCAGGAAGTGTGCTCTGAAGAGGCCAACCGTTGCGGATGTAAGTACGTACAGTAGCAAGTGTACTGTCCTTATCCGTAGCTTTAGCTATGCAGGTAGCATCAATAGGAAAACTGGATACAGTATCTTCAAGTTCTATGTCCAACTGAAGACATTCAGATTCTTGAGAATCGAAGGCAGTATCAGGACCAACGGGTAAGCGGGAGAGGGCATCAGCATTACAATGCTGGGATGTGGCTCGATATACAATCTGATAGGAATAATCAGAAAGGAACATGGACCATCTTTGAAGCTTTCTGAGGGAATTCTCTGGGATCTTATTACCAGGATGGAATAAGTGTACGAGAGGCTTATGATCGGTAATGATCAGGAAATGGTTGCCATAGAGATATTCATTGAAACGGCGAATACCAAAGATGATGGCTAAAGCTTCTTTCTCTATCTGTGAGTATCGACGTTGATGGTCATTAAGTGTTTTCGAAGCGAAGGCGATGGGGCGTTCTTGTCCATGACGATCCTTCTGGGAGAGAACGGCACCGACACCGTAGTCTGAAGCGTCAGTAGCTAGCGTGATGATCTTGTCGGGCTGAAAATGAGTGAGTTGTATAGCTTGAATTAAGGCGTCGTTGATTGTTTTCCATGCCTGTTGGCATTGCGGAGTCCACTGAAACTTAACACCTTTTTTTACGTAGAGCGTTTAATGGAGCTGCCACTGTAGCGAAGCGTGGAATGAACTTATTATAATAGTTCGCTTTGCCTATGAAGGACTGAAGCTGCTTGAGGTTCTGAGGTGCTGGCATGTTTACTATCGCTGAGACATTCTGTGTACTAGGACGAATTCCATTCTTATCAAGTATATGTCCTAGGTAGTGAACTTGAGGCTGAAAGAAGGTACATTTAGCGAGATTCGCTCGTAGGCCATTGTCTTTCAATTTCTGGAGAAGGAGGCGTAGATTGGTTAGATGTTCCTGATGATCTTTTCCAGTAACAATAATATCATCCAGGTAGTTAGCACAACCGGGAATGGAGGCGGTGAGTTGAGCCAAATAGCGCTGAAAAATAGCCGCTGAGGATGAAACACCAAATGGGAGACGCTGGAGCTGGAGCAGTCCGAGAGGAGTGTTGAGTGTGAGAAATTTCTTAGATTCTTCGTCTAAAAGTAGCTGGAGATATGCTTCTTTAAGATCAACACGAGAGAAGAATTGTCCACCAGAGAGACGACGGAATAAGTCTTCTGGACGTGGAATAGGAAAGATATCTGTGTCGAGTTGTGCGTTGACTGTAGATCGAAAATCGCCACAAAGTCGAACATTACCATCAGGTTTCTTGATTACCACGAGTGGAGTAGCCCATTGACTAGAAGTAACTGGTACAACAATTCCAGTTTGTATCCATCTTTCTAATTCTTTCGTGACCTGGTCTTGAAGTGCTAGGGGTACTGGACGAGCTTTGAGGAAGCGAGGCGTAGCTCCGGATTTCAGCTGTATGTGAGCTGTATAGTCTTTGGCTGTTCCGAGCTGAGAGTCGAAGACTTCAGGAAACTGCGCTAGGAGAGCGGTAACGTCAGAAGTAGGATGCAATGTAGATACGACGTTAATGTTGTCATGTATCTGGAAACCAAATAAGTTAAATAGATCCATGCCCATAATGTTTGATGCAGTGTAGTTGTTAACTACGAGAAGAGGAATGGCCTTCTGAATTCCTTTATAACTAGCCTGAAGCTTGATTTGACCTTTGATGTCAATTTTCTTCTTGTTAAATGTCACGAGCTGGATGTCAGCTGGAGAGCATGAAGGTGAACCTAAGTCGTGGTAGGTAGTCAGGTTAATAATAGAGACAGGTGATCCAGTATCTAATTGAAAATCGACAGATCGATCAGAGAATGAGAGAGGAATGATGATTTTGTGAGAATCCTTTGTGGGAAGAATAAGATTGATCTGGTCAACTTCCATGTCTTGGCGGGGCTGTATATGCTTCCGGCGTGCTGCAGTAGTCTTAGCAGGGCGGAGCGAACTTTGACAGACAGTCTTAATGTGTCCAAGTTTATTACATCGTTCACAAGTAGCTTTGAAAAAACGACAGTCACTACGTTCATGATGCTTGAAACAACCTCGGCAGGAAGGCAGGAGTTTCGAGGTGCTTTTAGAATTGGGCTTCCGTGTAGCATGACGAGAGGGAACCTGGCGAGAATGCTTGGTGGAGAGCGCCTTATCCGTACGGTTCACTGTAGCAGAGGACTTGCGGGCCTGAGGCGAGACTTGTGCAACTTCGTGTGGAGAAGCTATGGCTGCGGCAGTCTTGGTAGTAAGCTCATAAACCGTAGCATTACGCTGGACGTCTTCTAAAGAAGGGTTACTCTGCTTGACAGCGTCAAAACGTATTTTGTCTTCAGGAGTATGTAAAATTATCATGTCCCGAATGAGAGAATCAGTGTAGGATGAACCACAACCGTCCTTGGAGCAGATGAACTGGCAGGGTTTAGCTAGACCACGCAATTCAGTTATCCATTCAGTATGTGTCTGATGGGGTTGCTTTCTGCTCTGAAAAAATTTATAGCGAGCAGCCACTATGTGAGGAGCTTTGGCATAGTGTTCCGTGAGACGGGCCAAGAGCTGCGTGAAGGGTACCTCAGATAAGTGTTCTTCCGGACTTAATTTACGTAGTAATTCACACGTAGCATTGCCAACCGAACTAAGAAATAGTGCGCGGCGGCGTTGATCATCTGTGACAGAATGGCAGATGAAATGCTGTTGTAAACGGGCTAAATAAACTGACCATTCTTCCTTAGCCGGATCAAAAGCAGAGAACGGAGGAATAGCTGATGGCTGTGTAGAGACAGAAATAGCTTGAATAGCCTGAAGTAATGCTGCCTGTTGTTGTTGCATAAACTGTTGTTGTTGCTGCTGTAAGGCTTGGAAGACCGTAGCGAGCTGTTCCGCAGTAGCCATTGCGAGATGGGTGCAAGAAAGAGTAAGGTAAGCTGTGTGTCAGAACTGGTTGGAGTGTCGTTGTTGTTTAGCACGTCGCCGTAGAGTTGACAACTGGGCCTGTTGAATTGTAGTGTCGTGTGTACCTCGTTGCTATAGAGTTGGCGATTGGGACCGATGACGTGTAGTGTGTTGCTTTTACCTCGTCTCCATAGAGTTGGCAACTGGGGTCGAAGAATTGTAGGTTGTCGCGTTTTTACCTCGTCGCCATAGAGTTGTGTTGTAACCAAGGTTGAAGTTTACAAAACACAACTTTTATTGCTTCACTTTATGATATTTACACAAATAACTGAAAATTATTTTGAAGCAAAAAGGAATATTGAATCTTGAGAAAAGTCTGTCTTTATACAATATGTACAGGTTTACAGTCTTTATATACACTCCTATCTTGAAAAGATAGTCTTTGTGAATTGACACGTTGATAGTCGAAAACTATCTGGCACACTAACATAAATGTCTTTGAGAGTCCTTGTTGGTTGAAGTGCCTGAATTCCTAAAAAGCAAGTTCAATTGATTGAAGAAATTCCACCTAGCGAAACTAAGTGAGCTTGCGTAAATTAGGGAATGAAAATGGCTTGTAAAAGAATTATGGAACATAGGCAGTGGAAACAGGTAAGGGAGCGGTGACCAGAGGTGAAACCTCGTACTGCCAGAAATTCAGTCCACCTGGTCGAAGCACATTTTCAAGAGGAGTAGCCTCCGTGCTCGACGTAGGGTGTATTCTGGAGCTGGACACCGGGCAAGTGGGCAAGTGAGCAGGCAGGGAGCTCCTATTTATAGTACACTTGATGGTCAGGCACGCGCACTGAGGGCTGCGCGTCGAAGCTAGCAGAATGATACACAGGCGCGCGTGCAGCTGGCTGTCGGAGCGAGAAGGTAGCGCCGGACATACAACAATTATTATTATTAGTATTATTATTATTATTACTGACGTGCTCAATGGCTCAGACGGTTAAGGCGCTGGTCTTCTGACCCCCAATTTGGTTTTAATACATCCATAATTAACTTACTGGCTACTTCACTTCGCTAGGCTATTTAGAAAGCACGTATGAAAATAGAAACCTTACAAATATCACATCGATATCACCGCGATTCTGTATCGTTTATTCATGTCGATATTGCTTCCAGGATTTTGTACGATACTCAATACAGCATGTAAGTGGGGATTGTATTCAGCACGGTCTGTGTATTCGAATCGATAGCAATCCCCATGTAAACTTAGTAAAGGTGTGCCGAATGTACTCTTTTCCGCCCTCCAAAAGTCCGACTACCTCCGCCGGGTCTCAAACAGCGATCTCAGGATACGGAGGGTGATACATAGGAGAAGCTAATACAAAACTCGTGCACACATAGATATCCATTCCTCCCTTAAATGTTTATCATTAAAGAATGTAAACGTTGAAATATCTGCATCGGTATAATTCGACCAATTCGACGTACAATCCGGTACGAAAACTAACGGCCTTGTATGCCTACCACCGGGCTGAGTGGCTCAGACGTTTGAGGTACTGGCCTTCAGATCCCAACTTGGCAGGTTTGATCCTGACTCAGTCCGGTGGTATTTGGAGGTGCTCAAATACGTCAGTCTCGTGTCGGTAGATTTAATGACACGTAAGAGAACTCCTGCGAGACAAAATTCTGGCACCTCGGCCTCTCCCAAATCACTCAAATGCAGTTCGTGAGACGTAAAAAAATTTTATTACCGGGCGAGTTGGCCGTGCGCGTAGATGCGCGCGGCTGTGAGCTTGCATCCGGGAGATAGTAGGTTCGTATCCCACTATCGGCAGCTCTGAAGATGGTTTTCCGTGGTTTCCAATTTTCACAACAGGCCAGCTGTACCTTAATTAAGGCCACGGCCGCTTCCTTCCAACTCCTAGGCCATTCCTATCCCATCGTCGCCATAAGACCTATCTGTGTCGGTGCGACGTAAAGCCCATAGCAAAAAAATTATTATTGTTATTATTATTATTATTATTCTTGTTTCCGAATTCGGCCGCCTATGGACCGCATTGAACTTGATTCTTCTTCTTCTTCTTCTTCTTCTTCTTCTTCTTCTTCTTCTCCTTCTTCTCCTTCTCCTCCTCCTCCTCCTCCTCCTCCTCCTCCTCCTCCTCCTCCTCCCAGAACCTCTTCATCCTTCCACTTCTGATCTTCCTTTCTTTCTCAGATATGAGCAGATATGACCCGTTTCCTGATTTTGGGGTCGGAGATAAGGTGATATGGTATTTTATGGCATTTTGTACGGCCGGATGCCCTTCATGTCGCCAATCTCAGTTGAGGAGCTCCTGAAGATCAAATGAATGATGGTGAATTAAATTGGATAAGACTGTGAAAGAAATCGGCCGTGGCCTACGAACAGGAACTGTCCCGTCATTCGCCAACAAGTGAAAATGGGAAACCACAGAAAACCATTCTCAGGACAGCCGTCGGTGGGTTTCCAATCCACTCACCTCCCGAATGTAGGGCTTGGCTCCACAGCAGTAGCACGGCACTTTGCTGCTCGGTACGCAACTCTGACGACCAATTTCCTCAAGTGTTACAGCCTTAACAATCCAGAATCAGATAAAATGTTCCCCTAAAATTACTCGTCATTCAAGATGTCAAAAGAATGTTTTCAATAACGTTGCTAAAGGGGCTCTTACTGAATTTTCAATAATTTTCCAGGGTGTCGTAATCTGAAGAGATAACTGTATACCGTTTATTCTTTCTAAAATGAAGGTGGGTTGAGTGGCTCAGACGGCTCTCTGAGCCTCAAGGTGGCAGATGCGATCCTGGCTCATTCCGGAGTTATTCGGATGTGATCAAATACGTCAACCCCATGTCAGAAGATTTACTGGCACATAAAAGAACTCCTACGGGACCAAATTCTGGTACCTCAGCGTCTCCAAAAAACCGTACAAATAGTTAATGGAACGTTAAATACAATAATTTTTATTACCTAAATTGAACTACACTGGTTTCTCCTCCTACCATAATATTCATATAACTCGTAATGCATGGGCTCCGCAAATAATAATAATAATAATAATAATAATAATAATAATAATAATAATAATAATAATAATTTGTTTGTTAGGTCATCAGGCCAGAGGCTGGTTGGATCCTCAAATAGCACCACGAAAGGTTATGCGGTTATAAGGAAACCCCAAAAACCAATGGCAGAACCAAAATGAGACGTACTAGACAAGATGAGGAGTGAGGTAGTTTACCATTGCTTTCCTCACTGGGTCAGAAAGTACTATTGCAGCACGACTGATCCTATGAGCAGCACCTTTAATAACACTCAGATGCACTAGTCGTGCTCTGAATGCCATTACTCACCACTACCCATACCCCAGCAGCTTTCATACTGTAACAGCCATGGATGTTGACTGGAACTTCGGTGGAAGCTACACTTTACTCTGGCCTGTGCCAAAAGATGTATGCAAAAGTACTGTATCCATCAAGAAATGACAGCAGGCAGAATAATAATAATAATAATAATAATAATAATAATAAGCGCGTCCCAGGTGGCGGATCGGGGGGCTCGCCGGACTTGTCCGGAGGGCTTGAGGGAAATAAAATACCTCTCGCGGACCAAAAACAGGCACAGCCAGAAAACATCTTGAGGCAACCTCTGAGGCTCAATACCTTAGTTGTAACTATGAGATTGACAAAGATCAATCTCCCCATTATCTTCAACTTACTAGCATGATGGCAACGTCAGTTAATGATACTACTACCCCAGGCCCTAGTATTCATACTAGGTTTTCTCGGTCATCGGATTCTGGGGGACCGAGAACATCATGCGGGAATGTATCGGAGCTTCCCAAATCTCTTCGCCCAAAGGAAAAACATTTTATTGGCACTTTAAACATCAACACGCTTCGCAAAATTGGAAAGTTGAAGCACTTAACAGACACATTAGACCAACTCAACATCCAAATTCTGGCACTCCAAGAAACTAGGTACAGTGACGAAAATCATTTTGAATCAGGAAACTATAGAATTTATAAAGGTAAACCAGCTACCCTCCTCCCTAACAAAATATTACAATTTGGCACTGGTTTTGCAGTGAGAAAAAATATCACAAATTCGGTATTATACTTTACATCTCCTTCTGAAAGAATTTCGCTAATGACAATCAAATCAGGAAACAAAGCTTATACACTAATCAATGCACATGCACCTACAAACAATTACAATCAAAAAGACCCACAGAAGGTAGATGACTTCTGGGAATTACTAGAAGAAACTACAGCCAAAGTTCCAAAACATCATGTCAAAATTCTGCTGGGGGACTTCAATGCACAAATTGGCAAAGAGAAGAAATTTAGGACCACTGTAGGACTTTACCCTGCTCACAAAAGAACCAATAAAAATGGAGAACGTTTAATTGGCTTATGCGAGAATTTCGATCTAAAATTGATGTCAACCCATTTCCTGGCACTTCCACAAAAGAAAATGACATGGAGATCCCCGAACATGCATTTAGGAGAATTTCAACTAGACCATGTGGCTATTTCCAAGAAAAACCAAAAAGAAATTATGAACGTTAAAGTCAAAAAGGGAATTATTGACTCCGACCACCACCTATCTCTTGTTAAAGTAAAGTTTCAACCCAACAGGAAGAAAACCAAAACAATCAGAAACCCAAGAATCGACCCTGAATTTCTGAGACAGAACTCAGACAATTTCCTTGCGAATATCTGCAACGATGCTCCTTCAAACTGGCTAGAACTCAAGGACACACTCTTGAAAGCTTCACAAAACATCAGCAATCCCCCAAGGAAACGCAAACACAGGTGGTGGAATGACACCTGTGACAAGGCCATAGAAGTCAGAATTAGGTCCTGGCTAAACTGGAGTTCCCATAAAACTGATCAAAATCGTGATGAATTCTTCAAAACACAGAAACAAACCTCAAAAATCATCAGATCTGAAAAACGAAAATATGATCAAAACAGACTGGTAGAAATAGAAGAAGATTTCAAGAAAAACAATACACGGAACTTCTACAGAACATTCAGAGAAGAATTATCCAATTACCAGGCACCTAGTCTCTGTTTCAAACGTACAGATGGGACTTTGGAAACAAGTAATAAGGGAAATTGTGAACTCCTAGCAAACCATTTCATGGACCTTTTAAACTGTGAATCTCCAAAGGAACAATTCACCTATGAAAAACCAACACCTAATCCAGATTCAGAACCCCCCACATTACAAGAAGTCAAACAAATAATCAGAGATTTAAAAGACAACAAAGCACCAGGAGAAGATGGAATAATCGCTGAAATGTTGAAAATTGGTGGTGACAAACTGGCCCAGAGTATTCAAAAAATCTTACAGGACATTTGGTTTTCTGAAGAAATTCCGGAGGATTGGAAATGTGCATTGATTCACCCACTTCACAAGAAAGGAGACAAATCAGATATTAACAACTACAGAGGAATTTCTCTCCTCTCACTCGTATATAAAATCTTCTCTAAAGCTCTACTTAATAGATTAGAGAAACAAACAGACCACCTGATCGGAGATTATCAGGCTGGATTCCGAAAAGGGAGATCCTGCGCAGAACAAATCTTAAACCTAAAAACCATACTACAGATTCGCAAAACCAAACAAACAGTAATCACCTTTGTTGACTTCAAAAAAGCGTATGATTCCATAGATCGGCAGACCCTGTTCAACATACTAGAGGAATTTCAAGTCGACAGGAAAACGAGGGAATTGATTAAACAAACTCTGACCAACACAACATCAAAAGTTAAGTTCTTGGGAGAAATTTCTGAACCGTTCGAAATCAGAACTGGCGTCCGACAGGGAGATGGACTATCCCCACTACTATTCAATTTAGTTTTGGAAAAAGTGATTCGTGAATGGAGAAAAGAAACTAAAGGTATAAACATTGGCAGACTTCTTAAAGACAAAATTCACCTTGACTGCTTAGCTTTCGCAGATGACCTTGCGATCCTTTCGAACAACAGACAAGAAGCAATCCAATCCATAGAAAAATTGAATGAAATAGCCGCAAAAACCGGACTTCAAATTTCATTTGAAAAGACGCAGTTTATGGAAGGAACTAAGTCAAGATTCGACAATCAACCATTAATCACCAACTGTGGAATAATTTCCCAAGTAGACAAATTCAAATATCTAGGTGAAATTATTCAGCCAGCAGGGTTAAATCAGGAAGCTAACAAAGAAAGAACTGCTAAACTGCAAAGGGCTTACAAAATCACATGGAACAGATACAACAAAAGATGTATATCAAAAAATGCAAAATTACGACACTACAATACAGTCATCAAACCAGAGGCACTTTATGCATCTGAAACACTGATCATTGGCGGCAGGTCACAAATGAAAAGCATTGAGAAACAAGAGAGGAAAATTCTCAGAAAAATCCTAGGACCAAAGTTCGAAAATGGAATTTGGATGAAAAAGAAACCACACGAAATTTTTCAATTCACAGAAAAAATCACAGATACCATCAGAAAGAGACGACTAAAATTCTACGGACACCTACACAGAATGGATAACAACAGGCTGACTAAGAAAATTCTAAATCTAGCTCTAACCCTGAAAATCCGCAACAATTGGTTAGCAGAAATTCATGAAGATCTACAAGAAATGGGTATTGAGGACGAAACCATTCAAGATAGAATGAAATTTAGAAGCTTAGTAAACAAACATAAATTTGCAGAGAAACCAACAAGAAAAAATACAGGCTGGACAGAAACACGCAGAAAGGAACACAGTGAAAAAATGAAGAGATATTGGGAAGAAAAGAAGAAGAAACATTGTGCAAAATAAGTTCAAACGCGCTCCACAGCTGGGCACAACGAATCAAAAAAAAAATAATAATAATAACGTGTGGCTATTTCTAGTCGGGTGCAGCCATGGTAAAGCAAACCCTCCGACGAGGGTGAGCATCATCTGCCGTGTATTGTAAAGTGCGTGTTATTGTAGTGGAAGATAGTGTTGAATGTGGTGTGTGGGCTGCAGGGAAGTTGGGGACAGTACGAACACCCATTCCTTGGCCAATGGAATTAACTATTTAAGGTTAACATCTCCAACCTGGTCGGGAATCGAACGCGGGGCCATCTGAACCGAAGAGCACTACACTGACCATTCAGCCGAGGAGCCGGACATAACACGTAAAGAAAGCACGAATATGCTAAATCTTTCAAGAGACAACATTCATGCCTCAAACGGTTGAGGCGCTGGTCTCTGACCGCAACTTGGCAGGTTCGATCCTGGCTCAGTCCGGTAGTCAGCCCCATGACAGTAGATTTACTGGCACTCTTGCGGAACTAAATTCCAGCACCTCGGCGTCTCCCAAAAACCGTAAAAGTAGTTAGTGGGAAGTAAAGCAAATATAATTGGACAACATTCATTCGGATAGGGATGACGAACAAAGCACGTTTTGAAGACAGTCTCCTTGAGAAATGCTTGTCGGATTTTAAAAATAATTACACGCCTGAATATGCAATGTCCGTATTTCTAACGCTTGATGCAGAAAACGATATAGTTCTATTTACACTTACAATTATTGAAAACCCTGCACAAACACTACAAGTTCGATTATGAGCTCCTTAGTAACAGCACCTGAAGTGAAAAAAGAATTTTTTTTTAAATTTCTTGAGGTTGACCAATTATTTTAAATGGCCATTTTAGCTTACTCAACTGTATATACTATTAAATTATTATGCATAGCCGCTCAAAAACGGAATGAGCGCGTGGTATTTTATGTTCCTAGAATTTTATATCTGACTTAATTTTAATCATTATCAAAATATATTTCGCCCCCCGTGTAGATACACACCTTCTGGATACCCACAACCAACACTAGATCAATACATTCAAATATACTGCATTTTTCCGAGAAAGTGTACCTGATTACTATGCACTCATTCTTTTCTTCAACGGCTGTATATCATAAACTTGCATAGTATTAAAAATAGTAGCTATACTGGACTAACAAAAGGAAAATGTGTGAATTTATTCGGTATAAACATAAACATGGTCCAAATAACATCTAATATCCGAAGTAAAACATTACGTCTGTGCTTGTTGGTGCGAATTCGACTTCACTCTCAATTGAAACTATCATTGAGGCCTGAGAAATGTTCTAGTAAGTAACAATCAACGATGGCATTGAGTTATCACTCCCGAAGTTTCATACAATAATAATTACCGCTTTACTGAACTCCAGGAATCTGTGAATACTGGTCTCGCGTAGCATACATTTTAGATAAACAAATCTCATTCAGTATTAATTTAGTAACATAATCCCTTACCTGGTGGATATTGTGTTGTGCAGCCGCAGTCCTGGAACACGTCACCACTCCTCTCCTGGCATGTAGCGACTTGTGTGCCTGTCCTCGACCGAGCGACCACTCCACAGTTGCTTTACGAACCACCCTCTGACTCATTCGACAACGACGCACTTCCCCATCTACGCACCAGAGAAATCCAGAGTGTTCAAGACTTGCTTACTACGGATGACGAAACAATCTGTTTGTTGACTGCCTATCGTTGTTTGAATGCCTTACCCAACACCCCTGTTTCTAAGGTGGTTAGCTGTATGCTGCTAGTCCATCCAGTGTAATAAATTAATAGGATCTTAGACTCGGAAGAAGGTGGGTTTGAATTTCGTCATCGGCAACCCTATTGTTTGTCCCATCCTTAAAAAATTACTGACAAGCTGCTTCTGTATAGGCTGGACTGCTGTAGTTTTCATTCGAACCATTGGTAACATTATTCCCTTATGACTCGGGGCCTGTAGTAAGATGCGATCATTATATAAGGGGCTCTCAACTCGGGAGAGTAGGGTGGTGACTACTGGGTCTCTAGCTGAGACTGAAATTGCTTGTACTTACTTGTGTCAGACTCCTCACTTTCATCTTTCGTATCCGACCTCCCTTGGTCAACTCTTGTTCTCTTCCACCAGTATCAGATTTAAAACTCCCGGGGCCCGTCAATTTTTTACAACTTTCTTTTACGTCGCACCGACACAGATAAGTCTAATGGCGACGATGGGATAGGAAAGGAGTGGGAAGGAATCGCCCGTGGCCTTAATTAAGGTACAGCCCCGGCATTTGCCTGATTTGAAAATGGGAAACCACGAAAAACCATCTTCAGGACTGCCGACAGTGAAGTTCGAACCAGCTATCTCCCGAATGCAAGCTCACAGCTGCGTATCCCTAACCGCACGGCCAATTCGCTCGGTATGTAAGGAAGTAAATAATAATAATAATAATAATAATAATAATAATAATAATAATAATAATCACACCAGGCAAATGCTGGGGCTGTACCTTAATTAAGGCCACGGCCGCTTCCTTCCAACTCCTAGGCCTTTCCCATCCCATCGTCGCCATAAGACCTATCTGTGTCGGTGCGACGTAAAGCCCCTAGCAATAATAATAATAATAATAATAATAATAATAATAATAATAATAATAATAATAATAATAATAATCAACATCATCACCTTGTGCAATACTTTCATTAATTCCTTATACCATTCAGTCGAAAACTAAGTTGAGAATTAAATTTTACGCATATGGTCGCATTTACCGTCTACACCAGGCCACCAATCATAGCTTTGTCTTTTCCTATGCGTTGTCATTTTAATGACCAATATGACAGCGGAGTCTCTGTCTTATCCTTGGCTTTGACAATATGAAAGTGACTGAGGTATGAGCGATGCTAGTAATGCCATTTCTTGTGCAGCCAGTCCCTGCTATGAATGGTGTGAAAACGTTGCTCATAGGGTCGGTTGGTGCATGCATTTCAGTAGGCTTGGCAGACTGATATGTAATAGCAACTTCTGGCTCGGTGAGGAAAGCAACGGGAAACTACCCCATTCCTCATTTCCCTAGTACGCCTGTTCAGTGATCTAGGCCATCCATGACAGCTGATGGCATAGCTGTTGAGGATCCAACCAGCTTTAGGGCTGAAGACTGAACATACATACACATGACAGCGGAGATGTGACTAGTCCCACCCTTGCCTATGGCAGAGACTGCGTATTAATGACGACGTATGTTCAATTATATGGCTTGTAAGAACAGAATTTTAGAAGAGGATGAAATATTTTTCTCTCAGGTGTTTCTGTATCTATTGTTATGATTATTATTTATTTACTTATTTATTTCTTTCATTAATTCACTCTCCAGGTCCGCCTCTGAGGTGTAGTGGTTAGTGTGATTAGCTGCCACCTCCGGAGGCCCGGGTTCGATTCCCGACTCTGCCACGAAATTTGAAAAGTGGTACGAGAGCTGGAATGGGGTCCACTCAGCCTCGGGAGGTCAACTGAGTAGAGGTGGGTTCGATTCCCACCTCAGCCATCCTGGAAGTGGTTTTCCGTGGTTTCCCACTTCTCCTGCAGGCAAATGCCGGGATGGTACCTAACTTAAGGCCACAGCCGCTTCCTTCCCTCTTCCTAGTCTATCCCTTCCAATCTTCCCATCCCTCCGCAAGGCCCCTGTTCAGCATAGGTGAGGCGGCCTGGGTGAGGTACTGGTCATCCTCCTCAGTTGTATCCCCAGACCCAGAGTCTGAAACTCCAGGACGCGGCCCTTGCGGCGTTAGAGGTGGGATCCCTCGCTGAGTCCGCGGGAAAAGCCAACCCTGGAGGGTAAACAGAAGAAGAAGAAGATGAAGAAGGAATTTACCCTCCAGGATTGGTTTTTCCCCCTGCATCAGCGAGGGACCCCACCTCTACCACTTTAAGGGCAGTGTCCTGGAGCGTAAGACATTTGGTCGGAAATACAATTGGAGAGGAGGACCAGTGCCTCAGCCAGGGGCCTCCCCTGCTATGGTGAACAGGGGCCTTGTGGGGATGGGAAAATTGGAAGGGATAGGCAAGGAAGAAGGTAGGAAGCGGTTGTGGCTTTAAGGTAGGTACCATCTCGGCATTTGCTCGGAGAAGAAGTGGTAAACCACAAGAAACCACTTCGAGGATGGCTGAGGTGGGAATCGAACCCACCCCCTCTACTCAGTTGACCTCCCGAGGCCTAGTGGATCCCGTTCAAACTACCACGTTTCAAATTACATGGCATAGCAGGAAATCGAACCCGGGTCTTCGGGGGCGGTAGCTAATCACACTAAGCACTACACCACAGAGGCGGGTAGGTTCGAACCCCACTGTCGGCAGCCCTGAAAATGGTTTTCCGTGGTTTCCCATTTTCACACTAGGCAAATGCTGGGGCTGTACCTTAATTAAGGCCACGGCCACTTCCTTACCTTTCCTAGCCCTTTCCCATCCCATCGTCGCCATAAGACCTATCTGTGTTGGTGCGACGTAAAGCAACTAGCAAAAAAACGGAGGCGGGTATTATTATTATTATTATTATTATTATTATTAATGACACTTATCAATTGCATTCACTTCATTAAGATTTATAGGTATCGTGGACAACGCAAATATTTACTGTTTTGGGTAAGCATACGTTTCCTTCATATTTTGGGTCATCTTAAGTCATTTTTGAGGATTTTTTGGTCATTTTATAGGTCTTTCATTCAGCATTTGTTAGATCATCAAAATCTTGGCCCTGCTGTTTACTATCAGTGTTGTGAAATACTGTAGGCCTTTCACTTCATTATGGTAGATGGGGCTGGGACAAGAAGTTGCTTAATATAGTCTACGTTAATGACAATGTCGTATATTTCAGGCGTCGTTAGACAGCCATGTGACACATTCACAGGATTCTTACTATTTCGCCTGTGATGTGAAATCCGAACAATACAGGAGGGAATTTTGAATTAAAAGACACGTCCCTGTAAAGGGGTTTGTCTTTAATCTGACCTTTATTTATGTGATCTCTGCAGTGCAACAATAATTTGATTTTTTTTTTTTTTTTTAAGGAAATGGATTGTCTTAGTTGACCATTCGATCGGCTCCATTTTTAAGTGCATTTTAAATCACGAACAGCGTATTTTTACTTATGCCATCTTTTGCCTTACTGGCGAGACTTGGTGTTTACAAGGTACTACGCCTTCTGGTATGGGCTAGAACCAATTTGTACTTTCGTTAAGCTGTCTCAGTCCCATATTTGCCAGTGACAACATGAAAGTGACTGAGAAATAATAATAATTTTACGTCCCACTAACTACATTTTTACGGGTTTCTGGGAAATCGATTTGCAGGAATTTAGTCCCGCAGGAGTTCTTTTACGTGACAATAAATCTACCGGCTTGGGGCTGACGTATCTGAGCACCTTCAAATACTACCGGACTGAGCCAGGCTAGTAATGTTATTCCTCATGCAGCCAGTTCCTGTTAAGAATGCTATGAAAATGGCACCAATATGTACATTTCAGTGGGCTTGGGAGATTGATGTGTAATAGCGACTTCTGGCTCGGTGAGGAAAGCAACGGGTATCACTCCTCATTCCCCTAGTACGGCTGAGGCATCTATGAGAGCTGATGGTGGAGCTGTTGAGGATCCAACTAGCCTGCGGGGTGAGTAGGCTACTCAACACACATGTCTTCTTCTCGAGAATATAAATAGTAATCCTAGTTTTTAACGTCCCTTGAAATACGACTGATCTCAACAGACGTTAATATTCTGGACACGGTGTTCTATAACGAATATCGTTGCTTAGATTTAAAGGTGGTGTGTCACTGGTGATTATTGTAAATGAGACAAACATCCCCTTTAACCCTTCTTCTTCTTCTTCTTCTTCTTCTTCTTCTTCGTCTTCTTCTTCTTCTTCTTCTTCTTCTTCTTCTCTTTCATGTGCCGATCCGTTATCGGATGTTGGTGTTTCACATGGCAAGTCTGACAATATGTTCTTTCTTCCCTTTTCCCCCTTGCAGTACTGGTTGAAGAAACCCGTATCTCAGAGGACTTCTCATCACATGGAAGAGGTGCAATACTTCGAAGAATGTGGTTACTAATTATCGCCCCAAGAAAGTGAAAGGCCACGAATGGTGTGAAATTGAAATACTTTCGAGACCTAGTAAGGTGGTGGTGGTGATTATTGTTTTAAGAGGACGCAACCACTCTCTATCATCACTAATCAGAGGGAAAAATAGAAGAGGGTTCGACACTTCAAAAAATGAACGTATCGGCCAAAGAATATTCAAGGCTATGAAGCACTCCCAAGACCTCGCAAAGCTAATACCGTCAGGGTCGTAAAAGAACAAGGGTCCACCAAGGGAGGTCGAATACCAAGGATGAAAGCGAGGAGCCTGGCTCAAGTAAGTGGAAGCAATGCCAGACTCAGCTAGGGGAACCTTGGACGCCAACCCAAGCTTCCAAGTTGAAATACCCTGATCCCCTTTTAGTCGCCTCTTACGACCGGCAGAGGATACCATGGATGTTATTCTACCGTTGCCACCCACAGGGGATTAGGCCTCTCTAATCTAATAATGTGGGGGTCTCATTAGCTGAATGGTCAGCGTTGAGGCCTTCGGTTCAGAGGGTCCCGGGTTCGATTCCCGGCTTGGTCGGGGATTTTAATCGCCTCTGATTAATTATTCTGACCTGGGGACTGGGTGTTTGTGTTTGTCCCAACACTTGCCTCTTCATATTCAGACAACACTCTACACTACCAATCACCACAGAAACACGCAATAGTGATTACATCCCTCCATATAGGGTTCGAGTCAGGAAGGGCGTCCGTCCGTAAAACAGAACCAAATCCACAAGTGCGACACAGTTCGCACCTGCTACCCCACAGATGTGGGAAAAGTGGTAGAAAAAGAAGAATAAGAAAGAGAAGAAAAAGAAGAATCTAATAATGTCGGGGTCGGAAGAGAACGAGATTTAAAGTCCAACTGACTAATATATGGTTTAGGGGACGCCGAGGTCCCGGAAACTTTGTTCCGCAGGAGCCTTCTTATATGCATCTTCAAATATAATCGGATTGAGCAGGGATCGAACGCTCCAAACTAGGCTCATAAAGCCATCGACTTATCCTGGCCCAGTCACATTTTATAATCATAATAATAATAATAATAATAATAATAATAATAATAATAATAATAATAATTTTACGTGCCTCTTACTTCTTTGTTCAGAGATGTCGGGGAGTCCGAACGTTGTCCATACAGTTGCCGTTACGTGCTGTTAAATCTACTTGCACAAGACTGGCGTAATTGAGCTACTTCAAATGCCGAATATAGGGCAGGGCAGGGATCCAACCCGCCAAATGGGTCAGAAAGCCCGATCCAGTTGCTTTCTTACACAGTGTATGGAGATAAGTCGTACTATTGCTACGTGGTTAACGTCCTTACAAATACTATCAAATCGTAATTAAATCGTAAGAGTCGCCAAAATATAGGATTTTGCCCAGAAACTAATTTGTACAGGTCTCCTGATTGTGCCAAGATTCGATCACGCAGTCTGAAGCACAGAAAGAAACGGCTAATCATTTTCTCTCCTCAGCCACAAGAAGAGACGAATTTGGAGAACTTACGGCTCGTCCTGTGACTTGACTTGTCAAGTTCAAACCGCTTGATAAGAACATTTATATGGAAATGAGAGAAACAGCGGAACAGAAGCAGATAGTCCAGACTCCAGACCAGGCTAGGGGAAAAAAAAGTAAACATCACCCGGCGCACTGGCCTCACAGCCCCTGATCTTCGTATATAAAATATAAGAATAACCCCCACCACGTCCGACTCCATGGGTAAATAGCGTATTGGCCTTTGGTTCAAGGGGTCCCGAGTTCGATTCCCGGCCGTGTTTGGGATTTTAACCTTCATTGGTTAATTCCGATGGTTCGGAGGCTGGATGTCTGTGTCTTTTCCAGCATTAGAGCAGGTAGAGCCCCAGTTTCATAGATGAGGAGGTCAACTATCAAGGGTCAACCAGGACGACCTGCACTGGGTCTCTCCAGAGGCCACATGCCATTAATTTAGCTCCACCATTATTAACACTCCACCCCGCGGTGTGGGGGTAGCATGCCTGCCTCTTACCCGGAGGCCCCGGGTTCGATTCCCGGGCAGGACAGGGATTTTAATCGCCTCTGATTAATTCTTCTGGCCTGGGGACTGGGAGTTTGTGTTTGTCCCAACACAAACATATTCTGACAGCACACTGCACTGCCAACAACCACAGAAACACGCAATAGTGATTACATCCCTCCATATAGGGTTGGCGTCAGGAAGTGCATCCGGCCGTAAAAACAGAGCCAAATACGCAAGTGATACACGACCTCACAGGTGTGGAAAAACGGTAGAAAAATAAGAAAGAAGAAGATTCATCTTCATTCCATGTGTAGCTTCACTTCAGGACTTTCATTTGATATTATAATCTGAAATCGCAAAGACATTTTATTGTACCGGTACTAAAATGTGCTCTTGACGAGTTCCGTACGAGGGGGAATTACTCATTCCACTGTTTCAAGAAATAAGTGACTGATTGAGCTATTGTCGAAAGTGTGTTGGTCGGCTGAGCCACATCATTGCTATGATGTTTTAATAATCTGCATAATTGTGTTATTCTTGTACATCCCATAATTGAATGTAATTACATAGTTATAAATGTTATTACATAGTTATAAATGACGTATTAACGACATCTGACCCTATAAAACAAACCACTGGCGTCTTAGAGGGCGATCCTCTGAGACCGTTGTTGTTTATCATTGCGACGGCGGTTGTTGCAGAAATTTCCCCAGACAAAGTAATGTATGCAGATGATATGGTGTTGGTTTCGAGTTCAGAGTAAGAGTTACAAGCAGCTTTCGACCTGTTGATGGAATGGTTGTAAAAGAATGAGCTTCGTCCGAACGAAGAAAAGACAGTCCCGATGACGTTTAGGAAGGGTGGAAGGTCAACAATTTTCAGCGCATGTGATGGACCGCTGAGAAGTGTAAACAGCTTCAAGTACCTGGGCGTTGCATTACAAGTTTCTGGAAAGGATTTTACACTGCACATTGGAGACCGAGTAAATGCGTCAATCAAAGCAATAAATGGCATCCTGCACCCAAACAGATTCTCCTTAAAGACAACTATGAAATTGTTTCAGCTGAAGGTAACACCCGTTGTGGCATACGACCTGGAAATCGTCTGGTCATATCTAAAGAAAAGAAACACTTAGCGCTATTAGAAAAAATTTAAAACGACTTCCTTGAAGAAGTTTTTGTGTGTTACAAAGTACACTCTTTCACGACTGGCTTACGAGCTGACAAGGGAACCATTCTACAATGAGGAACTTGGTCTCCAAATGCCTCTACAGTCCACTCTAGGATACGAACAATTATCATAAGAACTACAATTAAAAAAGAGGAACATATGGAGAGACTCTTATGCCAGTGATGCAATGGTTTATAAAGACTGGATGCCCAAAGGGTACGACTAAAGACATATAGTCACTAGGTTTTCCGTCCATGTGAAACAAAACGGTTCCATGAGCTAGGACAGGACTATGAATGTGATCGCTGTGGAAATCTTCGTGAACGATACCACGCAATGTACTGCAAACTCCGGACTGAATCCTGGAAGAAATTCTGTTCTGGCAACTGCTAGACTGTGTAATTTAGCACCATGATGTTTGGATGATTTTTATTATTATTGTTGTTGTTCCGGGGACATCCGTGGTCATCAGAGGTAAGAAAGCTTGTGGGGTGTATGGCTGGACAGTGCACAAATTAGAGTTCAAGTTACCCTAATGGGATTCAGAATTTTTTTTAAATTTCTGATACATTTTAAAATAATATTAACAATTAACAACACTCAAAAATGAGCATAGGCGCTCAACAAAATGATAGCATTAACACTTCTGGAGCTCGCAAGCTCTGAATAAATGACAAGAGCTCATACGCTTTGAAGTAGGTGCAGTAGTGAGCGTATAGCTTCAGACAGGTACAATAATCAGGGAAGGAACTCCCATGTTATTTCTCTAACATACTAGGTGAGAATATTAGCTCTCTACCGGTACAACCAGCAGAGTACAAATCGGTATTACAAATAGGATGATCACAATTCAAAAATACTTAGTGGAAAAGGAAAGCATGTCTCTTAGTACACTTTGAATTGAAACGCCACCACCCAGTGGCACATACCATCCATGTGGGGTAATATCATTTTTCCTGGGAAAATTTCATATTGACACAGCTCATTTAATGCCAACGTTGCCCTATACAGATACGTGCATGCAGAGGCATATGACCCATACTGCACGGCCACGAAAATGAGCAAAAGGAAACGTTTAATAAAGGTCGGAATCCAAAAATTGAAGGGAGGAGGAAAAACAAGCAATCCGATATTTAAGGAAAACCTAAGCGGGCTTAAAGCTCAAAGAAACAGGGACTAATCTCACGCAACCGGGTGACTAAAAGTGAAAACATTTAAGACCGAGAACAAAATTTAAATTTAGAAGGTAATAAATGTTAGTTGCCCAATTCGAATAGAAGGGGAGGATTCCGAGGGTAACCATTCGTGCTCCCTTACATTTAATTAACTTCCCAGAAGGGAATAAAATTGAATTACTGTACCATTATACTTAACCGCGAGAATGGATATTTAACGCAGTAAAAATTTTGCAGTAGGACGCCGCTTGTGAGGGCGTGATGCTATATAGAGCGCGGGAATCGAGAAGGTGATTTCCCGAGGCAAGGCGTGGTCATGTGTGACGAAGAAAGAATATGTGAGGAAGAGAGAAAGAGATAAGGGATTTTGTCTGGGGGAGAGACCTGCCATCTTAACAGAGATTTTTAGCGGGAGCAGACAGGCCCACCACATTACGGAAATTGAGTCGTAATTCCCGTAATTGAAGGCTTCTCAGGAAAATAAAAAGATGGAAATGATTGCTAGAATTTTACGAAGCTGTAGATACCTCTAGGTTTATTAACATAGAATGAGATCAATAAATATGTACCAAGCAGAACCACCGTGGGAAGCTCTGTAGTGGCCACATTCCAGACTCAAGTTGTTTCTCGGGACTTTCCCTTGCGTCCTTTGGTGTGTTGCCTCATATAAAAGCTGAGTGATATGGGGGGAGATCATCCAGTTGACGATCATATTGCTGCCAGCACGCGTCGCACGTCTGCCTAGATTACGCCAGAAACCTTTTGTTCAGAACAAAGACAGTGTGTAATTATTACAGTGCGATAACTATGATCCAGTGGATCGGTGACTTACAGAGTTACAGGTGGTGGATTTATAGGTGGCGCGATGTTCAGATACCTATCAGTGAGATCGCCTGTGGTTAATTGTATCAGCAACAAAAGAACTTATAGACTCTGATAATAGCGGTAGGGGCGAAGCTCCCGAGGTGCCGAGGAAGTGTGGACAACAGGCTAAGGAGGTCTATATTTATCCTCTGATAGACTGTTGAATCCAAATTAAGCGGGCTTAAAAACACAATAACCGAGTGGATAGTCTCTAGAGCAGAAAATAGTTTGTGGCATAGTGCACAAGTTAGCGAGTATTCAGTTATACGAGAATAGAGGACGAAGAATGTATATGGCAAAGTGTTAGCGCTGTATGTTAGCTCAACCTACATGAAGTCCAGAATGTTGCGTTGTGTTTAAAGTGAACATTTCATTGTAGTAAGAAGTCGAGATATTCCGGGGGAAGTGAGGTGCAAGAACTCCAGAACGTGGCTTCGAAGACGCTACCTTGAACGAGGCATCCCTCAAGAAGAAGACAGCACCATGAACCAGCGGGGCAGGAAGACCGGACTCCAAGAATCGACCCTGGCTGAGACCTCTACCATGATGGGCTAAATCATGATAGCCTACCCGGAGGGAGGGAGGAGGAGATCAACAATGAGATAAGTGGACCATGAGATACTAGACATATGGTAGAGTTAAGGTGTCACGCAGAGATAGTAGAATTAAACGTGTAAATATTAATATAGGATTTGATTGTGGCCTATCAAGCTGCATATTAAGATAGTTTGGATATATCTAAGGGTAAGTGTAGACAGATTTCTTTCCTTTATGTAAATCAGACAATGAGGTAATTTTTGTTATCGCGGCGAGAGGTAGTGTGCCTAGTGATACGTATTTGTTTGAGTACGACAGACCGGATATTTTCCTTTGTGTCGGTCGTTAAATACATTTTACTTGTAGGATTAGGATCACTATGTGTAATTCCCATTATATTCCAAGGGAAGGGCAGACATATCTGCGTGATGTTAGGGGTGCATGCTAATCGTATTTCGATCTTAGGCATGGCTCTATTTATGCAACTTAAATGAACGTGATCTGTAACGCTGGAGGAGACATTAGTATTATTGGACTCTGTGCGACTCTGCCAGACAGGGCTTGAACCACAGACCTTAGGTGACTGTGACCTCGTCGTAAATTTGACGATATTGGATTTATCGGGGTGTAGTACGATCGTAGACTTTTGATGTTATAATTGGGGCCCGTGCTTGTTTGTCAGTAAAATCGGATACATAGTGTAAGATGTATTTCCTCACTTATTTTTGTGGCTATTTTGCTTTGTCAAGCGTAGATAAATAAAAGCCCCTTTGTGAAGTTAGCTCTGGGAGCACGAGAACCAGTGATACTGGGTCACAGCCGGTCGGTGTGTTTACAAATTTTTTTGCGTAGGGCGAGTCCCTCATGGCTAGACGAAGCAGGTCAATGCACGGCCCGCACTCTGGGGGTAGCACAGCCATCTTGGTGTAGCCTGCGGGAAGGTCATCTTTCTTTTGAAACAGAGATGTTTTCTGGGGACACTGTTACCTCATTCATTCGAACGTTTATCTCCTTTCCTTTTTTGTTGTTTCTGCATTTCTTATGGTTGCATATTTACCCTTAAGTTATCTTGCACGATATAATTATTGTAAGAGTCCATCTGTTGACACAAAGTTCTGCCTGGTGGACGTGGGTTCACGTCCGTGTAAATAGGAAATTGAGGGCGCTAGAGTAGGTTATCTGAGATTATTTTTTATTACTTATTGTGCTGCTAATTTTTGTGTATATAAATATCCCGGTATGGGAGGAAACTTTCATAATAGTGGTAATCTCTGCGGGTATCCTTGATTCTACCATCATATCATTTTATGTCGCAGGCATAGGGATGCGGTTTCCATGTGGGGGAACACATCCGGTCTTTCTTGGTTCACAGATCGACAAACTTCAGCATAACGTCAACATCCAGATGGTATTTTCTTTGTTTTCCTTTTAAATTGTAGATGTGAGCCTTTGGGGCACTTATTTGGGCACTCCAGGTGCAATCATTGTAAATAATTTGAGTTATGAATACAAACTTATGCTCAAAATTCTGATCACAGCGAAAGTGTTCTTCATTTCGTAGTTTAATGTAATTGTATGAGTTCCCCATGATCCTCTCGTCATAAGAACCCAACTAGCGACCACTTCTGCCGACTGCAGCTGAGCTGGTGCCCCTAAGCAAGAGAAGATGAGCAGGTAGGTATGATCCTGCAGTATTGATGTGCCCTGTAGGGTATATTACGAAGGCTGTGCAGAAATCCCTACATTACTAGAAAATGCCTAACTATTACATGCTAAATGAAAACTGCTGACGTCCTCCCCACCCTTCACTGGCCGGAACAGTCACTTATTTAATTTTATTCTTCCATACCTTCTTAGTTTGAACCTCCTTCAGGCTGTGGATGCCGCCTGCTTAGCTTCCGAGAGAGCCTCTCAATCATCTTTCACGATGCACACACACTACCGGACTAGCCAGATAAGACCCGGAGTCCAAGAATCGCTTCTCTTATAAAGGAGAATGGGAGAAACATCTAGATTCTTACAATCCAAGGATATGACAGGACAGTCACAAGTTACCAACCAGGTCCAAGATCGGTGAATAATTTAACTTTCTAGCTTGTAGTAATAGGCTGGTAGAATTAGAGAAGGCGTCGGAGATAATACTGACAACATAAAATATAACATAAGCATAACGATAGGTTTATCTACTTCAACATTCAAACTTTCTCAAAATTCATTTTGGGCGTTATCCCCCAGAGTTCATTCCAAAATATACGTTAGAGCTATCTATCGAAGGAAAAACTTTTACAACATTTCAAAAGTTCTCAGTTCCTATCAGAGATGATCATAGTAGAGAAGGAGCATAAAACAAACATGAAGGGAACGTGTACCCCTGGTACAATTATTATTATTGTTATTAATATAACAATGAGAAAATAGACTCTGTGTGAACTAATGTATTGACTTACGCGTTACTTTAGATCAGCTGTCTGTATTTCATCAACTCTGCAAGTTTCTGAAACAGTTTCCGCAAACTTTAGTGGAAGGTCAATAGGACATTTCTTTAAAATGTGTAAAAAAAGTAAACACACCTGCAGGTTTCTCTTACATCTCAGAAGTCAGAGGTCGGAAAGATCACGTTTAGCCATACCGGCCAGAAACAAATATGGTCGTTCTTGCAGTGAATACTGTATGACAGCTGGCTACTGCGAGAAAATCAACGCCTGAATTTCTATGTATTCGCGGAATCGCTTTAAATCGTGAAAAACAATCAACAAGACATTTTGCCAGATGTGTGCCAACGAATCAAAGTTATGCAAATGGTTACACGAATTCAGATGACACTAAGGACTGCTTACACTGCTTGTCCACGGTCCAAGTTCCTTGTCTGCGACTTTCGAATCTCCTGAACGTAAGCTCACGTTTAACGACCCGTACTACGCAGTCAATTCACTAGGAAACAGACGGAAATATATGTTTTTTGGGTAGTAGAGGACAACAATATATCAAGGAACTGTACAGGCATTCTCTATACTTCTATGCCAATTTTTGATTTAAATTCGTAAATATCATTTTGAAAATCTTACCCTGGAGACATGACGTTGTATCTTAACTATCCGCTTTTATAACACGGTGATTTTTTTTATGCAAGTTGTAAGTTTGAAACCATTTCCTTAACTAATGAGTGAGTATATTTATCATTGTCAGCAATGCTCATATTATAAACGGGCATTTACTGCCTATGAAAGATGCATAACTGAAAGAGAATGTAACAAATGCTTTTCAGTCTGTCAAACACATAGCAAATACAATGTAAATTAAAACACTAAAAGCATATCTGTAAAACACACACTAACATATAAAGAATGACATGTTTCGTTCTACAAGAACATCCTCAGATTCTATCAAATCACTTAAAATAAGCTTATATATGTACAGTATTGTTTACGTAGCGTAAACTTGTCAATGATAGGGAGATAAGTGATAACATGAAACAGTATTGACATAAAATAAATTATATACAATTATAATATAGTGAAGACTTACGTATTTATCTAGACTGCCGTTGTTAAGTCTGTTGTCACCAAATACTATTTCAGAACTGAAATAGTATTTGGTGACAACAGACTTAACAACGGCAGTCTAGATAAATACGTAAGTCTTCACTATATTATAATTGTATATAATTTATTTTATGTCAATACTGTTTCATGTTATCACTTATCTCCCTATCATTGACAAGTTAACGCTACGTAAACAATACTGTACATATATAAGCTTATTTTAAGTGATTTGATAGAATCTGAGGATGTTCTTGTAGAACGAAACATGTCATTCTTTATATGTTAGTGTGTGTTTTACAGATATGCTTTTAGTGTTTTAATTTACATTGTATTTGCTATGTGTTTGACAGACTGAAAAGCATTTGTTACATTTAACTAAGTCAACACTGGAAAACATGGCTTCATTTTTAACAAATAACTGAAAGAGAATCGTCAAGCATTGTATAATTATTACCCGACTTCTCTCATACTTTCTAATTTGAAAATGTGTGCAATTTGTTGCAAAATATAATTTGTTAAAAAGAGATGTCAAGTTTCTATGAGAGATGACTCACTTTCTGAAGCAGACGCAATGTCGTAGGCTGGTGTACATGAATTATGTTCCCCCACTTAAAATGCCGCTTCCTTTTCAGCAAGAGTACAAAGTCGTTTTGAAAGAGGTATATCAGTGTCACTAAGGTATTTTGTTTCCTCTACTTCTGCACCTTTTCTGTACAGCTATTAGATTCTGCTACTGCTAGCTCATCTTCACACTCACTATACTCACCATCGAAAGTTCTTCTCCTCCACTGCTTATAGAAGAGATAACACATCTGCTTCTTGCTGTTCATAATTTAACATTGAATCAACACTCGAATAGAGGAGCTTCTACTTCGACTGATGACGCGGGGATCTAACGGAAACTTTGTATAACACGACTTGACAATAATAACATCTCTTTCTCGGAATTTATCCTTTCTCCCAATAGGTAACTGCCCGAAGGTAAGATAGAAGGAATGCGAGTAAAAGTATACGGTGGGTGACGAACATAATTATGGAAACTGCAACTGTCTTTTCCACGTCACCTCTCTTGGGTTATCAATTACGAGTACTGAATATAGAAACTGTAAGGTCACTGATATTAGTATGCATTCCGTCGTGGTATGGGAAACGAGAATAATTATTTGTACCTGTAATTGAGATAGCCGGCCCCGTGGTGTGGTGGTAGCGTACCTGCCTCCTACCCGGAGACCCCCGGGCCAGGTCAGGGATTTTTACCTGGACCTGAGGACTGTTTCGAGGTCTATTCAGCCTTCGTGATTACAATTGAGGAGCTATCGGACGGTGATATAGTGGGCCCGGTCTAGAAAGCCAAAAATAATGGCCGAGAGGCTGACCACACGACACCTCATAATTTGCAGGCCTTCAGGCTGAGCAGCGGTCACTTGGTAGGCCAAGGCCCTTCGTGGCTGTCGAGCCATAGGGTTTGGTTCGGTTTGGTAATTGTGATAGGTGTTGGTGGTGACAATATTTTAAGAGGAATTTTAGCTGTTCAACCATCCTTTCTTAAAGGGAGTCTTGACTGATATATTGCGATTTTCGACCAAAAGATCGAATTTTCAATTTTAACCTGAAAAATCCCACAATTATTCCTCTTTTAAATCCCGTTATCAGTTTTTCCCCAATGTCATTTTTAAATCAGTAAATGCCGGATTTATGAGGTAGCGATTCGGCGTATATGGAGCACACAAACGCACCTTTGTCACACGTTGTCGGACTACCATTTCAATAAAAACCGCTTAAATATACTGTACTTACCTTGTAGTAGGTCTACGCTGTGCGTAAGAGGAGAAAGACATCTGAGGGAATAGTTTACAGTCCAGGGCAGAGTTCTTATCGGATTCACCAGCAATTTTCAGAGAAGGCAGGTCCGAACCTCCGCAGAGGTGTTCCTGAGCCGGAGTTTACGTGCGGTAGGATGGCCAGTTCCTTTCCGCTCCTCCATTCCCTTACCCCTCCCCCCCCCCCCCACACACCAACAGCGCATGGCAACCCATCCAACTCCTGACCACGCCCAATATTGCTTAACTTCGGAGATCTCACGGGATCCGGTGTTTCAACACGGCTACGGCCGTTGGCAATGTTTGAATATGTACAGGAATTAAAAGTAGTTCTGCATTTTATTATCAGTTGAATATTACCTTCATATTTTCACTCCTGACATAGCACGAAACTAGATTTTTGCTTATTGAATTAATATTTAAAACTTGAAAAGAAATATATATCGAACAGTTTGTATCTGACTGCAAAACCCGGAGTTGTCCTTAAATATATGATTATTTTTGACAACTCTGCCAAATTATAGACCAATAAAATGAAAACTATGGCGCATGGAGCATCTTCCATGCAACATGTAGGCCTATGTATGTATGTACGGTATGTTTAGTCACAGTGGCGTATACTGAGGGTTACCAAGGCTATCAGTGAAGCCCAAACCTCAAATGCGAGCGATGGAAATCTAAAGCACATTATATTGTAAGCATCTGACACATCATTCCAATTGCAAACCGTGAAAGAATTGAGAAAAGACGTCGCATGTATTTCTGAGAACAAGGCCTCGGAGACTGATGTTGCAGCCCAGACTCTAGTCCCGCTCACTCCAACTCGCCTCACGCGGCTTGCTGCTGTATGCCTAGAGGCGCAGGGAATGGGGGAGGATAGGTGTGCTAGGCTTCGGTCCGTCAGATCGCCACTGCTACCTATCAACCTACTCATCATATATACTTCTGACTTAGGGCCGGTTCTACCATCTGCTGGTAAAGTGGCTGGCAGCTGCCCGGGAGGTAAACTACCTGGAGGTGTAAATCGGCTGGTACTTTGGCTTGCGTCCAACCACCTCCGCGCAAGCGCTAGGTAGCTACCCGGAGCTAGACACCGATATACGAAGTTGGCTAGACTGATTTTCAGCGATTTCTCGCTTTCGAGTGTGGTGCTATCTATCGTCAGATGCATGAAACCCATTTCGATTGTCTTATTTCCCTGTGCTTGCGTCTGCTGATTATCACCAAAAAGCCTAATAAGGGGAGTCTTAAGAGTTATGGACAACGATTCATGTCAAGCTTCCGTGATTTTAATCTATGATCTTCAATATCAATACCTAATTGGGATTCAAATCTCGAGATTACATTTTCTTACGCCAGTTATAACCTGTCATGTAAGGCAGCGTTTTTGAAAGGTATTCTCGTAGTAGATTGGTCAAGTCACTCGTTCCGTAATAGAAGGTACGCAGGTTTTCATCGTATTTCTAATTTACATTTTAAAATGTATTTCCGTTCCCTGCCGTTCTTCTTAACTCTCTTTTACGCGCTTCCATATACGTATACACACACATCTTCTTTACGGACTTATTGCCTTTGAGCATTCTATCTGCAGGCTTCTGTGAATTGATTAAGTATCTCCGCGATGCTCTATTTGCAACTAGTTATGTGACCTCGTTTAGTTCCAGATGCTTCCATTTATTGATAAAGCATTTCATTTTAATTTTTAACTTTATGAAGATAAAGTTGGAAGGTACCGGTACTGTAAATGTAAAGAACTAATCGGGATAAATATCCATTCATAGGAAGAGGAATTCTGGAATGGAATAGTTTCCAATTTCTTCGAAATAATTTACAAGACTATGTAAACAACTAATAGGGAATCTGCTACCTGGGCGACAGTCCTATGTGCTATTAATCATAACATCACTTGCTATAAGTAGCATACATATAAAGCAATTTTCCTAATAGACATAATATTGCGATAAGAACGTATGAAAAGAGGTATACAGATTAACACGACGCTAATAATGGAATTAAAAAAGACTCGTCATAATAAAGACTCGAACCTGCACACTTCGTATTACGAAGCGAACGTGTTAACCATTACGCTACGAAAACCCTTGAGTTAGGTAGGATACATATATTAATATATATCTCGTGTCCGAAAACTGAAAAAGTAGAAAATTAAAGCCCATTTGAAATGATTTCCAAATAGATTTTGATTTTATATTCTTTTAGAGTTTCTGTACGAAAGCTTGACGTATAAAATGTGTTCCTTGCGCTGCCGATGAGAGAGGCTGGTGTGACCGTTGCAACTAGAGGGAAGCATTAATGTTCAAAATCCTGCAATACAATATCGATCACAGTTACAGTATACTGCTTTTATCAGTATACTAAGCTAATTTGAGTTGCATATCACCAGAAATACAGCTAATAATGTTCAGCTCTCAGAACTTGCCCGGCAGGTAAAGTCTTATCGGGCCCTCGAAGTGGCCGATAAATTACGCGCCGGGTAACGACGATTTATGCTGCCGATAGCGCTACCTGGGAGTGGTCGGACGGAAATATCCTTTTACGCGGAGGGTAAATTACGCGCTACTTTACCAGTAGGTGGTAGAACCGGCCTTTAATCATATAGATAACAGAGTGCTGGTATTTCACTCCCGTTTACTTCTACATCCTTGTAGGAAGACACTGCAGGGCTGCTGTTATAGGAGTGATATAGGTAGTTTTATTTTTACAGGTAGATCTGCTAAAATGAAATGCAATCTTTCAGGTTATCTTTTGATGGTTGGAATCGAACCCGTGATCATGGGTTGGACACCACCACTGATCTTCCGAGGAATATAATTAACCAATGAACGATGGGTATGACCGCTGTAAAATTCAAAATTTTTATTTATTAATAATAATAATAATTCATGGCATCTGTATGGGCTTGGTGTGACCTAATAAGGATAAAATGAATGGCGAAGACGTCATAAACACCCAGTCCCCAAGCCAGGGGAATCAGTATGAGGAGACTGATTCTGAAAATTGAACCGGGGCCGTCGGACCAAAGGCAAGCATTCTGTCCATTTAGCCTCAAAGCTGAACTTCAGTTTGCTAAACCTTAGGCTACCAACTCGATTGATCAGGAGTTGAGTATTGGCAGTGGCAGAGGGCAGGGCAGTAGCTTGTGAAGCAGATTTCACAACACAACAAGCTTCACCGTTGGCTATTGGCTACAGCTCAAAACGCTTAAGGCTTGACGGTCCCTAAACCAACTATCGAAAAGCGGTAACCTAAGTCTAGTGGTAGCCCACGTCTTGATACCAGCATACGCCACTGTTTAGTCATCAGCCCGAAGGCTGGTTGGATCCTCAACAGCTCCGCCATCAGCTGTCATAGATGGCCTGGGCATCACTGAAGAGGCGTACTAGGGAAATGAGGAGTGAGGCAGTTTCCCGTTGCTTTCCTCGCCGAGCCAGAAGTTGCCATTACATATCAGTCTGCCAAGCGTACTGAAATGCATGCACCGACCGACCCTATGAGTGACAGGGACTGGCTGCGTAAGGAATGGCATTACTAGCATCGCTCGTACCTCAGTCACTTTCATATTTTCAAAGCCAAGGATAAGACAGAGACAGATCAATGAAAGTAACAACATTGCTCTAGCCTATACCAGAAGACTTAGTGCATTGTAAACACTACATCCTGCCAGCAATGCAACATATAACAATAAAATTATTTGTCCACAACTTTGCAACCAATTAACTAATCAACTCCAAACTTTGTGTGGGGCTATAACTTATTAATATGTGCTTGTGTTTTAAATTTGGTTTTGATAAGTGGTAAATTGTAGAAGTTCAGAATTTCGGTCATAGCTCTAATCAGTAAAAGAAATGTAAAAGAGGTCCTGCCATTGAAATATTGAGGGTATAGGCAAATCAAAGGAAAAACTGACGCAGGGAGTGAAAAAGAAAGATACCAAAAGCCTCACAAACCTAACATTGTCGGGGTCGGAAGAGATCAAGATTTGAACAAGGCAGGTCGGAGAGGAAAGATCAAAGCAATGAGGCCAGCATAAGTAAGCGGAATCAATATTAAACTGAGTTACAGCTCCTGCGGTCACCAACTCACGCTCCGAAGTTGCGAACTCTTTGGGTTTACTCCGTTTAATCGCCCCTTACGGTAAACAGGAGATATCATGGATATATTATATCTGCCTCTTCCGCAGAAGGAATTGAAACAGGTGTAATTTAGTTAAATTTCCTCCGGAAAGTGTGAACAGCGCTGTGAATAGCCTCTTTCAGCCCCTGGAATCTAGAGAGTTGAAATCTTCTCTCTTTTCATCGTTTGCTGTGCATGATTTCCCAGACGTTGGCGGTAGCTATGGCAAATTATCTTCGACCTCGTGGCAGCTGAAGAAGGTGTTGGGTATTTTGGATAATTGTTCATTCCTCGATGTCATTAGCCACAACTTTCTTATGCGCCTAACTCTACAACGGCCCCTTGATTGTCTCTGGCAGTATAAGCTGCAATAGTGTATGTTTTCTTGTATAATGTGATCGAAATATTCCTACATTATTTTTCTCAAAATAAATCTCACCCATTTTTCAACTTCAAAATTTTTTGGTCCATGTTATATGGAGCATTCTTCTATGGAAGCACATTTCAGAAGTTTCAAGGCGTGTTATAGTGGAAGCTTTTAGAGTCCATACTACCATATCATATTTAGAGTACCGGTCAACAGTAACACCTGACCATACTTTGAAATATTCATATTATTTGATATCAATAAGAAGATACGCTTCGGTCGTCTGAATCTTGACTGTCAAGCACAAAGTATCCTAGTAACAGAAATGACGTTCCAGAGAAGCTCTCAGGGAAAGAGAAGACGAGACAGAATACGAAATGAGCAGATACCAGAGAGTGTGGGAGTTTGCAAATTGGGAGACGAGATTGAGACAACAGAAGATGGTTTAGTCACGTTCGAAGACTGTGTAGGCAGAGATTTCTGAAACTGACTTGAAGAAAACGATGGTTAGCAACAGGATAGAACGAGTTAAAAAGAGACCATAACTTAATAATGATGGTGAAGATAAAAGGGTGGTAATTATTATGCCTCAAATTTTTTTTTCAATTTACTTTTCCATTTAGAGTGTACTTTAAATGATAAGAAAATTATCTCCGCTACTTCAAAATAGAATCGAGGGTTATAAGAAAGAAACAGCTATCCAGAAAGGAATGAGGCAGGGCTGCAGTTTGTCCTTCGTCCCTTCTTTTCAATGCTCATATAGACCAAACAATAAATGAAATTTGGAAACGGAATCACAGTTCAAGGAAAGGAAAACTCTGAGATTTCAAATTTATTTGAGTCTGTTGAAGATCTGGAGTAATTGCTGAATAGTATGGACCTACTCTTGGAGAACAAGTATAAGATGAACATTTAAAAAATTTAAAAAATCGAAACAAAATAATGGATGTCGTAAAGGAAGGAGATGTTGCTTCTTGGGTAGTGGAATAACAAGTAATCGCAGAAATAATAAGGACATAAAATGTAAAATAGCAAAAGTGGAGAAGGTTTTTCTTGAAAATAAATTTGTTCACTTCAAACACAGATGTGTACATCAGAAAGATGTCTTTGAAGACCTTTGTGTGGAGTGTGTCATTATATGGAAGTAAAATAAGGACAATGCTTAGCACAGAAAGAAAGAGAGTATAAGATTTAGAAATGTAGTGTTACAGATGAATGCTGAAATGTGATATTTCCAAATTAATAAGTTACGACGATAATATTTGATGAGTAATTATTGAACAAGGTTATTGCAATGATTCTGCGAATGGGTATAATCCGATATCCCTCAAAATGCACCCATTGATTTTTTCTCCTGATACATGTTTATTTTGTTGACTGCATCCTTATTCGAGGCAGCTGTCCAATCAGAAATGTTGACACAAAAGATTTTAAGAAAAGAAACATTTTCTGAAGGATTATCATAGATACTTTAGTGTGTGGAGTTGTGTTGTGTTTTAAATCGTTTGATCAAAAGAGATGCAAATATTCAATATACAGGGTGTATCAGAACTATGCCAACAAAAAAATAAGGAATGTTTTTCGTGTTATATTAAGAATGACGGTGCAGTGGGATTGGCGGAGAAAACTGTTATTTTTGAAAAAACGAGGTTGCCTTGTTACTTACGGGCAAGCGATTCAAACTGACGATCTCGCCGTATTTGCTATGCCAGAGCACAGGCCGCTGCCGTATTTGAGCACCTTCAAATACCACCGGACTGAGCCAGGATCGAACCTGCCAAGTTGAGGTTAGCGTTATATTATCTATTACCCTTTTTGTCAATAGATTTTCTGGTAATCTAGTGAGATCACCGAAGAATTTCATTCGTCTTTTCCTAATGTCAATTTCGATGTTTGAGAACTGTCCTGTTGTTTTGGTTTATTGTAACCTGTAACCGACTTGGGTATATTTTGCTCTTAAGATTTTTCTAATTATATTCCTTTGTTTTTTATTTCTTCAAGTTCTTGTTTCCTGTTGAATGCAAGTATTTCACTTGCGTACAGGACTATTGATTTTATAACTGTGTTATAATGCCCAATTTTTGTATGTCTTGACATAGATTTTGGACTAACCCTAATGCTTTTTTAAGTTTTTGTAGACGAGTTTGTTGTGAGGTCTTTTCAAGGCCTGTCGGTTCGATAAATTCTCGGAGGTATTTAAAGTTAGAGATCCTATCAACTGTACCATACTTTGTTCTCAGGCTCTTGATATCTGCCTTTGAACATAAGAATTTAGTTTTCTTGAACGATGTCTGTAGTCACATCTATTCTGCACTTTCTTTATCTCGAGCTGTTTAACGGAAGTTTCCTCATCCTCTGTTAGTATCGCCAGTTGTTGTTTGAGTCATCAGTCCATAGACTGGTTTGATGCAGCTCTCCATGCCACCCTATCCTGTGCTAACCTTTTCATTTCTACGTAACTACTGCATCCTACATCTGCTCTAATCTGCTTGTCATATTCATATCTTGGTCTACCCCTACCGTTCTTACCCCCTGCACTTCCTTCAAAAACCAACTGAACAAGCCCTGGGTGTCTTAAGATGTGTCCTATCATTCTATCTCTTCTTCTCGTCAAATTTAGCAAAATCGATCTCCTCTCACCAATTCGATTCAGTATCTCTTCATTCGTGATTCGATCTATCCATCTCACCTTCAGCATTCTTCTGTAACACCACATTTCAAAAGCTTCTATTCTCTTTCTTTCTGAGCCAATTATCGTCCATGTTTCACTTCCATACAATGCCACGCTCCACACGAAAGTCTTCAAAAACATCTTTCTAATTCCGATATCAATGTTTGAAGTGAGCAAATTTCTTTTCTTAAGAAAGCTCTTCCTTGCTTGTGCTAGTCTGCATTTTATGTCCTCCTTACTTCTGCCATCGTTAGTTATTTTACTACCCAAGTAACAATATTCATCTACTTCCTTTAAGACTTCATTTCCTAATCTAATATTTCCTGCATCACCTGCCTTCGTTCGACTGCACTCCATTACTTTTGTTTTGGACTTATTTATTTTCATCTTGTACTCCTTACCCAAGACTTCATCCATACCATTCAGCAACTTCTCGAGATCTTCTGCAATCTCAGATAAAATAACAATATCATCGGCAAATCTCAAGGTTTTGATTTGCTCTCCTTGGACTGTGATTCCCTTTCCAAATTTCTCTTTGATTTCCTTTACTGCCTGTTCCATGTAAATATTGAAAAGGAGAGGGGACAAACTGCAGCCTTGCCTCACTCCTTTCTGGATTGCTGCTTCTTTTTCAAAGCCCTCGATTCTTATCACTGCAGACTGATTTTTATACAGATTGTAGATAATTCTTCGTTCTCGGTATCTGATCCCTATCATCTTCAGAATCATAAATAGCTTGGTCCAATCAACATTATCGAATGCCTTTTCTAGATCTACGAATGCCATGTACGTGGGCTTGTCCTTCTTGATTCGATCCTCTAAGATCAGACGTAAAGTCAGGATAGCTTCACGTGTTCCTACATTTCTTCTGAAGCCAAATTGATCTTCTCCCAACTCAGCTTCAACTTGTTTTTCCATTCTTCTGTAAATAATACGTGTTCAAATTTTGCAGGCATGAGATACTAAACTAATGGTGCGGTAGTTTTCACACCTGTCAGCACCGGCTTTCTTGGGAATAGGTATAACAACATTCTGCTGAAAATCGGATGGGACTTCTCCTATCTCATACATCTTGCACACTAAATGAAATAACCTTGCCATGCTGGTTTCTCCTAAGGCAGTCAGTAATTCAGAGGGAATGTCATCAATTCCAGGCGCCTTGTTCCTATTTAGGTCACTCACAGCTCTGTCAAACTCTGACCTCAAAATTGGGTCTCCCTTTTCATCAGCATCAACAGCCTCTTCATGTTCCAGAACCAAATTATCTACATCTTTACCTTGATACAACTGTTGGATATGCTCCTGCCATCTTTCTGCTTTGTCTTCTTTCCCTAGAAGTGGTTTTCCATCTGAGCTCTTAATATTCATACACCTAGATTTCCTTTCTCCAAAGGTTTCCTTGATTTTCCTGTAAGCAGCATCTACCTTTCCCAGGACCATACAGCCTTCGACATCCTTGCATTTCTCCTTCAGCCATTCTTCCTTAGCTGCCTTGCACTTTCTATCCACTTCATTCTTTAATCGCCTGTATTCTTTTCTGCCCTCTTCATTTCTAGCATTCTTGTATTTTCGTCGTTCATCAATCAGGTCTAGTATCTCCTGAGTTATCCACTGATTCTTAGTTGATCTTTTCTTCCTTCCTAACATTTCTTCAGCAGCCCTACTGACTTCATTTTTCATGACTCTCCACTCTTCCTCTATAGCGTTTCCTTCAGCCTTTTCATTTAGTCCTTGTGCAACATGTTCCTTGAAACAATCCCTCACATTCTTTTCTTTCAACTTGTCTAGATCCCATCTTTTTGCATTCTTTCCTTTCTTCAATTTCTTCAACTTCAGATGGCATTTCATGACCAACAAGTTGTGGTCAGAGTCCACGTCTGCTCCTGGGAAAGTTTTGCAATCCAACACCTGGTTTCTGAATCTCTGCCTAATCATAATGAAGTCTATTTGATACCTTCCAGTGTCTCCAGGTCTCGTCCACGTATACAGCCGTCGTTTGTGGTGTTTGAACCAAGTATTGCCAAGGACTAAATTATGATCAGTGCAGAATTCAACCAGACGACTTCCTCTTTCGTTCCTTCGTCCCAATCCAAATTCTCCTACTGTACTACCTTCTCTTCCTTGGCCTACCACTGCATTCCAGTCTCCCATCACAATTAGATTCTCGCCACCTTTTACATATTGTATTAAATCTTCTATCTCCTCATATATTCTTTCGATTTCTTCATCATCCGCTGAACTAGTAGGCATATAGACCTGCACTATTGTGGTGGGCATTGGTTTGGTGTCTATCTTGACGACAATAATTCTATCACTATGCTGGTCGTAGTAGCTTACCCGCTGCCCTATTTTCTTATTCATTATTAAACCAACTCCTGCATTTCCTCTGTTTGATTTTGTGTTGATAATTCGGTAGTCGCCTGACCAAAAATCTTGTTCTTCCTGCCAACGTACTTCACTTATGCCAACTACATCTAACTTTAGCCTATCCATCTCCCTTTTCAGATTCTCTAACCTACCACAACGATTCAAACTTCTAACATTCCACGCTCCGACTCGCAGAATGTCAGTATCCATCTTCCTGATGATCGCCCCCTCTCGTGTAGTCCCCACCCGGAGATCCGAATGAGGGACTAGTTTACCTCCGGAATATTTCACCCGGGAGGAAGCCATCATCAGTACATCATTCATACAGAGAGAGCTGCATGTCCTCGGGAGTTAGTTACGGCTGTAGTTTCCCGTTGCTTTCAGCCGTGTAGCAGTATCAACACAGCTAAGCCATGTTGAGTATTATTACAAGGCCGTATCAGTCAATCATCCAGACTGCCGCCCTTGCAACTACCGAAAGGCTGCTACCGCCCTTTCGATGAACCATTCGTTAGTCTGGTCTCTCAACAGATACCCATCCGATATGGTTGCACCTGCGGCTCGGCTATCTGCATCATTGGGACACGCAAGCCTCCCCACCGTGTCAAGGTCACATGGTTCGCAGAGGAGGGGTCATCTGCAAAAGCGAGGTATTGTAAGTAGATGTTATTGTAGTAGTTCTTGGCACAAAGGAGGAAGGTACTGGATACCTGTACAGAATCACCGACTTAGCCATGCAGTGATTGGCCTATGTAACAACGGCAGTCGTGCAGAGATGTTCTTCTGTCTAAATTGGTCAACCTACCAAGTTTTACATGAATGGATACCTGAGATAGAGCTAGGGATGTTGCAATATTATCGATATGAGTGAGTATCGATATTTCGTGGTGTCGATATCAAGTTATGATATTATCGATATCGAAAAGATCGTTTAGGAAATATTTAGGAATAGTGGTATTAATCCAGCCGGCCCCGTGGTGTAGTGGTAGCGTGCCTGGCTCTTACCCAGAGGCACCGGGTTCGATTCCCGGTCAGGTCAGGGTTGAGGTCCACTCAGCCTACGTGATTAGAATTGAGGCGCTATCTGACGGTGAGATAGCGGCCCCGGTCTAGAAAGCCAAGAATAACGGCCGAGAGGATTCGCCGTGCTGACCACACGATACCTCGTAATATGCAGGCCTTCGGGGTGAGCAGCGGTCATTTGGTACACCAAGGCCCTTCAAGGGCTGTAGTGCCATGGGGTTTGGTTTGGTATTAATCGAACAATGGATATAACTAAGAGTATTTTTGCTATTTGTTTTACGTCGCACCGACACAGTTAGGTCTTATAGTAACAATGGGATAGGGCTAGGAGTGGGAAGGAAGCGGCCGTGGCCTTCATTAAGGTTCAGCCCCAGCATTTGCGTGATGTAAAAATGGGAAACCACGGAAAATCACCTTCAGGGCTGCCGACAGTGGGGTTCGAACCCACTATCTCCAGGCCGCGCGCCCCTTACCGCACTGCCAACTCGCCCTGTAAACTAAGAGTAATCTTCATGAGTAGTCGAATACACTAAAAGATATTCACAAAGTATTTCAATGCTGAAAATGGGAGTGACGATTCCAAGGGCACTTGTCCTTATATTGTTGGTTGCCAAGTTGGGGTCGGAAGGCCAGAGCCTCAACCGTCTGAATCACTCAGCCCGGTAAATGACATTTTCATATCAGCGTGTTGTCATCATCTGTTTACCCTCCAGGTTCGGCTTTACCCTCGGACTCAGCGAGGGATCCCACCTCTACCGCCTCAAGGGCAGTGTCCTGGAGCTTCAGACTCTTGGTCGGGGGATACAACTGGGGAGAATGACCAGGCGGCCTCACCTGTTATGCTGAACAGGGGCCTTGTGGAGGGATGGTAAGATTGGAAGAGATAGACAAGGAAGAGGGAAGGAAGCGACCGTGGCCTTAAGTTAGGTACCATCCCGGCATTCGCCTGGAGAAGAAGTGGGAAACCACGGGAAACCACTTCGAGAATGGCTGAGGTGGGAATCGAACCCACCTCTACTCAGTTGACCTCCCGTGGCTGAGTGGACCCCGTTCCAGCCCTCGTACCACTTTTCAAATTTCGTGGCAGAGCCGGGAATCGAACCCGGACCTCCGGGGGTGGCAGCTAATCACGCTAACCACCACACCACAGAGGCGGACTCAGCGTGTTGTACACTCCTAAATGCATGTATTCATACTAAAGAGGCTTCAGTCCGGCTTCATGGTAGTTAGTAAACGAGGAGTCAATGAGCATCATTCAAGGAAAAAGACTCTCAGTCACCGACTCAAGCCTGTTCTGCATGAAACCAAGGTGCTGCTATCCATCGGCGGATGTACACAACAGTAACTGATTCTGTTTTGTTCAACTACAGCAGATTAGGTGGAATATCACAGTACAATAGTTACTTATCTGTTTATTAGTAGCTACGGAATGCTTATCTTTCCCCTGACACAATCAGGTCAGATATTTCAGACTTTCATTTTCCGGGCATCCCAGTTTTTTACTGTAACTGTGAAATATACTCTAGTATTGTGTTAAACTTGACATTTTTGTAACATTTCTACTGTTTTCCTATAAATGCGCATGATTTGTACAGAAGGGGCCTCAAGTCCAGTGATACAGGAAAGTTGAGAGCGTACAATAAAAAATAACTCTAAATGTAAATCACATTTACAGTAATATATCTGATTAACATTTTAAAATACGTGAATGTATTTATCTTGACATTTTATAATATTTTCACTGTAAATATTTGTAATTTGTGCGGGAGGAGCCTAGGTCCGGAGGATTTTACAGCTCCTAAATAGAAATTATATAGTTGAATATCTGCATGCTCTTACCTAATTCATAACTGAGCCGTAGCCACCTAACGCACGTGTATTGGACTAAGACCCTTTTTGCACGAAGCGATTCAATTGCTGAAATTCCTGCACCGACTAGTACTAGACAAAAATAGACAGTGAAGTGGCACAATAATGTTCTAGACATGTCGAATTCACTGCAAAAACAACGAACTTTTGTTCATGATATTTCACTCAATATTTTGATCGTTACATTTTGTTCTCTTAATTATTTTGTTTTACTTGGAACTGCCATGATTCCAAATTTAATTTAATTCAATATAATTTCAAATCCTTGCATTTTGGTAAAACACCATTTGACATCCAGAAATATATCCCATTTGATAATGTCGACATATCGATACTTTCACTGAGCATCGATATAGATGATGTATCGATATTTTTGTACATAGGAACGTCCCTAGATACAGCACCCACCATTTAAAAACGAAGCATTTTTTTTTCAAGTAAGTTACGTTAATATTCGTTAATGGCAGAACGAAAATTGCTAAGTTATATTGCAATCGGTGCTGCTCGACAAAAACAGTTCCTTAGTGAACAGAAGACATAGTGCAGCGTGAATACTATATTTCATCAGAAGTGGATCTCGGTTATTATTATTATTATTATTATTATTATTATTATTATTATTATTATTATTATTATTATTATTATTCCGGGGTATCTGTGGAACGCAGAGGTGAAAGAAGGTGCCGGGGCGAATGGGTCTAACTACAATGTCAAGAATGGAATTTAAAACTTAAACTGAAGGTTATATTTTCAAAAACAAACTTACCATTGTTTTCATGACAATATTCCAGGTACAAGTAGCAAACATTAAACAAGATTGGGAAAAAATTTAAGGTTCAGAACCTTAACACCTTGGGTTTTAAGGTCCTAGTTTTACATTTCCTGAGCTACAAGCTCAAATTTACAAAGAGCACAAATTCACTCAAGGGCAGAAATCCCCCTAATTCATGGAGCATTGCTCCCAAAATACATAATCTAGTCCTCAAGAGGCATTTTTTACAACACTTGAAAAAGAGCTAACGTGCTCTCAGTTTCTCAAGCCTATTCAAGGCAACACCAAAAAATCGTACACTCTTTGGCCTTCCATGGGCCAACTTACAAATTTAAACAGGGGTATCTCGTACCCAAACTATAGGGCTTTTGGGGAAAGAACAGGTTAAATAAATGGCCAGAAACACAAACTGAATGGAGGCGTACAGTCCTCCAAGATAGTGAAAACTTAAAAACCTAAAGGGCACTAGGTCGGTGAAACAGGGGCTATTCCTAAACTACTGAGGTGACTCGTATAAGGATAAATTAATGCCTTACGGGAAGGAAGAAACAGTTACAAAACGAAGTCACCTCAAAACGAGATGAAGGGGAGCTCGAGAGGGTACATCACTCTTTATCCCCGATTTAAAGTCGAAGATTTATGAAGGTTTTTACATTAGCCGGCAGAAAGTTACATTTTAGAAAACAAGGTTACATAGTTAACGATTCGGACCTTTTCCTCGGGTTAAACTGCGGAGCTAGTAAGAAAGAAAGATGTTATGTGGCCATTACCTTGACGATGTACTGCTGCCTGATGAAGGCCGCCCGCCTCCTGCTTTGACACACACACTTAGTAAGATGACGATCAATTGGCCAAGAAACGTGAAAATCCGCAGTTTATAAACCCTCGGAGAAAGTTCGAGACCATTCAAGATTAAACTAGCCACATCAACTCACGTTTATTGGTCAATTTAAAAGTTACACTCAAAATCGAAGAAGAAGAAGAAGAAGAAGAAGAAGAAGAAGACTGTGATTGGTAGAAAATTAATTACAGAAATTAGGGATTGGCTAGATTCAAAACTGGCGGAAATAAAAAGGAAATATTGCCAACCCAAGAATAAATGAACATCAATCAGTAAATAAAAACTTATGAATACAAAGCTTCTTTGAATTATAAGTTCTTATACATCGCACCAGGGTGCATGATCACAGTTTTTAGTAGTGACATCTGCGGAAGAATGTCCCCAACTACTTGATGGATAGCAAACAAAACTAGTAGAAATACAGTCACTTCAGGAATGTTCACAATAACAAACTTACATCATATTTTAGTGGTGACATCTTCTGAGTAAATTTCGAAGTTGGTGTAGTTTCCGTTTCACTGTTTCACCAATAGAGGAGTTCATTTAGGCGCTAGATTTAAATGCGCGGCGCTGGGGTGTGCCTCCCGGTACTATTTTTTTTTTTTTTACAAGCGAATGGACCACTAAGGATCACGCTACAACTTCATTTCTTTCTCTTCGTGTGGAGTTTTCTCTGTATCAATACTCCTTCATGCGTTCGCTGCCTGCTTCCGTTGTTCATCTGTCCAGGCTGTTCCGGTCTTCCTAGTTCCCGCGGCTTGAACACCTTCCAAATTCTTCAGTGTGTTCCTAAACGTATTCCTTTCTAACAGCTGGTCTTCCAAGATGTTTAACCTTTCCATATCCTTCTTCGTTTCCTTAATCCATGCTGTAGTGGTCTTTTTTCTCCAGAAGTAATCAAATATCTGTTTGGTAAGTCTGTTTGGGTTCATTCTGTATAGATATCCAAGATACGCCAGCCTCCTTTTCTTCATGGTCTCTGAGATTCATTCCACCTTCTGGTAAACTTCTTTGTTACTCCGAAGTTTCCACCCGCTTTCAGTTTGGACAGCACCCATATTTTTTCTGAGGATTCTTCTTTCCAGGACCTCTAGCTTCTCCAGTTTGTAGTTCATGGACAGGCATTCACTGGCATACAGGCATTCTGTTTTGACCACGGTGTTGTAATGTTTTAATTTGGAATTTCAAGATAAGCACTTCTTATTGTAGATGTTTTTTGTCGAGCCATATGCTCTCTCCATTTTTGAGATCCGATCTTCCACTGCAGCTTTTTCTAGTCCATTCTCCTGTATCGTCTCACCAAGGTACTTGAACTTCTTGACCCTTTCTATCGGTCCTATCTCTGTTTCCATGAATTTTGGTCCATCTTTGATGTTCGTCATGAATTTGGTCTTTTCTGCTGAGATCCACAGTCCTGTTTGGCTGGCGATTCTTTCCAAGAGGTTAATCTGGATCTGGACTTTCTGATAGTATAGCAAAGTCGTCAGCAAAAGCCAAGCAGTTGACTTTAATCCCACCTGATTTTCTCCCTAGACAGATTGGGATTATCCCTTGATGTTCAAGTTCTGAGTTCCATATTATCACTATCTTTTCTAGAACACAGTTGAATAGGAGTGGGGATAGTCCATCCCCTTGGCTCACGCCTGTCTTGATTTCAAATGATTGTGAGAGATGCCCGAAGAATTTTACCTTGGAGGTTGTGCCTGTTAGGGTCTCTTTGATTATATTTGCCAGTTTGGTTTTGACTCCAAATTCCCTAATGATCTTATCTAAAGTCTCTCTGTCCACCGAATCGAAGGCTTTTTTGAAGTCTATAAACGATACCCCAATTTTCTTACCACTTAACATTCTGTGGTAGAGTATTGACTTAAGGTTAAATATTTGTTCGATACAGGAGCGGCCTTTCCTAAACCCTGCTTGGTATTCCCCTAGTTGTTGGTCCAGATTACCTCCTATTCTATTAAGAAGCAGTTTTGAGAGAATTTTATATGCGATCGGGAGGAGGGACACGCCTCTATAGTTGTTGACATCCTGTTTGTCCCCTTTCTTATGCAGCGGATGGATAAGTGCTGTTTTCCATTCTTCTGGGATTGTCTCCTTCTCCCAGATTTCCTTGATGATTTCGTGAAGATCATCTAAGATTTCCAGTTCTCCCCATTTCAACATTTCTGCCGTTATTGAGCCCTCTCCACTTGCCCTGTTGTTTTTGAGGTTTTCAAGAGCTTCCTTGTTGATGGTTCGTCATCTTCTGAGTTCTCTGGTATGTCTGGAAATTCTAGTTTAGAGGTTGGGGAAGGACAAATCAAGAGAGTGTGACATTTCCATCTTGCGAATGAAGTTGTGATTTGTGAAGGAAGGAATTGGCTTCCAAAGTAAGATCGGATTGTTAGTCCGAAATGATTATTTTTTTGTGGTTTACTCCACTAGGTTCTTCCGCTCTCATTGCCGTTGGGAGTTAAGATTCCTCTTCCGCCTTCGAGACCGTTGACCGAGCACCTTGCAGCCGCCCCTAACATGGGAGACAGACGCTGCTGATAAATAGTGTACTCATACAATTCCCTGAGTACTGGGCTGCCTCTTCCGCAATCTCCACCGTTCCGAAGTTCAACTTCTCCGCTGTAGATTCCGTTGAGGTCTTCACTCGTAACCCTGAGCTGGGACCCTTACCAGATGATACACACCGGCTCAGTGTGCTCTGGGACTCGCATAGGCAGGGGCGCCACTCCCTGGGTAGGGCTGCCTCCGAAGAGGGTCCCTACCTGCTACCTTTACTATTATTATTATTATTATTATTATTATTATTATTATTATTATTATTATTATTCAATCAATCAATATTCTAAAGGCTAATGCCTTGTCGATGCAACCACTCTCTTCTTTCATTGGCTGTTCGTTTCAGTTCCATGTAATTGTTACAACGTAACCTCTTCTTGATGTCCAAATACTTCATCCTAGGTCTTCCTCTTCCTTTCTTTCCCAGCACTTTCCCTTCAAGAATGTTAGTAATGAAAGTGTTGTGTCTGATGACATGTCCAGTAAATTTTAATTTTTTTAATTTTCCATTTCCTTTAATAATCTTTTCTCTTCTTTAACTTCCCTTAAGATTTCCAGGTTGGTTTCTCTCTCCATCCAACTCGTTCTGGTCATTTTCCGCCATATCCACATTTCAGCAGCTTCAAGTTGATGCTTTTCTAATTTACCCAGAGTCCAACTCTCACTTCCTGCAGTGTACTCCACACAAATGATTTTGCAAAGGATTTTCTGACATCTATATTCATGTGTGTGTGCTGTTTAAAATGTTTTTCTTAATCATAAATGCATGTTTTGTCAATGCTATTCTTCTCTTTACTACCAGAAAGCATCTATTATCCTCTGTTATCATACTACCAAGATAACATAATTGTTTCACCTGATCAATTCTGACGTCGTCAATTTTTATATTGGTTTTAATTTCTTCCATATTATTATTGTTATCATCCATCTGCATGATTCACCGCTTGTTACATGAGCTGTACTAAACCACTCTGTACACACGTGCCCTGTTCTGCATCAGATCGATGATCTAAGAATTATCTTAGCACACGAGAACCTGTTGCACGTTTGACGGGACGACCCTAAGGCACGCTAAGAAGATGTTACTTGCCGAGACACGCACTGTAATACATACCTTGTTCTTCACAGCGGAGGATCTGAGTATGACAGTGAGTTATGATAGCTCTCACTCCCACATTTGTCTTAATTCACCCAAGTCATCGAGAATAAGACCTACCAATATTATTGACGGCGTGTAAAATATGCACCAGTAATGACCGTTTCCTTTTCTTGTTGTCGAAGGTACTTCTTACGTCGCTGTACGAGTTGGTCACGTGGTTCGGGTCGCGTAGCTTGAATTCGGGAGATGGTGGGTTTGAATCCCACCGTCGTTATTCCTGGAGATGATTTCGCATTGTTTCTCATTTTCACACCAGGCAAATTCCAAGGATGTACCGCCACTTTACCAATCCTAGCCCTTTCCTATTAACCTTCGAGTTTCTCCGATGACGCAGTTTGTTTTACTTTGCGCAGACTTCTTTTGTTTTAAAAATTTGAGAAATGCCACTGAAATGACTGCCGTCTACTTTTAGTGTGTTATGCAAAAAATTTGTCTCATATCCTATGACAATTTGGTCGATGAGCCCGTTGCCATAATGTTAATAACGCGCCAAGAATGTCAAAACAGAACCCGTTTGTTCGCCTTTGTGCCTATCTGTCAGCATCCGTGGTACCCAGCCTGAAGAGAATTTGCGGTAACGCAAATGATCAGTGACAATTTTGAATATAACGGTCTTTCCTAGTGTTTCAGTTCATCCTTCATGACTGTGGGGTGACCTGATCTTTCCCTGACATGAACGATTGTTCTCCTTTACTATAATGACAGTGGCCTCCAAAGAGGCCTGGTGCAGGTCTTTCGAGTTGACGCCGTATAGGCGACCTGCGAATTGTGAGGTTTTGCTATTGGCTTTACGTCGTACCGACACAGATGGGTCTTATGGAGACGATGGGACAGGAAAGGGCTAGGACTGACAAGGAAGCAGCTGTGGCCTTAATTAAGGTACATCCCCAGCATTTGCCTCGTGTGAAAATGGTAAACCACGGAAAACCATCTTCAGGGCTGCCGACAGTGGGGTTCGAACCCACTATCTCCCGAATACTGGATATTGGCCGCACTTAAGCGACTGCAGCTATCGAGGTCGGTCGAGTTGTGAGGATAGAGATAATTTCTAATGATGAAGACGGCACACACACCTAGCCCCCGAGCCAACGGAATTAACCAATGAAGTTTAAATCCTCCAACCTGGCCGAATTGAACCCGGAACCCGCTGAACCAAAGGCCAGCACGCTAACCATGAAGCCGGATAAACACCCTCAATGGAGGTGAGCTGCATGTACCATTTTAACCACATACCAGCTTTCCTGTCATTCTTAAATTTCTGGCAGTACCGGGAATCGAACCCGGGCCCCCGAGGGCGGCAGCTAATAATGCTAACTGTTACGTTACGTATGCGGACTCCTTTACTAAACTGTATGCACCACTCGCTAACACTGGGCGTCGTTCGTATAGCTGGGAACAAATCATGACGACCTCGCCTCACACCACTATTTTCCAGCGGCACCTCGGTGTCTAATTGCGACTTATAGGATTTACTACCTCTACTGCAGCCAGTGTTGCCAAATCGGCTACTGCACTCTACACGAAGAAAGGGTAAATACTACAGAGAGTGAGGAAGAAAGTGATTTGGCAGCCTCTCCAAAACAAACAAGGATCACTTAGAGCTCGTTAACTCAGCAGGGTGCAGGGTGTGATTGACTACTGGCTTCCAGCTCGCTTTTAGGAACTGAGGCCGTCACGTTTTGTCCCCAACTATAACACTATCTCCATAGATTTAAACAAGTCCCACATGATTGTCAATAGGTCAAACGTTTTCAGTATTCAAAATTCCAATAACCGGGATTATCAACATGCACGTTCAGGTTTAAAGATAAATTCGACATTTAACAACTGAAGCCAACGGCCGTAGCCGTGTTGAAACACCGGGTGCCGTGAAATTCCGAAGTTAAGCAACATTGGGCGTGGTCAAGATTTGTATGGGTTGCCACCCCCTGTTGGTGGAGGGTTAGGGAATGGAGGAGCGGAAATGAACTGGCCACGCTACCGTACGTAAACACCGGCTCAGGCACACCTCTGCGGAGGTTCGGACCTGCCTTCTGGCAGGGTACACCATTACCTTGCCTTAACAACTCAATACTTCATGCATAAACAACTGCACCAGTCATATATTTACATCACACTCAACACAGTAGCACAGCCAGTATGCGGAAATGCTCTTCATTTTTCAAATCGCCGTACATCAAATATGTCTCAAGGTAATAAAGAAGATACAGAATATATATTTTCGAATGAAAATGCTAGTCACTTCATATAGGATAATCTGCAAGACCGGTTGGCTCTTAAAGGATGAAAGACTCTACATGATACGGACTGTGTTTCGTTCTACATCTTCGAAGCATCTAACCGACTGTAAAAATGGCCATGATCAATTTACATCGCAGCCATACATATTTGGAGAGGTGGTGGTGATTATTGTTTTAAGAGGAAGTACAACTGGGCAACCATCATCTATTGACACTAATCAGACGGGAAAAATGGAAAGTTATCGGCCAAAGAAAGACAAGGTCCACGAAGGGCGTGAAAATGAAAGACTCCGTAGGCCTCGTCACCTAATACCGTCGGTGTTGGAAAGGAACAAGAGTTGACCAAGAGAGGTCGGAGAGGATAGGTGAACGTGAGAAGTCTCGCACAATAAAGAGGAAGTAATGCCACGACTCAGCTAAGGGCCGCATGGTTGCCAGCCCACGCTCTTAAAATGATAGCCCCTGGGCCCCCTTTTAGTCGACTTTTACGACAGGCAGGGGTTACTCTGGATGTTATTCTATCGCCCCCACCCACAGGGAGATACAGATTTGGAGAACACGTAAGTGAGTACGATGGATAATTTGGCAACATACTACATTTTTCAAGAAATGCAGTAGTTTCCAGACAGACAGTTGTTTTAGTATCTACTTCTTTTTCTTTGTACCATGCGCTGTCTCCCGGTCGCTGGCGATTGCAACAGCTGATCCTTTTAGGTCTTCTCCAACACGGTGCAATTGTTCAAAGCTTTCTATACCAATCCAGTCTTAAATATCGCTAAGGCGAGATGTAGCCTACGTCTTCTCCCTCCTTCCTTTGCCCTCCAGTTTTGCTCTATAAAATAAGTTGCACAACCTTGTATTTCTCGAAGTGCATGGTCTATGAAGGCTATCTTTCTGCTTTTCGTAGTAACCAGAAGATCCCTTTTACTGTGAGCTCGTTGTAAAACATGTTCATTGCTTACACGTTGAACCCAGGAGACTTTTAACGTTCTTCTGTTTAGCCACATTTTGAAGAATTCCAACTTCTTAACTGTGTACTGTTTCAGGGTCCATGTCTTGATACTATGGAGCAGGATGGATCACACACAGAATTTTATCATGCGCTGTCGGAGTATCATTACATAAAACAGATTCCATTCTGTTAAATGTGGTTCGAGCTATCGTCAGTAATCCAACAACCAATGTACTCAAACTTGCTTTAACGTTTTAAAGTAGCAGTCTTGTTCTTTCCCTTGCTTAAAATCATTGGTTTTGTTTTGTCAGCATTTATATTCAGCCCATTTCTCCATCAGTGTCATGCAACTTGTCTGGTAAAAGCTGTAAGCTCTCAATACTCTCACTAAGGATTACCGTATCATCTGTTTATCGTAGTGTGCTTGTTATTTTTTCCATTGACACGTATTCTCACTTCAGTATCTGCTAGTATTTTCTTAAAAATAGCTTCGGAGTGTAGGCTGAGCAGAAAAGGGGACAACACACATAATTGTCTGACGCCTCGACAAATATCCCGGTGATTCATCACCCCTTCGTGTATCTTAAAAACAGTTTCTTGCTTGTAGCATACAGTAGGCTCTCGACGACTGATGCCTTTGTCATCTATCATAATGCTATATAACAGTTTCCTGAGTTCCTTATGTCTGTAAAATGCATTGGCATAGTCTATGAAGGAGGCATAGACACCTTTCTGTTGTTCTTGGCTTTTTTGTAGGACTGTTAACCCGAAAAGAGGTTCGCAAGTTCCAAAACCGTTTCTAAATCCAAACTGTGTTTCTTCAATATTTTCTTCGCATTCCGTTCTTATTCTACTGTGAACTACTCTCAGAAATGTTTTTAGCAGATGATTCAACTGATACTGTACGTCGATAGTCATTGCATCGTTTGTACTGTAATTTCTTAGATGGGGGAATGAAAATTGATGTTATCCAATCTTCAGGAATTTCTCTAGTGCCATATACTGTATATACAATAGCAAAGTTTCACAATTTTATCAACACTATCTTCGTCGACGGCCGGCCCTGTGATGTAGGGGTAGCGTGGCCCGGAGGCCCAGGTTCGATTCCCGGCCAGGACAGGAATTTTTCTCTCGACCTGAGGGCTGGTTCGAGGTCCACTCAACCTACGTGATTAGATTTGAGGAGCTATCTGACTGTGAGATGGCGGACCCGGTCTCGAAAGAATAACGGCCGAGAGGATGCGTCGTGTTGACCGTCGTAATCTGCAGGCCTTCGGGCTGAGCAGCGGTCGCTGGGCAGGCCAAGGCCCTTTCAAGGGCGTTAAGTGCCGTGTTTTTTTTTTTTTCGGTTATCTTCGTCGACGAGTTTCTTGATCTCGGTCGAAATTTCATCTAGTCCTACAGTCTTTCTGTCGTTTAGAAGTGTTATTGCATGAAGTGTTCTAATTTTAAGTTTTTATGTCCTTCAGAACAGTCAGTTCTTCCATCAGCAGTAGCGCACATCAGTGAATAGATCTTAAAACAGTAGGTCTTTTCATTCGATCTCCACCAATTATTTCCTCCGCAGTTGTATGTAAATTAAAGTTGTCATGTTTCTGAGCAAGGATTTCCATTTATTGGCAATGTTCCTTTCATCCAATTGTATATAGGAGGTGTCATAATCGAGTGACATCCAGGCCCGGATACATCAAGCAGGGTTAAATATACTCTAACTCTGGGTTAATTAACTTCGGGTTAATATTTTAATTCGTTCTCTTGAGTCATGCGTTTCAGAGAGCAATTTCGGCAGAAGGTTAACTAACAGCTACCGTACCAATCAAGGAGGCTTTGACTGAAAATTACAGGTTATGAACACACATTTTGTGCTATTCTTTTGTTTCTTTCTTTTGCGCAGTACTGCATTTTATTTTCTTCCACAGTTCCATGGTAGCCTGAATTATTCTTTCGTAATAGACCTGAAAGCAATGATAAAAGAAATGGAAGAGGTTCAGAAGAGAAACTGAATCACAATTACAGTAAGACATTAATCACAGAGTTAGTCTCCAAGTATCAAATCATTATAGACATATGGAGGCGGTTAGTGTGAGATTAAAAGAAAAAAAGAGCCACACGAAAAGAACTTACCGGGTAATTTAATAGCATTTGCCCACTTGGCAGTGTGAATTAGCAAACAACTTAAAAAGTTCTACAAAAATAGTAATGCTACGGCTGTAGACACTTCAGATGGTAGCTTTTGATACCCCAGTATTTTCCTCGACCATTACCGAGCATGAAACGACCCTGTGGTGTAAAATCTTAATGCAATCATTACCTGCAGTATATAAAAGGCAGGCTGTTTCTGTCTTTTGTGTATTCTAAACTCTCGTGAATTTCATCCACACCCTTACTAACGCCGGTTTTCGACAGTCTATACCTCTTCAGAAATTGTTCCTCGGATAGATTTTGAAAACGTCCATTTATGTTATGCCTACGGCCATAGCCGTGTTGTAACACCGGATCCCGTGAGATCTCCGAAGTTAAGCAACATTGGGCGTGGTCAAGATTTGGATGGGTTGCCACGCACTGTTGTTGGGGGGGAAGGGAATGGGCGAGCGGAAAGGACCTGGCCACACTACCGTACGTAAACTTCGGCTCAAGCACACCTCTGCGGAGGTTTGGACCTGCCTTCGGGCAGAATACACCCTTACCTTATTTCTGTTAGGAACGCCATTTAACATATCTAACTGAAAAATGAAATAAAATGGTGTATGGCGTGAAAGGAAGGGTTAACTTAACTCCAACCTTAACCTAGACTTAAAATCAATCTTCCTTGATGAAACAGAATCTATAGTCAAATTCAGAGTTAAAGCTGTGTAACACGCGGTTAAGGTTTAACCCGCGTTGATCCTGTAGCCTAGTCCCCCTGTGGTGGGGGCAGTAGAATAACACCCACGGTATACCCTGCCTGTCGTAAGAGGCGACTAATAGGGGCTCTGAACTTTGGATCGTGTTTTGGCGACCACAGGGCCCTTAGCCGAGTGCTGGCATTGCTTCCACTTACTTGTGCCAGGCTCCTCACTTTCATCTACCCTATCTGACCTCTCTTGGTCAACTCTTGTTCTTTTCCGACCCCGACGCTATTAGGTTCGCGAGAGCTAGGGAGTGTTTCATGTTCACGCCCTTCGTGGCCCTTGTATTCCTTTAGCCGATATCGTCATTTCTCGAAGTGCCGGATCCCTTCCATTTTTTCCCTCTGATTAGTGTTAAATAGAGGATGATTACCAAGTTGTACTTCCTCTTAAAACAATAATCACCACCACCACCACCACCAGTCCTGTAGTTGCGCCGGTAAAGGTTGGAATGCTGTACTGGCATAAACAAAAAGACTCAGTTAGTGTACCAGCAAAATGTATAGGCATAGAAGTATATCTTTATTAAAAATTTAATTCATTTGTTAGCTGTTGAAACTTTTAATTAGGCTGGAGTTGTATAATTACTATTTTGATTAAAGAAAACTGAATTTTATTAGCTTTATTGAAACACTTGTCCGTTACTTGTTTTTCTTAAAGCTATAATAATAATGTTATTGATATTACGTCCCACTAACTACTTGTACGGTTTTCGGAGAAGCCGAGGTGTGAGAATTTTGCCCCGCAGTTTTTCTTTTATGTGCTGATAAATCTACAGACACGAGGCTGGCCGTTGAAGCTTTGGACAGCCACCACACGAGTTGCTTTGATGCGATTAGTTAATTTCAAATGTCATGCCTTGCCTTCGAAATGACCAGTTCATACTAAACTTTTAGTGTGGTGTCTCAAGAATTCTGCAGCAGTGATAGATTTATTTCAAAAATCACGAAGTCACCGTGTTGTCAGATTGCTAGAAGAGAAATGGACTTACCATTGTTGCCAAGGCATCATCTTGTAGCCAAATCTAACCCTTATGAAGAATTATTTAGCCTTAGAATTTCATTAGCTTTGAACGAATAATAATAATAATAATAATAATAATAATAATAATAATAATAATAATAATAATAATAATAATAATAATAATAATAGGTTTAGCTATTCCTTCCAATAATAAGCAAGAAGCAATTCATTCGGTTGAATAACTCCATGAAATTGCCATCGAATTAGTACTTCAAATCTCGTACGAGAAAATTCAGTACACGAAAGGAGTAGCACGATATTTAGATCGACAACCTGTGATAACTAAATTCAGCAAAATTTCTCAAGTAAACAAGTTTAAATACCAAGGAGAACTGAAAAATATCAACCTCATGGTCCGTACCGATGTATTATACATTACATGTTTCGTTTAGTATCTAAACATCATCAACTACAGAGTGTTTATGTGACATAATTCAAGGTTATAAAAACATATTATTCTCATGTTAGTTTTAAAACATCACAACATCGTAAAAACTTCGACTTTGTTAAGCCTTGAAAGGTTTGAGAGCGGAGGGGGAGGGAGGTAAATAAAATTAAATATTATCTAGTATTATATTAAAAACGTATTGCCTAAAACACCTGTGATAACATTTCGAAATATTTTAACAATATATTCCTCGTATTAACGTGAGATATGAGATCTAATGAGTAAAAAGGGGAAAAACAATTCCCGTCTTAATGTAGTTTCGCGTCTTGTTAAAAAGATTCTGAGTAATGTACATAATATGAAGAAAACTGGTGATGTTTGCAGTGACATTTGACACTTCATTAGAGAAAAGTGTACTGATGTCTTGCATTTTATTGTGCTTTTGAGGCTGTTGGAGGTTTGAAACTTGATCTGTAACCCGAAAAAGGAGAACATGAACGTAAATGTATAATTTAGGCCGCGATAAAAAAAATTAAAACTGTTTAAATCTTTGTAGACTCACGCTATTATTGGAAGTGTCACTCTTTTCTAAGGCAAAAAAATGTATTGTATCGATTAGGTGGATTCATTAGTTTACTTCACTTAGTTACCTGGGAGAAGTTATTCAACCAGTTGGGTAAACCGTGAGGCAAATAAAGAGAGAATCTCTAAATTACAAAAAAAGCCTACCGAATCACCTGGTATTCATATAACAAAAGATCAATATCTGGGACAGCAAAACTTAGGCATTGTAGTACAGTAATCAAACCAGAAGCATTATATGCATCAGAAACCTCAGGCTAAGCATGGGTGGTAGATCATTCAAAGACATAGAAAAGGAATTCTACGAAAAATCTTCGGCCCAGTTTATAGACATGGAATCTGGATGAAGAGGAAATCTCATGAAATATATTGAAATTCTATGGGCATATTCTCAGAATGAGCGATTTTGAAATGACTAAAAGAATTTTCAACTTCGTCCTTTCATTAAGAACCAACAACAACCTGCTCAGTGAAATTGAAACAGACCTCCCAGAGATTAACATCACCGAGGAAATTATAACATAAGGTATGGGTGTATTCTGCCCGAAGGCAGGTCCGAACCTCCGAAGAGGTCTGTCTGAGCCGGACTTTACGTACGGTAGGGTGGCCAGTTCTTCTCCGCTTCGCCATTCCCTTAGCCCCCACCAACGGCGCGTGGCAACCCATCCAAATCTTGACCACGCCCAATGTTGCTTAACTTCGGAGATCTCACGGGATCCGCTGTTTCAACACGGCTACGGTCGTTTGCAAATTTTAAGAGATAGGTATAAATTCCCAACACTAGTCAATAATCACCAATTTGCAGACAAAACCATCACCAGAAGCACTAACACCCGGCAGAAGAACGCAGGAAAAGACTTAGCGTGAGGATGAAGAGTTTTTGGGAGAAGAAGAAAGCAAAAACATCAGTTTAATGCCCCTTAGCCGGGCATAACAATGTAAAAAAGAAATAATAATAATAATAATAATAATAATAATAATAATAATAATCGAATAGCCTAAAATATCATCCGCAGGCATTATTAGTTTGACACCATGTGACTGCCTGCTCGTCAATTTCGACGTCTACTTTTACTCTAGACCTACTAAATGGCAGAATAGAACGAATCTCTTTTGGGCATCTGTGGCTGCGTTTTAATTAATTTTTCCGGGTTAACACCAAATGAGTTTACCAAAGATATTTTGCATGACGACGTTGTACGATATAGAGTATCTTGTTTCCGTCTTTCAAAAATCCGACTACCTCTGTCGGTTTAAGCCTCCAATCTCCCAGTGCGATCTTCTACTGATCTAGAGAGTGATCTTTCAACAGAAAATATATTGCCTGGACATATTCAAATGTTCATTAAGCCGCTAAAATAAGAGATTACGTGATTGTTAATAAAGGAGTTCATACATTTGAAATATCGTGGTGGCGATTTTTAGTCTGAAAATGTTGGCTAGCTGACGTGAGTATAAGAAGTTTAATAAGTGCCATAAAAGAAGTGGAGTACGAGTCCATCTGGAGCCACCTTCCACTACAGCACTGGTGACAATGGCATCGGCTTCTCTTCAGAACGGTTGTAGTACAACGTACATGGCATTTAAGAAGAAATGAAATGTCACGTATCTAAAGTTGGGATTGCACGTAAAACTCGAGAACCCGTGACAATGATCACGATATCAACAGTCACGTAAATCTAACAGTCTGCATGCGAATAGCTATGCAAGATAGCTGACACATCTTCTCATTCCTGTCCGAAGAAAGGACAATGAGCATATTGTCAAACATACAAGTATTTTTTCCCGGCCTTTTCTCAATTACTGTATATGTAGAGTAGGTCCAGTTTTAAATATCCTGCGTCAGGCCTATTTCTTCTTTATTTTCTTATCTTCTTTTCCCTGGCCTTCTGCGCAGTTATCTGGGGTCAGCATCAGTGTGGACTAAGTACAGTTTTACAGTCGGTTGCCCTTCCTGACGCCAGGTGGTTCGTCGTGTGGTGTGGTGTGGTGTGGTGTGGTGTGTTGTGTGTAAATGGAGATGTGTATTATGATTACTACAAACATCCAGTCCTCGAGCTGGAAAAAATAAACATTCGTGGTCAAAATTTACGGCCCGACCGGAAATCTAACCCGGGGCCCTCTGAACCGAAGGCCACTACACTGACCATCAGACAAGGAATCGGCGCCAGCCCTATTTGGAGGAATGTACTCACTGCTGGGTGTTTCGTCGTGGTCCTTAGTGTGATTTGTTGTACGTAAATACAGATGTGCGTTAAAATAAACAAAAACACCTAGTCCTCGAGCTAGAGGAATTAATAAGACGGTACTAAAATCCACAACCTGGTCAGGAATCGAATCTGGTGCTCACTAAACAGAAGACCAGTACGCTGATCATTCCGCCAAAGAGCGGGAAAACTTTCTTCACTTAATCTCAGGTATTTCTGGGGTCGCTAGATTCACCTTGCTCATCTTGTGTTTTGGTGGTGTTATAAGACCGGATGCCCTCCCTAACACCAGGTTAAATTCCAGCTCGGGATCGAGCAGGATTCGAACCTCAGCCATCCGGGTGGAAAGTCTGCAGCTGAGCGACTAGGCTAATTACCTCCTCCTTATTGTCAAGCATACTACTAGAATAACAAAATATAAAGCAATACTATCTCCGTACACGTCATGGAGGAGGCCCTTGGAGGATTAGAAAGTAAAAGCTTTCACTATTCGTAACCTCGGCACTAAGTGGAATAGAAAGGTTAGCTCTACATTTGACCGCCTTAAGCCCCAGGAATTCACCTGGAGTTATTTTCTTCTTTCCATTTTTTCGCGTACGCTGAGTGACACTCGTGGCTATTTGTCTTTCTTGAAATAGAAATATTTCTAAATATTTCTACTTTCTGACGAGGAATCATACCGTCACCTTTCTGAATGAACTGGATGCGTGTTTACAGTTCTGAGTAGGCATCCTTCAAGCTTATTATTTTACTTGACTGTTTAATTAGAATGAATTAATGGAGTGTGGCCTCCGAAGAGGCCGGGTGCTGGTCTTTCTGGTTCACGCCGTATATGCGACCTGGGCATCTATGATGAATTCTCATGATGGAGACAGCACACTCACTCAACCCCCGAGCCATCAGAATTAACCAATGAAGGTTAACATCCTCGACCCGGCCGGGAATTAAACCCGGGAACCCCTGGGCCAAAGGTCATTACGCTAACTATTTAGCCATGGAGCCGGACTACTTGACTGTTGATATTGTGATCGCAGCCTCGGGATGTCAAGCATTACGCGGAATTTAACCCGATGTGCCATTGCTGGCGGGACCTAGTGTTTACAGTGCACTATGTCTTCTGGTATAGGCTAGAGCAATTTTGTTACTTTCATTGATCTGTCTCAGCTTTATCCTTGGCTTGGACAAAATGAAAGTGACTGAGGTATGAGTGATGCTAGTAATGCCATTCCTTTTGCAGCCAGTCCCTGCTATGAATGGTGTGAAAATATTGCTCATAGGGTCAGTTAATGCATGCATTTCAGTGGGCTTGGCAGACTGATAAGTAATAGCAACTTCTGGCTCGGCGAGGAAAGCAACGGGAAACTACCTCACTCCTCATTTCCCTAGTACGCCTCTTCAGTGATGCCTAGGCCATCTATGACAGCTGATGGCGGAACTGTTGAGGATCCAACCAGCATTCGGGCTGAGGACTAAACATACATACATACATACACACTTATTGGTTATTAAATTCTACTTGATTCAGCCGAGCTTCATAGTGTATATAATGTTCCTCCCGTGACAAACGCTAGCGAATAATTTTGAGACAATCTTCCACCATTCGCATGATAGTTCGCTGGACATCTCGATTACAGAAGGAAAATCATAACAGAGTTAACAGATCTTAAGACATATTACAGTTGAAAAAGTAGAAGAATATTTGCGCAAAAAGTACTATTTTTCCAAAACTGTAGCTTTGCCTCGTTTCAAACTGCATTAACCGAACTGACTGTCTTGCTTAGATCTTCAGAGGTTGATTAATAAAAATTATATTATCTTTACGTGCCATTAATTACTGTGACTGTTTTCGGAGACGCCAATGTGTGGGAATTTTGTCCCACAGGAGTTCTTTTACGTGCCCGTAAATATAATATACGAGGCTGACATATTTGAGCACCTTCACATACCACCGGACTGAGTCAGGATCGAACCTCCCAAGTTGGGGTCAGAAGGCCAGCCGTTTGAGCCACTAAGACCGGTTAGAAGTTAATTGATAATGGTAAAAAAAAAAAAATACTATTTAGAAACGGCTCTCTTGTGTGCTGGCGTAATCGGAGAATGTACTTACCTGTAGAGCAGATGATTCTGGTTCGAGTCCTGAGCGCGGTCACTATTTATACTCTTTCGTCTGAGAACCTCAACTGTTTTCTAGAAAATACTTTCCGAGTTCCAAATAAAAATTAGTCAATTAATATTGACCGATTGAGACGACTTTGGACAGCTTAAATTTGAAGTTTTCACAGTCTGTTCGTCATTCATGTTGGAGCGTACCATTATCGAAAAGTTAGACTAGTATACGCCTAAGGTTTCAAAAGTAGTGTGGGGAGAACAATTTCTCCAATGCTACTATTCGATTCCTATGCCATCTAACTCCACGTGGATAAGGACAAAAGACTCCTTAATTAGTTACAGTAAGATGTATATAATGTTCTCTATCGGTTGAATCACGTTTCTTGGGTTGTAAACAGGTCGAGTGCTCTCAAGTTAATATCAATCCAAGCGGGTGCTGGTTAAAGTACGTGAAGCAGTCGCCCGTTGTTCAGCCAACGGAGTATATTATATCTTATTTCAACTAATTAAAGAGTCTAGTTTGTTTTTATCCACGTGGAGTTAGCTGACACATAAACGAACAGCAGCAGTAGGGCGGCAAGGGGATGACTATAATAATAATAATTTCGTGTGGCTATTTCTAGCCGAATGCAGCCCTTGTAAGGCAGACCCTCCGATGAGGGTGGGCGGCATCTGCTATTTGTAGGACACTGCGTGTTATTGTGGTGGAGGGTAGTGTTATGTGTGGTGTGTGAGTTGCAGGGATGTTGGGGACAGCCCGAACACCCAGTCCCCGGGTCATTGGAATTAACCAATGAAGGTTAAAATCCCCGAGCCGGCCGGGGATCGAACCCGCGACCCTCTGAACCGAAGCCCAGATCGCTGACCATTCAGCCAACCAGGAGTTCGCCAGTCACCTTGATAAAGAATATTATATTCAAAACATCAGCAACCTGTGCATAATGCATACAGTACGACGCACTTCAACCAGCACGAAGAACGTAACGGTGACTTGAGTAGTAATTTAGTTTTTTCGCAGCAGATGTCTCCCCATCCTAGTAGAGTAGGTTAATCAATCCATCGGTGAGGAAGCAAGTCTTAATGAAGCAGAATCAGTATTTGTACCGCATCCCCTGCCTTGTTCAGGAAGAAAGAATTGAAGTACAATAATCTCAAAAATATTAACATTTCCCACCGGGCGAGTTGGCCGTGCGGTTAGGGGCGCGCAGCTGTGAGCTTGCATCCGGAAGATAGTGGGCTCAAATTCCACTGTCGGCAGCCCTGAATATGGTTTTCCGTGGTTTCCCATTTTCACACCAGGTAAATGCTAGGGCTGTACCTTAGTTAAGGTCACGGCCGCATCCTTCCAACTCCTAGTCTTTTCCTATCCCATCGTCGCCATAAGACCTATCTATGTCGGTGCGACGTAAAGCCACTAGCAAAAAAATAATAATAATAATAATAATAATTAACAAGCCCCCATTGGGAGAAGGCTCTCCATCTTTAAAGTTGACTTTGAATCCACTTACTTCTACATCTTCAACCACTGAAGAAAATCTCATTCCCACTACATTCAATCAGTGAGCTACTGGAATGATTAACAGTGACAAACACTAGTGATAAAGCAAATTCAAGAACATTTTAGTCTAGTAAACTGCTCCTCTATTTTCTGTGACTGAGGGAATCGTAACGAATGACTGCTACTCATCAGCTTACCAAGATAAAGTCTGCTTCACGCTTTCTTTTCATCATGCTCTGTGACCTTTTTTTTTCTTTTGTCTCGAAATTACTCCTCAAAATTGCTGAATATAACAGAGAAAATCATACATTCAGGTAATAGGTGGTGTCACTTTACAGTTAGGCTGTCACGTACTGTTGTTCTCATTTTCTCTCAAACGACATCATTATCTCATAGTGTCGCGAAGACAGAATGTCTGTCCGTAATGTACTGTGATTTAGCTGGGTTTATGTTGATGGCTACATTATCAGTCTTCTGCAAACAAAGAATAAAATCTGGCGTATGAAAACATTCTCTCAAGCCGAGGAGTATCAAAAATTAAAATGTATGTTACATTTTGCTATATTTAGTTCCAGGATATTGATCTGAAAATATAACATTTGCGAAATGATTTTTACAAATTGCGTAATATAAGGGATGATCAAAAAGTTTCCGTTCGACGGCCGTACAGTCCTGAATTGGGATGTCAATCTTTAAAAAATGCCTTGAGCACTGAGGCACTCATCCCACCAGGTTGAAGATCCCCGTGCGGTAAAATACTGTGTCCTGCTGCGTGATGAAGTCCGTAACCGCCTGCTGCACATCCTCTTCCGACAGGAAGCGTCGACACTGCCGAAGCTGATCCCGAGATCCATTACACGAATGGTTATGCGACGGTCCGCACTAATCGCCCCATCCACCTCCCGCTTGTTTGTCCGTAACAAATTAGGCTGGCCTCCCAGATCGACCGGCGTCTTGTGTCGAAACACGACCCACACGGAACTTGCTGCACCATTATACAACGGTGGTTTTCGACAGATATGATGCCCCATACACAGTCTTCATTCTCCGATGAATGTCTACCGGTGTTTGTCCTTCGGCAGCCAAGAACAGAATAACAGCACGTTGGTCCTGTTTGGACGCATTTGATAATAACGTCGCCATAGTGCACGTGGCCGCATTTAACGCGCGCACCTCGGCACGACACGACTGCCACGACGACGACGACGAACCCGTCTTTCGTCGGTACTGGGACAGAGCCCCAGTGACCGCGAAATTTATGGCTTGTCGACCTCTAAAAGGTCTTGAATGCCCTGTCAGAATGGTGGTTCCCTGCAGATAACGGTGTTATTCATCGGGTTGTGTTACTATTCCTCAGTCATGATTGGCCAGAGTGTGGCCTGGCGCATGAGCGCCTGGTGTTGTATTGCGTCCGTGGCCGTGGTCGTACTAAGTTCCTCGAGGTTAGGCAGCATGGAGTGTGGTGGTCAGCCAGCCATTGGGTGACCACTCCCGATGTTGCTTAACTGTCGGTGGTAGATACGCTGAGATTCCAGTGCTTTAAGGAGAGCCGAGGGAGATGTTAGTTGTCAGGAGGTTGTTCTTGGCTGGGGGGGATCAGGGTTTAGCTGATGATTAGCTGATTACTTGGCATGGTCACGGCTACATATCCGTGCTTATATACCAGCAACGGAGTCGCGCTATGTTTCACGTCCGCTGCAGCAACGCCATCAAACGGAAACTTTTTGATCACGCCTTATAATTTAAAATGAGATGACGTCTCTTCATTTATCAATAAATAATACTTAAACTACTTCACCAATTGAGCTGAACTTTGGTATAGATATACTGCAAATGTTCTGTTCAAATACAAGTCTATTTTATTTTTTCAGTAATTAACCATTTCCAAATTTCGACTATTAATATGTAGATATCTACTGAATTTGCGCGTGTTTAATGCACTAAAAACCAAAATAATTGGCAAATCGTTAGTCTTATCGCCAAATAAAGCTTATTGTGTGAACTTAAAATTCAGCTTTCTACGAGAAAGACCATATTAAAAAGCATCAATATACTGGTTATCAAGATCAATGAAACATCTATAACGCGGAAAGAGTCCGTTAAGACACTTTGGAATAATTTTTGGTAAGTATTTAAGTTGGTCAGACCACGTAACAAAAGTTTGTTATCGTGCATTCGGTCCATTACATTCACAATACAAAATGAAGGACTTCCCACATGTCAGTACCAAGAGATTGTTCGTTCAAGAACTAATACTATCATTATTCGATGATGGTGATGTAATCTACAATGACATAAGTTGTTTTGGTTCTAAACTTCAACGGGCGCGTAATGCCTGCATTCGCTTCATTCTAAATGTTCCAGTCCATTCCCACATGAGCCCATTCCTCCATCAGCTGTCGTGGTTATGTGATATACGTAAGTATCATGTTGTTTCTCTTCTGCATAAAATACTGCAAACATGTAAACCAGATTACCTCATAATTGATTTCAACTGCCTCTCCCCACCTCAGGTAGAGCACCTTCAAGGTCAACAATACGACCCTTGCTATCCATCCCCGCTCATCACAGCAATAAGTATAACAATTCATTTGCACCCATACGTAAAGCACAGAGAAAAAAAGAATTAAAAGTTAATCTTCCACCAGGGCATCCGTGGCAACAGAATACTTATGTGTAGCAGCATCAAGTTTACATAGGATACTTACTGGTGCATAAAATGACACAGAAGAGCTTTTTTAAAAGTGCGAATAGCACTTAACCCTGTGATAGTTTCAGGAAGGAGCTTCTACTCACGGCAGGCAAGTACTGTGAATGAATTATCGTAAAGGGCAGTTATATGTGTAGATAAAGTAACGATGGAATTACAGAAGTAGATCTGGTGTTAAAGACTGTGATAGGTTTAGAGGTATTTGAAATATGAAGTACGGTAAAATGGATGTAAATAATGAACGACTTCATGGAGATGGCATCACAGTCGAGGCCAAGATAGGCGGGTGTATGAAGGAGTTATACGGTCGTTGTACCGTAGGTTACAGACGTACCTCACACATGCATTTTGCGTGTGTAGGCACTCAAAAGTGAATGAGTGCATGGTATTTTATGTTTCTCGCATTTTATATTTTGTCAGACTTAATTTTTCTTTTTTGCTAGTGGCTTTACGTCGCACTGACACAGGTAGGTCTTATGGCGACGATAGGATAGGAAAGGCTTAGGAGTTGGAAGGAAGCGGCCGTGGCCTTAATTAAGGTACATCCCCAGAATTTTGCCTGGTGTGAAAATGGAAAACCACGGAAAACCATCTTCAGGGCTGCCGACAGTGGAATTCGAGCCCACCATCTCCCGGATGCAAGCTCACAGCCGCACGCTCCAAACCGCATGGCCAACTCGCCCGGTAAACTTCATTTTAATTATTATCAAAATATATTTCAACTCCCATGGACTGTAGATAAAAAACCTCATTGCTTCTGAGAATAAGTTTGCATGCCAGAAACTTACACAATAACATGTGTTTTTACATTTTGAGGTACTGTATAAATGAATGTATTTCCTCATTCGAGATTACAGCGACAAAACCTATCGGTACTTAAATTACAAATAATAATAATAATAATAAGAAGAAGAAGAAGAATTGTACCAGGAGGTACACCTCATGCCCGTGCATTTAAATAAAGCGCCTTAAGGAACGCTATCTATCACACTAAACTTGAAACAGCTAAAGCATAAAGTTGGGACATTGATCAGAAGATGTCACTACAAAATGATAGAGTAATATATCATTTTAATGTTTCCTAAACTGACTGGATTTCTTTCTTTTGTTTTGGTGTATCACAAGAAGTTCGCACTTTTCTCCATAGATGGCTCTGCTAAAAACTGAGGTCATGCACTCTGGTGCAAAGTGGTATAAATAGAGATTTAAAGAAGTTTTGTGTTTTTAGGTTTTCTCAACTGAATGGACTTTCATTATTTTGATACTTCAAGGTTTGCAACAATTCCTTCTCATCCCACCAGCGTTGGTTTTTAACCAATCATAAATTTTCTGTATTTATTTTTCAGCCAAACAAACGTTTCTTGTACCTATGTTAGCCGCCAATAAAATGAGAGGGGTGTCCGGATTTAGTCCAGAGCCTTCTCGAACCCTCCTCTCGGGTATACAAGCGACGACTTTTTCAAGTTAACATGTCTTATTGATCGTCGAGTTACTGAGTGTGTGTGTTAAAAGAGGAGGCTCTTCGGCAGGCAAAACTTCAGTCAAGGTAATGGCCACCAGTTTTCTATCTCTGTAGCTATCTCCGCAAACTGACTCAAGGGGAAGGTTCTAACCTTTAACTATGTAACGGTCTGTTTCTAAAATGTAAACCTTCTTCCTTCTCATGTAAAATTTCATAAAGTCTTAAACTGTAAATCGGGGATAGAGAGTGCGCTACCCTCTCGAATTCCCCTTCAATTTATCTGGAGGTGACTACGATTTTGTAATTGTTTTTCTCCTGTAAATCATTAAGTAACTTGTCCTTCTAGTCACCTCAGTAGTGTGGGATTAGCCTCTGCATCATCGGGCCACAAGCCCAAGTAGGGTTTTAAAAACTTGGTTTTCAAGGAGCGCAAGTGTACGCCTCCATACATTTTTGAGTTGGGCCAGTAATTTAACCTGTTCTTCTTTTTCACGAAGGCCCAGTAGCATGGGTACTAGACACCCCTGTATAAACTAAGGTACTTAATATGGAATGCCATTCCTTCTGCAGCCAGTCCCTGCTATGAATGGTGTGAAAATGTTGCTCATAGGGTCGGTTGGTGCATGCATTTCAGTGGGCTTGGCAGACTGATATGTAATAGCAACTTCTGGCTCGGTGAGGAAAGCAACGGGAAACTACCTCACTCCTCATTTCCCTAGTACGCCTCTTCAGTGATGCCTAGGCCATTTATGACAGCTGATGGCGGAGCTGTTGAGGATCCAACCAGCCTTTGGGCTGAGGACTAAACATACACATACATACATACTTAACATGGTATTGTATATTGTAGGTTGGGCCTAGAGAGGCCAGAAATTGTAAGGTAGGCCTATTGTGTAAAGTTGCCTTGAGTAAGCCGTAAAAGTTGGGGAGCGCAGTCTCCTTGGTTGAATTTGTAGAGCCTGTAAGCTCTTTTCTGATATTTGTATAATATTGTGTGATGCCTTTGGAAGGCCGTAAATTGTAACAGTTGGAGCAAAGTGCTCTTGAAAATTGTGTTTTGGGGGATATCTCTCCTTTTCTACTGGTCTAAATGCAACATTAACAATATTGGGACCTGTGTAAAGTATGAGCCTGAAGCTCAAAATTGTAACTGCTCTTTTCTGGGGTTTTCCTGTTTTTTCTATTTTGTACCTAACTACTTGTACCTGAAATTTTGTTCGTTAAAATTTAATTTCTGAAAAGAAATGTAACCTTTATTTTAAAGTTTTAAATTAATATTTGACTTTCCTAGATAGACCTATTCCAGCCCACACCTTCTTTCACCTCTCTTTGTTCCACGGAAACTCCGTAACAATAATAATAATAATAATAATAATAATAATAATAATAATAATAATAATAATAATAATAATAATGAAAAATGAAATGGCGTATGACTTTTAGTGCCGGGAATGTCCGAGAACATAATAATAATAATAATAATAATAATAATAATAATAATAATAATAATAATAATAATAATAATAATAATCGTCATCATAATAATAATGTTGGGAATAGGAGGCTTTGGATTTGACCAAATGATGGGGGAGAGAGCTCCTGGAAATATATATATATATATAATGCGTTGTTCATACATATTTTTACAAGTTTTCGTTTGTGGAGTGCAGCTTTTGCCAGGAGGACTGGAACTGTGTGTAGTTTCCTATTTCTTCTTTTGGTAATGTGGATTCCTGTTCGCCGAAGAGGTTAGTTTGTTTTTTTAATGTAACTGTCGGTTGTTTCGTAATTTAGTATTCCGTTCCCTCGTTGAGAAAAATCTAGTCATCATGGAAGTTAGAAGATAGTGCCTGAAAGATCACAGAGTTCGTGTTTATTCTTTCCTAGTCAAAAACCTTTAAACTCTTCGGTCATATTTTAACCAAACAAAATGTATCAGTTGAAGTGTTACAGAGTAACATCTTGTGGAAGGTGTTGTATTTATATTTATATTTATATTTATATTTATATTTATATTTATATTTATATTTATATTTATATTTATATTTATATTTATATTTATATTTATATTTATATTTATATATGTGTCAATTAAGGCTTTACGGCCAACAACATAGCTACTAGTTATCTTCGCTTGACCTTTCAACATTACAATGTTACTTTGCGGCCAACATCATGGCCGCTAGTACATTACATTACATTACATTACATTACATTACATTACGTTATCATTATAGACCGTTATGCCTTTCAGCCTTCAGTCTGCAAGCCTCTGTGAATTTACTAAACGTCGCCATAATCCTCTATTTACAACTAGTGCTGTGGCCCGATTTATTTCTATACCTCTTATCTTAAAATCGTTAGAAACTGAGTCTAACCATCGTCGTCTTAGTCGCCCTCTACTTCTCTTACCCTCCATAACAGAGTCCATTATTCTCCTAGGTAAGCTATCTTCCTCTATTCGCCTCACATGATCCCACCACCGAAGCCGGTTTTTGCGTACAGCTTCATTCATCGAGTTCATTCCTAACTTAGCATTTATCTCTTCATTCCGAGTACCCTCCTGCCATTGCTCCCACCTGTTTGTACCAACAATCATTCTCGCTACTTTCATGTCTGTTACTTCTAACTTATGAATAAGATATCCTGATTCCACCCAGCTTTCGCTCCCGTAAAGCAAAATTGGTCTGAAAACAGACCGATGTAAAGATAGTTTTGTCCGGGAGCTGACTTCCTTCTTACAGAATACTGTTGATCGCGACTGCGAGCTCACTGTATTAGTAGGCCACAGAGATAGAGTATTATGTAAATAAGTGCTTTCCGTCCAGCAACATGGCTCTTGGTTTACTACAATTGTTCAATCAATAAGTGTATCACCCCAAATGGGAAACCAGTCAACGGCCTGGAAAATGGAAGAGAAAGAAATTACTGATGTTAGACAAGGTGGAAGATTCTGAAAATCCGGACACGTCTGTTTACGCATCGGGTGGCGTTCTGGTCAGCGTCTGTTTCTCCATGTGAGGGGCGGCTAGTTGAAGGCTCTAGGATTTACAATCCTAGTTCTAACTTAGCAAAACATTTTTATGCTTAGCCCGTCTAATAATTAGACAGCTGATGCGTTATGGAAAGCCAATGAAACTACTCCAGGTGATAGCTCAAAACTGCCAAAACCAGTGGCGCAAGCAGGCCTAAGGGTTCTGGAGAGCCTGCACCAAAATGTGAGGGGAAGTCGGAGTCTCCTGGAAACCACAAGCTCAAGACAAAACGACGATAATGGTTAGAAACCCTGAACTTGAACTCGCTTATTAAGGTTGGGAAACTCAAAGAGCTAACAAAAGCAATGGGAGAACGGGATATAAAGATCTTGACCATACAGAGACGAGGATCAATTTGAGAGTTGAAAGTATACGATATACAAAAGGAAACCAGCGATCACAGTGGCTAATACTATTCACCCTCAGTTCTTGGGACGGCTTTTATAGTAGACAAAAGTGTAATCGACTCTGTAATAGGCTTTGAAATTTCATCATAAAATCTCTCACTTCTGTATACAGGCTGTTGAAACAAGTCATAGGCCTTCACTCTAATAAATGTCCATGACCCGATAAATGAAGATAATCCAAGGATCCGGGCAAAGTTGAAAAGTTCTGGGAAGAAATATAAGACCAGTTGTCGAAGATTCCAGAGAAGAATATCATCAAGGTGCTGATGAGCGATTTTTACGCACAGATTGGCAAGGAGAGGAAGTACAGAATGATAGTAGGAGAATATCCAGCGCATAAACGGACAAATAAGAATGGTGAGAGACTCATTGACATGCATTTTTCAAGAAAACAAAAGACTTGGAAATCACCGACTCCAATTATGGGAGAGTTTCAGATTGATGACGTAGCAATTTTTAAGTCAGCAAAGCAGGAAATCATGAATGTGAAAGTAGCGAGGGGAGCAGAAGTCGACTCAGATCACTACCCGACTAAATTTAAAATGAAGTTTCTTCCAACCAAGTAAAGAGCGAGACGACGAACATTCGCAAGATATGACATAAGCAAATTAAATTCCACCGAGGATGAAAAGAAAAAATACCAAGAAGAACTGATGAATCTGGAATCGGAAAATGTGGACGAAATCCGAGACAAGATCGATGTGCGGCTGATAGGGCACTTCTCCAGACAAATCCAAAGAAAATGGTGGAATGAAGAGTGCGATGAGGCACTCAGATATAGGACAAAGGCGTGGAAGAGATGGAGAACAACCAAAAAAGAAGAGGACCTATTATGTATGTTTAGTCCTCAGCCCGAAGGCTGGTTGGATCCTCAACAGCTCCGCCATTAGCTGTCATAGATGGCCTAGGCATCACTGAAGAGGCGTACTAGGGAAATGAGGAGCGAGGTAGTTTCCCGTTGCTTTCCTCACCGAGCCAGAAGTTGCTATTACATATCAGTCTGCCAAGCCCACTGAAATGCATGCACCAACCGACCCTATGAGCAATATTTTCACACCATTCACAGCAGGGACTGGCTGCAGAAGGAATGGCATTACTAGCATCACTCATACCTCAGTCACTTTCATTTTGTCAAAGCCAAGGTTAAAGCTGAGACAGATCAATGAAAGTAACAAGATTGCTCTAGCCCATACCAGAAGACATAGTGCACTGTAAACACTAGGTCCCGCCAGCAAAGGCATGAGGACCTATTATCCTTCAGAACCCAGACGAAACTAACATCCCGGGAATTTCGAAGGCTCAAGAGACAATACGAGAAAGATCAGTTGAATAAAAACACAAGATTACTTCCGGAAGAATAACTGCCGAAATTTTTACCAGACCTTCAAATCACAATTAAAAGTCTATCAGGCACCAGGACTTTGGTTCAGAGATGAAGACGGGAAATTAGGGGTGAATAACATGGAAAATTGTTATATTCTCACCAGATACTTCAAAAACCTACTGAACTGCGATGGTCCGCAAGAAAGATTGGAAATGGAGCCACCAAAGACAACAACATCTAATTCAGTACCAGCTGACGATGAAGAAGCGACCCGAATTATTCAAGGGTTAAAGTACAACGAAGCTACGGGTGAAGATGGCATCGTGGCAGAACTCATGAAAATGGGGCCTTCTGAAGTCATATAAAATCTCTGACTCTATTGCTTGGGAACATATGGGACATGGAGAGGGTCCCTAAAGACTGGAAGATGGTTCTGATACATCCATTGCATAGGAAAGTTGATAAGATGGATATTAATAATTACACAGGAATATCCATAGTTTTGGTCCCATAAAATAGTTTTCTCTAAAGCATTACTAAGTAGAGTAGAATGTATACTGGGTGGACAATTGGGAGAATATCCAGCAGGCTTCCGGAAAGGTAGATCATGCGTGTAACAAATCTTCAATCTACAGAGTATCATAAAATACGAGATGCTGGGGCAGAACAAATATGTGGCAGATTTTGGGGACTTCAGAAAGGCATATGATTCCATTACAGGAAAACCTTGATGGGAGTTCTAGAAGAGTTTCGAGTGGACAACAAGAAAAGGAATTTAATCAGGCAGACAATCAGCAACACTTACTCCAATCTAAAGTTCAGAGTTCTCTAGGCCCTTCGAAACCTGAACTGGATAAAACAAGGAGACGGACTCTCACCAATCATGTTCAACTGCGTTCTGGAAAAAGGCGTTAAGGAATGGAGGAAGGGAATCCCTAACAAAGAGACTTCTAATATTGCGAGAATAAGGAGAGTATAAATATAGATTGTTTCGCATTCGCTGATGATTTAGTGATATCCAATAATTTAACAACAGGTAAGAAAAGGATTGAAAAACTCCAGATGATAGCAAAGAAGACTGGGCTTCAAATTTCTTTTGAGAAGACTGCGTTCATTACCAACATTAAAGAGGCTCCTCAATCGTTGAAGTTAGGAGACAAAAAATAAGGAGAGTCAAGAGTTTTAGGTATTTGGGAGAAACATTACAAGAGAATGGGTCGGAAAAGAATGCCATTAAGGAGCGGGCGAGATAAATGGAAATGACGTTTCAACTGACAATAGCTACAACAAGATAGTTTTATCTTATGGGGCTAAACTGAGAAATCTTGACACGGTTGTTAAACCTGAGTGCCTGAATGTGGCGGAAACAATGCACATGATTGGAAAAGGTGGACTTGAAGATATACGGAAGAGAGAAAGAAACATTCTAAGAAAAAATCTGGAACAAAATGTAAAAATGGGGAAAGGAGACTTAAATCTAACAAAGACTTGTATCAAAGAACTGAAGGAGTGGTTGACCTGATGTACACTTGTTGAAGATGGATAGTAACACACTGACGAAGAGAATCTTTGAATTCTTCAGGAAGTGGAAGACAGAACTGAAACGGTTTCGAGAAGTGAAGTTAAACTTGAAGTTAGGTACCATCCCGGCATTTGCCTGGAGAAGAAGTGGGAAACCACGGAAAACCACTTCGAGGATGGCTGAGGTGGGAATAGAACCCACCCCTACTCAGTTGACCTCCCGAGGCTGAGTGGATCCCATTCGAGTCCTCGTACCACTTTTCAAATTTTGTGACAGAGCCGGGAATCAAACCCGGGCATCCGGGGGTGGCAGCTAATCACACTAACCACTACACTACAGCGGCGGACGGTAACATTATTACAGCTGAAAAAGAAACAACCTAATTAAAATCGAATTTCAGTTTTCTTTTTCGGATAGTTTATAAATTTAGTACTCAAAATTATCTTCGGCAGACTGAAGAACCAATCAGTTGTAAAATAAATAAATGAAACCACGCTTAAGTATTGGCGACTGTTACTTTCATTCCTATTATTCTTGTTAAGTTTACAAAGTAGGCCTAAAATATTTTCAAACCTCCCAGCTTATCTTCAACTGAACTGCATGTTATTCAGCTTTCACTGCGTTCATTTAAAAGTTTTTCTTCTCTTAAATTCCATCTTTTCTCACGTAATCAGTATGTGTAGCAGGCTCCTTTAAGAAGGGAACTTGATCACTCCTTAACTCAAGTGAAACGCACGGTGACGAAAGACTGCCAAGTTCAATACCAACACGCATTTAGAGCATACGCCAAAGTCACTGGGACAGAGTTGTTGTAATGCAAGGTTGAAAGTATACTGGGAGGGAGCAACGTTCTCTGATCGTGTTGGTTATAACAACAAAACTAAATGACTAAGCGATCAAACCCTTGAAGTTTCAGAGATGCAGGGTGGCTGTAACGTAGTGGAATGCTACTAAGAGGGCTACCTAGCCGAATCGATCAATGTGTGATCGATTCCCTATCAAGAAATCGAAAACATTAAGAATCGAGACTTCCTCTTCTGCAGAGGCAATGTCTCAAGGATTGAATCAGCTTACATTAAATCTGAATACCAGATTCATTTCTGGAAATAAAGGCGACCAATTAAATAACCACCCTATCCCACTGAAATTGAAGGCAGCGGAAGGTTTTAGGCTCCACAGTTCCAGTGGCTTTTATATCCTGTAAAAAAATTAAAATCTGTCTGGTAAGCACTATGTTAATCGAAATGCTATCCAAGGAAGTTCGCTAATAAGTAACCACGAATACATGATTTCAGCTGGAATAGATATCTATTTAATTTCAAAAATTGAAAATATTCTCGAAGTAACTAATTCCGATGATGGTACCGAGCAAGTTGGTCGTGCGGTTAGGGGCGTGCAGTTGTGAGGTGGCATCCGGAAGATAGTGGGTTCGAACCCCACTCTCGGCAGACCTTTTCTGAAAAATTACAGAATGATATAATGCTTCACCTACTCTAGAATATATGAGACACATTTTCTAGAAAATTATGCACCCAGTCATTTTTCTTTTTCTAGTCCAACAACTCTCGATTTTCTCAGTAGTCTCTTGTGACTCCTGTAATTAACTCCTATTTTCTTTCTACCCTGGCATGGCGTAGAGGATCTTACATTTTCTGAACATTTATGCCTTTCCTCTTATTTACCAATAGGTTCACTTTTCCAAATATTGGACTTCCCATTAACAATGTAATCAAATCACACCACCTCTCACGATCTCAAAACGTCATGTAGGTACTCAAGAGGTCCTGTTATTTGAAGTGAACACTGATTTTAAATGGTTAGCTTCACTAACTAGTCAAAGTCATCTCCGTACAGGCCATGAAGGACCTTGGAGGGGTGGAAGGTAAAGGCTTCCACTATCCGTAACCTCGGCAGTTGGTGGGGTAGAGTGGTTAGCTCTACGCCCCGCCGCCTTTGCCCCCAGGAATTAACCTGGTACTCATTTTTGGTGTAGGCTGAGTGAACCTCAGGGTCGACTTCCTGATGAGGATTAAAACCCACCTCCTTCCGAGCGAACCGAGCACGCATTTACCGCCGCGGCCAGGCAGCCCCTCTTCACTAACTAACGTTTCAGTTATGAACATTTCCCCAAAAGGAAGCAACATCCACGACTTTAGCGTCGAGTCCAGCCTTGTATCCGTGCTTTCACAATCTGGGTTATTGCGTATCATCATTCTGGAGTGAGTATATTTCCCTCGGTTTATTGAAATTATTTTCCCATGTTGGGATAACGTCCTTGATGTTAACACCCATATACAGTAGCACGATTGACCTTTGAAACACGGTTAATATTTACGAATTTTAAAAGTACCGTTTCATGCTAAATGTAATGCGGTTCTATGTCGTATATTTATACTGCATCCTAGGACCCTGTTTAACAATAGGGTTAATTGTACCAAATATTGTTCTAATGTTGAGGTGAGCAGGTGCGGTATAACTAATGACAAACTAAGAAGGCGTAAATATTCGTCCGATAGGCTAATGGACGTTTGTCCAGGTTCTTGGCTGAATGGTCAGCATCGTGACTTTCCGTTCGGTGAGTCACGAGTTCGATTCTTGGTCGAACTAAGGATATTAAATGTGTATTGTTAATTTTCCTCTGGATTGGTTACTTGGCGTTTTTATTCGTCTTAATACACTTCTCTTCATCTACATACAACTCGTAAAACTACCATGCACCACAGTAGCACGCAATAGTGAATATATTCCTCCAGATATAGTTGGCGTTAAGAAGGGCATCCGGCCATAAAGCTAGGTCACAACCATTCCAAGTGACAACCCCAATAATTTGTAAAAAGTCAGGAAGAAGAAGAATCAGATTGTTAAGAAAGAATCCATACTTACGAGTGCCAACTCAGTTAACGTAACTTAAACGTAATCACACCATCTCCCATGATCTCAAAACGTCATGTAAGTACCCAAGAGGTCTTGTTATTTGAAGTGAACACTTAGTTTAACAAACTACGGTAGTTGAAAACATATATAACACTATACCATACCTGCAAAAAATACATGCTATTATACAAATAACGACATGTTTCTTTCTATGAAAAAAACCTCCTCAGACTCCATAAAATCACGTCCGGTGAGCCATCTGTTGACGAATGAACGTACCATTTCCACTTCTATTATACGTCTAAATTTTCAAAAGTCATTGTTTAAGAAGCCTATCTCGTGGACAGTCGAGATTTTCTTCTGATGACGCATAGCACAGTTCTCTGAGAAACGTAAATAATTTCACCTTATTTTCTTGACACGGTATAAGCCCATAAGCCTATGCAGTATCATGCCTATAAACTAGTCAATCAGTCGCTTAAGTGCGGCCAGTATCCAGTATTCGGGAGATAGTAGGTTCGAACCCTACTGTCGGCAGCCCTGAAGATGGTTTTCCGTGGTTTCCCATTTTCACACCAGGCAAATGCTGGGGCTGTACCTTAATTAAGGCCACGGCCGCTTCCTTCCCACTCCCAGCCCTTCCCTGTCCCATCGTCGCCATAAGACCTATCTGTGTCGGTGCGACGAAAAGCAACTAGCAAAAAAAAAAAAAAAACTAGTCAATGCTTATGAATTGGTTTTGATATGGACAAATAAACAAAGTAGTTGTCCTCTACTGTCACTTTAGTAAATCGTGGACATTTTTGTGTATTTTTCTCTGCTACTGTTGTCCATACACAGCCCAGGCATAGTTGCTGATTTTTTTTTTTTTGCTAGGGGCTTTACGTCGCACCGATACAGATAGGTCTTATGGCGACGATGGGATAGGAAAGGCCTAGGAGTTGGAAGGAAGCGGCCGTGGCCTTAATTAAGGTACAGCCCCAGCATTAGCCTGGTGTGAAAATGGGAAACCACGGAAAACCATTTTCAGGGCTGCCGATAGTGGGATTCGAACCCACTATCTCCCGGATGCAAGCTCACAGCCGCGCGCCTCTACGCGCACGGCCAACTCGCCCGGTAGTTGCTGAATTTAACGGACGACATCAGCTAAGATAAGTACGTAAAAATTTCCTTTACTAAAGTGATATTAGAGGACTGATGCATTCACTATTTGTTCATAACATCAACAATCTGTTACCTTTGACTCGTTTACGCAACGTAAACAATATTTTAGATATTATTTAAACTGTGTTTATAGAATCTGAGGATGTTCTTACTGAACGAAACATGCCATTCATTGGCCGATAGCATGTATATTTTACAGGTATGTTGTTATAGTTCTGTGTATTGTATTTTGAATTTGTGTGTTCGACAAACATAAAATCTTTTAAGTTACAAGACTAATTCTTGTATGATAAACATTTCACTTATAGGAAAAACAACTTTGTAAATATCAGAAGAATGATAATGGAAGGCATCGTCAACTCATTTCGTAAACATGCTCAACATAAAGCACCAGGAAATTACCTTCCCAAGTCTAGCTTAGAAACGGCTATGTTAGGAAGATGATGCCCAGTTTCTACTACCTGATCAAATGGTGGCACCAAATTGCCCTTAAGGTGTTTAGGAAGTGTAAACATTCACCCGTTATGATCCGGTGGAGCTTCGTTCCCTGTACGGTCCGCATTCAACAGATATAAGATTATAGCCCAATAATGCTTCTTGCGGCGAGAGGATTTGATGCGGAGGCGACACGAGATTCATCGTCAAGCCGAGCCTTCAAGGTCCAGAAGCACTATTACAGTATCTCATAGATACTATAGTCAGCTTCTGGGACGCACGTCGACAGCGAGTTCTGGCACGAGACGGCGAGTTCCATCGACCAAGGAACTATTCTCACCGCCGAACTACATATACGCCATATTTGGTACCGTCTTCCCTGTTCCTCCGTTGGTAGATATTCGTTGTCTCGTACCGAACTGTGGGCCGACGTACGTCGCGACTTGTTGGTGAATCTCTTCGTGTGGTTGGTCGTCACGCTTTTTTGGGGCGTGGTTGGGGCCCCACAAGTACACCAGCTAACCATCACAGATGGAGCTCTGGTAGTTCAGTTTGTCGTTATACTATGTGCACGAATGTACAGTATTGTAAAAAATAAAATATTGTCAAATAACATATTGTTTTTACATTTATTATATGTATACTTTTAATTGTGTCAGGTCTAGACTTTAGGTAATTCCTATTGGAAGAATGGATTCAGTTCCAATAACTTTGGTTTCAAATGTTAGCAATACATCGGATGGCAGAATCTTTGCACTCAGCTGTAACACGGTCCCACCCGTGAGCATTTTGTCTGTGTGGAACACTGTGCCACGTGCTCGCGACCGCCACTGCAATGACGAGGGACCCTTCTTCTCTGCTTGTCACGGGCTGCCTGTATACCCAGCATACCAAGCGGCTGCCCTTCTCGTCCAACCGGAACTTCTCTGCTGCTGCTCTGCTGGCCCCGTACTGAGACTGGTAGTTTAGGGGAGCAAATTAGCGTCTCAGTGCGGGTGTTAGTCCTAGACGTAGGTCCCCCCTTTTAGTCGCCCCGGCGGCCAACATAAACTACTGCACGTGAACTTGGTGCACCACTGTTCGTGTCTTGTCCGTGGCACCAACCACTTTAAAAACTCGCCCTGACACGACAGTGACAACAAGTTCACGCACCCCGTCCACCCTAGGGTGTTTGACTACCCCCCCCCCCCCACTGTGCTCACCATCCATTTCCCATTTCTGACTGCATTGCCGTGGCAAGCGCACTCATCATTGGCTGCGCCACCCTTCTATTCCGTCCCGGCCCCCTGCCTCGGCAGGCGGCCACCCCCCGGCCTAATTAAATTATTCTGTCCTTTTTTTCTCACTATGGTCCGACCTGGCTCGAAAACCAGAGCCACCGTTGCCCAACAAATTCTCTCCCATGCCCACGAGAGCCAAGCAGCGATCCGCTGACCCTAAAAGGGGTACCACCAAGACCACTAACGCTCACCAGCCGTCCACCCCCCTCCTCCGGCAGTGATGACTTCCGATAGCCCCTTATCGCCCTCACCTGAGTCTCCAGTCCTCCCTTCTATCACCAGTGAGGACGATACTGCTACTACTCATGACGAGCCTGAGTGCTCTCCTCGCTCCACCCCTGACCACTCGCACTGCTCGGGCTCTTCAGGCCCTGACAGTTCGGACTCCGACGAAGAGGGCTATCAGTCCCCTAGTGGCAGGCAACAGAAAAAGAGGCCCCACCGCCTCTCTTCTCAGCCTAGACCGTTGGTCCTTAAAAACTCTTATGAGATCTTTAATATGATCCATCTGGATAGTAATGACCCGACGGACGCCGCTTACCACGGCACCGCCGCGTCTCGCAACTGCCCGTCGGACGCCACCCGTAACGGCACCGCCGCGCCTCGCACCACCCAAGGAAGCCCTGCTCCGTCAGACGCTGCTCACACCAGCACTGCCGCAGCAGGCGCTACCCAGTCTGGCCCTGCCCCGGCAAACGCTGCCCGCACCAGCATTGCCGCAACAGGTGCCACCCCTAATACTGCTGCTGCCCCCAACAACCAGGCTGCAATTCAGAATGCCTCCACTAGGACTACCAAGGTTAGGATCCCTCCTATTTATGTTCGTGAAGAAAAGGGTAAACAATTGAACATCTCTGCTCTCAGACGCTCGCTCAGCGATAATCAAATAACATATAAGATGAAAGTCCTCTTCGACGGGGTCCGCATTCAAACTCAGACCGTCAAGGATTATACGACCCTGAAGAACCTAGCAGCTGCTTGCATGTGTCAATATCACACTCGGCCCCTTTTGGAACGGCGGTATCGCAAAGCAGTGATACGCGGCCTGCATATTACTGAAGACCCCCAGGCTATTAAAGATGCACTCACGGCACTAGGGTTCGAGGTAGTCACTGTCTCCCAGCTCACCTCCACCCGATACCGCAAGAAATTACCCATCTTCCTCGCCACATATTTCGGTGGCGCCACCGAGGACAATAATATTTTTGATATTAAATTTCTACTAGACACTGTTGTCAAGATTGAGCGTTACAACAGTCCAGAAGGACCAGTCCAATGCTATCGTTGCCAACGCTTTGGGCATACCTCTGGTGGTTGCCACTGCACATCCAAATGTGTCGTATGTGGCGAGGCCCATAGTTCTCAAGACTGCCCACGCAAAGGTGACGCATCTCAAAACCCCCGTTGTGCTAATTGCAACGATCATCACACTGCCAGTTATCGAGGTTGCCCTGTCTACCTCCGGATATTAGCACAACAACAAAACCGCCTTCCATCCACCAAGAAAGGCGCTTCTGGGCCAACACCCATTACTAAACCCGCCAGGCTACGTACTAACGTCACCTTTGCCAACGCAACCAACCCTTCAGGCTCCACCGCCCATCAACCTGCGGACCCCTCCAACCCTGCCCCGCCTGCTCTCTCGCAAGAGAACTTTCCTGACCTGCCCCAAACCTCCCCCCCCCCCTCTCTCACCAAACGTCTTCTCCCCTCCCCTCCTCTCAAATGTCCGATATTATGGAAATCTTTAAACTATTTAAGGACCCCTCGTTCCGAGGCATTCTTTCCCTTATTAAATCCACACTTCAGAAGCTCAAAGCACCCTCCTCTCCTGCTGACAAACTCGAAATCATCATGTCTGCCGTTCTCTCCTTTTGTGAATAATGGCCCCTACCAACCGACAAGCGTGCCCCAAACAGTTGAGAGTCCTCTTTTGGAATGCCGAAGGGATCCGTAGGGACATTCCTGAGCTATCGGAATACCTAGCAGACGAGAGCATTGATATTGCCCTAGTCTGCGAAACTTGGCTGAAGCCTGGATTGTCGGCCCGTATTAGTAACTACATTAACTACAGAGATGACAGGCCCAACCGCACTCGTGGCGGCACCAGCATTTATGTGAGGCATAACCTCACCCACCATCGAATCCCCACCCCCAACAACCTCACTGGTCTCGAGGCAACGACAATCCAGGTTCTCACCCACAGAGGACCACTCAACTTATCTGCGTGCTATATTCCACCTGATGCCGTGTTCGACCCGCAAGACCTGAACCGCATTATTGACGTAGGGGTCCCGACTGCCCTGGCCGGGGATTTCAATGCCAAGAATCCTCGCTGGAACAGCCGGATCACCACTGCCAGGGGTAAACAACTTGCCCAACACTGCGACCGGAACCATCTTGTGACTCACGGCCCTGATCGACCGACCCACTTCCCCCACAACCCCAATCACCGGCCTGACACTCTGGATTTCGCCATTTTCCATAAAGTACATCAGTATCTACATCTCACTACCCTCGACCTTTTCGACTCAGATCATCAACCTGTTTTAATGACCATAGATTCTTCCCCTAATTATACCCCTATTCACATCCCTATTTATAATCGTAAAATCAACTGGTCCATCTTCCGTAATGAACTCTCCACCAGTGTGTTAGGTCCGGATGATATTGACAATCTGGCCCTCCAGATCTCCACTTCTATCACTAATGCTGCCCGGGCTGCTGCAGTGGGACCTAGCGTTGTGCAATCCAAGAAGGACACGCTCCCCTCGGCAATCTTGGTGCAGATTAAAATTAAAAACAGAATTCGGAGGCTGTGCCGGTTGACCAGGGACCCGTATGTTAGGTCCGAATGGAACCGGTCAAAAAGAAATCTACAAACCCTGATAACAAACCATAGAAGGGATGCATGGCGGTCCAGGTTGGCGGGCCTCAGTGTGGAAGATAACTCACTCTACAAACTGGCACGCAAATTCACTAATAGTAGGACTGGCATATCTGCCCTCCATGGTAGGAATGGAATGGCCTACACTGACAAAGACAAGGCTGACAAATTTGAAAGTACGTGCACTCCCAATGTTGAACCCTGTGACGAGGACTTCATTGAGTTAGTAGAAAACGAAAACGAACTACACGCCACTGACGCAACTGACCTCCCCCCTGATTTCAAATTCGTTACGCCGTCCGAACTGTTCTTCGCCATAAAACGCCTTAAGAACAGGAAATCTCCAGGCCTAGATAATGTGTCAGCGTCTTTCCTCAAGAACTTACCCAGAAAGGCGCTGACATGTTTAACTAAACTTTTCAATGCGATCTTCCGGTATGATCATTTCCAGGCCTGCTGGAAGACCGCGAAAGTAATTATGATCCCCAAACCAAACAAGGACAAAACTTTTCCGCAGAATTATCAACCCATCTCCCTCCTCAGTATTATTTCAAAATTATTTGAAATCCTGTTCTTAAGCAGACTAAACACTCTCATTGACGACAAAAACCTTATGAACGAGGAACAGTTCGGCTTCCGGCGAGGCCATTCCACTGTCCACCAACTTACCCGGTTAACGGAGGAAATCACCAAGAATTTCAACCATCATCGACATACAGGAGTCTGTTTCCTAGATATTTCTCGTGCGTTTGATAAGGTTTGGCATGATGGACTTATCTATAAACTAAGGACTCTAGGCTTTCCCCCCTACGTACTACGCTCACTGACGAACTACTTAGCCGACCGAAAGTTTCAGGTCCAGGTCGGCGCCGCGCTGTCGGATCCCCGCCCTCTTGAGGCGGGAGTACCCCAGGGCGGCGTGATCTCACCTGTTATTTTCAACCTCTATATGACCGACATGCCCAAGCCTACGCACGGGAAATTATATTTATATGCAGATGACACTGCGATATCCTCTGTCTCGTGGCAGGCACCTAAAGCGAAAGAATATCTCCAAGATGCCCTCTCCACCCTCGAACCCTGGTTCGAGAAGTGGAGAATCAAAATTAATGTAGACAAATGTAGTGCTACACTATTTACCAAACGCCGTCCTGACCCTCCCCCTCCCCTGATGTTTTTCAGCGAGGTCATCAGGTGGACTAATAAAACTAAATATCTAGGTGTCACCCTAGACAGAGGACTCACGTTTACTGACCACATTAAAAATATCGCTGCGCAAGCTAAAGTGCGCCTTTTCCAAATTATTCCTATGATCAAAGCCCACAATGGGCTCACTCTTGAAAACAGACTCCGTTTGTATAAGACGATGGTTCGACCCATCTTAGAGTATGCCAGTCCTGTTTGGGACATCGCAGCTAAGTCCCACCTGTCGACAGTGCAGCGCGTGCAGAATCGCGCCTTGCGCTGCCTGACAGGTGCTCAATGGTTTGAGCGGAATGACGACCTCCATGATACATTCCAACTCTCCACCCTCACAACAACGATTGAGCGAGCAGCCAACCAGTTTTACAGCAAACTCCATCTCAGTTCCAACCCTCTCGTCTCCAATCTGGGGAATTATGACACGGACGGTCTTCGCTATCGCAGACCAAAAGATGCCCTCAACTTAGCAACCTAGAGCACCCCTCTTCACCCTAACGGGTGCAGGTCGTATTCTGGCCAATTAGATCCACATACAAAAGTCCACACACTCACCACAGTAATGCAGTCTCGGTAGCATACATCATGAAATAGCACTCAAGGCCGTAACAGGTCGATGGGCTACAATCACTCATCGGTCACCCGTGACCAATGAGATTTGTGGTCTGGATGGCAGAATATGCAAGTGATATATCACTTCATGGTTCTACAACCAATTCTGGGGCATGACACGATTATACTCTTTTACGTTGAACTTCCGCTGGTAATTTTAGGAGGAAGTCTCAGGCACGTGTAATGTGAATGACAGCAACGAAGCACAAATATCAAACCAGCACACCACACACAATAGTAGTGATGAATCTGACCATCACAGATGGAACTCTGTTACTTCAGTTTATCACTATACAGTGTGTTCACATGTTATAATGTTCATACATTAGGTGCTCTTGTCCGCACCAGAGTGCAGCATCAGCCAGACAGCACTACAGTGACTCTATATGTACAGTGTGGCCAAGTGCAGTCCAGCCGCCATGTTTTAGCCAAGTACTCAATCAACTGGTAGAAGGAGAGTGATATTATAGGCTTGTCAGTACTTTTTCTATTCAGAGTCTGACTTCCTGACGTAAGACTTCAAAATTTAGATATATACGTGGTATACGCTAACAAGTTACAATAATTATTTGAAGATGTTAGAAATTATGTATTGGTAGCTAGGCCTATAATAACATTTATATTGTAATACATGTCACATAAAATAGTATAGTCATTGTTTTGAATAATGTATGTGATGACCGTAAAGTTAGCCTGCATTTACATTTAAAAAATTAGCATTACCATATTCCAGGTTACATGGTTTTACATATCAGAATATGCAACGCAGTATCTTCAAACTATACAGAGAAATGTACTTTTTTATATAATACTTATGGGTATGGATATAATCTTAACACACTCAGAAGATAGAAAATAATATGATCAGTTAAGCGATGGGTAGACAAAATTGTATTACCTAGCTCCATATTTATGTTAACACACTATAAGTTAACATAATATACTATACCATTCTACTCGTGGTTCTAAGAGAAATAATAACGAAAACCTGCTACTCTTTAGTAGTGAAAACAAGCAACTGCCATGGTGTTCGGGTTGTTGAGTATGGTGCTCCTTTAGTTATGGCTACGGTTTCATCACCGCAATGAGGAATTAACTATCTATGTTTACCTAGTCTTTTCTTAAAGGAGTTCAAAGAAGTTGGATATTTATTGCACATCTCCCAATTCCCAATTCCTCTTTCTTTCTTTCTTTCTTTCTTTCTTTCTTTCTTTCTTTCTTTCTTAATCTGTTTACCTCCAGGGTTGGCTTTTCCCTCGGACTCAGCTAGCGATCCCACCTCTACCGCCTCAAGGGCAGTGTCCTGGAGCGTCAGACATCGGGTCGGTGGTTAAAACTGGGGAGGAGGACTAGTACCTCGCCCACGCGGCCTCACCTGCTATGCTGAATAGCGGCCTTGTGGGGGGGGGGGGATGGGAAGATTGGAAGGGACGGACAAGAAATAGGGAAGGAAGCGAACTTGGCCTTAGGTAACATCCCGGCATTTGCCTGGAGGAGAAGTGGGAAACCATCAAAAACCACTTCCAGGATGGCTGAGGTGGGAATGGAACGCACCGCTACTCAGTTGACCTCCAGAGGCTGAGTGGACTCGGTTGCAGCCCTCGTAGGTCTGTTCAAATTTCGTGGCAGAGCCGGGAATCGAACCCGGGCCTCCGGGGGTGGCAGCTAATCACGCTAACCACTACACCACAGAGGTGGACAATTCCTCTTCCTATAAACGAATATTTCCCCAAATTTGTCCTCTAGAATTCTAACGTTATCCTCACCTCAAAAAACTTTATTCAAGCTTATTCAACTACTTATGTCATTCCAGACCACTTAGTCGAGCTGTTAGTCTCTTTACTCACAAGTCCTCCCGGTGCAAAGTTTGTAACATTTCCGTAACACAATTCTTTTGTCGAAAATAACCCAGAACAAATCATGCTGATTTCCTTTGGATCTCTCCCAGTTCTCGAATCAAGTAATCCTGGTGAGGGTCCGATACGCTGGAGCCTAATGCGGATCTTACCAACGGCTTTTATGCCCTCTCTTTTACATCGTTTCTAGAACCCCTAAATACCCTCATAACAATACGAATATATTTGTAAACGTTATTTAAAACCTCGTTAATTTGATTACCCAAATGAGATCTTTCCTTATATTAAAAGCTAGGTACTTTCAGCAATCCCCTTGAGACACTTTCATCCAACCAACACTGTATTTGAAAATGACAGGACTTTTTCTCTTGGTAAAACTTCCAACCTGACATTTCACCCCCCTTTCTGTCATATCATTTCGTTCCCTTTACTCCTCAGGATCAGTTATTTCGCTAATCGTGAATGGGAGCTGTCTGGTGGGAAGGCTGCATCTTAATGGCCTCCCATTGTCTGCTCTCTATCTCACACCATTGTCGAGGTCTTCCCTGCAGTTGCTCAAAGTCTTGTTATTTACTACTCTATACAGTATAACATCATCCACAAAAAGTCTTACATGTGATTCCAGTTCTTTAATTATATCATCTACACAAATAAAACAATTACGTGTCCAACCTTTTGATTTTTAATAATAATAATAATAATAATGTTATTTGTTTTACGTCCCACTAACTACTTTTTAAGGTCTTCGGAGACGCCGAGGTGCCGGAATTTAGTCCCGCAGGAGTTCTTTTACGTGCCAGTAAATCTACCGACACGGGGCTGTCGTATTTGAGCACCTTCAAATACCACCGGACTGAGCCAGGATCGAACCTGCCAAGTTGGGGTTAGAAGGCCAGCGCCTTAACCATCTGAGCCACTCAGCCCGGCTTTTTGATTTTTACCTCTTTCAGCTTTTTACACGTTTCAGGCCTTTCGGTGAAAAAAGATTGTTTGGCGTACGTAAGCATGTGTATGTATGCACTAGCGGCGATTAGGAGGGGCGAGGGGGGGGGGGCAGTTGCCCCTGCTTTGTGGAGAAAAGTATTACATTTTGATTCCATTTTAGCCAGCTTAAACTACGAATTATTTTTTAAAAAAACTATTTGTACAAGCCCTGTTGTCTTATCAGCTGACTCTTCCCTTTATTTTCTTTAATTATTAACAAAATTATTATCACAAATACGCACAAAATGTCGTTCGTCCCGGATAACCGATTTGTATAGCACCAAACCAAGTAGTGGACACTTTGTATGTGTTGTAAGGAAGTGTAGCAGGGTACCTTTTTTGCCAAGGTCATGTACACTGAGGTATGATTCACCTGCTTGCCGCGCGCGTTCGTCAGTTTGCAAGTCTCTTTATTGTCTGTTAGACCGGGCGAGTTGGCCATGTGGTTAGGGGCGCGCGACTGTGAGCTTGCATCCGGGAGATAGTGGGTTCGAACCCCAGTGTCGACAGCCCTGAAGATGGTTTTCCGTTGTTTCCCATTTTCACACCAGGAACATACTGGTGTCCGCCTCTGTGGTGTAGTGGTTAGTGTGATTAGCTGCCACCCCCGGGGGTCCGGGTTCGTTTCCCGGCTCTGCCACGAAATTTGAAAAGTGGTACGAGGGCTGGAACGGGGTCCACTCATCCTCAAGAGGTCAACTGAGTAGAGGTGGGTTCGATTCCCACCTCAGCCATCCTGGAAGTGGTTTTCCGTAGTTTCCCACTTCTCCTCCAGGCAAATGTCGCGATGGTACCTAACTTAAGGCCACGGCCGCTTCCTTCCGTCTTCCTTTTCTATCCCTTCCAGACTTTCCATCACCCACCCAGGCCCCTGTTCAGCATAGCAGGTGAGGCCGCCTGGGCGAGGTACTGGTCATCCTCCCCAGTTGTATTCCCCCGACCCAATGTTTCACAAAGAAACGTGTCTGTTAGTTTCTTAGTGTTTAGTCAAATACTAAATTATTTTAATTGTATTATCACGTCGTACTTTTATTTAATTGTAATGAATGTGTAATATTGTTCCTATGGTGAAAGTTTATTTGCATATCATTGAATCAAAATCTCACAAAACTATTATTCATCATCATCATCTGTTTACCCTCCAGGTTCGGTTTTTCCCTCGGACTTAGCGAGGGATCCCACCTCTACCGCCTCAAGGGCAGTGTCCTGGAGCTTCAGACTCTTGGTCGGGGATACAACTGGGGAGTATGACCAGTACCTCGCCCAGGCGGCCTCACCTGCTATACTGAACAGGGGCCTTGTGGAGGGATGGGAAGATTGGAAGGGATAGGCAAGGAAGAGGGAAGGAAGCGGCCGTGGCCTTAAGTTAGGTACCATCCCGGCATTCGCCTGGAGGAGAAGTGGGAAACCACGGAAAACCACTTCCACAATGGCCGAGGTGGGAATCGAACCCACCTCTACTCAGTTGACCTCCCGAGGCTGAGTGAACCCCGTTTCAACCCTCGTACCACTTTTCAAATTTCGTGGCAGAGCCGGGAATCGAACCCGGGCCGCCGGGGGTGGCAGCTAATCACGCTAACCACTACACCACAGAGGCGGACACAAAACTATTATTACCGCACTTAAATTGGTAAACTGTCAGGCTCTACCTCTGTGTCGAATTTCGCTCAGAGAGAGCATCAAAGAGCTTATCACTTTCCTTCAGTATTGATGAAATCCCCCCCCCCCCCCCTCCCATACGTTATATCCCTCAAACTCGGCTACTGTTTGTAGTCTGTATTTTATTTTTTATTTTTTTGCTCCCGCACTTGTAATTCCCAATCGCCGCTACTGTATGTATGCGTGTGTGTCTGATTGTTCTGACATCACGCAAGAACCGCTGAAGACCGACTGTCTCATTAGACTAAAATGTTTTCATTCCTTCCCTGAAGCGGGAGGCCTCTTAGACGGTGACGCCGTCTCTCAGGCCAGGAGATTTGTTACCGTGAAGGAGATGTAGGTATGGAGAATGTGAGAGGGTTCGCGGCCGTCGTTTTTACTAGAACTGTCCCGGCATTCGCCTCAGTGCAGGAGAATGGAAAACCGTGGAAAACAATTCTCAGGACAGCCGACGGTAGGGACCAGCCGCTGTCGGTCTCTCGAATGCAGAGGTGTAGAGCCACGGCAGAGCCGCGGCCACTCCTCCTCTGCTCCGCTGATCGGTGGGAGAGCCGTCGGACCAGCCGAAACCCACTCTGCAACCGAAGTCAATTCTGGTTTAACTCCAGAAAACCAATGTAATAATCCCGAGAGACAACAACAGTATCACAATAAAACTATGGAAAAGTCAATGATCAAGCAAGGTCGATAAAGGAATGGTCAATAAAATTAATCAGAGCACAGTAGAAAACGACGTGTTCTCAGCAGGGCTCTGAGGAACACTGAAGGAGGTAAATGTCTAGAGGTGCACACTGTGGCTACCTTAAGCTTTATGCAATAGCCGGTAGATCACAGCTCATCAATACATTAGCAATTGTAAGTTATGGATAGTTGGATCATGCCAGGCTTTCGGAAAAGTGCATGTTTGTGATACTTCCAGTAGCAATCTATACTAATATATAGAGTGAGTTTGTTTGTACACAACAGGTAACTATAGAACTAATGTTTAAATTTTTTCACCATTTGGAAGGTAATGTAATTCCGGGTAACATAAGCTATGTATCGTCCTAGAATAATAAAGGGTTCCCGAGAGAACCGTGATTGAAAGAAAAATGGCAATAATAAATCTGAAAGTTTGTATGTTTGCCTGTCTGTGCTTTTTCACGTAAAAACTAATTGACTGCTGGTACTCAAATTTGGCAAGCTTATAAATGATATTTTGGTTAGCACATAGGCTACTTACTATCACATTTATCTTTTTAGTGGGCTATGTACAAAAAGAAAATGTTACGCTAGTCAGAGGAAAACCTACGCTTGGAACTCTCAAAATTTAATACGCTGGCTGAACGGTTAGTGTATTAGACAGGGGAGTAGCCAGGGGGGGGGTTACTGGGGGTTAGAACCCCCCCCATTGAACTTTCACAAAAATAAAATAAATAGAAACTGACAGTAAACAATAAACTTCTTTTATGTGATCAAGATAAACTCCCTGCAATCTACTGCTTGTTGAGAGTGTTTGCCACCCTACCTGTCACCACTGCAGCCAGTGAGAGATCATTTTCAATATTAAGACGCCTTAAAACCTACCTCAGAAATACAAGTGAAAGTCGACTCAACGGATTGGCTCCCTTGAACATTCACAGAGACATAGTTGTAAAACCAACAGATGTGTTAAATTTATTTTCTAGGAAGCCTCGAAAATTAGATTTTAGATTGTAAACTGAACATACCGTTTGAGATAAAACTGCTGACCTCGATCATATTGTTCTTGTTCTGTATTTTAAAGTAAGAATTTTGTAATGTATTGCAATCTGAATATCACATACAGTAATTCACTCTTGTATCAGTATCCTTATGACAGTCATGCATGCGCGTATCAGACACGCACAAGCACAAACACTAGCACAAGCACTTTCATTATGTTATATCTTAATTTTGTAACTGTAACCCCCCCCCCCCCCATTGGCCGATCCTGGCTACGCTACTGGTATTAGACAACGGAGCGCGCCAAGTGTCTTTACACGACAATAGATAATGGAGTACAGAGAACCTCGGTTAATTCATGAAGTTCCATTACATGACAAAAAATTAGGCATACCTTATTTTGTAACTGCAATGCAAATGATAGGTCCCATCTTTCTTAATAATAAAGTAAACGAACATAGATACCGTGCAAACATATGCGTTCCGCTTTTTCCAAATGTTATGAAATGATGGCAGAAACAATGGGTATTTCCAACAAGAATCTGGAGATGATTCATTTGACTACAGGGTTAGTTCTACAGGATTTCTAAAGCCTCCTCGTTCTCCAATCTTACCTTGTGTGACATTTATTTGTGCGCGATGTTAAAAAGTAACTTTTACAGGAATAATACTCACATTATAGAGGAAGGCAGGGGAATATTACACCAAAAATGAGGAACTTTACCGAAGAAGAACTCGTGAGTTTGAATGAATTTCATCAACATTTGTCAGGAATGTGTGACTGCAGATGGATATCACTTCTATAGCAAGCATAGCATACCGAAAGTGAACCCTGTGCATGCTACAAATGGACTGTACCGAGCTCGATAGCTGCAGTCGCTCAAGTGCGTCCAGTATCCAGTATTCGGGAGATCGTGGGTTCGAGCCCCACTGTCGGCAGCCCTGAAGATGGTTTTCCGTGGTTTCCCATTTTCACACCAGGCAAATGCTGGGGCTGTACCTTAATTAAGGCCACGGCCGCTTCCTTCCCACTCCTAGCCCCTTCCTGCCTCATCGTCGCCATAAGACCTATCTGTGTCGGCGCGACGTAAAGCAAATAACAAACAAAAAAAAAATGGACTGAGCATGAGGTTATACACATCGCAAGTCTCCTCTAGTGACACGCAGTCACAGGCAAGCGCATGCATGCGCTGTTCGGCCCAAGGCCGAGTTAACCGGCCTGTAGTATACATACTACAGCGAGGGTCTTCTTCCCAGCCTTTTCCAAACTGCATAGGGTCGGCCCCTTTGTAGATCAAGTTCAGTCTTACGGTTGGATGCCTTTACTGACGCCAACTGTATGCGGAGGGATGTAATCACAATCGTGTGTTGTTGTGGTAGTTTAAAGTGTGATGTGCTGTATGCGAATGAAGATGTGTATTAAGACGAACACAAATACCCAGCCCCCTAGCTGGAAAAATTAACCGAACACGGTTAAAAGCCATGGCCTGGCCGGGAATTGAACCCAGGGACCAACCTGAAGGCCAGTACCTTGACTATTCAGCAATACAGCCGAAAAAAGTATGTTTACACTTTTGACATCTTCTAGCCTATGGAATCCACTCACATGCCAAGTTACAAGTTCACAGTATGTTGGGAATCATGGCCGATGAGGAAAATGGTATTCCTAAACTTAAAAAAGGGAACAATGTGAAGTATGATCGAGGATGATATTCTGAAAGTTCCTGTCTCATGGCTTCATGAGTGTAACCGGACTGATCCGAGCTAAACACGCCGAGCAACCCTGGTCGTAGCATCTGTCTATGAACCTTCGTACTCCTCCCGGTGATCGATTTTCGAGAGAGAGAGAGCATACCTAGCGAATTTATTTGCTTACCCTCGATCAGTATCATTAAATTCATACGCTTCATTTGTAGCATGTGTGAGAAGAACAACCAACAGGTTAGTATCAATTACTACCCTGAAACTGACGTAGAAATTGCAACAAGTTCAAATATTTAATATTTTACCCATTAAAAAATTCGGAATATTAAGCCAAATTGAATGACGGTGCAGACTTTCGTTTCGAGCTATTTTGTGGCCGAACGGTAATTGCTATCAATGAACGGATTGCACTTTCGGCCCCTAAAATTAAGAGATCTACAACTTTGGTCCTATGACTTTTTGTCGTATCTCGACCCCTTCTACCATAGATTGAGCTTCATTTTCCCGGTTTCGCAAAATTTTGTTAAATTTCCATAAATTGTTTTACTGATTCACACACTCATATGATAGATAGATGAACGAAATTCAACACGCTCTTTGGCAATGGCAGTGGCCATATGTAGACCGACTTTCGTTATTCTAGCTTCCATGCAAGTATGGGAAAATAGAGGGTATATGCGGAAACACTATTGAAATTTCAGCCTAATTTATGAATCTTAACCAATTTACGGAGAAGCCCTTTGAGATACGGCAAAACCTCAAATAACCAAAATTATAGGCCGTTTCATCGTCGACTTGTCTGCCAAGTTTCAAGATTCTAGCTGTCTGCTAAGTTGTCGAAATTATTTTTCAACTGGTGTTAAGCGGACAAAATTTGATATGGATCGAAACGTTCACCCCTATCTATGGTGTAAATATTCGAGATACGACTTAATGCCTGAGACAGTATTCTAGGCGACTAAATGGGCCGTCTGATGGCGCAATCCGTATCCCGATACGACTTATACGGAAGCTTTCATGCCAGGGAACATACGCTTTATGAAATCATTTCTTGTTACGCGTATTTTATTCCACGAAAATTCGGAGGTTATACAGTTATACTAGTGCTTGGTCTAACCTTGAGATGGTATATTATAGCCCACAGAATTGAATAAAGACTGAGCTCATTAACAACCATTCCAGCAGTAAGTCCTGTATGGAAAACACATAGAATTATTATTGTGATGCATGAAGGTCGTAACAGGTATTGGGTTTTCTTATTCGTTTTATCCCATATCTTTAGTCGTCGTAGTATCATAATTCACTCTGATAGCTGATGGACCATTCCCCTCTGTAAACAACGTACTCAATGTGGTTGGTCGGTGAGAACTCTGTAACGGACCATTCACTATACCGATCCATCGTTTTGGTACTTGCCCCGTGGTCTGGTACATTGGACCTTACCCTCAACAATCAACGTTTGAACGCTACCCTGCAGAGGAGAATATGTATTACAAATATTTTTCCATTTTCCAAGACGATGCCGTACAGCATGACAGCCGTACACCGGCTGACAGAGCCCGGTCATGAAAAGCGAATGCATTATTGTAATTTGTTCCTCGACTTCTTGAAAAGAAACTCTGGAATTTTGACAGGGATATGGTTTACCCATCATGCTTAGTTTTATCTCTCAGGTTACATGAACTCTCAAAACATGAGGATTTGGGCATCATGACACTCTCACGAAGAACTGCTTCATTCGCAAAAGGTGGGCGTGTAGTGAGCAATTTCCACTGATAAAATCACTGGACCAACTTTCTTTGAAAACACTGCGAACAAAACGGTTATATATTTTTATTAACAGAACAAAAGCTAAGAACGACTTATGAATAAAAACCCGCTCTGACAATAAAAATAAAAAAATAAATAAATAAATAAATAAATAAATAAATAAATAAATAAATAAATAAATAAATAAATAAATAAATAAATAAAATTATTTTCTCAATATAGTTATCAAATTCCTTTGTTTGGTGGTTTAATTCTAAAAATTTCCAGTCAAGGGCGTTTACTACGTACCAAATGAAACTGTGACAATTTGCGAATATTGTTACTATGTTCATGTTATTCAACTACGCATGTAATTTGTAATTAACATTTCGAAATATTCCTGCAGGTGTTTCCTCTATTTTAACTCCTTAATGTATAAACATGGATCCCCTTCTACTTTGATTTCTCCTTATCATACAAAAAAAAAAACAATCAAGAACGTCAGCTTAGTTTCTCATTATACCCATTATGTACTTCAGATCAGGAATACTTTACATGGAATATCATAGCCATAAGGCGAACTCGTACAATTAAAATTTTATCAGTGAAGCTAGCTTAGAATTGGTCTCTTCAAGAAAAAAATACGTCCCTTCAGTGTAAAAGAATAACGTGGCACAAAAAGATCGTAGCTCCACTATAGAATTTTCTCTCATTTAAATCACCAGTGTGAATTTAAGTATGCGTGTATGTATATACTAGCGGAAAGCGAAATCCCAAAACCAAGAAGGGATTAATTTAGAGGAATATAATTTAGGACATAATCAATTGTCTAGGGAAAATATTTAGTTGATTAAAATTGTTAACGCAAGGTTCAAGTATGCATGAGAAGACATGTGGCATGGTGGTACATTAATAACCTCCGTAGTTACCACGATTTTGAATGCAAGCATGCAAACGCGCATTCCTTGTGTCGTAGAGGAGTCGTACGTTATTGTGTGGGATGGAGTTCCACGCCTGTTGCACTCGGTCCATCAAATCAGCATTGGTTATGCTGGTATTGTATGACGCTGGAGTTGTCGTCCCGTAATGTCCCATGCGTGCTCAATAGGCAAAAGGTCTGGTGATCTCGTAGGCCAAGGCAAATGGCCGACACACTGTAGAGAACGTTGGGTGATAGCAATGCTATGAGGACGAGGGTTATCCTGTTGGAAAACATCCTCTTGAATACTGCGAATGAATGGCAGCACAACCGGTTCAATCACCAGTCTGACGTACAAATCCGCTGTTGCAATACCGGCCTATTTATTTATTTATTTATTTATTTATTTATTTATTTATTATTTGTTTGTTTGTTTGTCTGTTTGTTTGTCTGTCTGTCTGTCTGTCTGTCTGTCTGTTTGTTTGTTTGTTTGTTTGTTTGTTTGTTTGTTTGTTTGTTTGTTTGTTTGTTTGTTTGTTTGTTTGTTTGTTTGTTTGTTTGTTTGTTTGTTTACTCGCTCTCGTTATCTGTTATCGACGCAGGCAGAACGATGTCTTACACAGTCCAGCAGAGCAAGTGTATTAAGGTGTGAAGAAATTCTGGCTTACCGAATCCATTACTGACACATAAAGGGCTCACCGTGGCAAATATTGTGTTCGAGATGATCCTGACCAGAAGACATTAGTAAATCTGGCTGCGAAGCTGGAAGAAACAGGTTCATTACAGAATGAGAAAGGGAAGCAAAATCCACCCACAAGAGTGTCCAAGATAACTGAAGATGTCCTTAAGCGATTTCTTCGCTTCCTTCCAAAATCATCGCGTCGATAGCTCCAGGACATTGGCTACTCTGTGATGATATGCTAAAGATCAGCTAAAGGCAATACTCGGCCGTACAGCATGACAGCCGTACACCGGCTGACAGAGCCCGGTCATGAAAAGCGAATGCATTATTGTAATTTGTTCCTCGACTTCTTGAAAAGAAACTCTGGGATTTTGACAAGGATATGGTTTACCCATCATGCTTAGTTTTATCTCTCAGGTTATATGAACTCTCAAAACACGAGGATTTGGGCATCATGACACTCTCACGAAGAACTGCTTCATTCGCAAAAGGTGGGCGTGTAGTGAGCAATTTCCACTGATAAAATCACTGGACCAACTTTCTTCGAAAACACTGCGAACAAAACTGTTTACAAGGACAGGACAGTTTTAACGGCCTTCGTGGAGCAATTTGACGAGAATGAACTATCACAGGGGTACTTCCAGCAGACTGGCGCCACGTGCCACTCTTCCAGAGAGTCCATGGTACTTATCAGCAATTTCTTCGAGGGCCGTGTTATCCCCTAAAACGTGTGGCCACCAAGATCACCAGATTTGACTGGGGCAGATTATTTCTTGTGGGTCTGTTTTAAGGAGAGAGCCTACAAGAATAGCTCAAAAACTATGCAGTATCCTCAGGCAAACAACATGGCTTGAAATATTCAATATTGGCGTGGACATGTTGAGGCATGTGTCAGGAAACATGGAGAATCGTGGGAGAGTCGGTCATGTAGAGAATGGAGGACACTTTCAGCATTTGGTGTGATGGTAAGTCATTCTCCCACAGCTTACCTCTAATTTACAATCAGTATAGTTGTTTTCATGTCATTATGTGGAATTTTTACAGCGGGACTTTGAAACTTCTATCTTTATGTATTTTCCTCGTATCTCAAAACATCATCACAATCACAAGATCGTCTAAATAATCGAACGAGGCTTAAGTCGAACCTTCTGTATATGTACAGGTTTCCGATGTGAAAGGCCTATGGTTAGGAAGGTTGCGGCCGAGGCCTTAATCAGACATTTCCCTGGTGTGATAATAGGGCTTCCTTGGATTACTACATCCATTACTAGTAGCTAATTTTCTTCCAAACATAAGCTTACCGATAGATGGCTCGTTATGCATAGGCAAATCGCTCTGAAAGAAAGCGACGATCAATTTGGTTATGAAAATTTAAAAAGACGAGACTAGCATGAGTAAGTGGAAGCAGTGTCACACTACTGGGTCACCGTGATCACTACTCCACGTTCACAAAATATGAGACTCTATCTAGGTTTAACGTCGTCGGTATCAAAAGAGCAGATTAGTGGACCATGGAGATCTAATGAGAGGCATAATAGATAGGATCATTGTACAAGTAATTTGAGGAGTGCCATAGTCAGCTGGAGTTCTAATGTCACCCCTGCAAGTCTACAATTTGTGTTCCAGAGAATAAAAATAATAAAGGGAGGGTGTCTACTGGACGATGGAGGAGCATTACATCGAACGACCTATCTGGTAGTTTGCAGCCTAGATGAAGCAGGGTTCAATGGTGCGATTTAAATCTAAGACATATTCATGAGTCTTTAATGTCAGGTTAAACATCACAAGACGTTAGCATACAAACGGTCATTAATTCTAAATTATCGCTTCCTGGCGCGATTCTGAGATCCCACTCACGGCTGGTTAAGAGTTCTGGATCGTAAACGAGATGCAGTCTCCTGCTCGCTCGGCCTAGCTCTAGAACGAGTTTGTGATACGGATCTACCTCTCCACACAGGAAAACAATATTTCTTCATCGAAAACAGTAGCTTTTAAATGGGTGTGGCAACTGGTAAGAGAAAAATTTAAATAAAGCAATCGCACACACTTGCAGTTTAACTTGTGTTGTAAAACTAAGAGACCCACTACATCTGTAATACAATAATGTGATTTTCCGCATCAAGTGCATTGCCCAGAAACATGATAGTGGTGATGATTGTTGACTTAAGGAAAAAATACATTTAGGCAGTAATAATAATAATAAAGTTCTGAGTTCTTGGTTTCCAGGGGACTCTCCGACTTCTCCTCGCGCTGTGGTGCAAGCTCTCCGAAACCCTTAGGCCCGCTTGCGCCACTGGTTGGGGGCGGAGGATTCCTCTTGAGTAGTTTAATTCTCGAATTGGCTTTCCATAATGCATCAACTGTCTAATTATTAGACGCAAGCAAAACACAGTCATCTCCGTACAGGCCATAAAGACCCTTGGCTCCCACTATCTGTAACCTCGGCACTTGATGGGGTAGAGTGGTTAACTCTACGTCCGGCCGCCTTTGCCGTAGGCTGAGTGAACTTCCGAAATTTGAAATCTTGTTTCTTAAATTTTTCTACTTCCTGACGGGGAATCGAACCCACGTCCTTCCGCGTGAACCGAGCACGCGTTTACCGCCTCGGCCAGGCAGCCCCTTAATTATTAAACGGACAAAGCATAATCATGTTTTGCTAAGTTAAAACTAAAATTGTAAGTTCTAGAGCCTTCAACCAGCCGCCCTTCACATGAGGAAACAGGCGCTGACCAGAACGCCGCCCGATTCGGGAACAGAAATCAATTTAGACAACTCGTTTAAAAAGTTCCGTGGTTTCCAGGAAACTAGGGAAACGCTAGTGAGGAAAGGGAGGTCCTGTACGGAAAATCAGAAGAAGAAAGTTGGAGAAAGGATAAAAAGATAATGTCAGAGACTGAAGGCAGAGAAGGCTAAAAATGGTGCAAAGATTGTCAAACGTGGTCCATAGACAGGCGAAACGAAAATTTAAATAATAGTTATTGACTTTACGTCCCGCTAATTACTTTTTTACGATTTTCGGAGATACCAAGGTGCCGGAATTGAACCCCGCAGGAATTCGTTTACGTGCCATTAAATCTACCGACACGAAGCTGGCGTATTTGAGCACCTTCAAATACCATCGAACTGAGCTAGATTCGAACCTGCCAAGAAGGCCAGCCCCTCAACCGTCTGAGCCACTCAGCCCGGCGGCAACGATAACATCTTAACTCTAATCAGAAAAGAAAGCCCGAGCTCGATAGCAGCAGTCACTTTTAAGTGTGGCCAATATCCAGAATTCGGCAGATAGTGTGTTCGAATCCCACTCTCGGCAGACCTGAAGATGGTTTTCCATGGTTTCCCATTTTCACACCTAATTTAAGGCCACGGTCGCTTCCTTCCCACGCATAGACATTTCTTATCACATTGTCGCCATAAGATCTACCAGTGTCGGTGCGACGTTAACAACTTGTAAAAAAAAAAAAAAAAAAGGAGAGAGATTCGACGCTTCGAGGAATGAAGGTATTGGCGGAAGAAAAAATCTTCATGCAAGGCATGAACATGAAGAAAACCCTAGGCCTTGCAAGCCTAAATTAATTAGGTTCGAAAGAGAACAAGGGATGACCAAGGGAGGCCGAATTAGAAAGATGAACGTGAGGAGACTGGGTCAAGTAAGGAGAAGTAATGCCGAGCTCAACTATTGCCCCGCGATCATCAATCAATCACCATTGATGTGCATGTAGGATTGTCGCCCATGTAGTGTATTCCAGGCCAGTAGTTCGCCAGGTCTTTACTTAAATGGTTTCAAAGAAGTTGCAAATTTATCGAACATCCAAAGACAAAACCAAACCCCATGGCTCAACAGCCCCGAAGGGGCATGGCCTTCAAAGCGACAGCTGCTCAGCCCGAAGGCCTGCAGATTACGAGGTATCGTGTGGTCAGCACCACGGAACCTCTCGGCCGTTATTCTCGGCTTTCGAGATCGGGGCCGCCATCTCACTGTCAGATAGCTCCTCAATTGTAATCACGTAGGCTGAGTGGACCTCGAACCAGCCCCCAGATGCAGGTAAAAATCCCTGATCTGGCCGGGAATCGAACCCGGGGCCTCCGGGTAAGAGGCAGGCACGCTACCCCTACACCGCCTGGCCAGCATTATCAAACATCACCCTCGGTAAATTATTCATATCCCTAATTCCTTTCCCTATAAACGAATATTGGTCCCAATTTATCCTCTTGAATTCCAACTTTTTTTCATAGTATGATATTTCCTACCTGTAAAATCTCCACTGAAGCTTATTCACCTACATATGTTATTCCACGCCTTCTCCCCACTGACAACTCGGATATCCCGCTTAGTCGACCTGTTCGTCTCCTTATTTGTAAGTCTTTCCAGCCCAAGTTTGCAACATTTTCGTAACACTATTCTTTTGATGGAAATCATCCAGAGCAAATTGCGTTGCTTTCCTATGGAGCTTTTACAGTTTTTTAATCAAGTAATCCTGGTGATGGTCCCATACACTGGAACCATACTCTAATTGGGGTGTTGCCAGTGACTTATATACCCTCTCCTTTACATCCCTACTTACAACCCCTAACTACCCTCGTAACCAAATGAAGAGATCTGTAAACTTTATTTACAACCTTACCGGGAGAGTTGGCCGTGCGGTTAGGGGCGCGCAGCTGTGAGCTTGCATCCGGGAGAGAGTGGGCTCGAATCCCAGGGCGTAAAATAGGGCCAACTCGACTTATACGATGCAGTTCGTATGCGACCCCACCAAGCGCTAGAATGCTTTTGGATCAGCAGTCTATAGACTGGTTTGATGTAGCCCTCCATGCCACCCTATATTGTGCCAAACGTTTTATTTCTACCTAACTACTACATCCTACATCTACTCTAATCTGTTTGTCATATTCATACTTTAGTTTACCCCTGCCGTTTTTATCGCCTACGCTTCCCTCAAAAACCAATTGAATCATTTCTTGCGTCTCTTAATATATAGTGGAACCTCGATATCTCGAATGAACTCGGTAACTATATTTTATTTCAAGTTATCGAAATTCCGCGCCCACGTGGTTAGAACCTGTCAAGATGTCGAAAGCACGTGGATTTTAAATTCCGCAACCTCTATGTCGTTAAGATGGCAGCAGTGAGGTTAGGCTCTGTCAAGATGGCAGCAGTGAGGTTAGCGACGTTCACTTGATTAAATTCCACACCCACGTACTTAGAACCTGTTATCTTGACAGCTGTCAAAAGCACGTGGATTTTAAATTCCGCGCCCTCTATGTCGTTAAGATGGCAGCAGTGAGGTTAGGCTCTGTCAAGATGGCAGCAGTGAGGTTAGCGATGTTCACTTGATTAAATTCAACACCCACGTGCTTAGAACCTGTTATGTTGACAGCTGTCAAAAGCATGTGGATTTTAATTTCCGCGCCCTCTACGTCGTTAAGGTAGCAGCAGTGAGGTTAGGCCCTGTTAAGATGGCAACAGTGGGGTTAGCGACGTTCAAAATTCCGCGCCCACATGGTTAGAACCCGTCCAGATGGAAGCTGTCAAAAGCACGTGGATTTTAAATTCCGCGCCCCCATGTCGTTAAGATGGCAGCAGTGAGGTTAGGCCATGTTAAGATGGTAGCACTGAAGTTAGCAACGTTCTCTCGTTCAAAATCCGGGCCCACGTGGTTAGGACCTGTCAAGATGACAGCTGTCAAAAGCACGTGGATTTTTAAATTTCGCGCCCTCCACGTCGTTAAGATGGCAGCAGTGAGGTTAGGAGCTGTTAAGATGATAGCACAGCTGTCATCTTGACAGTTGTTAAAAAGCACGTGGCTTTGTTTACAAACAATAGCACGTGACCGGTCACGTGGTCATGACGTCATGGGGTCAATGACCTTGTCCGGGGTCAACGAGGGGAAATGCTGGTTCAGCTCCCATTGACTCTCAATCCCCCTTGCGCATACTACTTATGTCCTATCATTCTATCTCTTCTTTTGGTCAAAGTTTGCCAAATCGTTTTCTCTTCTTACCCTTTCGATTCAATACCTGTTCATTCGTGAATCGATCTATCCATCTCACCTTCAGCATTCTTCTGTACTACCAAATATTATTATTATTAGTATTATTATTATTATTATTATTATTATTATTATTATTATTATTATTATTATTATTATTATTATTGTCAACAGAGAAGTCTCAACACATCCATCAATTTATAAAAGGTCTCATGATCCAAGCAGAACGAAGTATTTTCAGTTTCTTTCTAGTAAACAGAAGTGTGAACGAAGCATATTATGAGGACAATCTCCAGCAGGAAACATAGTGGGAACATATGGGTTGAGTCTACAACTTCATTTTCTTTAGCAGTTTATAATATTAATCCTCCGCGCTTGCTGGCGATACCCATCATCTTCTCAAGTCGTAAAGAGAGACTTATTCCACGATACTTCTTGCGCTTTGGGGCAGCATTTAGTTGCATTCATCTCTGTCCGCTATAATTTACTAATGAATCTCTTTGAGGTAAGATATGACCTTAACAATGGCAGCTTAATTACAGGATTCCTTTCCTCCGACTGTTGTTCGGGACTGATTTACAGGAACTTCCTCCACAAAGGCAAGAGAATATTTTATGGAGATTACTAGTAATTATCAGTTGTACTCCATCAGAGAATCCAAGAATAAAAGAAACAATGACTCAGACTTCTGCACAAAGGGAGCGTTTATAGCATAGCCTAAGAGGGCGCCACTAGCGGAGAGTGTAAAATTGGAGGATTTTCATTGATGTCAAAACGTATTAAGGAGGGCTATTGGAAGTAACTAAAAATACTTAACCACCTTTGTAGATAAGCACGTTTACAAGTGATTCACTATAAGACTGGGTCCTTCTCTCTTCGGAGATCCTTACTTCCAAATACAGAGGTGTGAAAATTATTAGACTCGACACTAATTTTTGAACATTTCCATTGTCGCATTACCTATTAATTGCCTGACAATGAAAAAGCGTTTTGTGTTCCAGTGGAGCTCTTTTACCTGTTAGAACACAAGTTACATTCTCTTTCAATTACATTAGTGACGATATTATAGTCAACAGACTCCTCCGTCAATATTAAATTCCACTCTTGAGGATTTTTAATTTCTCTTTAGAGTATAACTTGATAAAATGGAATTCTGTGATATCTTAGAGGTGAAGCTTCCACGGTGTGTAGAATCATATAATTTATTTTCCGGGTTGAACCGTGTTGTTGTTTTCTGTACATTACGTACAGTTTGCCGACGTTTCGAATACATTGCAGTATTTTTTTCTTTTTTGCTACTTAACGACACAGATATGTCTTATGGCGACGATGGGATAGGAAAGGCCTAAGAAGTGGAATGAAGCAGCCGTGACCATAATTAAGGTACAGCCTCGGCATTTGCCTGGTGTGAAAATGGGAAACCACGGAAAACAATCTTCAGGGCTGCCGACAGTGGGGCTTGAACACACTATCTCCCGATTACTGGATACTGGCCGCACTTAAGCGGCTGCAGCTATCGAGCTCGGTTGCAGTATTCTTTGTCAACACGTCGCACCGACACAGATAGGTCTTATGGCGACGATGGGATAGGAAGGGCGTAGGAATGGGAAGGATGTGGCCGTGGCCTTAATTAAGGTACAGCCCCAGCATTTGCCTGGTGTGAAAATGGGAAATCACGGAAAACCATCTTCAGGGCTGCCAACAGTGGGGTTCGAACCCACTATCTCCCGGATGCAAACTCACAGCCGCGCGCCTCTAATCGCACGGCCAACACCCCTACTCGATCCGAGGTAATCAGTCTCCCGGGCAGCAATCACACTACAAGGGTGGTTCACAACCTTGGTCTTTTATATCCTAGCCTTTCTGGCTGACGTAACCCCCTGGCTGTCTCGTGTGAATTCTGGAAGGTATGTGTCACAGCCAGGTAGTGGGGGCTTGGCCGCGCCGTTATGCAATTGCAGATTCGGCCTGCGTGTTTATGTTGTGGTGTGTATGTCTTAAACTATGAATGATAGGCATGCAAGAATTACTTATTTGATATCCTTCTTCTAAATTCATAATGTTCGGATGTTTCTTCATTTCGATAGCCTCACAGATTTTCCTTTCCAGATTCCAAGGGCTGCTAGGATCTTGGTCTTTTCAAATGATATCCTGTGTCTTGTTTCGTAGGAAACAATTGATGTTATCAATGGGACTCTGAGTCACGCAGTATACAGGAAGGACACACACACAGACAGATACCTGCACGCCTGTTCTCATCACCACCTATCACAAAAGCAGTCTGTTCTAACATTACTGGTTAACAGGCCATAGCAATATCAGACGCAGAACACCTCGAAGACGAGAAAGAACTCCTCACGAGAAACCTCAAGGGAAATGGCTACTCACTCAATAACATCCGACGAGTCTTTAGAAAATCAGAAGAAAATAAAAGGCCGCCGTAGGTGAAAACCACTTCGAGAATGGCTGAGGTGGGAATCGAACCCCCTCTATTCAGTTGACAAGCTCCTGCAAACTCTATGTTTCGCCTGAGATGGCTCTAGGCTTTTCCTTTATATAAGAAAATGTTTAGTATGCACACTCTCTGAACATTAAGATTACCTCTAAAACCAGAAGGAAGTTCAGCAGAGCGATTCTCGACAGGATTGTCGTCCTTCCTGCATGCCACATGTCAGTAAATGTGAGCATCGTCGCCGACACACCGTTGCCCTACGCCCGTAGAAAACCCTTCGGCTACAATGAATGGATAATCAGACAGAAAAAACAGAAAAACAACCAGTCTTATCCCATTACAGTAAATGTTGAAAATACTATCGCCTGTAGACAGGCGTTGTAGCGTGTGATGATAATCCGGTTCTCTATGCAATTCAGCCTTATGAATATTCGAAATTTCAGTTCGAATTCCATTTAAAAATCTACAGCACACGAAAGTACGTAGTTCAACACTTAATTCAGAAGCCATGAGACGCTCTAAACCGATCAATTACTGCTGTATCACAATTAATTACACTTTACGCTCTACGGAAGCTTATCGCAGACTAGCTGAGGCCATGACATCACTGGACGAGCTATAAGGGTCAGGTGGCTATTGCATTGTCCACTTGACCAGATATGGCAGAGGGAATAACCTGCAAATCGACTGAGGTTCACATTGTACCATCTTAGCTTACTTTTTAGGTTATAAACACCTCTAAACCTAAGTTTCTTTTTCCTCTAAGTTGATCTTTAACACTGCATAATATAATATTTGATGGGTATGTACAGTGTGTACATATAGGCTTCATAAACGCTGATATTCAACCCTCATAGGTCTATCTCGGAAGTAAATAATCAAGTACGGCAATAGTTCACCGATCCCTTTAAAGTAATCTTCCAATTAGTGCTAAACAGAAATTACCCATCCACCTCTAAATCAATATAAGAGTTCTGATTTTATTTGCTTTTCATTGCTAATTGCCTATTAGCTCTCAATGTCGTAACGGAAAACATTAATTCCTATTCACCTTGCCAATAATTTTATTACTCTCTAACAATAGTTTGCTATCTATTTCATCGTTAAAAAAGGTAAACTTGTGTCCTCATCCTGAGGTGGTGCAGCACATGTCAGGCACATCCCCAATGGTAGTGAGCTGCATGTACCATTTCAACCACATACCAGCCCTCCTGCCATTTTTAAATCTCTGCCAGTACCGGAAATCGAACGCGAGCCCCCGAGGACGCCAGCTAATAACACTAACAGTTACGCTACGAAGGCGAATTATTTCATCGTTAATTTTAAACCATTGTTCAAATATAATAATTATCATCAAATACAATTACATGGTGACAAGAAACAAGCAGTTCAGTGGTTCAAAATGTCTGTGTTTGCCGACCTCAGTGGTGCAATCGGTTAGTTTTGTTGTACTTTTCTTTCCGGGATAGTCTGTTCGATCCTGACTGAAATCAGTGTTATGTAAGGGTTGTATGTTGGGTATTCAGCCCGAAGGCTGGTCTGATCCTCCACAGTTCCACCAAAGGCTATCATAGACAGCCTAGGCATCACTGAAGAGACATACTGGGGAAATGAGGAGTGCGGTAGTTTGCCGTTGCTTTCCTCACCAAGCTAGAAGTTGCTATTGCATATCAGTCTGCCAAGCCCACTGAAATGCATGCACCAACCGACCCTATTGGCGATATTTTCACACCAATCATAACAGGGACTGGCTGCATAAGGAATCGTGTTACTAGCATCACTCATACCTCAGTCACTTTCATACTGTCAAAGCCAAGGGTGGGACTGAGACAGGTCAATGAAAGTAACAAATTGCTCTAGCGTCTACCCCATACCAGAAGACATAGTGCACTGTAAACACTACATCTCGCCAGCAAGGGCTTAGGGTGTTTAAATGCGACAAACCAGTCCCGTAATGTACGGTTACCGTACCTGAAGTAAGTAAATTGCGTCGGCTATTTACAATTTTGAGGGAGAAATTTTGTGGCACGAAACACACGTAATTTGCATCCCACAAGAGGTTGTACGAACTTTTATTAACAAGCTAACTATCAAATATTGTGGATTCACCCTTCAAAAGCAGATTATTACCAAAAACTATATACATTGGTTGAACATAAACCGATGTGATTTAAATACATTCAACCAGATTCGTACTGTATATATCACTAATAAGTTTAGGAAAATGGAGAAGAGGTATTATTCATAAGGAAAATTTTGTGCAGAAGCAAAGCTTGCTTTTCAATTTATCAGTTTATTAATGAACCCCGTGACACTACAGCCCTTGAAGGGCCTTGGCCTACCAAGCGACTGCTGCTCAGCTCGAAGACCTGCAGATTACGAGGTGTCGTATGGTCAGCACGACGATTCCTCTCGGCCGTTATTCTTGGCTTTCTAGACCGGGATCAATTTATTAATGGTATTCATCTGTAAATGAGAAGGAAAATGTTTGCTTGTAATTCCGTAGGCTATTCTTCTCTTTGCTCACTCAGTTTACATGTTTAATGTACCCATGAAATACCAATCTTAAGTAATACAAATCATCTTATTCTTTTCAGGACATGAAACACTTATGTGGGGTCAGCACTGATGTGGACAGAACCTAGATATCGAGTGCCCTTCCTGACGCCAACCCTATGTGTAGGGATGTATTCACTATTACGATTTTCTTTCTGTGGTCGGTGTGATTTGTAGTGTGAAAATAAAGATGAATACTAAGACGATCTCGAACCCCCAATTCCCATTCTAAAGGAATTAACCAAACGTGGTTAAAATCCCCGACTCGGCCGGAGACCGATGAGCGAAGGCCACTACACTGAGCATTCAATCAATCAATCAATCAATCAATCAATCAATCAATCAATCAATCAATCAATCAATCAATCAATCAATCAATCAATCAATCAATCAATCAATCAATCATCATTGACCTGAATTTAGGGCTATCACCCAAGTGGCAGATTCTCTATCAGTTGTTTACCTGCTCTTTTCATAAATGATTTCAAAGAAGTTGGACATTTATCGAACATTCCCTTGACAAATTATTCCATTCCCTAAATCCCCTCCCTGCAAAATATTTGTCCGAATTTTTCTCTTAAACTACAATTATTTTTTCCTACCTTTAAAAACTCCACTCGAGCTTATTCGTCTACTAATGCTATTCCAGTCCGGCTCCGCGGTGTAGGGGACAACGCGTCCGCCTGTCACTCGGTGGCCCCGGGTTCGATTTCCTGGTTTTTAGGCCTAATTGTGAATGATTAATATCCCTGGTCTGGGGACTGGGTGTTTGTGTCGTCCTTAACGTTCCTTTCCTCACATTCAACACTTTACACTTCCGCCATTTACAAAATACACACAGGTTCCTCACATATGTTGCAAGTAGGGGCAAAAGATCTTTCTAGGTCGACGCCCCGAACAAATAACATGTTTAAAATAATGCCATTTCAAGCAATCTCTCTACTGACTGTTCGGAACTTGCCGTTTAGTCGAGCTGTTCGTCTCCTCACTCCAAAGTCATCAAAATTGTGCAACATTTTTGGAACACTGCTCGTTTGTAGGAAATCACCCTGAACAAATCTGATCCCTCCAAGGAGCGGATATATTGTTATAAATAATTAATAACATTCAGCAATGCACATCGACACTCCTCAATTCTAGAGAACCACGAGATACAACTTCCGTACCTACAAAGTAAACATATGACGCAACTTACGGCCCTCAATTTTGCTTGTCTTTTATACGGAGGCCCCGTGTTCAATTCCCTTCCTGTTTTTGTTCCCAGCATTTTGTATCAGCAACCATTCTTACTACTTGCATGTCCTTTACTTCTAACTTACGAATAAGATATATCGAGTCCAAGTGATTATATTCGGAACTGAAAGCTGCAGTGGAGTTCGTTCGTCATCGTGAGGCCAACTGAGGAGCTATTGATACGAGAGGTAGTGGATCCGGTCACGGAAGCCAAGATAAAGCTCTCGTTACGCTGACCACCTGGCACTTCAATACCTGCTGGGCATCTGATTGGGAACAGTCGTCTTGACAAGCCAAGCCGCTCAACAGTTCGCTTGCACCATGGGGAATGATCAATAATAGGCTATGTTTTTATTAATTTCACTGTTAACTTAAAACTCATTGTCCAAGTATAATACGCTACTTCTCGTTAAATATGGAAACTTACAAAGACAAATGTTAGTAGTGGAATGGCACGAAGTGTCTGTACTTCCTGAACTCAGCAGCACAGTGCCTTGTTTATCAATTCAGGATTGTTATGCGTACTGTATTAATTGGTATCGGATACGGTTAGTTGGAAATCGATAATAACAACGGTACTTTAATGAATGGCAGTATGTTACGTCACATGTTATAGTATGGTCGAAAACAAATATATTATATAATTTTGGTATTGCCTATACCTAATTCCTATTCAGGTACATGGGTGTTTAGCGTAAAAGCCTTACAAACATTACCTTACACTTGACCCTAGTTACCCCGGAAATCTGGAAGCAATACGACATCAAACTCGCACAACTTGTTCGATTATTCCCAATTAGTCTCTAAGATCTGCTATCTAATCAAGTTTGCAGAACGGGACATCCCGTTACAATCAGGTTTCGTTTTCATGAATGAAACCAACCGGCTGCAGGAAGTAGTTAATTCAACAGAGTGCATCCACGCATTGAGCAGACCGCTAGCAGACACTGCGTTAGTACCTCACTCTTCCTCCTCAGGCACGTATTCAGGAATAAAAGACATTTCCGTTGATGGTTTTGCATATTCACAGCCCTGCCAGATCTTCAAAAGAGATTTTCATGTACCACAACAGAAATGATGACAGTATTGAATTACACAGTCCCATATCAACAATTTCTTACCTGTGATATCTCTGGTGATTTGAAAGCATACATGAATCGTATAATCTATGTACCTAAATAAAGTTGTAGGGGGTCAGATGTCTGTAATTTCTTCTGTTTTGCCAATTTTTCAGATATTTTTCCGTTTTAGGTCAACTTAAGACCGAATCGGTGGTTTTTACTTTTCGTGTCTGTTTGTTTGTTTGTCTGTTTGTCTGTCTGATTGTCTGTTCCACCATCACGACGAAACTTCTGGATAGATCTCAACCAAACTTCATATTTAGAGTATACTCATCCCGGGGAAGGTTTCGATATGCATATCATTTTAAAATATTTGAATAAACGGGGGGTTTGTAGGAAAACCAGAACGGTTTTCCTCTATTTTCTCTTATACTATTGATTTTCTGTAAACTCTGTGAAACGTCGCTTCATTATAAACAACTTTCGTTATGTTCATAATATACCTTACTCTTCACATGACGGAGAAATGTACTATTTTCTGTGGGAATCATGCTCTGCATTGCGTGACCGACAGACCGGCAACGAACCTACAGGTTACCATGGCAACGTCTCGGACTGCTTGCCAGCAGGGAAGTGACGTATTGCCATTTTCCTCATCATGCTTTTAAATTCGTGGTTGTTCCTTGGGTAGAAGGCAAGAGAGGCGTCAATCGGCCTATCTGTGGGATATTGGCGGAATATCGTTGGAGGTTATAACACCATTAGTCATCTTCTTATCTGTTTACCTAAGAATCACTGCGCCTAAATTTCTCTTCTGTTACCGCTTTATTATACCCATAACTCACACCAGCATAATTTATTGAGGGGCATTTGATTTTCCAATACGTTCACTTTGCATTTACACATTTGTCGTTATCCAGCTGTCCGCAATTATAATCCATTTTCTATTAATTTCAACTTTCTTAACTGTATTATTCATCATCATCATCATCTGATTACCCTCCAGGGTCGGCTTCTCCCTCGGACAAAGCGACGGATCCTACCTCTACCGCATCAAGGGCAGTGTCCTGGAGCTTCAGACTCTTGGTCCGGGGATACAACTGGGGAGAATGACCAGTACCCCGCCCAGGCGGCCTCACCTGCTATGCTGAAGAGGGGCCTTGTGGAGAGATGGGGAGAATGGAAGGGATAGGCAAGGAAGAGGGAAGGAAGCTGCCGTGGCCTTATGTTAGGTACCATACCGGCATTCGCCTGGAGGAGAAGTGGGAAACCACGGAAAACCACTACGAGGATGGTTGAGATGAGAATCGAACCCACCTCTACTCAGTTGACCTACCGAGGCTGAGTGGACCCCGTTGCAGCCCTCGTACCACTTTTCAAATTTCGTGGCAGAGCTGGGAATCGAACCCGGGCCTCCGAGGGTGGCAGCTAATCACGCTAACCACTACAACACAGATGCGGACAACAGTATTATTTTCTTCCTTAATTACTCCGTATGTACGCGAGTGCTAGAATCTACTGGATATATTTCCACCAAACTTCATATTTAGAATCCACCTGTCCTCGGGTAGGTTTTAGGACATATTGTTTCTAAATCCCTGAACTGACTGGGGGTTTATACGAAACCGAAACAGTGATATTGCACTCCCACAAAATATACACAACCAAAATGGAAATCTACCTGCCCTAATGGAAATTAATTTCTAAGCGTTTTTCTCATGTGCATCATTTCAATACGAGGATTAATAAGGGAGGTATCATTTTATTTTTTTATTTTTTTGCTATTTGCTTTACGTCGCACCGACACAGATATGTCTTACGGCGACGTTGGGATAGGAAAGGCCTAGGAATTGGAAGGAAGCGGCCGTGGCCTTAATTAAGGTACAGCCCCGGCATTTGCCTCGTGTGAAAATGGGAAACCACGGAAAACCATCTTCAGGGCTGCCGACAGTGGGGCTCGAACCCACTATCACCCGATTACTGGATACTGGCCGCACTTAAGCGACTGCAGCTATCGAGCTCGGTGTGGCATATCATTAACGGACCGTTTTTCGGTAAAAGTCCCATCGGACTTAGCTCAAGAACGGGTGCGTGTAAAGCGTATTTTTTTACAGCTTGAAAATCTACTGAAGATATTCGAAAGAAACTTTATATTTAGCATCCAACTGTCCAAAGGTAGGTTTTAAAGGTTAATAACATTTCATGTTTCCGGATTGGACTGGTGGTTTATAGGGAAAAGAAATGGTGATTTTACTCTTCCACAATATATATAGTACAAGACCAACCTGACTGGAAATCGACCAAACGTGATGGAATTTCATCTCTAAAACTTTTCTTTCATGTGCATTTTCTCGTCAGGATGATTAATAAGGGAGATATCATGAATGGTAAGTTTTTCAGGTTAAGTCCAGCGGACGTACCCCAAAAGGTGTTGTACGTGGAGCAGATTCCCTATCTCTCTATATAAATAAAGTCGTAACGACTGTGTGCCTCTACATTGACTATTTTGGCGAAATTTTCGCACAGCTACCCGTTTAAGGGGTAATAATTACCATCTGCATATATTTTGGTTTAGTTTCCTGAAAGTCCTAATTTTTACCCTCCTCGCTCAAAATCCAAATTTCGGCATAATCTGCCAGACGAAAAAGAAAATGGAAATTTGACAAAATTATACGTTTTATCCTGTTACGGACGGAAAACTTCCAAGATCTTTAATTTTTTTACTTTATATCCCCGAAGAATATCGAAATATGGAGGCAATTTTAATGATGGTGCAGACATTAGGGAAGTCCTAACTCATAACGGGTTGCACAATCTCCGTTCAATTTGGAATGATCTACAACCATGGTCTTATAACTTTTTGTCGTATCTGTACCCTTTTTACGTTTGATTTTTTCTCTATTAATCGATTTTAAGTAAATTTGGACTTTTCAAATGCATAATTCATACTTTCAATTACTTATAGGAAATGCAGAATCATCAAACTCTTCACGAAAATTGTCCCATCCTGTAGCCATATGTGAGCCAAATGCCATGTATGTAGCTGTCACATAATTATCGAAAAGTAATGCAATGTGAGATAATCTCACAAAAACTTTACCCTGTTCAACGTTTCTAACTCAATCTGACCCAAGAATAGATGAGATATCAAAGGACCAGCTTTTTAGGCCACTAAATCCGGCATTTTATGGTACAATCCTATGTCGATATGACGTACATTTAGCAGCAGTTAAACTGTAAATGAAAGTCTGCAATATTGTAAACACGCATATACTTTCGTATGTCGATCTATATATATTCACTGATGTCGTCTTGTAGCGATCGAGTAAGGATGTGTCTGCTATTGTAATCAGTACTCCCCACACCGACTTTGACTGGCAGTAGGAAGGGGGTCCTTTTCCAACTCCTGTGTAACTGGCATTAATAAGGTAGGCCTACCGTTGTAATGAATAGTTCACTTATCGATTTGACTTGCTTAAGGCAAGAGAGCATGCAATTTTGTTTAAAACTCCCCTACCCGATTGTGTTTGGCAGTAGGCAAGGGTGCCCACAATTATACACAAATGTCCTCATCTAAAATGTGACTGGCATTAGGCATACTGGCCTGCTATTTTGATGGAAACTCACCAACTTGGTGTGACTGGCAGTAAGCTGGCTGGCAGTAGGAAGAGAAGACTGACATTATAATATTAACTGCACAACTCAATTTCGACTGATAGTAGGGTAGTTGCCTGCATTTATAATAAAAACTCCTCAACTGTTATCTGTCTGGAAGTAGGAAAGAGAGGTGCCATTGTAACGAAAACTCCCCAAATCGATTGTGACCGCGCAGTAGGCGATGGGGCCTGCAATTATAATGTAAACTTCCCAACTCGATTGTGAATGGCAGTAGGCAAGTGAGCCTGCCGTTATATCACAAATCCGTAACAAACACTTTACATTGGAAACAGCATATGGGAACCTGCCCATGCTATTTCTCGGATAACGCTAAGAGATATGCAATTTTAAAACAATCTTATTTACTGCATGTACAGTATTTACTTCGATATTCGAATACAATATAGAATACCGTAGCGAAGCACGGGTACATTTGCTAGTTGAACTTAAAAGTTTTCTAGTCTGTCGAACACACAAATTTGACATTTGAAATATGAAATCCTGCTTTGTCTCCACTCCAACATTTCTAGGTATTTAGGCAGAAATAAACATAAATATTTCAAAATATTGTCCGACTCGTTGGCTGAACGGTCAGCGTACTGGCCTTCGGTTCAGAGGGTCCCGGGTTCGATTCCCGGCCGGGTCGGGGATTTTAACCTTAATTGGTTAATTCCAATGGCACGGGGGCTGGGTGTATGTGTTGTCTTCATCATCATTTCATCCTCATCACGACGCGCAGGTCGCCTACGGGAGTCAAATAGAAAGACCTGCATCTGGCGAGCCGAACCCGTCCTGGGATATCCCGGCACTAAAAGCCATACGACATTTCATTTTTCATTTCAAAATATTGAGTGGGACTTGATGGAATCTGCTATAAGAATGGCGTCTGGCTTTCAAATATAATAATTCTCATTAAATACAAATGAAATGAAATGTCGTATGGCTTTTAGTGCCGGGATATCCCAGAACGGGTTCGGCTCGCCAGGTGCAGGTTTTATGTCACTCCCGTGGGCGACCTGCGCGTCGTAATGAGGATGAAATATTGATGAAGACGACAGATACCCCCAGTCGCCGTGCCAGCGGAATTAATCAATCATGGTTAAAATTCCCGACCCTGCCGGGAATCGAACCCAGGACACCTGTGACCAAAGGCCAGCATGTTAACTATTTAGCCATGGAGCCGGACATAGAATCTGATGATGTTTTTTAAGAACGAAACATGTGATTAGTTGTTTAATAGTGTGTATTAGTATTCTCTGTTTAATAGTGTTTTTACAGGTATGTTATAGCGTAATATTTATACTAAACTGAGTCTATACTGGAAAGTGTGGCTTCCTTGTTAACAAAAACAAATATCATCGTACATGCAGTGCATCTTCTTCATAGGCTGTTAGTTTTTTAACATTCAGCGTGCAAGCCTCTGTCAGTTAAATCATCGCCTCTCAGCTAGCTCTGTGGCTTCTTTTAGTTTCACATGTCTTATTTGTAGGCCTAAACCATTAAACTGAGTTTATCATCGCCTTGGTCTCCCTCTGTTTCTCTTACACTCCATTATTCTCCTACATAACCTCCTCCTCCAATCATCTCACATCACTCCACTAAATAAAGGTGTTTTCCTCTGCAAAGCTTTATACATCCAGTTCATTCATAATTTAGCTATTATATCCTCAATCCGAGTCCGCTCCATGGCTAAATGGTTAGCGTGCTGGCCTTTGGTCACAGGGGTCCCGGGTTCGATTCTCGGCAGGGTCGGTAATTTTAACCATCATTGGCTAATTCCGCTGGCACGGGGGCTGGGTGTACGTGACGTCTTCATCATCATTTCATCCTCATCACGACACACAGGTCGCCTACAGGATTCAAATCGAAAGACCTGCACCTGGCGAGCCGAAGTCCTCAGACACATCGCGGCACTAAAAGCCATACGCCTTCATTTTTTCCTCAATCCGAGAATTCTCCTGACTTTGTTCCCACCTGTTTGTAACGGCAACCATTCTAACTAACGATCAGATATCCCAAGTTCCTCAGTTTTCTCTCCCGTGCAGTAAAATCGGTTTGAAAACAGACCTATATAAAGATAGTCTCGCCCGAGACGTGACTTCTTCTATACAACAGAATAACGGTCAATCGCAACTGCAGGCTCATTGCATTGGCTATGTAGCATCTTAATTCAATTTCACTTAGTATACCACCATCCTAAGTACCGAAATGATCCACCGGTTCCAGTTTCGTATCCTGCCTTCCGTTCTAGCCCCCCCCCCCCCCCCCCGCATTCAGTCCGCTTAAGTTTCTTCCCTACTGACACCACTTCAGTCTCGGAAGTGCTGATTTTCAAACCACACTCACAAATACCTCTTTTCAAGCTTCAAGGTTTTATATTAATTTTAACCTGAGGGAACACTTCAAATATTACGAGAACCAAATCAAGTAATGTTAATTTCAAGACGCAGAATTAACGCGAACCAACTCGATGTCCGGGTGTTCGATTTTGGAACCAGCTCGAGAACTCTGGTGTTTGCAACATGTTAGGTGCAGCTCTCTTGACAGTCTACACCGATCCTTCTCACTGATTGGTACCACACTAATGTCCGGCTCCATGGCTAAATGGTTAGCGTGCTGGCCTTTGGTCAAAGCGGTCCCGGTTTCGACTCCCGGCAGGGCTGGGAATTTTAACCACCATTGGTTAATTTCTCTGGCACGGGGCTGGATGTTTGTGACGTCCTCATCATCATTTCATCTCCATCACGAGCGCAGGTCGCCTACAGGATTCAAATCGAAAGACCTGCACCTGGCCAGCCGATCATGTCCTCGGACACTCCCGGCACTAAAAGCCATACGCCATTTCATTTACCACACTACAGGTAACATGCTGCATAAAGGTGTCATTCCTTTGGTAATCAGATAGAGAAATGTCCATCGTCCACCGACGCATCCTCATTTCCATGGTGTGGAGGTAGCCAAACCTCGGTAGAACAAGTCTTACGAGCGTCTTTGATTAATGTGTTGGCATTCGTTTGTCGCAAAGGATTCCTGGGTTCTATCCAGTTTGCACACCATCTCATCTTATCCTTGCTCATCTTTGTTTCTCAAGCCACCTTTCTGTAGAAAAGACCTTAAATATGCTGTCTATATATGGTAAAAGGACTCCATTAAATTCGATGGGATCAGATGATGGGCCAATCTTCAAGTACTCCATTCTCAACAAGTTTAAGCGTAGTCGAACATAATTCAGCCCATCACACCATGCTTTCACTTGGCCTTGTACACTCTTTCAGGTAGTAGAAGCCATCTTCACATCATCAGCACCATGGCGTCCATGATGAGGACCAGTAGTAGTGGGGATAGTACCGATACCTCGTGTACACCAGACGTCATCTCGTAGTTGCTCTAGGGAGCCGGTGTTACTTGCTCATCTCGGGACAGGTGTTTGTCACGTGACAAGAGAGCAGCACTCAAGCGGGTTGCATAACGTGGCCGTACTGTACTTGCGCCACTGGCCTTCAGCACATACAGTACTACGTCATGCACTTCCCCTACTTCTTCCCCTACTTGCTCGCTAAGCTGCTCTCGTTCCTGGAGAGCGGGGAGCAAACTGGCTACGAAGGCATTTCGCTCTCTATTGACGATGCCTGGTGTACACCATCTGTCACAGGAAAGCCGTCAGATAATCCTACAGCAGACCACACTGCTGTTTGAATAAAACAGGTTGATCCACTAGATGAATTGATGACTTCTTCAGGTATATAGTGATTCAAAAGAACATATCATAGTCCATCAGTTGATGGCGCTCACGATCACAGGCTTTCTCTAAATCAAGGAAAGCTAAGGGGTCACATCTTGTGATCTATGCGGAATTTCGCATGTTCCCATTGGCACAAGCTGGCACAAAATATAGGCAATACTGAGATATGTGTGGTATGATTTGGTGCTCAATAATAACAATTGGGGAACAACCAGTGCGTGCAGGTGTTGTGAATGATATTACTTATAGAGTTAGTCACCGTGCTCAGGAAAAAAAACAATAACAAAAATTATTTATCTCACCTAATATTCCCCATTAAAGTCCTTTCATAAGACCTTTCGATTTTCCCACAGCATGTATGTTATGGATTATTTACCTTATTTTTCAAAGATTACAACAGTAAGTCATGAACACCGCGAGTAGCCTATACTGTTGCCAGTCTGTCGTTCTCTATCGTTCGGTTTCATTGACGAGATGACACTACTACCTCCACATACAACAATTCATTTCACTACTACTCTCATCAGGCGAGATGGTTGAACGTTCTCCTGTGATTCACCAATAGCTTTTCGAATTTAAAGGCATAATGGCATGACATAAGTGATGGCAAGGGCACAGTCGTTATTGTAACAGGTAAAGTCCTATTTACGTAAAATAGACGAAAGGCGGTATCTGATATGAGTGGAGCAACTCCTTCATTAATTGTGTTTGACTGAAACTACTGTCAAGTTACAATACGTTGTATACTATATGATTTTCGAGAATTGAGAATAATTTGAACTTACGAATACTTCCATTAACTATTTCCTGTTGCGATCTTTTTTTTCTTTACTGTGTAAAGAAACGAGAAGGGAAAAGGGACTGGATGTTGGATGACTTCAACTGTACAGATGGCATAAATAATAATAATAGCATGTGGCATCCGGGAAGGTCTGGTGCAGGTCTTCAAGTCGACGCGCAGTAAGTGAACTATTCGTCCATAAGAATGGTGAAGACAGCACAAACACCCAGCCCCCGAGCCAGAGAAATTAACCAGTGGAAATTGCAATCCCCAATCCTTCCGCAAATGGAACCCGAGATCTCCTGAACTAAAGGCCAGCATACTAACTATTTAGCCATGGAGCCAGATTTGGACGCCGTGATGAACAGCGATTGGACTCAACCCAATAATTTTATTTATTTATTTATTTATTTATTTATTTATTTATTTATTTATTTATTTATTTATTTATTATGTTTATTTATTTATTTTTATTTATTTGGGAAACCAAAACGGCAAAATGTCGAATTCCGCAGGAAAGCAGTGAAATCGATATTTACAACAGACTAGCACAATGTTAACTTAAAAAATATTAATGAAAGGGCAACGAAGAAAAAATCAGCTAATAACAGCGGAAGAAAAGTGGAAACTAACATGATAAATGTAGGGAAACAACAATTAGCAATACAAACTGTCCCGGGAGGTACACCTCTACGCCGAACATTTAAATCTTGCGCCAATAAAACCTCCTCTACAGGAGAAGCACTGAACTTGAAACTAGACCTACTTAAACTTTTACTCAGAAGATGTCGCCACCTTAATTCTGTGATTGTGAAGTTTCCAGTACTGTATGAAATTCTACGTGTCTTGTTTACCATTTATCAAGAAGTTTGGACTTTCTGCAACAGATGTCACTACATAAACTATGATCATGCACCCTGGTGCGAAGTGAAGGAACTTTATTTGAAGAAATTTTGTATTCACAAGTTTTTTTACTAAATTATGTTCATTCATTTTTGGGTTTGCAAGATTGATCTTTTCTTTCCGCTAGTTTTGAATTCAGCCAATCCCTAATTTCTGTAATTAATTTTCGGCCTATCACAGGCTTCTTCTTCGATTTGGTGTGTAGCTTTACGCTACCCAATAAAAGTAAGAGGGTGTAGCTTGATTATTCATAAAAGGTCTCGAACTTTCCCCGAGGGTTTATAAACTGCGGATTTTCACGTCTCTTGGCCACTTGATCAACATCTAACTAAGTGTGTGTACGTGAAGCAGGAGGCGGGAGGTGCCTCCTTCATCAGGCAGCAGTCCTTCAGAAAGGCAATGGCCGTTTAACATTTTTTTTCTTGCTCGCTCCGCAGTTTAACCCGAGGTGTAGGTCCGAAACTTTAATATGTAACCTACTTCTCTAAAATGTAAGTTTCTGCCGGCTAATGTGAAAATTTCCTAAAATCTGCAACTGTAATTTGGGGATAGAGAGTGATTTACCCTCTCGAGCTCCCCTTCATATTGGTTTGGGGTGACTACGTTTTGTATCTGGTTTTCTTCCTTTCCGTAATGTCTTAAATTATTCTGATATGAGTCACCTCCATAGTCTGGGAATAGCCCCTGTTTCATTGGCCTAGTGCCTTTTAGGTTTTTGAATGCATATTTAGGAGTGCAAGTACACGCCTCCATTCAATTTGGTGTTTCGAGCCATTTACTTAACCTGTTCTTTTTCTGCTAAGGCCCAGTAGGTTGGGTACTAGGTACCTCTGTGTAATAAGATGGGTATTTGTAAATAGTGCCTTGTAAGGCCAGTGATTATTGGATTTTTGCATTGTGTTGCCTTGAGTAGGCTAGGAACACTGAGAGCACGTCATCTCTTTTCGAGTGTTGTAAGAATGCCTCTGGGAGGCATGATATTGAGAACTGGGAGCAAGTGCTCTATGTATTAGGGGATTTCTGCTCTTTGTGTAAAATTGTAATCTTTTATAAAGTTGAGCTAGGAGCTCAAAATTGTAAACTAGAGGCTTGTAGCCCAAGAATGTTTAAATTCTGACGTCTGGGATCCTCCCAAGTCTTGGTTCTAAATTGCTGTGTCATTGTTATTTCACTAAGTTGTTATAATTTTGTTGTATCTTCTGAAAATATAACCTTTGTTAAAAATTTTAAATTAACTTTGGCCTTGTAGTTATACCCATTCATACCGGCACCTTCTTTCACCTCTGCGTTCCACAGATACCCCGGAACACAAATAATGGCAAATGAGAATAATGAAAATTAAAGATAGAAAGTAAAACGAAGAGAACTTTAAGGAAGACAGAGAAATATAAATACTGATAGGAGACATATATAACGGTTCAGTACAGCAAAATATAAATAAATATATTATTACATTATGTACAATAGACGGAACAGCAATGAGAAGGGAAAATATGGAAGGTGACGGAAAGAAGCTCTTGTGAACAAACTATCAATGCAGATGTTTCATCATAAAATATGTAGAATTACGAGTTCTTGGATACTTAACCTCGAGTGCATCCGCAGACTCTACAACGAATAGTGTGAAAGATACCACATATTGCGATTATAAAAGAAGGACTAAATCACTGAATGAATACATCAAAGAAACCACGAATAAACTGCAGATCGCAAAAAGAATGACAGGATACAGAAAATTAGTGACATATTAATATATGTGCTAGCATAATTACTCATTTAGCTTTATAATTTGTACACATTTTGTATTGTTAGATTATTTTAAAAAGTTATCGACTACTAACTGAAAGCTGTAGATTTCGTATTTATGTCGTAGCGGCCGGAAAACGTACGGGATCTTTCAAAAGATCTGTTTTAATCATTCTGTAGAGTTTCAGGATTCTCATCCAATCGGTAATGAGCTGTCTTGTACTGTACATCAAACAATAGCTAGCTCCTTCCTTTTAAAACATTGTAAAAGCCAGTAAATTATTATTCTTATAAACGGTGTATCCAGAGAATACAGAAACAATGAAATATCTCGTACAATGTAGTTAATCTGGGGACCTGGCTCGTTAGTAGTTGCGAAATCTGACTTCCACAAAGCTATGACAGTATGAATGTTGGTAGTACTTCAGCTCCTTGCAAAAAAACCAAAAATGTTGTCAGCACGCAAATTAAAATATAATTACAAAATGATGTATCGACAATCAAAGTCTCTTCACCGTATGGTGGCTGGGCAGAATGTAACCAGAGAGAATATGTATGTGTGTATTCAGCCCGAAGGCTGCTTTGATCCTCAATGGCTACACCATCATCTAGATGGACTAGGCGTCACTGAAGAGGCATACTGTCGAAATGAGAAGTAAGGTAAATTTCCGTTTCTTTCCTCACCGAGCCAAAAATTGCTATTACATATCAGTCTGCCAAGCTCATTGAAATGCAGCAACATTTCACACCATTAGTTCGTAATGATACTCATCGACTGGTCAGAATGGACTCGTCAAGTAAACCAAAATCCAAACCACACTGCACAATAGCCCCGAAGGGCCATGGCCCACCAAGGGACTGCTGCTCAGCCCGAAGGCCTGCAGATTACGAGATGTCGCGCGGTTGGCATGACGAATCCTCTCGGCCGTTATTGTTGGTTTTCTTGACTGGGGCTCCTATCTCACCATCAAATTGCACTTCAATTGTAATCATGTAGGCTGAGTGGATCTCAAACCAGCCCACAGATCCAGGTAAATCGAGGCTTTCGGATAAGAGGCAGGCAGGCTACACCGCGGGGCCGGATGACTAGTCATATAATGAACTGAATACTTTCTTTCCTTTCTGTAGAAATCGCAGGATGGAATCCAGCTCTCCTCAAAGAATTTCTTCTCAAGTAAAGAAGGAGAGGAAAAGAACAGGCCACCAGCCTCAAGCTGACTCAGTCTCAGTGGCCGTAAGGATGCAACAGCCACCAGTTCTCTGACCATACATACATATGTCTTCATTATTCAGTCATCAACCCAGGCCTTAGCAGAGGCTTTCATGAGTTAATGTTTATTTGCAGTGGAGTGTTCATATCCCTTCAGGTAATTACTAGCCAACGGCGTACCGTCAATGAATAATCGAAGCACTGGCCAAGGCCAGTAGTGCTTAATACGGAGATCTCGTACTAAAAATATAAGTACATAGAAGTACATATATAAGCTCAGCATAAACTTCTGAAAGCTACTTTTCCCCATGTCGATGTGGGAAGCTTATTTCCATGGTACCAAATACATACATACATACATACATACATACATACATACATACATACATACATACATACATACATACATACATACATACATACATACATACATACATACATACATACATACATACATACATACATACATACATACATACATACATACATCCACATATCTTCATTATAGACTGTTAAGCCTTTCAGCGTTCAGTCTGCAAGCCTCTAAGTATTTACTAAACGCCGCCACAATTCTCAATTTGTAACAAGTTCTATGGCCTCGTTTAGTTCTAAACCTCTTAACTTTAAATCGTTAGAAACTGAGTTTAACCATCGTTGCCTTGGTCTCCTTCTACTTCTTTTTTTTTTTCTTTGCAAGTTGCTTTACGTCACACCGACACAGGTAGGTCTTACGGCGACGATGGGACAGGAAAGGGCTAGGAGGGGGAGGAAGCATCCGTGGCCTTAATTAAGGTACAGCCCCAGCATTTGCTTGGTGTGAAAATGGGAAACCACGCAAAACCATCTTCTGGGCTGCCGACAGTGAGATTCGACCCCACTATCTCCCGAATACTGAACACTGGCCACACTTACGAGCTCGGTCTCCTACTTCTTTAACTGTCCACAACAGAGCCCATTATTCTCCTACGTAATCTATCTTCCTCCATTCGCCTCACATGAGCCTAACACCGAAGCCAGTTTATGCGTACGGCTTCATCCATCGAGTTCATTCCTAACTTAGCCTTATCTCCTCATTCCGAGTGCCATGCTGCCATTGTTCCCACCTGTTTGTACCAGCAATTATTCTCGCTACTTTCATATCTGTTACTTCTAAGTTACGAATAAGATATCCTGAGTCCACCCAGCTTTCACTGCCGTAAAGCAAAGTTGGTCTGAAAACAGACTGATGTAAAGATAGGTTAGTCCGGGGGCTGACTTCCTCCTTACAGAATACTGTTAATCGCAACTGCGAGCTGACTGCATTAGCTTTACTGCAGCTTGATTCAATCTCGCTTATTATATTACCATCCAAGCAGAACCCACTTCCAAAATACTTGAAGTTATCTACCTGTTCCACCTTTGTACCCCCAATCTGACATTCAGTTCTCTTGGATTCATTACCTACTGGCATCAATTTAGTCTTGGAAACGGTAATTTGCATACCATACTCATTATACCTATTGTCCGACTCTTTGGCTGAATGGTCAGCTCAGTGATCTTCGGTTCAGAGGGCCCTGGATTCGATTCCTGGCCGGGACGGAGATTTTAACCTTAAATGGTGAATTCTCTTGCTCGAGGACTGGGTGTTTGTGCCGTGCCCAACATCCCTGCAACTCACACACCACACATAACACTATCCTCCACCACAATAACACGCAGTTACCTACACATGGCAGATGCCGCCCACCCTCATTGGAGGGTCTGCATTACAAGGGCTGCACTCGGCTAGAAATAGCCACACGGAATTATAATTATTATTTGAAACGTTAAAATCTTCTTCTTCTTCTACTTCTTCATAATCAGTTTACTCTCCAGGGTTGGTTTTTCCCTCGGACTCAGCGAGGGACCCCACCTCTACCGCCTCAAGGACAGTGTCCTGGAGCGTGAAACATTGGGTCGGGGATACAACTGGGAAGAATGACCAGAACCTCGCCCAGGCGGCCTCACCTGCTATGCTAAACAGGGGCCTTGTGGGGGGATGGGAAGATTGGGAGGGATAGACAAGGAAGAGAGAAGGAAGCGGCCGTGGCCTTAAGTTAGGTACCATCCCGGCATTTGCCTGGAGGAGAAGTGGGAACCACGGAAAACCACTTCCAGGATGGCTGAGGTGGGAATCGAACCCACCTCTACTCAGTTGACCTTCCGAGGCTGAGTGGACCTCGTTTCAGCCCTCGTACCACTTTTTCAAATTTCGTGGCAGAACCGGAAAACGAACCCGGGCCTCCAGGGGTGGCAGCTAATCATACTAACCACTACACTACAGAGGCAGACTAAAATCATTGAACTAAAATAAAAATGTTGCAAAGTTCCAAGTTATCATGTTTCATTTCACCTAGGGATGATAGCTACTTAAATGTATCTCTGCTAACGAAAGTCACTCAAAATGAAGTAATACTTTTTTCTTGCAAACATAGTCTTATGCGAAAAGAAAAATATGCCAGTGATTTTTTGAAGACTAGCGTTCTGAAAACTAATTGTAATGGTACTGATTTCTTGTTGAAAAAGTATCTTGTAACTGAAATTGTGTTACTGTAATTCATCCCAATTACTTTTTTCTTGTACTCCTCCCATCACTGAGGATATGGCGAAAATCAATGCATGTGGCAACAGTGAACCAATGAGATTTGAACTTCCGAGTTACCGAGCTGCTCGATCCTCCCAGACGTGATTTTGCTCAAAGTGAACTGACAGTATAGACATTTCGGTAGACTCATTTGTTCAGTGAAGTTGAGCGTCTTTTCGAGTTTGGTCCATTCAAATGCTCATTGACCAGACTGCTCCAGCAGTAAGCTTTGAACGAGTGTACACGTCGTGTCGTTTTGCACAGCTCTAATTGATGTCTGTCGAGTTTGGATTGCGCCGAGTCCGACCCGTTACTTTTCATAAGCCAGCTCTGTTAATGTGTGACAGACCTAACGACTTCAGTCCGTGAGTACACAGATGTGTACCTCTACTTCAGTTGTTTGGTCAGAGGCCGCCCAAGTTATGTGATTCTACGAACATATTTGCACACCTCTGAGTTCGTGAATCCTACACCGGTTTGTAGGCCGTGTCGTCTCAAAACTCACGAGTTTCTAAACTCGCGAGTCTCAAAACTCAGAAATTCCAGGAAGAGGATTAGTGAAAACAAGTTTCTCTGCCTAGGCCAGTCTCAGAACTCACGAACTCCTGGAAGAGGATTAGAAAGAGTTTCTCTACCTGCGCCAGTCTCCAAACTCACGAGCAAGGCCAGTCCTTTTTTGAATTGTTAAATGTCCACCCTATTAGTGATGGGTTAATCGAATACTTTTAATAATCAAATAACTTCCATCCGATTATTTAAATAATCGAATAAATAATCAAATAAAATAATCGAATGAGTTTCAAATATCATTCAGTTATATCGCGCAGAATAATAGGATGCGACACGGATATTTTTTTCGGTTTAAATGTGTCTGGTAGATAACCGATTGAGGTAAGCGAATAGATGAACGCTTAAGAAAATTAGAAATGCGTCTTTTTCCAAATGAATCTCCAAATGTTGAAACTAAATGAGTGAATTAACTGGCTTGACATCTAATATCTCTAAATAAAATTCCTTATTCAAGTAAATGCCGCCTTCTGGCGCATTATGGAGCTAAGCCCCAGGTACTAACAATTGACAGTTTCTTTTAACTAGCAGTGGGGAATATACCTACTTTAATTTTACTGTATGTCGTCCAGCTGCATGCATAAATGGTTAGCATGCTGGCCTTTGTCCAAGGGGTCCAGGAGGTCCCGAGTTCGGTTTCCGCTCGGGTGGGAGATTTTAACTTTCATTAGTTAATTCCTATGGCTCGGGGACTGGTGTTCGTGCCGTCTTCAGCATTAGTCTTCATCTTAGGTAGGGCTTCATCCTCACAGACGTGCAGATCAACCAAAACGGCGTCAACTCTAAAGACCTGCACCAGACCACCCCGGAGGCCACATGCCAGTATTATAAATTTATGTGAAAGGTAAGAAATGCATTGTATTAACTTTAAGACAACAGCAAAATATTTTAAAAATAGTGATAATAATACACCTCGGTCTCTTTCATTTACTAACCATTATTTTTCTCCCGTGGGTTTGGGTGGCAGAATAACATTCACAGTATTCCCTGCCTGTAGTAAGAAACGATTAAAAAGGGCCCCCAGGGGCTCTTGAATTATTTAAAAGACTAGATAAACAACTGATAGACAATCTGCTAACAAGGTGACAGCCCTGTCGATGGAAAAACATGGGTTGAAGGGAAGCGTGAGTCAACGCGCACCTCATCCGTCCTGCAGTCATCGCAAGCACCTGCTGTCAGGATTCATGAATTTTGAAACTCATTGGAATGTTTACTTTAACTACCAGTTTGTAGTCGTGAGTTTTGAGACTCGTGAGTTTTGAGACGTAACCTTGTAGGCACCATCCCGGTACTTGCCTGGAGGAGAAGTGGGAAACCACGCAAAACCACTTCAAGAATGGCTAAGGTGGGAAATGAACCCCTCTCTACTCAGTTCACTCCCGAGGCTGAGTGGACCCCGTTATAGCCCTCGTACCAACCGGGCGATTTGGCCGTGCGGTTAGGGGTGCGCAACTGTGAGCTTACATGCTGGGTATAGTGGGTTCGAATCCCAGTGTCGGCAACACTGAAGATGGTGTCCAATGGTTTCCATTTTCATACCAGGCAAATACCTAGGCTGTACCTCAATTAAGGCCACGGCCGATTCCTTCCCACTTCTAGCCCTTTCCTGTTCCATCGTTGCCGTAAAAGCTATCTTCGTCGGTGCGACGTAAAGCAAATTGTTAAAAGGGGGAAAAAAGAAAAAAAGAAATTACTGGTTCTCTTGTAGTAAAACTGAAAATGTTATCTTCATCACCATGTTTTTTTTTTTTTTTTTTTTCCCGTTTCTGCTTCCGTGCGACGTATATCAAATACTAGAATGTAACGATTACTACAAAGTGGCGATTACAATTTTATTTCAAGAAGTCAATTGCAAGTAAAAATTACATTTTGTAAAACGTAACCATTCTTCCTCTTCTTCTTCTCCTTCTTCTACTTCTTCTTCTTCTTTTTCTCCTTAATATGTTTACCCTCGAAGTTAGGTTTTTCCCTCGGACTCAGCCAGGGATCCCACCTCTACCGCCTCAAGGGCAGTGTCCTGGAGCTTCATACTCTGGGTCGGGGGATACAACTGGGGAGCATGGCCAGTACCTCGCCCAGGCGGCCTCACCTGTTATGCTGAACAGGGGCCTTGCGGGGGATGGGAAGATTGGACAAGGAAGAGGGAAGGAAGCGGCCGTGGCCTTCAGTTAGGTACCATCTCGGCATTTTCCTGGAGGAGAATTGGGAAATCACGGAAAACCACTTCCAGGATGGCTGAGGTGAGAATCGAACCCACCTCTACTCAGTTGTCCTCCCGAGGCTGAGTGGACCCCGTTCCAGCCCTCGTAGGTCTGTTCAAATTTCGTGGCAGAGCCGCGAATCGAACCCGGACTTCAGGGGGTGGCAGTTAATCACACTAACTACTACACCACAGAGGCGGACAAAACGTAACCATTACAAGTTAAAAAAAATGAAATGGCGTATGGTTTTTCGTGCCGGGAGTGTCCGAGGACAAGTTCGGCTCGCCAGATGCAGGTCTTTTGATTTGTCGTCCGTAGGCGACCTTTGCGTCGTGATGAGGATGAAATGATGATGAAGACGACACATACACCCAGCCCCGGTGCCAGCGAAATTAACCAATTAAGGTTAACATTCCCGAAACTGCCGGGAATCGAACCCGGGACCCCTGTGACCAAAGGCCAGCACGCTAACCATTTAGTCATGGAACCAGACATTACAAGTAAAAATATAGTATTAATGTAATTGTTACAAATAATTCGATTAATTTTACTCATTACTTCCCAACTCCCCGTGGTATAGGGGTAGCGTGCCTGCCTCTTACCCGGAGGCCCCGGGTTCGATTCCCGGCCAGGTCAGGGATTTTTACCTGGACCTGAGGGTTGGTTCGAGGTCCACTCAGCCTACGTGATTAGAATTGAGGAGCTATCTGACGGCGAGATAGCGGCCCCGGTCTCGAGAGCCAAGAATAACGACCGAGAGGATTCGTCGTGCTGACCACACGACACCTTGTAATCTGCAGGCCTTCGGGCAGAGCAGCGGTCGCTTGGTAGGCAAGGCCCTTCAAGGGCTGTAGTGCCATGGGGTTTGGTTTTATTACTTCCCAACTCAGCGTATCTGTATCGTAAGCCTTCTGTTTTTTGTCATCACTGCAGAAGCAAAATCAAAGCAAGAAGTCGCAGTTTAATCATCCACTGAGTGACTGAACAACTGAACAACTGAACAACTAAATGTTAGTCGGCAGGGTACTAGAGGTGATAGTATACATTTCCTATTCACCAGAGTGCGTGCCAAAAGCTTGGGTTCTATTCCAAATCTCTTCCCGGCGCTCATATGGAGTAAGGGTTTACGACGTTATTCATGGTGATTCGTCCGTCAAATGGGGACGTTAAGGAGATTTTTAAATGTTCATTTCATAACAAACTACTACTAAAATAAGATAAATGCTTACCAGTTACTATTCTAGCATTGTCTTAAAAAAACTAACTACCTATTAAATTAGCAACAATAAACTGAATAATTAATAATAAAATGAATGATCTTAAGCCGCATACGGTTGCATTGATTACGAATATAAACTTCACGTTCACGGTAACGCGCATCCTCGTGTTTAGTATTAGACAAAGAACAAAATTATATCGTGTGGTAGGAATTACTTGAAGTCCGCCTCTGTGGTGTAGTGGTTAGCGTGATTAGCTGCCACCCCCGGAGGCCCGGGTTCGATTCGCGGCTCTGCCACGAAATTTGAACAGACCTACGAGGGCTGGAACGGGGTCCACTCAGCCTCGAGAGGTCACCTGAGTAGAGGTGGGTTCCATTCCCACCTCAGCCATCCTGGAAGTGGTTTTTGATGGTTTCCCACTTCTCCAGGCAAATGCCGGGATGTTACCTAACTTAAGGCCAAGTTCGCTTCCTTCCCTCTTTCTTGTCCGTCCCTTCCAATCTTCCCATCCCCCCCCCCACAAGGCCGCTATTCAGCATAGCAGGTGCGGCCGCGTGGGCGAGGTACTAGTCCTCCTCCCCAGTTTTATCCACCGACCCGATGTCTGACGCTCCAGGACACTGCCCTTGGGGCGGTAGAGGTGGGATCCCTTGCTGAATCCTAGGGAAAACCAACCCTGGAAGGTAAACAGATTTAATAATAATAATAATGAGAAGAAGGAATTACTTGATAAAATTGATAAGGGAGCTGCATAACCCAAAACTTACCTTTTGCGTCCAGCTAATATTTTCGGTCTTTTTTTTATTATTATTATTTTCTACATCATGTTCTGAGTTTCGTTACGTATCTAGCTAATTTTAATATGTTTTCGTATGTGTAGATTTCAGTCCTAATTATTTTCTTGACCTGAACTTCCACATTATAGTCTAATGTCCGGCTCCATGGCTCAATGGTTAGCGTGCTGATTCCCGGGTTCGATTCCCGGCAGGGTCGGGAATTTTAACCTTAATTGGTTGAATTCGCTGACACGGGGACTAGGTGTATGTGTCGTCTTCATCATCATTTCATCCTCATCACGACACGCAGGTCGCCTACGGGTGTCAAATAAAAAACCTGCATCTGGCGAGACGAACTTGTCCTCGGACACTCCCGGCACTAAAAGCCATACGCCATTTCATTTCATAGTCTAATAACAGTCTAGTATTGGTCTGTAGAAAAACAACTTCAAAGGAATTGCGCTAAACAAACGAAAACACCAGGGAAGATGTATACCACCGCGCTAAATTTCACTACATTTTCAGTAACCTTACTGCCAGCGCAATAAAAATGTTACTACATCTTCCGCATAACAATACTGTAGTTAAAATCGGTTGATAATACGCAAGAAAATATTTATCTTCTAGTTTCCAAAACTGCGGCCTACGTATCTGGTTATTTATCGGACAGTCGTAGTACAGGCCCTGAGTGGACTGGTATACCCCTTTCAGACCTGAAAGAAAACTGGAGGTGTGAATTTTTGTTTGTACGTCAAGAACTGACTAAAATGCTGCTCAATACACATATTAATAGTTTACTTTTACAAAATAAAAACTAACATCCTAAAAACAGGACCCATACAATAGTGCGTATCAAAATTCAAAACCTCGTTGTATTATGTACGATGGTGTAGCCACTAACCAATGTACACACTTCATTGAATATATTCCGGTATTCAGTAAAGCTTCTAGATTAATATAAACGCAGTAAATAAATACTTACTTTCGGCACTACTGCTTCCTGCCATCTCGCCGATCAACTGTGCTTTTTAAACTCTTCTTCCTTCGCCATGGCGGTCAAGCGCATACTAAAATCAATTGAAATACATGCCACGTGTCCTGCACAATCACTGCAGTCCGGTGTAGCGCCGAAAAAACATCAAATACGGTCAGGGATAACTAAAATACGAACCCGCACAATTGTGCGTACTCGGTCTGAAAGGGGTATCGAACCTGTTATCGAGTTTCGAGTTCATATTGACACTATTCAAATATAGCCCGCATTTACAGAGCAGCAATGTGTGTGGTTCGAGTCTCTCTTAGCAGCAGGTTCGTTCTCTCACCAAACTAGAAGAGTATCAGAAGTGGAGAGGTGTCATCTAACGGAATTATCTCTGACTCGCCCATTTCACTGATCTAGAAAAGAGCCACCAGCCAGTGTATGAGGTCGGTGGGTCTCTGCCCACAACCACGGCTGGACCGTGGTCTAACAGCTCTGCACTCCGACCGGCCAGCCGAGTAGAGGAGGGGTGGCCACGGCTCTACTGTGGCTCTACGCCTCTGCATTCGGAAGACGGGTCAGGGCTGGACCTCACGGCTGGCTCCAACCGTCGGCTGACCTGAGAATAGTTTTCAGGGATTTTCCATTCTCCTGCACTAAGGCAGAGAGTGCCTAGAATAGGCCATGGCCGCCAACTCCCTCACCTTCTCCGAGCATCTCCTTCACCGTAACAAATCGCCCGGCCAGAGAGACAGTGTAACCGTCTAAGAGGCCCGCCTCCCCCTTCAGGGGAGGAATGAAAACACGTTAGTAATAGAAGTAGTGTATGAGATTGGCATATGGAATAAGCATACCATAATAACAGAAATTTGCACATTTGTTTCATAGATTACAGGAAGGCATTTGACTCAGTGCCATATTCCTGGCTTGTTGAGGTCCTTAGAGGTTATAAAATTGATCCTACAATAGTGACATTCCAAGAAACTAACATGGAGACTTGGAAAACTACTATTAACCTCCACAATGAAGAAGAATGTGTGATAACTGACATATCAATTAAAAGAGGCATTTTCCAGGAGGACTCCCTCAGTCCGCTATGTTTTTTCTTGCTCTGAACGCACTTTCACACTTACTGAGTTTAAAAACCTATGGACCCACTATCAAAAATAAGCAAAGAACAATCTACAAAATCTCACATCTACTGTATATGGATGATCTGAAACTGTACGCTGCATCACAAAGACAACTTGAACACTTTATTTCAATTACCCACAATTTCTCCACAGACATCTGCATGAAATTTATACTCGATACATCTGCTACTCAGGCGATAAGGAGGGGTTGTTTTACAGCACAAGGCATCCACTCTGAAGCAACAGATATCTCACCACTAACAACAAATGAAACATATCGATATTTTGGATATCACCAATCAGCAAGTATTCAACACTAAGACACAAAACAGGCAATTGAGACTGACATATTGCAACATATCATATATGCTTCAATTTGTTACTTAAAACACTGTGGCATAATTTTCTTCAAGCGCTCATTATAGTCGCGGGAAATGAAAGAAGGAACCCTGGATGGACATGACATAGGCTGGGAGAACCCCGTAGCGCTCCGGTAGGAACGAATTCCTCTAATTGGACCTGAGCCGCAAGCCGTGATTTCTATCATGAAGACCTCATAGTCGCGTCCCCACGCGAACAGTAAAAGTTTGGTGGGAGGTGAGATTTGAACGAGGGGATGCACCAAATAGTTCTCACAGCTTGTCAAGCTTCGCTTTTCCAGGACTGGAATCACCTGAATTCTAATCAATTAATCCGCCACTAAGCTGAATTCTACAGATCTGACACCACCCGCAGTTAAGATGATAATTATAGAGTAACAGGAGCTGATAAAATCATTTACTTGTGCCATACATATATATGTGTGTATTAACGTGAGCACCCGTTAGCATCTGGCGAGCTCTCACAAAGGAAGAGGGTTTGTTTGGCAGCACTTCCCTTTGGAGCCTGAGACCTTGTGAAACTATAAAAGCTGACTAGAAAAGGGAAGCGTTCTCCCATTACATTTTGAATGGCGAGAGTGATGTGTCGTGACCGCGAGCAGATGGGACAATAACTTTGTGAAGTTTATGTTAGACTTGAACTAAAATCGTTGTGATTTAGCTCACAAGAGCTAGTGACGGTTTGTTTATCTAAAGAACATACGGCACGTACACGAAGTATGAGATTAACCTGTGCGATTCGTTAATAAATAACCGCTGACAAGGACAGGTAGCAACCAGACCCAGTTCTCTTAATTTAGTGCCGCGTGGATCGGACTAATATCTAAGCGGCAGCTATAGTTAATTGTTAGTCAATACTAAGGTTGCGATCGTGCATTCGAGCACACAAAGAGGAGAAGTACATGGTGCTAATTTAATTCAACAGTTCCAGATACAGCCCAACATCAAGAAGACAACAGCCATGAACTACCCAGGAGTCGACAAGAGGACCTTCATGCCTGTGCTGTATGTCGTAATCATGGGCTAAGCTCGCATAACAAAGTGGCAAAGTGGCAAAGAGGTTGCCACCAAGTTAAGTCCTTTTATTCTTTAAGCATGTGAAGTGATAGCTAGTTTCATTAGGAAAGGTCATTTTAAATATGCATTAATTCTTAAATGTAAGGCAGAGTGACTTTTGTATTGCTCATTTCAGTAAATTTAAATACGTTTAGGGTTGCATGCATTCTAAGTCCCCGAGCTGTCTATTTAGATGGGAAATATGGGAAAGAATAGGTTAGACTGATGTAGGTGTGTTATGTGTGTTTTATTCCAGTTTATGTTGAGTTAAGATAGAGTTGTATGGGTAGATTCTTCCTGAAAAATCTAGTGGTTTGTACACCACCAGTATCGAATCGGGAGAGCGAATTAGACTAGAGCCATTGTAGGCCAGGATGTTATGTTGCATGATGCATGAATTTCAGCTGTGAGAAGGCGCAAGGTGAGGCTCTTCAACGTCGAGAGTAGAACAGGGTCTTTTAGTGTGGTGGCAGGTAAATTCATGGATTCATGGATATTTACCGGTCGTCGAACAGAGGTTTATTTATATGTGAGGCTACAGAGTTGCCTGTGCATATTTACTGGGGCTGAGATGTTAAGAGATGGGCTACGAACGGCGGTATGTTATATCTGGAGCCGTGATGATGATGATGATGATGATGAGAATGAACCAGCCTGTTAAATGTGAAATTATGTAAGGCTGTCAGCCGTGATTGCTGGTCAGATTTTGTGTGCTTATTTGTAGCACTTAGAATGTTGTCAAGGCCGGATGTGCCATTCATTCTTGCCTCCAGGTAGCTGGCGACCCTCGACTCAGCTGTACGCTGGTCAGAGAGGGGTAGTAAAGTTTTACAAATAGTCCCGTTACGTTTTTGAATCGCCTAGCCACAAAGACACAGATGGTTGTTTATTTCTGCCGCCCATCAGCTGATTTCCCTGCCGCGTTACATGCTACTACGGTGCTGTATCTTTTGTACATGAGATTTGCGACGTCCAGTGCCCGGATATGTTGGATTCTTGACCCGACAGCTCTATGAACTTTAGTGTATACATTTTTTGTTTTATTTTCCAGGTTTTGCTTATTTTCATATTGTGATTTTGTATTTTGTGTCCAGTGTGTTATTTCTTTGTTGTAATGATGTCATTTGTTCGATAAGGGGGATACATAGCCCGATGGCCATTTTTGGGAAGAGAGGTTCTGACATCATCTGTGATCATGGGTTCGGACCCATAAAGTAGAATACATACATACATACATACATACATACATACATACATACATACATACATACATACATACATACATACATACATACATACATTATCATTATAGACTGTTATGCCTTTCAGCGTTCAGTCTCCAAGCCTCTAAGAATTTAGTAAACGTTGCTGCAATCCTCGATTTGCAACTAGTGTTGTGGCCTCATTTAGTTCTATACCTCTTATCTTTAAATCGTTAGAAACCGAGTCTAACCATCGTCGTCTTGGTCTACCTCTACTTCTCTTACCCTCCATAGCAGAGTCCATTATTCTCCTAGGTAACCTATCCTCGCCTCACATGACCCCACCACCTAAGCCGGTTTATGCGTACAGCTTCATCCATCAAATTCATTCCTAAATTAGCCTTTATCTCCTCATTCCGAGTACCCTCCTGCCATTGTACCTGTTTGTACCAGCAATCATTCTTGCTACTTTCATGTCTGTTACTTCTAACTTATGAATAAGATATCCTGAGTCCACCCAGCTTTCGCTCCCGTAAAACAAAGTTGGTCTGTGACAATTTTGGAAGGGTGATTCAGATGCAGTCCTGAACAAGTATTTTACATCTTTGTGTCCGAGTGTTCGGAATATGTATGTAATTTAGGCCATTACTAGTGGATCGGGTAATACTGTTGCATATCATGAACGGTTTAGGAAATCGAGCCCTCAGGCAAAGAACTAGGGACTTAACAAAGCGCGCGACCACATTATGTAATTTTTCCATATTCTATTCCATGTGAAACTCGCTTAATATCTCGGGTTCGTTATTCGCATCGTTTGGAAACGATTGGTTTGATAATTGTACTTCTTGTAAAAATTCGGGTGATTCTCTTTGAGTGACACAATTAGTGGTGGGTTGTTTTATTTATTTTTGATTTAGTATGGTATCATTTTATCTTTTTAGTATCATAAATCCATTTTACCCGATTTCTCGAGTTCTCATTACCTGCCCATATACTTTAGTGTATTTTTAAGTTATATATTTTTTATATGCTATTGGCCCTCTTGTGGTTACTCTAACCACTACTCTAATACCTTCATCTCTTTCACACAATATACATAACTTTTGTTTGAGCGCCAGTTGCTTTTTAAATAAAAACAACAAAATTTGGTAGAGCATACCTCTTATATCAATTATCTCAAGGCGTGAGGTGATAAACTCACATATCTGGCAATATACAGGGATATGGATCAGGACAATATTAAATTACTGTTGCATTTCCACAATTGAGGATTGTACATGGAACTGGAATCACTTATTATAATTAAAATAAAACTGAGTTTGTGACTATAATTTACGTCACAATGAACAAGCATTGACGTCTTTTAATTTAACAAAAAAAATATATAGTGAGATTGGCGGTAATATTAAAAAGAAAATTTAATCTAAAAAAAAAGCTATTGGCATGAACTTGAAGTGAGATGTGATATCGCCTCTGATTACATTCCTCTTCATGTTATGAATGCATAACATGTCTGATGCTTTAATTACCTGATGTCTGTATACACCGCTGTTGAACTTGAAATTCTTGGGAAAACCTATGAGCTGAAGTCGGGAGCCGTCTGCTGTTATCTTCTTATATAACAAGGAGTTGGCCTACATACCATGTACGCGTGTAGGGAGCTCCAATGTAATTACGTCCACTCAATATATTATAAGAAATTGGAAAATATTATTGAAACATCTTGTGAAGTCCATCCTCACAAGAAAATGATGTTTCTTTATCAGCATAGTACCTGTCTCTGCTCGGATACAACCATCACTTGTAGACCTCGATTATTACAAGACTTCTTCAAACACAACTCATAGCTCTGACCATCACTCTAAGACCACTTCTTCCATTTGATACATCTGACTGATACATATGATCTGATACCTCTCACCACCGTTGCATCGACTTTTATAACCTCGCGATGACGGCTCATCTCCCTACTCTCTGTTCATCCCTTCCACCTCAACATACAGTAGCTGGCGAATACTGACAATTGGTCGCAATCACGTGCCCACGCACTGATGTCATCAGTCATGTGTCGTATAAGCGTACCCAACAGGCTTACAGTTGACTATGCTGCATGAGTCACCGGAAAACCTACTTGCACATAACATTCTCAGTTAAACATAGCCTCGATTGCAAAATACTCTGCCAACACATCTGGCTAGAGTTACAAGCCACAGAATGACTATATCAAACCAACAAATCTCACTTACTAATATACAGCATAATTACAAACATATTCACTTAACCTATGATTAAATACAATAATATGCGTGATACCTAATTATTACAGTCTAAATAGTAATAGTAATATGTTTTATTTATCCTGGCAAAGTTAGGGATGTGCTCCCTTTCTTACACTTAACCAGTCTTAACCTAGAACACTTAATAATAACTACTGATGACAATAATATGATAATATGGACAATAGTAACAGTAATACCATTAGCAAAAGTAACCACACTTTAAAAAAAAGATCATACCATCTATATAATATAAATCGTACGTAAAGTGCAGAATATAATTATGAATAATGAGTACTAAGAATATAACTATAAATAATGAGTACTAAAAATATAACTATGAATAATGAGTACTAAGAATATAATTATGAATAATGAGTACTAAGAATATCATTATGAATAATGAGTACTATAACAACTACTTAAGAAAAAGTTTAGAAAATAAATGATGAGAAACAGAATATAAAATCTAATGAATCGGATTAATAATAATAATAATAATAATAATAATAATAATAATAATAATAATAATAATAATAATAATAATAATAATAATAATAATAATAATAATAATAAATACTGAATGGAATCTGTAACCCTGTTGTACGGTTACACTCTCGGACGAGCCAGGCACTCCTACCCCTGAGCTAGGCCGGAATTAGGGCAGAATACGTTACAGTATATTGAACGAGTAAGACGAATCCTACGTTCTAAGTTCACAGGAAAAAGCATCGTTAAGGCCATCAACACATTTGCTGTTCCTTTTCTCCCAAACTCATTTGGAGCCATAAAGTGGACTATAACTGTGATGAAGGGTCTTCAAATGAGAGTGAATGTGTTACTGAGAAAACACCACATGCATAATCCAAAATCAGCCTCAGAAAGAATCACTCTGCCTCGTTCTGATAGTGCCTGATGGTTCTTGAGAAACTGCACAATAAACAAATTACATCACTAAAATGCTACTTCAAACATAAATCAGAAACCTCTGCCCTACATAGTGCTATGATTGTAGCAGATAACGGTTTTACACCCCTCAATCCAAGCACCCCGGCTTCACTTACAATTTCAGTCTCCACAAGTGAGGAAAAGTTCGCTCTATGAAAAAGGAAACCTCTTCATTGACGGTATCGGAATAAGTTACATCATCCATACATCGAACAAACAAGCGTAGCATGAGTGGCTGTCGCACACCGATATATACCCAGAAACAGAGGGCTTCATGTTCGCCATACACGATCAAGTCATTGCCTCTAGGAACTACAGAAATCATATACTGCATGATCCATCTGTCTATTCAGATCAGTACCGACGATGTAATACATCTCCAGAAACCATCCATCACATAACCTCAAGTAGTCGATTAATGGCAAATACAGACTACATAGAGACCTAACCCAACTGCAAAAATTTCTAATTAAGTAGATATTAGAAATTCACATAAATTAGCCCGAAAAATTAACGTAATCCATTCTACTACAGCATGCTGGAAATACAAACCCCAATCAGTCTTGGAAAGTGAAAATTACAATCTTTACTGGGTTAGAAGTATCATCACTGATACAACTATTATCTGCTATAGACCAAATATAACTTTTGTAGATATAAACAAGAAAATCTACTTAATTGACATAGCTTGCCCTAATCCTCACAACCTCCAATCAACATATATAGAGAAGATATCCAAGTACACAGATCTGACCACAGAAATAAAAACCATGTGGAAACTCATCAATGCCATCATCATTCCAGTAGTGATTGAATGTAATAGTATTATACCAACGATACTACACAGGAGCATTGAAGCACTTAATCTCCACCCTCTCACTTACAGAAAATTACAGAAAGCAGCAATCCTGGCCACTTGCCATATAGTAAGGAAGTTTAATGGCATGAACCACACACCATATACAGATAATTTATAAAAACCGTCAGCTAATAATTTTGGATGTTTATGCATACTAAATATCCTATAGATATCTGTGAAATTTATTTGTCAACATTGTAAGTATACACCAGTTTAATATGTGCGTATATAATAAACAGTACTTCTTCCATTTACATTGTGCGGAAGAAGCACATAAACCCAATTATAAAATCGTAAATTATATAATAATAATAATAATAATAATAATAATAATAATAATAATAATAATATCGTCTACAGGCATTTGAAATTGACGCCGTCTAGACTACCTGCACGTCACGTTCAGCGTTCTATTTACTATACGAGATTGCAGAGAATATTAGATCTCTTTTGGGCGATGTATGGTTGAGTTTTGAGTAATTTCGACGGGTGAACAACAAATATATCACTAGAGATCTTTTTCATGCCAACATCGTACGACACGGAGAGTTGAATGACTCTTGAAAAATCCTACTTCTTCTGCAGGGTTTGAACCCGCAATCTTGGGATTCGGAAGGCTGCACGCCACCCCTGAACGACAGAGGAAGCATTCCTATGCATGTGAAGACTTCATATTATAAATTCAGTTATCAATATTGTAACAGGTCACAGCATGAAAAGACGTGGGTTAACCACAGGTTAATTAGAGAATGTTGTGATGCAACATACAAATGCCATTTGGATGTCTTCTTGTGGACGAACCAACGTACAGCTTAAGTTGTACACGGAAGCAGATGTCCTGAAATCCATTATCATACTGAGGACTGGTTTATAGTACAACAACTAAACTGTGCGAGCTGTTGCTCACAATTCCCAAGGTCTCATTTTCCATACTGTTGTTACTTCTCCATCTACGACTTCTACATGCTAAACACAGAGTTTTCATTAGCATAATCAGTAGGCTTGTTCCTCAAACACGTGTCCGTGAGAAAGAACACGCTAAGTGAACTATGAGAACTTGACCTGCTGCGTACCCAACTAACCTGAACATAGAAAACAGAGCGGAGCGCTCATTAATAAAGATGTTTATAGCAGTTATCAGAGATCTTCATGATTTTAATCACCAATAGTTGTTCCCTCTCATCGGATCCCCCAGTTGTTCGTCTCGAATTTATCTGTATCTTGAGAGCTGGAGAACTGGCGTGGAATGACATTTGTAGACATGTAATCTTTAAGTGGAGTTTTGAAAAGCAGGAAAGATCATAATACGAAGATAAAGTTGGAAATGAAGAAGACATACCGGCGCAAATATTCGTCCGTAGGACCACGAATGAGCTATTGGAATCATTTTTCAAGGGAAATGTTTACTTAATTTCGATCATTGATTGATTGATTGATTCATTCATTCATTCATTCATCCTACTGTGAATGAATTAATCTCCCAATCACAATTAACCAACGTTTGAGGTTATAATACAGTATACATTTATTGTAACATTACACGAAGAATACTACTATAGGCCTATCCATTATTGCAAGAAATTAATATAATAATAATAATAATTGTACCGGGAGGTACACCTCGACACCGCGCATTCAAAATAAGCGCATTAATGAACTCCTCTATCGAACTAAAGTGAAAACTACTACAATAGGAACTTAGAATTATAATCAGAAGATGTCACCACCGAAATATTACGTAATTTTGTTATTGTGCAGTTTCCTAACCTGAGTGAATTTCTCCTTGTTTTGTTTGCCATTCATCAAGAAGTTTGGACATTTTTCCGCAGATGACGCTACCAAAAAACTATGATCATGCACCCTGGTGCAAAGTGAAAGAACTTATAATTTGCACCCTGGTGCAAAGTGAAAGAACTTATAATTTAAAGGTTTTATATTTCTAGGTTTTTGTAACTGATTAATGTTCATTTATATTTGGGTTGGCAATATTTCCTTTTTATTTCCGCCAGTTTTGAATCTGGCCAATGAAAAATTTCTGTAATTAATTTTCAACCTATCACAGGCTTCTTGTTCGATTCTGAGTGTAACTTTGAGATTAACCAATTAAACTGAGGGGGTAGGGCTGGGTTAGCCTTGAATGATCTCAAACCTTCCCTGAGGGTATATAAACTGCGGCTTTTCACGTTTCTTAGCCAATTGATCGTCGTCTATCTGAGTGTGTGTGTTAAGCAGGAAGCGGGCGGCCTCTTTCGTCGGCAGCAGAACATCTATAAGGTAATGACCAAATAAATTACATCTTTCTTGTTGTAGCTACCTCAGCAGATTATTCCAAGTGGAAGGTCCAAATCTTTAACCATGTAACCTATATTTCTAAAATGTAAGTTTCTTCCGGCTAATGTAAATATTTCATAAAATCTATAACTGTAAATCGGGGATAGAGAGTGATGTACCCTCTCGAGCTACCCTTCATCTTGGTTTGAGGTGACTACGTTTTGTAACTGTTTTCCTTCTGTAATGTGTTTAAGTAATATCTATGCCAGTCACCTCAGTAGTTTGGGAATAGCCCCTGTTTCATCGACCTAGAGCCCTGTAAGTTTTTAAGTTTTCATTATCTTGGAGTGCAGTGTACGCCTCCATTCATTGTGTGTTTGGGCTAGTTATTTAACCTGTTCCTTTTTCATGAAGGCCCCGTAGGTTGGGTATTAAATACCCCTGTATAAATCATTTTCAAATTGTAAGTTGTGCCTTGAGAGGCCAGTGATTGTAAGTTGATGTGCCTTGAGTAGTCCTGGAAACCTGAGAGCCTGTTAGCTCTTTTTCAAGTTTTGTAACTGTAAAGTGTGCCTCCGGGAGGTTAGATATTGTGCTTTAGGGAGCAAGTGCTCTTGAATTAGCGGATTCCTGCCCCTCATTAAATAATACCTCTTCCTTTAGTAGAATTATAAAACTCGGGGTTTGAAGCCCAGAATTTGTAAAAATCACTAATCTTGGACTTTTCTACTCTTGTTTCAAGATTGCTTTGGTACCTGATATGTTTTTTTATGTTCACCAAGTGAAAATTGTTAAGTTGTTGTTTTCTGGAAAAAATATAACCTTCAGTTTAAGTTTTAAATTAATGTTGATATTGTAGATAGACCCATTCACCCCGGCACCTTCTTTAACCTCTTTCTGCTCCACGGGTATCCCCGCAACAAGTGGTAGCAGAGCGTGGTTGAAAGGGTCTCAATTAAGCCCTTTATGACGGCTAAACACAGAATCCGCACCGAACAATAAGAACTGTCTCGGTCGCTGGAATTTTTTTCCTAAATTGTAAATTTTCTATCATCATGTCTGGCCCTCGTGAAGTTCTCCATCCCGGGCACTTGCGCAAGGAAAAATTAATTTATGAGTTGCTTATTAGGAATGTTCATTCTGGAGGCACGGTTGCGGCAGACACCACCAAACTTAAAGAGTCATTAGAATTACCCATTTGTTGATGATGATGATGATGCTTGTTTTCTAAAGGGGCCTAACATCGAGGTCATCGGCCCGTTACCCATTTGTATCCCAACTTTGAGGAGAAGGAAATTCATGAGGCTCTCCCCACTATCACCGACAATACCACTAAGCTAGCATCTGTAGTTAGTTTTTTGAAGTAAGTGATCCATCTCCTAATCAACTTAAGAGAGTACAGGCTAGAATGTTCCATTTTTATAACAGGGTTAGCGATCTATGTCTCTAAACTTTAAATAACATGCTAAGAAGGCCAGTAATCTTGTTGAACACCTTTTTAAAATGTCAAATAGAGTTAGTCAATTGTTAACTGGGGCTGCTGCTCCCAGACCGACCAAGCCCCTGCGATAAACATTGTACGTGAGGAGGATTCTTCTAAGGGTGTAGAAAATAGAAAATCTGTGGCAACTCAACAAACTTCTGCCCCATTAGAAAACGAGTCTGACCATCGTACACCAATTCCACCGTTTTTTTTTAACAATGTTGTGTCTGAAGCCTCTCAACCATCTAGGCCGTCACCAATTATGTCACCCTGTTTTAGGAGTCGGACCTCTCCACTGGCTATGTTGCTTAGGGGAATTTCAAAATTTTCAGTAAATTCCACTAATGATGTCATTTCATTTCTCAGGTTTTTAGTTGAATTTCAGGATCACGCATTACTGTTTTCCCTCTCTCACTCTCAAATTCTTCAAATCATGTATTTATATTCAGTAGGCGTCCTCTCGGACAAAATAGTTAAGGCTATAGCTGATAAATCATCCATAGAAGACTGCCATGCTCACCTTCTGGCAAATTTCATCCGGCTAGGGCAATGTCCTCTCTAATACGGAAGTACTATTTCAGAGTGCAGCGACTGGATGAAAATCTTGCTGATTACATCCAAGATACCAAATTTTATACCCGAGTGTTCGCTCGGCATTTTTTGGAAAACCAAATAGGGCAAATTATTGTTGAAGGTATCTCACCACCCTATAGATCCTATTTATGTTTTGAGTCTCGTCCCCAAACGTTGGCAGAATTAGAGTCTATGGCTGTCTCAGCCGAAGGAGTGCGGTATGCCGACACCTTAAGAGTTGCGAAGGAACCCCCTCCGTTTTCTAATCATTTTCGGCCTTCACCTTGCCGAACTTTCACCACCCGTAAGTGCTACCCTTGCGGGTCTACGGATCATCTGCGTAATAAGTTCTTTTTGATAAAATCGAGTGGGACAAAGAATGGAGCAGGGTCATCACAAAGATGTTTCAAATGCGGCTTTCTACTCATCTAGCCAAGAATTGCCTTAATGCCAATAGCACGCCCTCCTGTTCAATTTCTGGTGCAACCTACGCGAACTCTAATAATTTAAAAATGACTAGTGTCATCAGCTGAGTCGGCATGTTCATCTTTCCAAGGCTCAGCCCCGGTTAAACCCAGTGAAAGCTGTGGTAAGGATAAAGGTTCTTCTAATCTATCATTTGAAGGTCCTAAAGAATGCCTCATGATTGCGGCAGAGACCCCCGCACTTGGGTACTAAATATCCCTGTATAAATTATTTTCAAATTGTAAGTTGTGCCTTGATAGCCCAGTGATTGTAAGTTAATATACCTTGAGTAGTCCTGGAAACCTGAGAGCCTGTTAGCTCTTTTTCAAGTTTCGTAACTGTAAAGTGTGCCTGTGGGAGGCTAGATATTGTGATTTAGGGAGCAAGTGCTCCTGAATTAGGGGATTTCTGCGCGTCATTAAACAATACCTCTTCCTTTAGTAGAATTGTAAAACTTGGGGCTTGAAGCCCATAATTTGAAAAATCACTAATCTTGGACTTTCCTAGTCTTGTTTCAAGTTTGCTTTGATACTTGATATGCGTTTTTGTGTTCATCAAGTGAAAATTGTTAAGTTGTTGTTTTCTGGAAAAAATATAACCTTCATTTTAAGTTTTAAATGAATTTTGATATTGTAGATAGATCCATTCACCCCAGCACCTTCTTAAACCTATTTCTGCTCCACGAGTATCCCCGTAATAATAATAATAATAATAATAATAATAATAATAATAATAATAATAATAATAATAATAATAATAATAATAATACTGTACGTTTGACGAAGAATTCGACAATTTGAAAATCACTGCAAATTATTGGTAAGGAAACTGAATGCTGTTAACAAAGAAATCGAACGTAGAAAGATTTCATCCGAGGTTTTCTTTGATAATATCTAAGATATACATATAGGGCATGTACTTATGCACAGTGCCTGAAGACAAATTCTGACTTCAGGAGTTTCTCGTAGTAAAGTGACAGAACACAGGGCTTCGAGCAGCAGGTCTCCTTTCTTGAAGTCTTCCCAGCCCAAAGTTAAAAAATATTTTAATCACCCACAACAAATCGAGCTGCTTTTCTTTGGATTTTTTCCAGTTCTTGAATCAAGTAATCCCGGTGAGGGTCACATACACTGGAACCATACTCTAGTTGGGGTCTTACCAGAGACTTATATACCCTCTCCTTTACATCCTGACTACAACCCCTGAATACCCTCATAACCATGTGCAGAGATCTGTACCGTTTATTTACAATCATATTTATGTGATTTCCCCAATGAAGATTTTTCCGTATATTAACACCTAGGTACTTACAATGCTCCACAAAAGGAACTTTCACTCCATAAACGCAGCAATTAAAACTGAGATAACTTTGCCTATTTGTGAAACTCACAACCTGACTTTTAACCCCGTTTATCATCACACCGCTGACTACTGTCCATCTCAGAACATTATCGAGGCCATTTTGCAGCTGCTCACAATTTTGTAACTTATTTATTACTCTGTACAGAATAGCACCATCTGCAAAAATGCCTTATCTATGATTCCACTTCTTTACTCATATCATTTATATATATATAAAAAAACATAAAGGTCCAATAATACTGCCTTTCAGGAATTCCCCTCTTAATTAATACAGGGTCACATAAAGATTCGCCTACTCTAATTCTTTGGGTTCTATTTTCTAGAAATATAGCCACCCATTCAGTCACTCTTTGTCTATTCCAATTGCACTCATTTTTGCCATTAGTCTCCCATAAAATCTCGTATGGCTTTTTGTGCCGGGATATCCCAGGACGGGTTCAGCTCGCCAGGTGCAGATCTTACTATTTGACGCCCGTAGGTGACCTGAGCGTCGTGATGAGGATGAAATGATGATGAAGACAACACATACACCCAGCCCCCGTGCCATAGGAATTAACCAATTACGGTTAAAATCCCCGACCCGGCCGGGAATCGAACCCGGGACCCTCTGATCCGAAGGCCAGTACGCTGACCGTTCAGCCAACGAGTCGGACATTAGTCTCCCATGATCTACCCTATCAGATGTCTTAGATAGGTGAATCGCGATACAGTCCATTTGACCTAATGAATCTGCTATATCTTGCTGGAATCCTACAAGTTGATCTTCAGTGGAATAGCCTTTCCTAAACTCGAACTGCCTTCTATCGAATTAATTATTAATTTCGCAAGCATGTCTAATAGAATCAGAAAGATGCTTTCCCAAAGCTTACATGCAATGCATGTCAAACTGACTGGCCTGTAATTTTCAGCTTTATGTCTATCATCCCTTTCTTTATACACACGTGCTGTCATAGCAACTCTCCATATACTTGGTATAGCTCCTTCTTTTTTTTTTCTTTGCTAGTTGCTTTACGTCGCACCGACACAGATAGATCTTATGGCGACGATGGGACAGGAAAGGGCTAGGAGTGGGAAGGAAGCGGCCGTGGCCTTAATTAAGGTACAGCCCCAGCATTTGCCTGGTGTGAAAATGGGAAACCACGGAAAACCATTTGAGGGCTGCCGTTTTCCACCGATCATAGTTACTTTTTAGAACCTCCCTCATGCTTGTTTACCAGCCATATGGTACTGCCTATTAGTTCTAATTCTAACACCTTCCTTTGTATCACGTTTATTTTTAACTACGACAAAACAGCTTCGTAATCATTAATACAATCTATAACTTCGCTTTCTCTATAGAGCTCGTCTGGTTTTACAGCGCCACGTCCAGAATATTCTCCCCTCCAGTTCGTTCGATCACTTACTGAATCAGTTGCCCTTCCCATATTAACTTACTTGCCATTTGTTGATCATGCTTCCTGTCGTTCGCATTACCTTCCCAATTGGCATTTGGTAAAGCTACAATCAAGTTCAATTCCAAATCGTTTACCACATAGCTGATTATATCAAATAATTCTGAATCAGCGTCAGCACTACCCTTTCCTCGTCTGTACACCCAAGGACATCAAGTTGCCTATTATCTTCAGAGATGAGCCTTACACCTAGAATTTCATGTTTGTCATCTTTAATTGTTTCGTAGCTTCTTCTTTCACCAGAATGAACAATCCCCCTCCTACTTTTCCAATCCTATCTCTACGATACACAGCCCAGTTCCATGAGAATATTTCTGCATCCATTATATCATTTCACAGCCATGATTCAACTCCTACTACAATATATGGTAAGTATATAACTATTACATTCCTTTCTTTACAGTACTTCTACAGTTCAATACTAACATTTTTATGTCACCTCTACTTGACTTCCAGATCGCCGTACCGTTACCACCGCTCCCAAGACCACCCTGTTTCCCTGAATGTACCTCCCTATAACTCTTCTAAACAAATTTCCTAACTTATATGTACCACTGCGGTTTAAGTGGAGACCAATTGAGCCCAGATCCCTATCTCCTACCCACCAATTAGGATCTAGAAATCTCACTCCCAGTTTCCCACATACCCACTCCATTGTCTCATTTAAATCTCCAATCACCTTTCAGTCAGTATCAGTATCCCTCCTACACAGTATTCCACTGATAACAATCTCCGCTCCCTTAAACTTGACCCGTGCTGCATTTACAAGATACAATACATCCCCAACTATGTTCGTACTTATACCTGCTTGCCCCCTAACTCGGTCATCTCTTGCTTGCATGTTTGCTACTGATGGTATTAGGTTTTCGAGGCCTGGGAATCTTTCCTTACCGAGCAAATGGCTGTGCGGTTTGGGTCACGTAGCTATAAGCTCACATTCGGGAGATAGTGGGTTCGAACCCCACTGTCGGCAGCCCTGAAGATGGTTTTCCGTGGTTTCCCATTTTCACACCAGGCAAATGCTGGAGCTGTACCTTAATTAAGGCCACGGCCGCTTCCTTCCCACTCCCAGCCATTTCCTCTCCCATCGTCGCCATAAGACCTATCTGTGTCGGTGCGACGTTAAGCAACTAGCAAAAAAAAATCTTGTGTCCGGCTCCTTAACTGAAGTGTCACCGTAGTCTCTTTCGGTTCAACGGGGCCTGGATTCGATCCCCGGCCGGGTCAGAGCTTTTAACCTTACACGGTTATTTCCCTTGGCTCGGGGACTGCAACTTACACACTACATACAACACTATCTTTTCCTCTACAAAGAAAACGCAGTTTCCATACACGGCAGATGCTCCCCACCCTCGTTGGAAGGTCTGCGCCAGGCTAAGAATAGCCACACGGAATTATTCTATATATATATATACTGTATATCGTCGTTGCCGGGACGAAACCTCCTATGTGATAATACTTTTGGAGAAATACTCACCCACAGCACATACATTACGAAGAGCGAGAATGCCTTGACAATATTCACACAATATTGTACCTTAGATGACAGAACATTACCGACCAAAGTTCTAAGCTAAAATATTTCACATAGGAGGTTTTGTCCCGGCAGCGACGATATGTATTATAGACTGTTAAGTCTTTCAGCATTCAGTCAGCAAGCATCTGTGAATTAACTAATCACGTCCATAAATACAGGATTTACAAGTAGTCCTGAAAACCCTTACTAGTGTATACTAATATTATAAAGAGGAAAAATTTGTTTGTTTGTAACGAATAGACTCAAAAACTACTGAACCGATTTTAAATATTACTTCACCTATAGAAAGCTACATTGCCAGTGAGTAACATGGGCTGTATTTTATTTTCAAAACAATTCGAGGTGGGGGCACGGGGGGGGGGGATATAAAAATAATAGGCTAATATAGGCAACATATCGAATTTGTCGTATAAGGACGAGACAAAGCTCAATTTAATCCCCATGACGCAAAGAACAAAACTCGGTGAGCCCTACGGGCCCGAAAACCATGTTTTAAGGCCCTAAAACCAACCGTTACGGAGATATTGGCACCACACTACCCCTGCTCTAGGAATCGGATAAAGTAACGAACGGCCGTAACCATGGCAACGTCAGCTCCAGGATACTACAGCAGCTAGATTATGCATGTACGTTTGGGCATAGCTGCTAACCAAAATTCATACACATAAGACTTACTATCTGGAAAAAATGAACTGTTGTGTAAGACGCTCATAGCACTCCTTTGGGCGGGGATGGAAAGGGAGTGAAGTATAAAAATAATAGCCCCGGAGATTTCAGTAGTACAGCGACCAGCGGTTGCCGACGGGCGTCCGTTTTTACGTACTGGCTTAGGTTTCAACATTTTGCGGAGTCTGTTACCCGGAGTCTGGAGTAGTAGGATCACTGATGTTATTAGTGCCTATATTTTGGTCCACTTTTATGATCATTGTAACCATGACAACAACCTATATATTGTACACAATTGTCAAGATGGTGCGCCCATGACTTGAAAAATTTTCTCAGCATTTATACTCAGATTCATTAAATGATGTGCGACATGAGTGACAAGCCCTGAGAACTATAACTCTCGATAATTATAGTAGTTTATTTTATGCATAGCGTACTTCCTTGATCATTTGTAATAGTTACGAAATGTCGGATCAAACAAATACATTCAATAATATTTATATTTGTGGTACTATCTAGCGGAAGTATATTTACACTAAACCTGCAGATTTGCGAAGGGAGCAGGTATATCTAGGTGGGAATGAACGAAAAACATGGTAGCAAAAGATCTTAGAGGTCGACGCTAATTAGGAACTAATATTTAGAGGCACCCATGAAGAAAATAAGAAGAAGATGCACTATAATTTCAAAAATGGCAAATAATTTCTACGTACTTAAGTAAATACACCGGTGATATAATTATCTAATAAAGTCAGTCACGCCGATAGTATGAGTAACTAAAGCCAGTTTCTGATAACCCGTACGAAGAACAGGTACTTCTGCTAGTTGTAAATATAAGGGTTTTTAGCCGCATTTTCAATATGAGAGTCACAGCAAGAAATGTGTGAAATTTGTTCAACGCTAGTGATAATTCATCTACGTCATGTATGAATTCCACCACCACTTTAATTCTACTGTTCTAAAGAATTTAGAAGCAAGAGGCTGTGACAGGCCATTGCCTTAGCTGTTACCCTTTTACTAGGATAGCCGCGAATCGAATTCCGGACACCTAGTTATTGCGTTCATCTGATAAATGACAAAGCGTTAGGTAGGACTCCAGAAACATATGACAAGGATTATTTTCGTTTTAATATTGAAGTAGCTGTAGTACCAAATTCAAGAGAGGAATATTCTTATTTTAATATGTGGGATACTTAGTTGAACCCTTAGGTCTGTGCGTTAATAATATAATGTACGACATAACAAACAAATTAATACATAATTGTTAATAACCGTCAATATTCAGCATGTTTGCTGGAGTATGCCATTGCATTGAACTTCATACTTAATCGGACAATAATTTGCTGACATCGTTACTGTTCTTCTTTAGCTACCAGTACCGAAAATATATGTAGATTAATTTCCGACTCGCTGGCTGAATGGTCAGCGTACTGGCCTTCGGTTCAGAGGGTCCCGGGTTCGATTCCCGGCCGGGTCGGAGATTTTAACCTTCATTGGTTAATTCCAATGGCCTGGGGGGCTGGGTGTTTGTCCTGTCCCCAACATCTCTGCAACTCACACACCACACATAACACTATCCTCCACCACAATAACACGCAGATGCCGCCCACCCTCGTCGGAGGGTCTGCCTTACAATGGCTGTACTCGGCTAGAAATAGCCACACGAAATTATTTATTATACTACAGGTAATTTGGCAAAATAGCCATACGTTATTGCCAATTTTGTTTAAGAGTAAACACAGTATTATTGCTATTAATGTGCAGAAAATTAAAGGCAATAAATATGTCAGTCCTCAAAGCACGCAATCTGTCAGCACATTTATGTTGCTATCATAAATTAACGTAATTATACTACAAATATCAATTATATCTAGGGGTACCTCTCCCATATCAGACTCACAACATTAGAGAGTCAAGTCAAAAATTGGGCTTAAATGCGACATAGCGAAAGTACTTCATGTACATTCATATTTAGGATGTAGGCCTGCAAGAATTGTTTTCTTATATTCAAATGTTCAAGCAATTGTTATAAGGTACAACAGAAAAGCCATTAATTTGTTCTGTGTGCACTGTGGCGTGTCTCAGCATACACAGTTAAAAGGGAAGTATGTCACTTCTGAATACTCCAGAATACCCTGTTTGAAAATTCGTCCTCGAATGCCGCTGAACAAGTGCACTGAGATCAGAAATGGCAGGGAAAAAGTTTCTTCGTACAAAAATGAAAACAAGTTATTTTTATTTCTATTTTATTCCTTTATTAATTTAAAACGAATATGTAAATACTTGATATGTTACAAAATATTTTAAAAATCAGATTAAGATTATGAGTTTTAATTTATCACCTATATAAGAGCATTAAAATTAAAGTGGCACTGATTTCGCTAATGGCATGGGTATCTTTGCAGTGTAACTAAATGTAGCTCAAAACGATACTCTAAATATCCCATTCACGAATTTAACAACATTGAGTGCCTTTCTTACTACATCAAACTTTCTTTACGATAGCAGGACCAGAAACGCTTTCTATGAATACTGTAGCTGGTGGTATTTACGCATATTTTAGCATCTTGGGAAATATGATAATTCATCCTGAGACACGATTTTTCCAACTGGTGATTAATCATTTTACGATTTTGTGCAAACATAGCTATTTAACAAATTGTAAAAATGTTCCGAAAGTACAGTTACTACCACTACTAAAAATTTTTCATTCCTCTCCTGAAGTGGGGGGGGGGTGGAGGCGGGCCTCTTAGATGGTAACGCCGTCTCTCAGGCCGGGAGATTTGTTACGGTGAAGGAAATCCTCGCAGAAGCTGAGGGGATTGACGGCCGTCGCCTTAGTGCAGGAGAATGGAAAACCACGGAAAACCATCCTCAGGACAGCCGACGGTGGGGACCAGCCATGAGGTCCAGCCCTTTCCCGTCTCCCGAATACAGAGTCGTAGAGCCACGGTAGAGCCGGTTGGCCTATCGGAGAGCAGAGTTGTTGGACTACGGACCAGCCGTGGCTAGTTGCGGGCCGAGACCCACTCTGCATCTACCGACAAGTACAGTTTGTTGACAGGAATAAAGTATACACTAGAACTTCGTGGTGTAAAATTTGAAAGATATATGCCTGCTGTCATTTCTTGATGGATACAGTACTTTTTCATCCATCTCTTGACACAGGCCAGAGTAAAGTGTAGCTTCCACCGAAGTCCTAGTCAACATCCATGGCTGTGACAATATGGAAGTTGCTGGGGTATGGGTAGTGCTGAGTAATGGCATTCAGAGCATGACTAGTGCATTTGAGTGTTATGAAAGGTGCTGCTCATAGGGTCAGTCGTGCTGCAATAGTACTTTCTGACCCAGTGAGGAAAGCAATGGCAAACTATCTCACTCCTCATCTTGCCTAGTACGCCTCATTTTGGTGCTGCCATTGGTTTTTTTGGGTTTCCTTATAACCGCATAACCTTTGGTGGTGCTATCTGAAGATCCAACCAGCCTCTGGGCTGATGGTGATGACCAAACGGACAGACATATGATTGATTTATATACGTTACTTGACAAAGTTACGGTTTATATATCATAGTAGTACAATTATTAACACATTAAAGAGGGCGCTCTCCGCCTCTGTGGTGTACTGGTTAGTGTCATTAGCAGCCACCCCCGGAGGCCCGGGTTTGATTCCCGGCTCTGCCACGAAATTTGAAAAGTGGTACGAGGGTTGGAACGGGGTCCACTCAGCCTCGGGAGTTCAACTGAGTAGAGGTGGGTTCAATACCCACCTCAGCCATCCTGGAAGTGGTTTTCCGTGGTTTCCCACTTCTCCTCCAGGTAAATGCCGGGATGGTACCTAGCTTAAGGCCACGGCCGCTTCCTTCCCTCTTCCTTGTCTATCCCTTCCACTCTTCCCATCCCCCCGCAAGGCCCCTGTTCAACATTACAGGTGAGGCCGCCTGGGCGAGTTACTGGTCATTCTCCCCAGTTGTATCCCCGATCCCTAGTCTGAAGCTCCAGGACACTGCCCTTGAGGCGGTAGAGGTGGGATCTCTCGCTGAGTCCGAGGAAAAACCACTTCCAGGATGGCTGAGGTGGGAATCGAACCCACCTCTACTCAGTTGACCTCCCGAGGCTGAGTAGACCCCGTTCCAGCCCTCGTACCACTTTTCAAATTTCGTGGCAGAGCCGGGAATCGAACCCGGACCTCCGGGGTGGCAGCTAATCACGCTAACCACTACACCACAGAGGCGGACGGGTAATCATTGTACCGGTATATATAATGATTTGCTTCTTTTCAAATGTATTCCTTATACATTGATCGAATCAGTTAGCATCCTTTTATAACATTATCTCTGTTTAAGTTGTGAATTTCCATAAAGGCAAGTCAAGAGGGCTTTTATTGACTTGCTAGGTATGTGATTCCCCATGAAATAAAGAAATGAATAACTAAATAAATATTGAGAAATAATGTTCGGAGGTGAAAATGCATCTAACATAATGTGTTATGACGTTAACATACTATATTATATTTTTCTAAATTAACTTAATACCTACATCTTGTCCGGCTTCTTGGCTAAATGGTTAGCGTGCTGGCCTTTGGTTACAGGGGTCCCGGGTTCGATTCCCGGCAGCGTCGGGAATTTTAACCATCATCGGTTAATTTCGCTGGCACGGGGACTGGGTGCATGTGTCATCTTCATCATCATTTCATCCTCAACATGACGCGCAGGTTGTCTACGGGCGTTAAATCAAAAGACCTGCACCTGGAGAGCCGAACATGTCCTCGGACACTCCCGGCGCTAGAAGCCATACGCCATTTCATTACCTACATCTTGATATTGTGTTATTGTCATAACTTACTATAAAACAAACAGATGAAACGACCACATTATACATATTTTCGGTAAGAGGAAAAAGAATTCAAGATGAGAATGGCAAAAATTACATTTTGAATCGAATGAAAATAGTCATTACGTACGGTACCGTACGTCATAAGAAGTATATATATAAACTTACTCCAGATATGATAATGGCTGTGTTTATATTTTTTAAAGCTCATAAATCTCATAATAGCTTGTTTCTCTCATCAAACGTTTAGTCTTTTTTGTGGTAACTGTACATATGATATGCAAGTAACCGCTGGAAGTTGTTTGTTTGTTCACTAGATGCCAACGTACCATGTAGGGAGCACTGCGAAGCCATTTGAAACGTGAGGCCACTCATGGCTGACCTTGACACGCCTGGAATAAAGGTTTGTCAAAAAGGGCGATGCTGAAGCCCTCCCAATACGGTTTAATTTACTCCCACATCGTTGAAGGTATTCACGTCTAAAAACTATGCTGTTGTCACTCACAAATACAGTAATAGAATGCATGTCAGTCGCAGTTAGACGTATAAGAATTTAAAAATAGTGGTCGCATTTTGGACATTATCTGTGCATTGTATTCTATATCATCATCATCATCATCATCTGTTTACCCTCCAGGTTCGGTTTTTCCCTCGGACTTAGCGAGGGATTCCACCTCTACTGCCTCAAGGGCAGTGTCCTGGAGCTTCAGACTTTTGGTCGGGGGATACAACTGGGGAGTAGGACCAGTACCTCGCCCAGGCGGCCTCACCTGCTATGCAGAACAGGGGCCTTGTGGAGGGTTGGGAAGATTGGAAGGGATAGGCAAGGAAGAGGGAAGGAAGCGGCCGTGGCCTTAAGTTAGGTACCATCCCGGCATTCGCCTGGAGGAGAAGTGGGAAACCACGGAAAACCACTTCCAGGATGGCTGAGGTGGGAATCGAACCCACCTCTACTCAGTTGACCTCCCGAGGCTGAGTGGACCCCGTTCCAGCCCTCGTACCACTTTTCAAATTTCGTGGCAGAGCCGGGAATCGAACCCGGGCCTCCGGGGGTGGCAGCTAATCACGCTAACCACTACACCACAGAGGAGTGTATTCTATATAATAGATAAGAATAATGCAATAAATTCCAGAGAGATTACTCATGCTGTAACATACTAGCCTTTGAAGAAGTATAGTCTAACATTCTGCAAAGACTACAGGTTGTATCTAAACATTTATAACAAAGGGTGATTCCTGGCATTAAAACAAGAATAAATGTTCCAATGAATATATGTCCTCCAATGCGTTGGTACTCAGGTACAGGCGTTTCACATGGCCACTACCATACTGAGGTTCTTGTCAACCGCCGTTTGTTCTGTTCACCGACGAGGCCAAATTTGAAAGAGACGTCAACATAAACTTGCATAACACACACGTGGGCAGCTGAAAATCTCCATGGTACGGTTGTTGCTAATCATAACAGTGCTTTGGGTGTAATGTTTGGTATGGTATTATCCATGATCGACTGATCGGCCGACAACATGTTAACCCGACGACTGAATGGACCAGCGTATCTGACCTTCTTTTGACTCTGCCTGTACTTCTGGAACATGTGTCCGTAGCAATTTGCTGCGCCATGTTCTTCATGCACGATGGGGCTCCAGCGCACTTCAGTTTGCATACACGCCGATCATTGGACAGTACCTTCCCAGGACGGTGGATCGTACGATGAGGTCCAGTGAATTGGCCTGCCCGGTCTCCTGACCTTAATCTATTACTTTTATCTGTGGAGCCATACGAAAAATATGGTGTACGCTACTCCGACTAACGACATCAACGACCTAGAACAGCGTACCAATAGCACCTGTGAAGTTGCCCGACAGGACCCAGGTATCTTCGAACGGATTCACCAGCCCATGCCGAGGCTGCTCATGGCGGACATATTGAGCATCTACTGCGATGTAGGAAATACTGTCCTGTAACTCAGTAATAACACATTGAAGGGCATGTGTTAATAGGGACATATTTTCTTGTTTAGATCTCAGAAATCACCCTCCCCACCCCGGAAGTTTGTTACAAATGCTTCGAAACTCCCACATCCGAAATGCAGGAACGTACTTTATAATAAAACACAGTCACGAGCGAGACATCGGGAAGTGCGGACGTGTGAATGAGCTGAGGTGCGCAATATGGGAATAACGATACAGCAATACAGGCTAAGAATTGGAAGATGGCATGGTGCAAGGCAGTGTTGGAAGGAAGGTGGAGTTGAGAGAGGAAGAGAAATTAGTGGTTATAAAGGACTGTTGGAGATTATGTTGTGTACGACGGTTATTGCGACGCTGCTGGTGGTAGGAGGTGTAGAAAAGAATCCGGGTCCAAACCAGGGACCGTTCGGCTGGGAGGAGCTTGAAGAGATCAAGAGAGTGGTGAAGGAAGCAAGCAAAGGAGAAGAAATTAAGGAAATGATGCAGGAACACCAGGCAACCCAAATGAAGGAGATGAAGGACTTAAAAAGTTTTATAAAAGAAGAAATTGGAGGTGTAAATGTCAAGTTAGCGGAGATAGAAGATGAGGTAGGGAGCTTGAAAAAGAAGGTGGTGGTACTGGAAGAGGAATTAACAGCAATGAAGAGAGAAGTGAGGTTAGCGAGGAACGAATCAGCAAGAAAAAATTTGTTTGTGTATGGTGTACCTGAGGAAGGAACAGAATCAAAAGTAGAATTAGTATTGAAAGTGGTGGACATAGTTTCGAACAAAATGAAGATAAACTTTTCTGAAGTTGATATAGATGATATATATAGAGTGGGAAGGAACAAGGGACATAGGCCGGTGAAGTTAAGATTAATATCAACCCTGATGGCTGATATACTTCTGAGGAATGCTGGAAATTTGAAAGGATCGAACATTTATTTGAAGGCTGAGATAGAGAAAGAAGACAGGATGCGGTCGGATGTCTATAAGCGGCATATGTGGCGTGCTAGAGCGCAGGGATTGCGAGTCAAGATAGTGGGGAGGTGTCTGGTAACTTCAGGCAGAAATTGGTCGCGATCGTGGACACAGGAGGAACTGCTGAGGATGGAAAAATGTGAGGAGGAAATGAGTTGCAGAAATCGAGAGCAGGGCGACATCAGTACGGAGAAGGAAGAGAGAAGGTGGGACTGCGGTGTCAGCGGGCAGGTAGCGAAGACAGCAGAGTCCTTGGTGAGTCAGAACAGCCCAGGAAGGAGTGAATCAACAAGTAGGACACTAGACCGAAGTGAAGTGGATACAGGTAGTGAAGAGGTGACGGGAAGGGAAAGGAGTCAGGGTAGTGACTCAACCTCCCCGAATAGGAGTAATGCAGAAATAAACCTGGAGAGAAAGCAGGCGTTAAATAAGGCGAGATCCTTAAGTTTAAAAGATATATGGGGTGGAGCCAAAAGGAAGAATCACGAGAAGTAAGGGGGGAAGTGGTGAAATGCAGAAGTATAGGGAGGGAGGGGGAGGAAATAAATAACTAGATATGGTGATAGGGATGCTGAATATTGAGGGGTTGATGGGGAAGTTAGGGAATAAGGAAATTGTGGATTTAGTGAAAGATTTTGAGATTATTGCTCTAGTGGAGACGTGGTTAGGGAAGGGGGTTGAAATTACATGGGGCGGTTATAGAGTAGTTAACGTGTTAAGGAAAAAAATAGGGAAGAGGGGCCGAAACCCAGGGGGCATAGTAGTTTTAATAAGAAATGAGATAGCTGAATGGATGGAGACGTCACAGACTAGGGTAGAAGGGGTAGTGTGGTTGAGAGTAAAAATGGGGAAGGGGGCAGCGGAAGCAATTTGTCTGGCACTGCTTTATAACCATCCAAGCGATTCAGTGTATGCAAATAAACATTTTTTTGACGAACTGATTGAAGAAATAAACACAATTAAAGGAATGTATGTAGAAGATGGGATGATTTTATTGGGGGATTGGAATGCGAGAGTGAGCAATAGAGTACCGGTATACGGGAAAGAAGTAAAAGTAGACGGGGTACTGCAAAGGAAGAGTAAGGATAATGTTGTAAATAGTTATGGAGAAAGGTTATTAGAGTTGTGCTCTAGAACATTTATTTATTTTAAATGGGTGGATGAAGGGGGATAGTGTGGGAGATTTGACGTATATTACAACAAATGGAGGGAGTGTGGTGGACATAGGAATAAGCTCAGAGATAGCATTAAGGAGAATAATAAGTTTTGAGGTGTTAGAATATGGGTTGACAGAACATATGCCTATCAAAATAAAATTGAGAACTTTGGTTGCTGATGAGAAGGGAAAGATGGAGGAAAGTAAGGAGAGGTATAGGAATGGAGGATGGAAGTATGTATGGGATGATAATACTAAAGAGAAATTAAGACGGCATTTGAAAGAGGAGGGAGATATATTAAGGGTAGGAATTGAAAGGGCGGTAGAAGGGAATGATATGGATAACGTGCTAAAATTAATTGAACTCCCTGTATGGAGGGTGGGGAAGAAAGTGAGAAGGGTAGAGGGAAAAAAGAATAAAATGAATGGATGGTTTGATGAAGACTGTAGGAGAAAACGTGAGGTTGTAATGAGAGCCCTAGCGGAGTTTAGGAAGGAGGTCGGGCAAGAAAAAAGGAAGGAATATAGTAAATTGAGAAGGGAATATAAGGAGGTATTGAATGAGAAGAAAAGAGGATGGAAGGAGGCGGAAGCTGAAAAAATAAATATATATTGTAGAGAGAAGAAATTTGAGAGGATTTGGGAGTCAATAAACAAGATCAGAAGAACGAAACCGGAGGGGAAGGGGGATAAAATAGGAGAAAACGAGTGGGTTAGGCATTTTAAAAGGCTTTTAGAAGGGGAGAGGAAATTGGGTAGAGAAATAGGCAAGTCACAAATTGGAAGGGAACTGGAAGTAGGCATTACAATATTGGATGGGGAGATAACAAGGCAGGAGGTAATTACAGTATTAAAAAATGCGAGACCCAAGGCTGCAGGAGGTGTGAATGGTATTTCCAATAGTGTATGGAAAGAGGTAGGGGCAAATTAACCGATGTTGAGAGGGATTGTGAAATTCTTTAATAGGTTGGTGGAAACGGGGAAATTTCCTAGAGAATGGAGGAAGGGGGTATTATGCCCTATTTATAAAAATAAAGGAGCTAGTAGTGATCCAAACAACTACAGAGGAATTACACTCCTAGACTCGCTGTCAAAGGTGTACACAGGGGTTTTGGCGAATAGGATAACAAATTGGGCGGAACAGTACGGTAGGATATCTGAGTTCCAAAATGGATTTAGGAAAGGATGTAATACAGTTGATAATGTCTGGATTCTGGACACTTTGATTACAAAGTATGTGAGGATAGCAGGGCGTAAATTATTTATAGCAGCGATTGACTTAGAAAAAGCCTTTGATACGGTCAGTAGAGAGGCGCTATTTTTGAGATTAGGGGAGGTTGGAATGTCGAAAAAAATGAGGGTGGCAATTGAAACTATTTATGAGGAAGTGTTTGTGATGATTTAATTGCAGGATGGAAGGTTGAGTAAGTGTTTTGAATCGAAAAGCGGGGTGAGACAGGGATGTAAGCTATCCCCGATATTAATATTATTTATAAATAATATTATACCCTATAATCCTCAGGACTGGACCCTAAGTACGGGCGACATTATTATATACCCTACAGGGCACATTAATACTGCAGGATGATACCTACCTGCTCTTCTATTCTTGCATACGGGCACCAGCTCAGATACCGTCGGCAGAAATGGTCGATAATTTGGGTTCTTATGACGAGAGGATCATGGGGAACTCATATACTACATTAAACTACGAAATGAGGAACACTTTCGCTGTGATCAGAATTTTGAGCATAAGTTTGTATTCACAACACAAGTTAATTACAAGGATTGCACCTGTAGTGCCAAAATAAGTGCGCCAAAGGCTCACCTCTCCAAATTAAAAAGAAAACAAAGCAAATACAATCTGGATTGATGACGTTATGCTTAAATTTGTCGATCTGTGAACCAAGAAAAAAAACCGGATGTGTTCTCCCACATGGAAACTACATCCCTATGTCTGCGACATGAAATGATATAATGGTAGAATTAAGGATACCTGCAGAGATTACCGCTATGATGAAAGTTTCCTCCCATACCGGGATATTTATATACACAAAAATTAGCAGCACAATAGGTAAATGAAAATAAACTAAGATAACCTACTCTAGCGCCCTCAATTACATATTTACGCGGACGTGAACTCACGTCCACCAGGCAGAAACATGTGCCAACAGGGCAATCATACCAGTAGCATAGTGCCAAGATCACCTTAGTAGAATACACAACCCTAAGAACGCGAATCCAACAAGAAAGGAAATACAAGGTAAAATGGATAAAAATAACTGACACACAGGTTTGCAAAAAAAAAACTCCCTGCCAAAGGAGAATGACCGACCTCCAGAGCAATTTAAAAATGGCCGAGCTCACCCCAATACAGAGCAGGCGAACATTGACCTGAAGTCGGGTCTGGAGCCCCCTTCCACAACAAAAAAAAATTGTAAACAAACTCCCGCTAGACGTCTTACCCTACATTCTTTCACAAAGGGACTTTCAAGCTTCTACACATAACAGCCAATGGCATAAAATAAGTGAGGAAAAACGCATCTCACATCACGCTCCTGACTTCAATTAACCACCCACTCGGGCGCAGTTGAATCACATAAAGTGTTCTACTATTCAATCATATCAAACCATCACCGCCAATATGCGGCACGACAACATTAACCTTGGGAGTCAGAGGTTCAAACCCAACGTTTGGCAGAGTAGCACAGAGTCGAATAGCGTTAAAACCTGCGCCTCCGCTATAGTTTACGCCCATCTAAGGCACGTAAATAGAGCCCCTTACTAAATAAATACATCAGCCTGCATACCTTACATTACGCAGGTATATCTGCCCTTCCCCTGGAATATAGTGGGAATTATACATAGTGCCTAATCCTACAAATAAAATGCATTTCGCGACCGACCCAAAGGAAAATATCCGGTCTATCATACACAAACAAATATGTATCACTAGGCACACTACCACTTGCCTCGATAACACATATTACCTCATTGCCCGCTTTACATAAAGATACAAGAAAACAAATCTAACTACTCTTACCCTTAGATATATCAAACAATCTTAATATGCAGCCTGATGGGCCACCATCAAATCCTATATGAATATTTACACGTTTACTTCTACTATCTCTGCGTGATGCCTTAACTCTACCATATGTCTAATAACTCATTGGTCCACTTATCTTAGTTAATCTCCTCGTCTCTCCCTCCGGGTAGGCTAGCATGATTTAGCCCATCATGATAGATGTCTCAGCCAGGTTCGATTCATGGAGTCCAGTCTTCCAGCCCCGCTGGTTCATGGTGCCGCCTTCTTCTTGAGGGATGCCTCGTTCAAGGTAGCGTCTTCGAAGCCACGTTCTGAAGTTCTAGCCGCTCACTCTCCTCGGAATACCTCGACTTCTTACTACAATGAAATATTCACTTTAAACACAACGCCACATTCTGGACATTTAGTTAGGTTGAGCTAGCACACAGCGCTAACACTTTGCAATACACACTCCTCGTCCTCCATTCTCGTATAACTGCATACTCGCTAACTTGTGCATTGTGTCACAAACTATTTTCTGCTCTAGAGACTATCCACTCGGTTACTGTGTTTTTATGCCCGCTTAACTTGGATTCAACAGTCTATCAGAGGATGAATATAGACCTCCTTAGCCTATTGTCCACACTTCCTCGGCACCTCGGGAGCTTCGCCCCCACCGCTATTTATCCGAGTCTACAAGTACGGCTTTCTATTGTTACTGATACCATTAATCACACGCGATCTCATTGATAGGTATCTGAATATCGCGCCACTTACAAATCCACCACCTGTAACTCTGTAAGTCACCTATCCACTGGATCAAAGTTATCACACTGTAATAATTACACACTGTCTTTGTTCTGAACAAAAGGTTTCTGGCGCAATCTAAGCAGACGTGCGACGCGTGCCGGCAGCAATATGATAGTCAACTGGATGATCTCCCCCCATATCACTTAGCTTTTATACGGGGCAGCACCCCAAAGGACGCCAGGGGAAGTCCCGAGAAACAACTTGAGTCTGGAATGTGGCCACTACAGAGCTTCCCACGGTGGTTCTACTTGGAACATATTTATCGATCTAGTCATATGTTAATAAACCTAGAGGTATCTATAGCTTAGTAAAATTCTGGCCATCATTTCCATCTTTTTATTTTCCTGAAAAGCCTTCAATTACGGGAATTATGACTCAATTTCCGTAATGTGGTGGGCCTGTCTGCTCCCGCTAAAAATCTCTGTTAAGATGGCAGGTCTCTCCCCCAGACAACATCCCATCTCTCTTTCTCTCTTCCTCACATATTCTTTCTTCGTCACACATGACCACGCCTTGCCTCGGGAAATCACCTCCTCGATTCCCGCGCTCTGTATAGCATCACGCCCTCACAAGCGGCGCCCTACTGCAAAATTATTACTGCGTTAAATATCCATACTTGCAGTCAAATACAATGGTACAATATTTTAGAGGGTCATGGTGGAGACGCATGGTAATGCCCTTGGGTAGGGAAAATGGAGGTTCCGGGGTTGCTATTCGCGGATGACCTATTGATTTTGGCTTTGACGGCAAATGGGTTGCAAAAAGGGTTGGACAAGGTAGTTGAATATACTAGGAAATGGTCTCTCAGAGTAAATGTAAGAAAGACTCAGATAATGGTGTATAGGAAAAGGGGTGGGAGAAAGAATAAGGAAGTCTGGAGGCTGGAGCAGGAAGAAATTAAACCAGGGGAAAAAATTGAGTACCTAGGTGTAATAATTAGTAAGAATGCTTCTTGGAAAAATCAGTGTAAGAAGGCAAAACTTAAAGGAAGAGGAGCGCTAGCGGTAGTAGGGGTATTAGAAAAGAAATTTCCAGACGTTAAATACAAAATTCAGAAAGCGGTGTTTAAATCACTGGTAATAGGCAAAATGCTATTTGGGGTTGAAGTATGGGGAATGGAGGAAGACAGGAGTGAACTAAACCAGGTGGTGGCGAAATTTAGCAAGATCATGATGGACCTCCCGAATTGTACAGCCAATGCCGGGGCCAGATTAGTCTGTAAAGAATCGATAGAGGTTGAAATAGCTAAGAGGGTGTTCAAGTACTGGATTAGATTGCAGGAAGGGAAGGGTACAAGAAACGTTTAATTTTTAGAAAGGTATGACGAATGAAGGTTACTGGGTGAATAAGTGCAAAAATGGTTACAAAAGATTGGATTGGGGGTATATGGAGAGGTCTGGGGGTATGGTAGGAATAAATGGGTATGGGAAAGGATAAAGGGAAGACTACTAGATATTGAAAGACAGAGCTTAATAGGGGAATGTAGAGAGAGAGTCTCTTTATCAGTATTAAATAAATTGGTGGAAGTAATAAACCCGAAAACGGAGTTTGAGGGTAGAAGGGATAAGAGAGGTTTGTATTGGTGGGTATTGAGTGTTCCGAGGAATAGGCGATGGGTAGGTAGTGAGAATAGGGATAGATGTGTGTTATGTGGAGAGAAGTGGGAGGACCTGCATATTTTTAATCAATGCCGACCTTTGGCGGAGATAAAGATCAAACTACTAAGTAAGAAGGAGCTGCATATGGTAGGGGAAAGCTATAAGATAACATCTTGGTTATGTAGAGAGTTGGAGAAAGGAACGAATATAGCGAAATTCTTAAATGTGGCCAGAGCTATATTTATAAAGAAATTGAGGGATTAACAGGGGTTGTGCAGATAATGTGGTTCGTGCTGAGGGAGAAAGGGGGAAGGCATTCTGCTCAGAGGAATGGATATCCGCCCTGAGCAAATGCGGGAAGGGTATCATGGTAATCATGATATCAGAAGAGGGGGCTGTAGTGTTAGGGGAAAGGGGGAGAGCACCTTGCCCTGTAGAAAGGTGATCCGCCTGGGGCAAAGGGAAAGCCTGAGAAAATTAGGTAAGCGTTGACAAAAGGGGAGGTTGAGTAGGTTTGAGGGTAGTGTAAAGCTTAGGTGGAAGTAAAAAAAAACGAAAAAAAGCGAGTTGACTGAGTGAACTAATGGACTTGGAATGGAGTATTGTCAGTTGGTGTGTAAATGAGGAGTGAAAAAATGCATTGTTTAAGTGTATTTGTGTGAGGAGGGAGTATAAAGAAGGTATATGTGATAGAATTGAGATAGATTAAGTGGGAAAGTAGTTAAGGAGAAAATGTTGGCAGTATGGAAATTATGAAAGTAGGTCAAACAAAATTTAAATGGTGTAGATGCCTTGATGAGGGGTGTAAAATTGAGGGATTCTTGATGTTTATGTATTAAGTTTAATAGGATGGAAGAAATGGGATCTAACAGTTTGATGTAATTGAGGTGTTGTAGACTGAGAAGACGGAGTGAACTAATGGATTTGGAATGGAAACTGTTTGTTTGTTTGTGTGTAAGTGAAATGTTAAAAAAGTCAAATTTTTTAAGTGCGATGTAAAATGATTGTTAGTTGATTTTTAAGTCTGAAGCTTAATAAGGTGAGACGGTTTGATATGTGAAGTGTGGTGCGGTAGGTGGAGAAGACTGAGTGAACTAATGGACTTCGAATGAAAAAAGTTTGTCTGTGTAAAAAAAAAGTGTTAATTGTTTTAGGTGCGTTGATGAGGGATGTTAAATGGTTGTTAGCTGATGTTTAAGTCTTAAGTTTTATAAGGTGAGATGTAGAGAGCGGGAGTAGTGCGTGAGAGGTGAGGGTGACGTATCAAGGGAAGAGGGAGGGGTGGGGACTTGACCCCACTCCAAAGAAGTTCCTGCACGGAAAGGAAAAGGATAGGGAAGGTAGTGTGCTGACAATGGACAAAAGTATGTGTGACGTACATAGCGGAAGTGTGTTGCAGGCCACCTGTTGGGTCTGGTTTCAGCCAGGGTGGCTTGTAACACATGATAAGGAAAGGAACACAGTGTTTGTCAGCGAGGGTCGGTGAGATACGATACCAGTTCTCACGTGGCAAGGCTGGTGGCTGCTGTAGACGGGTTGGTGGGCGTGTGTTCCATGCCAGGGCTGTTGCAGCGACCAGTCTAATTAATTTTTTTTAGGTGGTAGTCAGGGGTTGGGCTTTGGGTAGTTAGTAGTGCGGTATAGTCCTGCATGTGTGCTGGCTATCCGCGTACGTGTGGGATGATACTGAGTAGATGTAGAGGTAGTAAATGTAGTTAAGTAGTTTTAACAGAGATGTAGTTGCTATTATTGCTTGTTTTCCTTTGTTTCGCTCTGTCTGTCTTTATTGCCTGTAAGCCGATGGTGTACACTAGGGTGGGCAATAAAGATATGTATGTATGTATGTATGTATGTATGTATGTATGTATGTATGTATGTACTTTATATTAAATCTGTTACATGTCTTCAACAGAATTTGATATCACACATTTTAGATACAATGATGCAAACAAAGAAAACGCCTAATAATGAATGGCCTTGCCTAGACAAGACAAGATTCGACAGTCCGATTATCCGTAGATACTGGAGTACCCGTGGTCAGCGAGACAAATTCCTCAGCCTTGGCTTTCTTGACCGGATTCACTGTCTCTTATATCAGACAGCTCACCTTTTGACCTCACGAGGCTGAGTGAACCACAATTTAATACTAATTCCAGAATTAAACATGTTGGACTAATCAGAAGTCTGTGTAAAGAAGAACCATGCTACCCTTACACCACAAGCTGACTGTATGAATAAGAGAATAAGATTAAGCCTGTCGTGACATACCTGTCCAGTGAGACGATCTCGTAGGTTGGTCACCAGGCCGTTCGATGTTGAAGTATTACCTGACCTGCCGAGCGGAATGTAGGGAGGTAATTTGTAGGTATGACTCGTCCCGCAACTCCCGAAATAAAAGAAGAAGTTATTTCCCTGTCCTTTATTACTGAGCACACTAAAACTACTATGTACAGTATATTTACAAGTCCGAATGTGATGACCTAAAGAGAGAGCGCGCTTGCTACATGCGCCTACTTTTCTACTACGCGTATCTCTGAATCTTGCCCTGCGGCACTTGGATATTTCGTTCTGACAAGTACGAACTACTGGCTGGAAGAAGGCCCCGCGCCATCTTGGTCAGGGGTTATATCTCCGCTCCTGAACTCAAAGTTCGCTCTCCACCCACTACCAAGTGGTTGGGTCTTACGGGAATTACCAAACTGTTCATCCAGTCCGTGGCGCCCTCAAGTAACTATTCTCAATAGTTGTCACAGTAAGTGCTGCCACCTAGGCACTACTGTCTTCTGTTTTACTTTGTCCTCATCTTTCCTTGTTTTCCTAAAGTGCATCTGTACTGGCCCTGACTGGCCTTGTACTCTGCTTTGTTCCTTTGTCGGGCACTAGGCGGGCCGCCTGGCCCGCATACTAACTTTGTTTGTTGATGCATAGTAAATATCCTGTTGTGATCAACAAGTCTCCGCTCTTGGTCAACAACTTTTGTAAGCGCACTTTGCAAGCTCTCTCCACTACATGTAACTTCTTGAAATATTTCCCTTTTCTTACAGTAACTAAATCTGACTATAATTATTATTCAATTACCTTAATACTACAAGGTGTCTCCTGTCATTGATCATCATTCTAACACTAATTAATCTCCTCTGACACTTTGAGCTCGAGACTCGGCTGCGAACCCCGGCTGCCTTCCACCTGGCAGTCCGCCGGTTTGAGCCCCTGGGAGGTCGGTACACGACAAGCCAGCGATCGATCTTACCCTTTTGAAGCGCAGTGAAGTTAGTTCTTTCGAACAACAGTTTCCAATCGAGTGAGTTGCCTGCATGACATGAGCCGAGTAGCTGTTAGTTTATATTAGGAAGATAATAGGTTAAAACCTCACCGTCGGCAATCCTGAAAATGGTTCCTCGTGGTTTCCTCTTCTCACACCGAGTGGGTTGGTTGCACGGTACGGATCGATTAAATGTAAGCTTCTATTCGGCGATGATGTGGTCGAACCTCACCATTGGTAAACTTGAAAGTCATGTTTCGTAGTTTTCCATTTTCACACCATAATTAAGACAACGGCCACTTCCCTTCCACTCCTAACCCTTCTCTATCCCATCGTCGCTGAAAACCTGAGTGTGCCAGTGGGTCGTTAAATCCGTAGGAAAAAATAAATACTCATAATATTTTTGGGTATGGCGTTCTGTGAATAAGTATACAGTCCGTTCCTGGAGTGATTGTTGATATTTCAATGGCACAGCATGTAGAGTCGCTCAGGCACATGCAATTGTATGTTCCTCGCACTTTATATTTCATTGGATACCCACAATAAAAATTATATTTATAGGTTCAACACTTCATGAGAAAAGATTACCTGCAAGGAACTTATACAATACAATACCACCTCTTTCTAAACGATAGTACATACAGTGGCTGAAAAAGAAATCCCAACACCAAAAAGGAGTTGTGGTAAATAAATGAAATTCGGGAGGAGTGTTTCCAGATTTGCGCTTACGACGACGAAGAGTGGTACCAGTAGCGCCACTATGACCTTGCGAAAGCAAGTTTGCTTTAGATGCGCGCTGTACACTTCGTGAGCGTTAGTCACCATCCGGTGTTGACATTATGAGGTAAGTGAGAATCAAACACGCCTTTGAGGAGACACTATCAGCAGCTTACTGAGTTTGAACGAGGCCGTGTAATAGGACTACGAGAAGAGGGCTGTTCCCTTCCCACGATTGTGCAGAAAGACTTGGCAGGGATGTATCCACATTACATTGGTGTTGGCAACAATGGTCATGGGAAGGAGGCGCTGTCTCAAGAAGACCGCCGTATTCGCCGCATGGCTGTGGTGGATCGTACTGCATCTGCAGTAGCCATTTGAGCTTCAGTTGGCGCCAGAGTGACACAGCGAACTGTAACAAATCGATTACTTGCGGGACAGCTCCGAGTCAGACGTCCTGTAGCGTTCATGCCACTAACTCCGAATCACTTCCATCTGCGACTCAGTGGTGTCAAGCTAGAGTTCATTGGAGAGCGGAGTGAAGATCTGATGTGTTTCATGAGAGCCGTTTCTGTCTTGGTGCCCGTGATGGCCGTTGGTTGGTAAGAAGGACAGGTGAGCACTTGTAAACAAGCTGTCTGCGGTGTCGACACACTGGACCTACACGAGGAGTTATGGTCTGGGGAGTGATTGCCTTTAACATCAGGTGCACTCTGGTTGGTATCTCAAGTACCTTGACAGCGGATTTGTACGTCATAGTGGTGACTGAACCGGTTGTGCTGCCATTCATTCGCACTTGTCAAAGGGTTGTTTTCCAACAGGATAACGTTTGTCCTAATACCGCTGCTGTCACCGAACGTCCTCGACCAGTTGCCTTCGCCTGCGAGATCACAAGATCTTTCGCCCATTGAGCACGTATGGGACATTATGAGACGACAAATTCAGCGTCATCCAATACCAGCATGAACCGTTGCTCATTTGACTGGCCAAATTCAACAGACGTGGAACTCCATCCCACAAAATGACATATGGCACCTGTACTACACAATGCATGCTCGTTTGCATGCTTGAATTCAGTCTCGTGGCCACTACAGCGGCTTTTAATGTACCAACATGTCACATGTTTTCTCACGCATAATTGAACCTGAGACCTGGAAAGTTTAATCAAACAAAAATGTTACCTAGACAATTGCTTAGCCTAAATTACATTCCTATAAACTAATGTCGTCTTGGTGTTGGGATTTCATTTTCCGCCAGTGTATGATTTTCAAAGTTGGACAGTCCTACTGGTAACTCTGTCGCAAAGCTAACTATGCAGTGTTTTTAATGTAGAAATTACCTCGTCCACCTCGAAGGGAAAAGCGTGAGCTGCTTATGAATGGAGATATTCCTAGTACTTTTTAGAGGTTATGCGGTATTATTGATGACTGTTGTGATGAGTGGCTTGATGCAGATGAAAGTCATTGAAAGTATTTTAAATGGAGAACTCGTCCGACTCGTTGGCTGAATGGTCAGCTTACTGGCCTTCGGTTCAGAGCGTCCCGGCTTCGATTCCCGGCCGGTTCGGGGATTTTAACCTTAATTGGTTAATTCCAATGGCCCGGGGGCTGGGTGTTTGTGATGTCCCGAACATCCCTGCAACTCACACACCACACATAACACTATCCTCCACCACAATAACACGCAGTTACCTACACATGGCAGATGCCGCCCACCCTCATCAGAGAGCCTGCCTTACAAGGGCTGCAATCGGCTAGTAATAGCCACACGAAAAAAAAATGGAGAACTCGAAAATGTGTACAGGTCTTACCAAATGTTTAAGGACTCCTGCATATTTCATGAACATGATTTCGGTCCTTAAACTTTTAGTCTCAGGCATATAATTGTTTACAGGGAACTAGAACGTATTTAGAGGAACATTTTCTGAAATTTCCATTAAAATATCGATCTTTGTTTCGAAGTTATTGAAGTTCTTGTTTATAATAATTGGAAATAAAATAGCTATTTTTTAAATACTTGAGGCGATCTGGATAGTACAGTATAGGGATTGCAGCAGTAATTTTTGTTGTGGAGAAACACAGATATGTATAGAATATTTATAATTGTAATAGAGAAATAGAATATATTTCAATTTTAAAATATCCCCGTTTTATAGTTCGCAATAGAACCACAGAAAATGGTTAAGAAAAAAAACAACCCTTGACCTTGGGTGGACAGGAGACCCCTCCAGCTGTTGCGGAATATCTACAGTACAACGTAACACAAAAACGATCTCTGTAGCTTCAGGAGCCTCCTGTTCAGCCAAGGTCAAGGAATGTTTGTTCTCTTACCACTTTCTGTGGTTCTATTGCGAGCTATTAAACGGGGGATATTTTTAATTGGAAACATATTCAGTTGTTCTCTTGCAATTATAAACATTGTTCACGTATCCGTGTTCCTCCATAACAAATATTATTAATGTAATCCCCATATTGTACTGTCCATTTCTCCTCAAGTAATAAAAAATAGCTATATTCTTTCCAGCTTTTATACATTAAAAACATAGTAACTTCAAAACAAAGAGTGATATTATCATGACAATTTCAGCAAAGGTTCCTGTACTACTTCCCAGTAAAAAACTCGTGAGCATGAAACCAACATTTCAAGGACAGGAATCGTGTTCATGAAATGTGCAGGTGTCCTTAAACTTTTGGTAGGACCTGTAGTGGACAATCATAACAATTACGTAATAATGTAATGGTTAAGTTAGGTAGTGCCGGGCTGAGTGCCTTAGACGGTTGAGGCGCTGGTCTTCTGACTTGGCAGGTTCGATCCTGGCTCAGTGCGGTGCTATTTGAAGGCGCTCAAATACGTCAGCCTTGTGTCTATAGATTTACTGACACGTAGAAGAACTCCTGCGGGACTAAATTCCGGGACCTCAGCGTCTCCGAAAACAGTAAAAGTAGTTAGCGGGACGTAAAGATGAATAACATGATTAGTTACAATATCTTAAAGTCTTTAGTATTTCACCTTTCAAAAAGATTGCCTTCTTATGACAGCCTAAAATCTAGTCAGGTGAAGAGTAATATAATTGGATGCATTTGTACACTCATGTGTTCACTGTTTGATTGAAATGTTCAGTAACGTTTCAAGCGACGTTCCTAGTTTCGTAGAAAAGGCTTTGACTCACCGTGTTCCATTACAGAGAATCTGAAGGATATGCTGTCGAGGACTGGTGCTCTGATAGCGGATGAAGGTATGTCGTATTACTCGTAGTATCAACGGATCTGGTAGAAAATTTGAGGATGGGTATATTCAAATAAAAACCTTGTGGAGTACATTATTGTACAATATTGTACTACATGAGCCTCCGTGGCTCAGGCGGCAGCGCACCGGCCTCTCGCCGCTTGGTTCCGTGGTTCAAATCCCGGTCATTCCATGTGAGATATGCTGGACAAAGTGGAGGCCGGTCAGGTTTGTCTCCGGGTACTCCGATTTCCCCTGCCATCTTTCATTCCAGGGACACTCTCCAATATCATTTCATTTCATCTGCAGCCATTAATCATTGCCCCAGAGGAGTGCGACAGGCTTCAGCAGCCAGCACAATTCCTACCCTCGCCGCTAGATGGAGGCTTCATTCATTCCATTCCTGGCCCGGTTGAATGGTTGGAAACAGGCTGAGGATCTTTCATTGTACTACACGTGATTGTCTTTTTGTTCTTGTTTTTAGAACAATTCTGGTTTGCATTGGAGGAAACAAAATTCGCGAGTTGTGAAGTTTACCTCATTCCAAACATCATATACCTAAAAGGTTACATTATCTAATAGATGTTGATCTTAATAGATTAGCAACTAACTAACAATAAGTGGTTCGCACAGAACATAACAGGTTACTTTCCTTTGGCAGAGAGTGTTGAAATCACCACATTCTTTTACAGAAAATCTGAAGTATATTATCTCGCAAAATTGGTGTTCCGTGGTTCAGATCCCGGTCACTCCATGTGAGATTAATGTTGGACAAAGCGGAGGCGTAACAGATTTTTCTCCATGTACTCGGGTTTTCCCTGTCATCTTTCATTCCAGCGACACTCTCCTATGTCATTTCATCTGTCGTCATTGATCATTGCCCCAGAGGAGTGCAACAGGCTTCTGCAGCCGTCACAGTGCCTATCCTCGCCGCTAGATATGGGCCTTCAGAAACAGTAAGCATTGTTAGTACCACTGGATCTGGAGTTAAATTGGAGTATGGGTGTGTCCAGCTGGAAATTTCGGTGGAGCGAAAGCCAATGTAGTAAGTTGGAGCAGTTGCGTTACTGAGATATTTGTGGTCAATGACTGTTGTCGAGGATGCATTTTGCACTCTGCAGAACGCGAATCCTTGGTCGGTCGTGTTGCACCAGAGATGAGTGTTGGCTGGCCGGTCTGGTTCACCTGGTGTGACGTCACGGCCCGCTCACCTTGTCTCGCAAGCAGCACTGCAAGGCGAGTAGTCAGAGAAAGGAACTCGAGTGGTGAGGCTGGTGTGAGAGGACTCTCTTTGACAGTGATCATACACAGTGCTACATCCTAGAGCCCGCCATTGACAGTGATTGGATTACCTCTCACTGGTAAGTACTAGCACTCTTTCCTTAGACACATGTATCCATTCCATGATGGCCGCGGACGTTACCATAGTAACGAACAGTCGATTCCCGCCGTTTCTAGGCGCAAGTGACAGATCGGATCAGAGCATGTGCGATACCGTAGATTACTGGATGTCTGAATTTCGTGATCCATTTAAAATATATATACGAGACAGAATTACGACAAGTAGTAGAAATGAATTGCCTCGAAATTGAAATGATTGCCACAAGCAATCATTCGTCAGATCATTTAAAGAAACCCAACTATTTCAGTTTACTTAAGTGTTACTCAAGTTTGTGCTGTAAGGATTTCTATGAGCAGTGTAATTCACAACTTCAGATCATTTCAGTTTAAACATATTCAAAGATTGTTATTCGTTTTGTTTGTTTTGTTTTTGTTTTGTATTTTTGTCTTTTTATGACTGGCCATGTAGTGAAAGGTAGCGTTTTTTTTTTTTTTTACCTCGTTACCTTCGAGTATCACTCCCCGCTCGAAGGAAGTTTTAAATCCCGGTATGATCAGCATAATCCTTTGGCTGAAAAATCAAAGAAGTTTTATTTTCATCTTTTATCGAGACGTTGAAAATCATCGAGAATTCCAAATATTGGTGAACCAGAAGTTGAAACTGTGCATCAAAATGGGACAAACGTTCGCGTTCACTTTTTCATATAAAGCGGATGACGGGATCGGTTTACATTCGCCTGGAGGTGAAGTCATCTGAGATTTGAGTTCACCTAGGATACTGGTACCGAACTCCCGATTACATTCCATACAGAACTTGATACGAAGATGACTTTTATGGATGGATTTTTTTAACCTTCCGACACTCGAAATTTCGTTTTAAAGGCAAGAGAAAGCGTCATCATCACTGCGCGTGCTTCTCTGTGTGCAAATGTTTCTGACTTCTAGTTAATATTATTATCACTGACTTACCGGAGCCCCTTGAATCAAAGACCAGCACGCTAACCTTTTAGCCACGGAGCCGGACAAAATCGCAATCCAGATAATTCACCACATGTTATCTGCTTAGGTTTCTCTATATAAACTTCCGAATTCAACCGTTTATAATCAGTATTTGTTTTATTTAATTTGACACAGAGGCGGTTCAGCTTCTAAAAATTAGGGTAGGTATCAATTAGGCTATTCGTGCTCTACATCTATCTACCCTGAAATTTATTTCAATGGCGTTAGAATCGGACCCCAAATGCATCAAATCCCATACTCCATGCACGAGTATAGGAACGTCGTGTGGGGAACAATAACGAAAATTCAACTTTTTCAAGGAAGCTGAGGATACGATTTGGTCCCAGAGTTGTAAAGTGCTCTCATACGAATTAGAACACACTTTATGGAAATAGAAGGATTAAGTAATAGATATATTGTATGTTAATTAAGCTATTTAGTAATAATTGATTTTCTAGAAAATAAACATTTCTAAACGGAATATATTTTCGATATTTTGCTACATCATTTCGTATTAAAAGTCCTTACTTCCTTCGATATTTTTGAAAGCAGTTTCTTAAATGAACTATGACAATAGATGTGCTGTTTCTGAACATGAAAATAAGCGGCTTGTATTAAATACCTCATTAATTAGCAATGCCTTCTTAGTTTTCGTCAGCCATCCTTTGCACTGTTTATATCAACAACACACATTTTAATTTTTGTTTCAATTCGATTTGAGGACTGTACTTCTAAAGAACATTCTTCCCTGCAGTATCCAATAGTTTTTATTTACTAACTAGTGACAGGTCACTCAGCGATCTTTGGAAGAAACATTTATACAACAAATTGGGCTGTTCTGGTGGATGATCCGAACTTTGGACTGTAATATCATCCAAATATATATCATACTGAATGGAAACAATGATATTGAATAGTGAAAAATCTGTCCTAAACAAATATTGATTCAGTTCTGTGTGAAATGTGATCGAGAGCTGGATATCAGTGACCACAGTGAATACAAATCTCGGATATCTTCGCCTTCGAGTGAATTTAAGCGAACTTGATACAATAATCGTCATCTCACTCTGCAGAGAGGATAAAATCACTGAGCTGTGAATAACTGTACATTACGAGGTAGCTGGAGCGAATTTTAGTTCTCGGTTCATTTCTGTTCCTGTCAGAAGACGATGCTGCGTTTTAAAAAGAGTTAGCCTATATGAAGTGATTTCTTGTGATATCTAACAAGTGATAGTGTTTAAAACTTTGAGGGATAAAGGTCCATTAATTTATCGTTTTTGTCACCTGATGTGTAACTTGAATCACTGAGTTCTGCGTCCGATCAGATCTCACGTCAGTACAGCAAGAAACACTGGCATGATATTCCCAGGATTCGAACCTCTAACCCTGCTATCTCTGTCGTATTCCTGTTGCGTTTTAGTCCAATTGTCAGTAACCCTAAAGATAGTGATTGTTCGTGATGTCAGAGTTAAGATCACTGCCACTATCTTCCAAGTTGTAGGCTTTTCCTATCTCAGCATGTCTAAAAACCCATCTGCGTTTGTGTGATGTTAACTAGCAAGTCTACAGCGCCAAGATTTCTAAAAACAGAAACATTTACTTCCCATCCCTTTGTGGCATCCAAGGTGATAAGTTCGTTTTACATCGTGGGATGGCTACTTCGGAGACTAAGAGTTAAAAAATCCAACAGTGTGAAAACACTCGGTGAAAACGACAGGTGGGATTCTGACTCCTGATCACCCAGCAGTGCACTTTCTCAGTCACATAATTTTGTCTCAACCACTTGGTAACGAAGATTGTTGTATAATTTATCTACATTATGAGGGTTCTGTTATTGTATAATTCACTACGATATTGTAGTACTGAATAGCAACTGTCTTTTTTTTCTTTCGTACCTGTCTCCTTGTTCTAATAATTCGTCAGATCATTTAGTAAACCCTACTAAGTTATTTCAATTTACGTACGTATCACTGAAGTTTGTGATGACACGATTTCTGTGAGTGGTGTAATTCATATCTCCAGAACACTTCACTTTTAACATACTGTATTTGAAGATTGTTGTTGTTCTTTCGGTTTGGTTTGTTTTTCTTTTTTTGTTTTTATCCTTTTATGACTGGCGCTGTAGTGAAAGGTAGAGTTTTTACCTCGTAACAAGAGACTTTGAATATCACTCGTCGAAGGATTTAAATCCGGATCTGATCTATTGGCGGAAGGATTAAAGAAGTTTTATTTTCATTTTTTCTCAAGACATTGACGATATACAGAATATTTAAAAAAATAGTGAACCAAAATTTAAAATCGTGCGTCAAAGTCGGACAACCGTTCACGAAGTAAAAACTACTCGTGAAAATATTCTGTTTAAATTTCATCTCGTTGAAATTATTCTCCGTGTGATTTTTCTAAAATTGTGATCACTGATCCAGGCTCTGGTTCAGTGACTGATTCAGTTCTGTGTGGAATGTGATCGAGAACTCAGTATCAAATCTCAGTTGTCTTCATGTCCAGGCGAATGTAAGCAAACTTGTTAGAGAAATCATCTCTTTCGGCAGAGAAGAAAACATCACCGAGCTGTGAATAACTGTGCAATTAGGTGTTTGTGTTTGTCCCAATACGTTCCTCTCCAAACACACAGAATAAACCAAACTACCAACCACCAAATAAACACGCAATAATGAAAACATCCCTCCATAGAGGGTTGGCGTCAGGAAGGGCATCCGGTCGTAAAACAGGTCAAATCAGCTTGTGCGACCCAGTTTGCACCCGCAACCCCACAAGGATGTGGATAAAGCGGCAGAAGAAGAACTGAATGCATCGTTTCTTACTGTGACTATCTCAAAGATGCAGATCATCATTTGTGTCAGCGTCTTCTCTCGTACCCGTCTCCTCGTTCTATGATTAGGCTAATCATTCGTCAAATTATTATGAGAAACCCTACTATTATAATTTACGTGCTTATCGCTCAAGTTTGTGTTGTCAGGATTTCTGTGAGTAGTGTAATTCATATCTTCAGATCATTTCATTTTTGACATATTTAAAGATTGTTGTTCGTTTTGTTTGGTTTGTTCTTGTTTTGTTTTTTATCCTTTTGTAATTGGCCATGTAGTGAAAAGTAGCGTTTTTACCTCGTAACAAGAGATTTATGATATCACTCTCGGCTGGTCGACGGATTTAAATCCGGATCTGATCTATTGGCGGAAGAATTAAAGAAGTTTTATTTTCACCTTTTCACTTTCTTCTATCAGATTAAGACTGCCATATGGGAAAATCCGTAAGAAAGGTGTGTCATTAATATGAGTGTAGTTGTGATTGTGATTCTTTGGCAGAAATACGAAACCGTCACTTCACCGTGTAATAAGCATGCTAACCATGAATACGACAGTATACTTGGAATGAGCGTACGAAGAAAAACTGACGGAGTTCCTTCGTAATTCTCTGGATGAATCATCTATACAAGATCTTTTCTTTTGGATGTACTTAACATTTCTCCCATATTTATATGAGCATAAACACTTCATAAACCAGTGTAAAGCATGTGAGATTTTCTGTGTTACCCATGTTTATTTTTTGCACGCCGTTTAGATACGTTTGTGGCAACATTGTGATAGGAAAGGGCTTGGATTAGCAAGGAAACGGTCATAACCTTAATTAAGGTACAGCTGGTGTAAATATCGGAAAACACGTAAATTCACCTCCAGGACTATCGATGATGCATCGCCTCCCGAATGCTAACTTACAGCTATACAGTCCATACCTTGCAGCCTACTCACTCGGTCAGTAATCATTTAGCCGAGTGACTTCATCACAGGCTTCTAACCAAGGCGGTCGCAATTCACATCCCACCGTCGGCTCCTTGAAGATAGTTTTCAACTGTTTCCCTTTTTCACACACCAGAAAAATGATGGGTCTGTACCATGGACGCCTCCTTCCAAGCTCCAACTCTTCCTCCTCCTCCTAGCGTCGTCAAAACCCCATGTACAGAGTGTTTGGGATATGATATTTCTACTGGTTATGTGTAGGACGTTCAATATTAAATTAATTACTGTCCTATTTCAAAAAAATAAAAAATGGAGAAAATTTCATGTTTGTAGGTCAGGTAGTACTTAATGATTATCTTCTTTTTTTCCTTTACAAGTTGCTTTACGCTGCATCGACGGAGATAGGTCTTATGGCGACTATGGGACAGGAAAGGGTTAGGAGTGGAAAGGAAGCGGCCATGGCCTTAATTAAGGTACAGCCCTAGCATTTGCCTGGTATGAAAATGGGAAACCACGGAAACCATCTTCAGGGCTGCCAATAGTGGGGTTCGAACCCACTATCTCCCGAATGCCGGATACTGGCCGCACTTAAGCGACTACAGCTATCGAGCTCGGTTTAATGATCAACTTACGCCTTTACTACCGTACGTTACAGTATTTTCCAGTGTGAAAACGTTCACTACTTGTACGTAGAACGTTGTGAAACAACTAATGCATACATGTGACCTGAAGCCGCAATGAAGTGATGTGTACAGTTGTAGTTAAAACTCATTCTTTTACATTACACATGCAAAATACGTCCAGAAGCTGCCGTGAAGTGGTGTGCACGGCTGCAGTGCAGTATACGCAAACTGCCTGAAGCATAGTACGGCGGGTGGTATAAGCCGAGGGGCAAACAAAACTACTATCTACCTCACAAACATCGCACTCTACCTCACGCTCCTCCCCCGGACAAACCATTCGTAAATGGACTGCGGACATTCACCCCTACCTTCCGTAATGTTACTTGTACTCATCTCCCAAACATCCGTATGTTAGTGCTGTATACAGAGTGATCCAAAACAACACCGACAACGCTTAGTATGTTGTGCGGGACGGCAAACCGATCATTTTTAAACCGGAAACCAATACACGGAAATACATTGTTTGGACGCTTTGGGGCACCAAAGTTTGGCAACGCTTCGGATATGGAGAAGGGTGTGTTTTCACATTTTGGCAAGAAATCTCCTACAACCCAACAAGTATCGTGCATTAAATTTCAAAAGGGGAATTGTCGACCTTCTACTGCCTACTTGATTACCGAGCCTACATCGGCGGTGTACAAGAGATTGGCGTACATGGGCAAAGACATTATTGTCTAGAGATAAATTTGTTTTATTTATTTTTCTAAAATGATCTACATTCCTGAACAAATCAGAATTTTGATAATCAAGGAAGTGATAGTCGTTTGTGCATGCAATGAAGATAGACACTGTCTCTTCGTGAATTAATATCATTGTTAACAATAATAATTTTATTTGTTTTACATCCCAGTGACTAATTTTACGTTTTTCGTGGTTGGGGACGGAATTTTGTCCCTCAGGAGTTCTGTTATGTGTCGATAAATGTACCGTCACGAAATTGCGTAGGCCTATTTGAGCATCTCCAGATACCATCAGTCTGAGCCACTCATCCCGGCTCTTCGCGAATTATCACTTTCTCGAATGTGATTGAAGAAATAGCTGGTCTTAACGGACAGAATATATCATGGTTACGAGTTGTAAACTAATTTTTGTGCTCAAGGTAGTTGTGCCAGTGCATTTACCTGCTGATCGTACATTAGATCATGACAGACATTATTATTAATCTTGATTATTGAATATGGAAATTTTGACCTGAATATCACTTCGTGACACTGGATAAAACTGAAGGTGAAGTCATCATAAGTGTAGAGTAGTGATATTGAAAGAATTTCTTCAAGCTATGTACCCTGTTGACGTTAGTACACTGAGAATATTGCTAATTTAAAGATCAATAATCCATACTTGCACCTAATCCGACGAAGGACTAAGATACTATAGATACTGTATTATAATAACAGTATCATTTATACCTGCCTGCTGTCATTTCTTGATGGATACAGTACTTTTGCATCCATCTCTTGGCACAGGCCAGAGTAAAGTGTAGCTTCCACCGAAGTCCCAGTCAACGTCCATGGTTGTGACAATATGGAAGTTGCTGGGGTATGGGTAGTGCTGAATAATGACATTCAGAGCATGACTAGTGCATCTGAGTGTTATGAAAGGTGCTGCTCATAGGGTCAGTCGTGCTGCAATAGTACTTTCTGACCCAGTGAGGAAAGCAATGGCAAACTACATCACTCCTCATCTTGCCTAGTACGCCTCATTTTGGTGCTGCCATTGGTTTTTGGGGTTTCCTTATAACCGCATAACCTTTGGTGGTGCTATTTGAGGATCCAACCAGCCTCTGGGCTGATGACGTAACAGACAGACATAATTTATACAATAGGTTCTTTCTCGTGTAGAAATAGGAACTAATCCTCGAATAAGAATTTATTCTAATGATCTTGTTCATTATTTTGTCTGTCTTAATCATTCACAGCCGGGGTTCCGTGACATTAAATTATAGGTTCAGTGAATATGCATAACATATTTTGAGAACAGTCATAGCTCAATCACTGTATTTCTGTAGTGGAGGCTGCACACCATCTTTTCTGATGATTCGGCAAGTGTTTTTCTATAAAAGTTAAAGGCAAGATAAAATAATTGTGCTCCAAGAGACAAGCCCAAATTTCACACTGAACTGTCTTTGTCAACAGAATTTTGCATAGAACTGTTTATCATTTTAAATGAAATCGAATCTTAAAAAATGTATTGCAGACACAGTATTAATATCAGTCTCTGTATCAATCAGTCACCACTGGACTACATTTACGGCTGTCAGCCAGGTGGAGAATTCCCTATCAGTTGTTTGCCTAGTCGTTTTCTAGATAATTTCCAAGAAGTTGGGCATTTATCAAACATCTTCCATGGTAAATTATTCCAATCCCCAATTCCTCTTCCTATCAACGAGTATTTGCTCCAATTTGTTCCCTTGAATTCCAGCTCTTTATATTATGATCTTACCTAAATTTGAAAACTCCACTCAATCTTGTTCGTCTACTAATGTCATTTCAAGCGATTTATATCTGAAATGCTTCCGTGTGAATCCAAAAATACTGCTTCCGTTAATAACAATTTCTGTAAGGTATAAGTTTAAAGTGAATGCCATTTTGTTAAAGGTATCTAATAAATACTTTTCTAAAATTTTATTGAAAATATTCAAATTGCTATTTGACTCGCCTACTGTACAACACTATTATATATTTTACCTTAGGTTAAAATATATGCTTTGCAGTCAGGGTTCCTCGTAGTTTAGCTAATTATTTCTATATTATCTTTACCTATATTGTTCGATAATGAGTCGTAGAATATGAATGCTCCATAAATAGCCTACAACATTTTATTATTTACGAACCTATCCCGAGGTGCCACTCCCATTGCTAAAAGAATGCATTGGTGCAAATTTGGGCTGCAACCACTTTCGCCCGCAGTCATGAATCTTCGTTGTTATGGGTATTATCAGCTCTATGGCCTGTCTCCGTTCTTACACACAAATGAACTCAAGTCCAGTAAAATGTTGTGATGTTAGCTATTAAGAGGTTCCAGGACACCTTCCATAAATACTATCTACAGATTCTGAGAAATGCACACCTTGCAATAGTTCATTCATACCTGCAGCCGAACATTCCTGGAATTTCCTTCTGGCTGCATATCAGAACATGTATTTGAAAAGGGATGTTGTTAGTGATATGTAGACTTGCGACAGGCCATTAAAACCCTTTGAGTAGTGAAAGGTACAGGCTTCCACTATTCGTAACCTGTACACTAAATGGACAGCTTAACCGCCTGGTTGCTTTTCACCCCAGGAATTACCATGGGTACTTATTTATTGTAATTTGAATGTGCTCAAAGGACATGCACCTCTCTAGATGTGGAAGTCTGATTTCTAAATTTCTCGACCAAATGACGAGGAATCGAATCCTTCCGGATAAACCAAGCACACATCAGGTAAGTAGCTCCCTACTACCTGTAATATGGTTTGGTACATCAGGCTTCACAGGCTGAGCCACGCTGTGTAAAGTAAGTCAGTGATGATAATAACAATAATAATATTAAAATATAAACTATATCACTAAAAGTCAGAAATATTTACATACAGAGAAGCACGCGCAGTGATGATGACTCCTTCTCTTGCATTTAAAACGAAATTTCGAGTATCGGAAGGTTTGTTGAAGGGGCAAGTCACGCAAATTATTTGTTGGATGAATTAGTAAGCAGTGTAGAAATTCTCAGTATCTTTATATGTTAAGTGGACCATGAGAAAAACGTTAAGATTCGTCTTGTGACAGGAAGATCCTGGTGTAGTTATTTTCTCATGAGAACATTTCTCTTGGCAAGACAAATATAATTTAATCACATATGAGAAGATGATATATCTGAAGAGAAAACAGTGTGATGAAACACAATAGTTAATCGTCATACGGGCCACTTTTTCAAGGATGTGCATTTCTGCAATTAATCTACATTATTCCCCCTTCGATTATATGGAAGAAATATGCGTTCAACTACCGTTTCAGTTCAAACTCGGCATAAGGTATTTCACTTCGTGTCACACATTTTTGATTTCGTCCTACGAAGGCGATTTACTTCCTGCATATGCAATAGTGTGAATTGTGTTATTTTGGCATCACCATTTTAGGTTATTGGATTATCAGTCTCTCGTCGGATTTCTTTTCAAATTTCCTATGTCATTATTCACTAACGTTTGTTGTTAATGTTGTTGATTCATGTAATGAATGTGGAACATTTTGAGCCTTACCCCGCATGGTTAATGAACTTGATTTGCATAATATTTTGTTAGGTACAGTTACTATCAGTAGGGGGTGGTGATTCTCATTGCAGTGATATTACGCGAATATTTTATAAAGGTTGGAACTTCTGCATTTTTAATTTTACGACCTGCAAACCACTTTTAAATGTGAATTGAAAATGAGATAAAATTTGAAATGTACCCAAAATTTGTAATTTATATCAAAAATATAAATGCGAAACCGGCGATTTGTACTCGAGTGAGAAAGAATTTAAGACTCGTGTTGTGACAGGAAGATCCTGGTGTAGTTATTATCTTATGAGAACATATCTCTTGTCAAGACAAGTGTGATTTAGTAACGTACGAGAAGATGATATATCTGCGGAGAAAACAGTATAGTGAAACACAACAGTTAATGGTTAAAATTCTTCTGGAAACTTAAACCAAGGAGTTTGCGGCTCCTTGCACAGACTAATAACAATGCTGGTCGCTGTTAAGCTCAGATACCCAGAGTGTTACCAAGCAGCATTTGCAGTCCTATCAATAGTGTAGTCACCGAAATAATATTACAATAAATACAATTTAATTGTTGGCGACAGGAGAACAGGAATGACAGAACAAAATATTCAAGAATGTTCTATGATTTCCATCAACAGTGCTACTGATTCATGTTTTTATTTGTTGTTTTTTATAACTTGCTTTACATCGCACCGACACAGATAGGCCTTATGGCGATGATGGGATGGGAAAGGCCCAGGAATGGGAAGCAAGTGGCCGTGGCCTTAATTAATGTACAGCTCCAGCATTTATCTGGTGTGAAAATGGGAAACCACGGAAAACCATTTTCAAGGCTGCGACAGTGGGGTTCGAACCCACTATCTCCCTGATGCAAGTTCATAGGTGCGCGCCCGTAAACCGCACGGCCATCTCGCGCCCGGTACTGATTCATGAAGATGATTTAAGTTAATTTTATATACACTGCCGCCCAGGAAAAAAGAAAAGAGACCCGGCGAGTTGGCTATGCGGTCAGGGACACGCGGCTGTGAGCTTGCATCCGGGAGATAGTGGGTTCGAATCCCATACTGTCGGCAGCCCTGAAGATGGTTTTCCGTGGTTTCCCATTTTCACACCAGGCAAATGCTGGGGCTGTACCTTAATTAAGGCCACGGCCGCTTCTTTGCAACTCCTAGGCCTTTCCTATCCCATCGTCGCCATAAGACCTATCTGTGTCTGTGCGACGTAAAGCAAATAGCAAAAAAGGAAAAAAAAAGGAAAGAGTAACACTTGGATGTCTTTAAATAAAATTAATTTAATGAACCAAAAATTAAGTTATAAAACACAATATAGCTTATTATTATTCCTCTTTTTCTTCCACTACTTTTCCCACGCCCTGATAGGGTTACGGGTACATTGTCACAATAGTGGTCTTGGTTCTCTTTTACGGGCGGATGCCCTTCTTGACAAAAACCCTATGTAGAGAGATGTATTCATTATTATTGTGTTTCTGTGGTAATTGGCAGTGTGGTGTGTTATATGCATACGTAGAAATGTGTATAGGGACAGTCACCCATTTACCAGGTCGGAGGAGTTAGAAGTGGTTCAAATGCCCCACTCGGCCGGGAACAGAAATCCTCTGAACCGAAAGCAACAATGAGCGTTATAGCCCGTAATCCTTGTACGATACGGAAATTGTACCCCGGCCTCCGAATAAGAGGCAGGCAAGCTACTCCTACACCAGCGTTGTCAAAAACCACCACTGGTGGTTATCGCTGTAGTTTTGCTACGGACCTCCGCTCATAACACTTCGTACCTCGAGCTCGAAAGTCGCCACGCCAATTGTAAGGCAGAAGTTAGTGGAGGTTGACAATGATAAATACAGGATGCGTGTTTCGGTTTCACGCTAAAGAGAATATGATTTGCCAGTGAAATTAACCAATGATGGTTAAAATTCTAGACCCTGTTGGGAATCGGACCCGGGACCCCTGTGACCAAAGGCCAGCAAGCTAACCATTTACCCATGGAGCCGGACATTTAGAAAGAGAGTTTTTCGTTTGAATATAGCCGTGAGACCACCACGTACCTGCTGCATTGCTCTGCTTCGTCTGTACTCGATGAAGCTGTTGCTACATCTTCCCTTAACTTTGACGCTTGCACTCACACGTTCTGGTCCCATTTGAGCTCGTCGTAACTGTCCTAGGCTGAGCAGGGCTCGTAATGGGCTTTCCTGCGAGTTTGTCCGCGTCAGGTATACTCAGGTTATTTTACATAATTTCTTCTTTTTTTCTCTTCCTGAAAGATATTAAATTTGTAGCTTACCTGCGCCTTACTGCCGGGCTTGCCATTGTTCGTTTTACCGCTCCGCTTGTCACATTCCTTTCATTGTTGACGTTCGCGACGTCACAGAAGCTTTAGTAAACAGCCCGCCCGCACCTGGCACAATAAAGGAACAGGAGACAGGAAACGAGCGAACAGAAACGGGCTGTCTCCAAAACGACCTCGCTGGCCCACTGTGTTGTGTTACAAGCTATTTACTAGATGCCAGAACGTTTAGCCTGGAGGTTTCGTAAGTGATATCAGATTCAGAACCGTCACGGGCCGCTCTCGGAGCTGGAGGACCTAGCTCAAGTCCTGGAGTTAAAAGTTTTCGCTTTCTCGGAGGACCCATTTGCTCAAAAGCAACACGCGGGCATTGTTAAACAGTCTTACTTAGGCGTAGTCATAGTTAACATTATCCATTCTTAGTCATCATCATCATCATCATCATCATCATCTGTTTACCCTCCAGGTTCGGTTTTTCCCTCGGACTTAGCGAGGGATCCCACCTCTACCGCCTCAAGGGCAGTGTCCTGGAGCTTCAGACTCTTGGTCGGGGGATACAACTGGGGAGTATGACCAGTACCTCGCCCAGGCGGCCTCACCTGCTATGCTGAACAGGGGCCTTGTGGATGGATGGGAAGAGTGGAAGGGATAGGCAAGGAAGAGGGAAGGAAGCGGCCGTGGAATTAAGTTAGGTACCATCCCGGCATTCGCCTGGAGGAGAAGTGGGAAACCACGGAAAACCACTTTCAGGATGGCTGAGGTGGGAATCGAACCCACCTCTACTCAGTTGACCTCCCGAGGCTGAGTGGACACCGTTCCAGCCCTCGTACCACTTTTCAAATTTCGTGGCAGAGCCGGGAATCGAACCCGGGCCTCCGGGGGTAGCAGCTAATCACGCTAACCACTACACATTGTTAGTATAACTGAAAAATATATGCCTGTTGGTGTACTCGTACTTCGCTACGAAATTCTACATTGTGTACAGAATCCTAGATGAGGTCGTGTACACGTTGTAAATAAGATTTTATTAAAACGCATAATAACACAGGTATTTCAAAATTAAATTTTAGGCGCCCTCCCCTAAACCACCATTTTATATAGCATTAATAAAATTATTTATAGCCTAGACCGTACTGCTTTATTCCCCGACTTTACATACCGATTTTCATTCATATGCCCTTCTCGACGCCAACTCTATGTGGAGGGATATAATCACTATTGCCGTGGTTGGTAGTGTGTTGTGTTGTCTGAATATGGAGAGGAAAGTGTTGGGACAAACACAAACATCCACTCCCCGAGTCAGAAGAATTAATCAGACGCGATTAAAATCTCCGATCCAGTCGGAAATCGAACCCGGGACCCTCTGGACCGAAGGCCTCAACGCTGACCATTCAGCCTGAGAGTCGGACTCTAATTCCTCTTCCTATAAATGAATATTTGTCCCAGTTTGTCCTCTTGCATTCCAACTTTAGCGTCATATTATTATCTTTCCTGCCTTTAAAAGCTGCACTCGTCTGCTAATATAATTCCACGCCATCTCTCCACTGACAGCTCGGAATAATTATACCTCTTAGAGATGTTTCACATGACGACATCGTAGGACATGGAGTATCAAATGGACTTCTTTCCGGGCCTTCCCGACTACCTATCTCTGTCGGATATGAACCTGCGATCTTCGGATTCCTAGGCTAATACTATATTACTGATATCCAGAGGGAGCTAAAGGTGTAAGTAAAGTCATATAGGAAGGCGAATTAGTGATCTGAATAATTTACCAAGGGGATACGTTCGATAAATTTCTTACTTTGAAAGCATTTAAGAAACGCCTAGGCCAACAACTGATAAGGAATCTGCCACCTAGGCGACAGCCCTAAATGCAGATCAATAGTGATTGATCGATTGAGTGATTGATTGGCAAAATATTATAAGTAAAATGTCTCATTGACGTATTTGTGTCGTTTTGTTGTTACACAAGTAGTATTCTACACATAGGGTGGCCCAACGTCCTCATTTACCCAGACATTTACTTGTGCCAGGCTCCTCACTTTCATCCATCCTATTCGACCTCCCTTGGTCAATTCTTGTTCTTTATCGACCCAGACGGTATTAAGTTCCCGAGGCCTAGAGAGTCTTTCATTTTCATTTTCACGCCCTTCGTGACCCTTGTCTTTCTTTGGCCGATGTCTTTATATTTCGAAGTGTCGAATCCCTTCCGTCTGATTAGTGTTATATAGAGGATGGTTGCCTAGTTGTACTTCCTCTTAAAACAATAATCACCACCACTTTATCCGGAGATGTCATCCTTTTTAGACCATTGTCCGGGCGGATTATTTAAATGTCCTCCTTTTAGAGTGAATCTGCTTATTTGAAGTTAATTTGCCCCAAAGTTAAAGAGTAGTTAGAAAATGCAACAACATAAGGTTTGGATAAAGAAATTAGTGTTTATATGGAGGAAGCTATGTTGTATGAATCATGCTACGAATACTTTAAAGAGTGGATCTTGGTCTGTTTTAAACGGATGGTGTTGAAAAGTGATATGGATTATTGTAATGTTGAAAACAAATTTGTATTTGTAAGCTGTGTAAGTCCTTTCAAAGATGTGAATTCTTTAGACCAGTTCTGCAATTTCAAACAATTCCTAAATGCAAATAGTAATGACCCTGAATTTAACAAGTTACCTTGTAATCATAAATGTGCAAAGTATTTCAAGGAATGTAAAGTGAATATTTTTACAAGTAGGATATGTTAGACAACCCCAAACTCCTAAAGGTAGCTGGATCTTCAGAAAACTAGCCTAACCATCAAGGTGTGTAAATTAATTTCGTTGTTTACGTTTTGTAAGAATTTACTGTATAATATGCCAACAGCCGTAGCCGTGTTGAAACACTGGATCCCGTGATCTCCGCAGTTAAGTAACATTGGGCGTGGTCGAGATTTGGATGGGTGTAGGGTAAGGGAATGGAGGAGCGGAAAGAAACTGGCCACCCTACCGCACGTAAACTCCGGCTCAGGCACACCTCTGCGGAGGTTCGGACCTGCCTTCGGGCAGAATACACCCTTACTTTACCTTACTGTATAATATAGAAATGGATACATGTATGTGAAAATTAGAATGAAGAAAACCTACAACCTGTTTTCCAGTCATTGACCGGGTCAGGGATGGAATGAATGAAGTTCCCATATTGCGGCGAGGATAGGAATTGTGCCGGCTGCCGAGGCCTGTCGCACTCCTCTGGGGCAATGATTAATGACTGACAGATGAAATGACATGATAATGGAGAGTGTTGCTGGAATGAAAGATGACAGGGAAAACTGTAGTACACAGAGAGAAACTTGTCCCGCCTCCACTCTGTCCAGCACAAATCTCACATGGAGTAACCGGGATTTGAACCACGGAACCCAGTGATGAGAGGCCGACGCGCTCCCACCTGAGCCACGGAGGCTTATGTGTGAAAATTAGAATATATGCCTAAATTCAGACTCTCAATGGAGAATTTCTGTGTCCTCCTTTTTCTGGCATTGTCTTCCTTCTTAAATAGTTTTGTCCTCTTTTTTATCTGTCATACATCTGGTCACCCTATCTACACATGAAGTTTTCATGAAAGCTGTTCAAACATTTTCTAAATGCAGGTCAATGAGAAAAAGGAAGATCATAGTTTTGTGTAGCAGTTCATATTGTCATCGTAAGCCATAGGCCGAGACTTTTCATTTCGAAACTCGTGATTTGATCGAGAATCAAGCTGTGAGCCACTTCGCGGGAAAATAAAGACGATGTCTTTAGGTTACCATATCTCCAGGGATGTATGAATTTGACGCCCAGACACATGTAAATCATAACTATGAGAACAGATCCCAGTATGCAACACCGTCGGAAGGAATTTGAAATCTCCCAGCTTGTACTTGTTACAAAAATGCACTTATTTCGGTCCATTCTGAAGCAACCATTGTATAGAACCAATGTTATGGCGAACATAAATAAAGCACAAGTACGTTGTGACCCATAGAACTGATTTACTGCTAACCGAACACCCATACCGATCGTTTTCTTTTTAATGTGCAAGCAAGCGAATACGATAATGTTCGTGAATGAGCAGTTAGCAGGGAAGACTTCTGCGATGAAACGACTCGTCCCTTTGGTTAGATTATCCGTAAAACTTAAGGTCCCGTGGCTATGCTCACGATATAAACTGTCAAGCTTGTTTGCTTTACTATTCCAGCTCTACAGGATGACGGAATTTTGATCTGATACAATTCTTTATATTTTATTCGCAACAGTCCTCTGTTGTCTACTGAGTTTTGATTCTTGTGTACCAGCATTTAAAAAGAATCATCCAAAAGGAATTTATTTACTTTTTATTTTTTACTTTACGTCGCACCGACACAAATAGGTCTTATGGTGACAATGGGATAGGAAACGCCTGGGAGAGGGAAGGAGCGGTCGTGGCCTTAATTAAGGAACATCCCCAGCATTTGCTTAGTGTGAAAATGGGAAACCAAGGAAAACCCTCTTCAAGCTTACCGACAGTGTGGTTCGAACCCACTATCTCCCGGATGCATGCTCACAGCTGCGTGGTTCCAACTGCACGGCCAACTCGCCCGGTAATGAGAAAAATGGAAGTTGAGTTCGTAAAATGAGATTTGAACCCGGGAAGCAGCAGTGAAGTTTCGTCGTTTAACCACCCCAGCCACGAATAGGCCAGTTATAATATTTTCATGATAATTATAAGATATTGGCCTTAGTTTGAAGAACGTCGGACAGAGAACTAACTTACTCCATTGTGTCTGAAAGGACTCGAACAGAGAAAATCAATTGATGATGGAAATAGTAGCCATATAGATTTGGATCTGTGAAGAGATACTAGAAACACTTTTTTTTTTTTTTTTTACGGACGATCAATTTCTATCATTTGTTGTGGCAGATTCAGTATAGACCTCTGTGGTGTAGTGGTTAGTGTGATTAGCTGCTACCCCCCGGAGGCCCGGGTTCGATTCCCGGCTCTCTCACGAAATTTGAAAAGTGGTATGAGGGCTGGAACGGGGTCCACTCAGCCTCGGGAGGTCAACTGAGCAGAGGTGGGTTCGATTCTCACCTCAACCATCCTGGAAGTGGTTTTCCGTGGTTTCCCACTTCTCTTCCAGGCAAATGCCGGGATGGTACCTAACTTAAGGCCACGGCCACTTGCTTCCCACTTCCTTGTCTATCCCTTCTAATTTTCCCATCTCCCCGCAAGGCCCCTGTTCAGCATAGCAGGTGAGGCCGCCTGGGCGAGGTACTGGTTATCCTCCCCAGTTGTATCCCCCGACCCAGAGTCTGAAGCTTCAGGACACTGCCCTTGAGGCGATAGAGGTGGGATCCCTCACCGAGTCCGAGGGAAAAGCCAACCCTGGAGGATAAGCAGATTAAGAAAGAAAGAAAGAAGATTCATCCATCTGCGGATGAATGCTGATATATCCTAGCATGTACTCACGACTGAGTGGTTCGATACAGGAAGTGATAAAGTAACGTACTCTCTGCGAGAAGAGCATCATTGAGCTCAGATGAAATGAAGCAGAGAACTAACCTCTGTGTATCTTTTGCCTCTGCTTTCACCATATGACAGGAACCTGCGTGTAAGTGTAATATTGCGGAAGTGTATAGTGTTGAATGTGCGGAAAGGAAGGTTAAGGACGACACAAACACCCAGTCCCCAGGCCAATTAAAAACCCCAACCCGGGCGGGAAGCGAACCCGGGGCTGCCGGGTGACAGGCGGGCGCGTTGTTCCCCTACAACGTGGGGCCGGACAGAGAAGTAACTTACTCCACTGTGTTTGAAAGGACTCGAACAGAGTAAACCAATTGATGATAAAGATAGTAGCCATATGGATTTGGATCTGTGAAGAGATAGTAGAAACATTTGTTTACTCCGTTTGCAACAAAGACTGTAGGGATTAACGTTACACCACCGCCAGCGGATGATTGGACGATTAGTTCTATTGGAATTCACAGATATTGTTCATTTCTATTCTCTCTGCTTAAGACCATTGTCATGAACACAATACCTCTTTGTCTGGTTTTATTTACAGTTAAAGGTTAACAACATATGGTATTTTTAGCATTACGTAATACCTGCTTTGTATGGGCGTTGTTGGCGAGTCCGCTTTCTCCTGGGCACCGACAGAAACACGTCTCGCGTCATTAAAATACAAAGACGTTATTCCCTATCGGTAGTTACGCGACCACGTTTTGGTCGCTAGTACTCGTATTGCGGTTTTAATTTATAATGTTTTCTTTTCTCATTCCCAGCTTAATAGTGTCAAGTCGAATACATGCTGTTGTCATATTCCAAAATCCACCAAGATTAACAGCTGCAGATTACAGAAATATGAAAGTATTCTTTCGTATCTAATCTGCGGCCCATTTGACGTGACAGCCTTCGAATGAAAAGTTGTAAATCTGATTAATTCATCTCTGGCCATGTGAGGTGGTCTATAGAGCAGGGTATGAGGTAAGAAGCTGCCGAAGATTATTAAAATTAGGCTTCTTATTCTTATTCCTATCCTTTTTCCCCATTTGTGGAGATGCAGATGAGACCTAGTTTTAATAATAATGTTATTGGTTTTTACGTCCCACTAACTAGGTTTGCGGTTTTTGGAACGCCAAAGTGCTGAAAATTTTGTCCAACAGGAGTTCTATTACGTACCGGTAAATCTACCAACACAGGCTGGCGTATTTGAGCACCTTCATATACCACCGGACTGAGCCAGGATTGAACCTGCCAAGTTGGGCTCAGAAGGCCAGTGGTCTAATGTTAGTTTCAGCAGATTGAAGAACCTGACAGTTATAAATTATCTGCGCCAAAACTGAAAAGAGACGGCTTCAGATATCACAAAAAATAAATAAATTTAAAAAACGATGTAGGAGTTCTAGATTTAAACTACATGAGAACCTAGTTTATCCGGATTAAGTGGGACCGATACTGATCCGAATTATCGAAAGTCCGGGTAATCCAAAAAAAAACTAAAACACAAATACAGTATATGTTATATATTTTTTTTTGCTAGGGGCTTTACGTCGCACCGACACAGATAGGTCTTATGGCGACGATGGGATAGGAAAGGCCTAGGAGTTGGAAGGAAGCGGCCGTGGCCTTAATTAAGATACAGCCCCAGCATTTGCCTGGTGTGAAATGGGAAACCACGGAAAACCATTTTCAGGGCTGCCGATAGTGGGATTCGAACCTACTATCTCCCGGATGCAAGCTCACAGCCGCGCGCCTCTACGCGCACGGCCAACTCGCCCGGTAGGCCTATATAATATTTTTTTTTTTTTGCTATGGGCTTTACGTCGCACCGACACAGATAGGTCTTATGGCGACGATGGGATAGGAAAGGCCTAGGAATTGGAAGGAAGCGGCCGTGGCCTTAATTAAGGTACAGCCCCAGCATTTGCCTGGTGTGAAAATGGGAAACCACGGAAAACCATTTTCAGGGCTGCCGATAGTGGGATTCGAACCTACTATCTCCCGGATATATAATATATTAAAATAAGTTGTACAGTAATAGATTTTTTTTGAATTATACAAAAAATATAAGAACACCCTTCTTACGTTTACGACTCTATGTTTTATGCACTAAAATAATGTGTGAGCTTTTTTCTGTTTCACAGTGGAATAGCGTTTGCGCGCAGCACGATCACGAAGACGTTTTACTAACATCAGCTCTACCGGTGTGGTTTCAGTCTGGGATTCTAAACAGGCCATCAGTTTGTCCAGCTGCATTGTTGCATCTCCATGAGTCATTGTTGCTTCTTATAGAGCGCCGGTTTCATTTTCGAATTCACCGTCACTCACGTCATTACCTGCCGAGGAACAAGGGGCAATAATTTATTCATCTTGTCATTATGCCGTAGCCTGAATTACAGTCATGTTTCAACCAGTCATTTACGTCGTTCACATCTACGTCCGAGCGTAAAGGAATGCGTGCAAATGTGTCGAGGAACTCAGAAGAGTCCACGGTTTCCCATTTTCAGTTCCAGGCGAATGCCGGGACGGTATCGTTGATAGACCGCGGCCGACTTACTTCCAATTCCTGTCCTTAACTATTCTTGACTGAAAAGACATTCAAGAAGAATCGACCCCGTAAAAGAAATACTGTATAAGTATAAATATCTTTTTTTATTATTTTCGAGGTTCGACCCCCACTGTCGGCAGCCCTGAAAAAGGTTTCCCATTTTCACACCAGGCAAATGCTGGGACTGTACCTTAATTAAGGCCACGGCCGATTCCTTCCCACTCCTAGCCCTTTCCTGTCCCATCGTCGCCGTAAGACCTATCTGTGTCGGTGCGACGTAAAACAACTAGCATAAATATATATATATATATATATATATATATATATATATATATATAATATTATTTTCGATCCGGATAAACTGTAGATGCGGATTATTGAGGGCCGGATAAAGTAGGTTCTTGTGAAATTTACTGATATCTGAGAATTAATCGTTATTTCAGATACCGCATGAACTTAATTATCTGAATATTATATATCGTAGAGATTCTAGAATATGTTGTTGTTGTTGTTGTTGTTGTTATAAGTCTTTAAATCATTTCAGTAACAGAATAATGCATTTTATCTATAAGAAGTTGTAGTATTTCCCGTGCAGACACCATTTATTTCCAAATAGTTTTCAAAATTTGAACGTTATTTTTACAAATGGTGATGCATGCGAAGCGTGTAAAATGTTCTTTAAGTAAAATTTTCAGTTGCTAAACTATAATCTGGTTCACTGAGGTGGAAGGAGAACTACAGGAAATGGGGATTACCCGTGACAATATTCAGGAGCGTGACCTCTTCAAAATGAAAATTAAAGCACGCCGGAGTTTCCAAGAAAAGTCTAAGCTTAAAACAGGTGAGACGTGGATTGAGGATAGGAAGCAAAAACATCGAGAACGAATGCGGCAGTGCTGGGCAAATGTTAAAGCCCGAGGAGCAAAGAGCTGGAATAACGTGCGCCACAGCTGTATGAAGAGTAAGCTGAATAGGCTATAACTAGGGCCATGATTTTTTTCGCAATACTTTATGTTCGATTTCGCGAAAGGGTAAACAAAATTCGCGTTATTTCGCGAAATAGGGCTGAACCCATCGCTTTAATTTCGCGTTAATCATTTCCGAAAATTATTCATAAAAAGTTTAATTCGTGAGATTTGTGAATTATTTATAAATAAAGAGAAACAATATTGATAATTATTTCTTATTATTTCTTATAATTATTTCTTATGTAATCTTGATCAGAACTATAATATAGTCTTATTCAAGATTATGTCCGACTCGTTGGCTGAATGGTCAGTGTACTGGCCTTCGGTTCAGAGGGTCCCGGGTTCGATTCCCGGCCGGGTCGGGGATTTTAACCTTCATTGGTTAATTCAAATGACCCGGGGGCTGGGTGTTTGTGCTGTCCCCAACATCCCTGCAACTCACACACCACACATAACACTGTCGTCCACCACAATAACACGCAGTTACCTACACATGGCAGATGCCGCCCACCCTCGTCGGAGGGTCTGCCTTACAAGGGCTGCACTCGGCTAGAAATAGCCACACGAAATTAAAAAAATCAAGATTATATAACAAATTACCTTTTCACCTTACATGGCCGTAGCTTTCACTACTAAGAGATTGTATAGGACTGTAATACAACCCGTGGTCCTATACGGAGCAGAGACCTGGGCTCTGACCCAAAAAACAGAAAGAAAAACTCATGACATGTGAGAATGCTGTGCTGAGACAGATTTTTGGACCAGTGAAGGACAGAGGGGAATGGAGGAAAAGGAAAAACCTAGAACTTCAGGAATTATATAAATTGTTAGACATTGTGGCAGTGATTAAAGAGAGGAGGATGAAGTGGTATGGACACGTTATGCGTCGAGAAGGTCAGATAACCAGGCAGGTGGTGGAAGAAAACATCAGAGGCAAAAGACCAAAGGGAAGGCCACGATTGAGATGGGTAGATAGAGTCAGAGAGGATATGAGCAGAATGGGACTAACCGAAGAAGAATACTCGGATCGAAAAAGGTGGAGGAGGCTAATTGGCGAAGCCAAAAACCGACTACGGTTTGTGTGGCCAACCTAGTAAGTAAGTAAGTAAGTAAGTAAGTGTAGGATATTAAAACGAGGAGATACTTCTGTCGAAATGAGGAATCCATATTCTGTCTTCTATTTCTCTTTCACACACGTGATATTCGAATACAATTTCAAGATCGTTATTTTTCATGAATTTCGCTGCATTTTCGCACTATTCGTAAACTAACTAAATTTCGCTTTAAACTGGCCTTCTCGCTTTAATTCACTGTAATTCGCGAAAACAAAATCATTAATTTCTTAACCAGAATCATATGATTCGTTGAGATAGCTCAAAATCGCTTCAAAATAGTTCTTGTTGCGCTTATCGTTAATGCGAAAAAATCATGCCTGTGGCTATAACTAAACTTAAGGTAGCGAAAGGTGTACCTTTCCCATTTAAATATTCCATTCTAAATAGAGTAGTCGAAATTTACTGAATGAACTCCAAGCCTTTCCGCTTTCAGTTCATTTCTATGTTTTAAAAGGCAAATATCGGGAGCTAATAAAATGCGTGACAGAGTGTGTATGGGAACAAAAATTGCAGCGCTACTTAACAACATGACACATTGTGATAATTAAGCTGTGATATTAAGCTGAGATTGTACATGACACTAAGTAAAGATGTTTAACGTATTTTGATTGCCATATCTCATATAACAAGAGCCAGAGGAAGAAAATAGTTGAAATACTGTTGTCGATAGCTAATAGAAGCGACAATAATAATTGTAATAATAAGAAGAAATTGAATATTACCAATATTTATCTAACGTAAACTGTACATCCCCCGTTCAAATATCGAGAACATCGAGAACGAATGTGGCAGTGCTGGGCGTTGTTAAAGGCCGAGGAGAAAAAGAGTTGGAATAACGTGCACCACAACTGCCCGAAACGAAGAGAAGGATGGGAAGGAGAAGAATCTTAATACAACTAAACGTAAGCTACTCGAAATAACTTTAATGTTTTGCCTTTAATATAGGAATAGTGTAAATTAATTTATTTATAGTTGATTAGTATCATGAGAGAAAGTTGAAAATTTTGAAAACGATTTTTAGAAAGTAGATTAATATTGTACCTTGTGTATCAGAGCAAATAGAGCAGTCGAAATTAACTGAATGACCCTCAAGCCTTCCCACTCTATTTCGACTTTTCCTCCAGTTTTCTACAGAGAGCTAAGAAAATGCGTGGTTACAGTGTGACTGGGAACAGCATTGCAGCGCTATTTAACAACATGTTATGTTTGTGACAGTTAAATTGCATTATGAATCTTTATACGCGATAGTTAATAGAGACATTTAGCGCGCCATGCTTACCAGTTATCATCTAATAAACAGCTTAGCTTTATTACTACGGGAAGAAAGCAGAGCTATATCACGTGTTGAAAGTGAAGTGGCCAGAATAGGCGATAAATAATCCTTTGCGCCTTTCAGTAGATCAGTTGCTGTGTGTTGCGTTCAGCGCGGTCTTTCACGAGCCAGGACGAACGATCAAACGTGCTATGGATTTTACTCTTTTCAAAACTACCCTGACCTCAGCCAGGATCGGACCTGTCTATTGATAATGTTAGAAATTAGTACGAAAGCTCAACGAATGAAATAAACAATTAGAGACGTAATACACACTGCCAATTTCTAAATCAGTCAGTCACCACTAATCTGCATTTAGGACAGTGGCCCAGGTGGCAGATTCCCCATCTGCTGTTTACCTAGTCTCTTCTTAAATCATTGCAAAGAATTTGGAAATCATTGAAATCCCCCTTGGTAAATTATTCCAATCCCTAACTCTTTTTCCTATAAACGAATATTTGCTCCAATTTGTCCTCTTGAATTCCAGCTTTATCTTCATATTGTAATCTTTCCTACTTTTAAAGACACCACTCAAACTTATTCGTCTACTGATGTCCTCCCATGCCATCTTTCCACTGACAGCTCGGAACATACCACTCAGTCGAGCAGCTTGTCTCCTTTCTCCCAAGTCTTCGCAGCCCAAACATTGCAACATTTTCGTAACGATACTCTTCTGTCGGAAATCACCCAGAACAAATCGAGCTACTTTTCTCTGGATTTTTTTCCAGTTCTGGAATCAAGTAATCCTCGTGAAGGTCCCATACATTGGAACCACATTCTAGTTGTGGTCTTACCAGAGACTTATACCCTCTCCTTTACATCCTTACTACAACCCATAAATACTCTCATAACCATGTGCAGAGATGTGTAAAGAACAATAATCCCCACCAACACAGTAATTAAACCTGAGGACTTTTGCTATTAGTGCAACTCACAACCAGGCTTTTAAACACGTTTATCATCGTATCATTACCTGCAGTCCACCTCACAACATTGTCGAGTTTTTTTTTTTTTTTAGTTTCTCACAATCTTGTAACTCTATATTCTCGTAGTATATATAACATCTTATAATCGTGGGAGGAGCATACAGTAATACCTATTTCATTAGTCAAATGAAATATTATTACATCAAATACTATCTATTACATGTTTAAAAATTGATTTACAGCAAAGCTAGGTTGATTGCGCAGCCTAGTTAGTATGAGTTCGAATTTGGTGTTGTGTTACAAGCTGAAATTACCAGCGTTTCGCCCTAGTATAGCAGTGGGCTCGTAATTTGGATTGAATTACCTTTCCAAGACGCTGGCGGCTAGTGCGTCGTTGAGACACTACTGAAAGTCTCCTACAGTATGTAGAAGAATGCAGTGACTGTGCACTAGGGGAAGTATGTACCACCGCACCGCTTGTATATGTTCTTTCATATTCTTCTTCTTATTTCCTTTCACCCCGTTTGGGGTACCTTGAATCAGTCATTTCTCTGTGTGTTGTTCTTTTCTTAGTGCCCACCCAGTATTTCTTCATTTTTCCTGACCTTCGTTTCCCTTCGTCTTCCGAGAAAATAGGTTTGGCTTCTTGGAACCTAATATTTTCATCTTCAGTTTTTACCTTATATTTTCGATTGAATAGTGGATTTTCTGAAGTTTTAATTCTACTAGGTCTTTTTCAGTGTCTTTAAACCAGTTGGGTTTTGTTTTGCAGTTATGGAAGAAGCCAAAGATTTGTTTGGTGTTGACTCTAAGATGATGACCATAAAAATTTATCCTTCTTTTTCGCACAGTATCTGAGAGTTTTTCAATTTTCTTGTAGATTATTTCAATCTTGCTGTATATTATCTTATTATCCTGAAATTTTGGTCCTATGATCTTTCTTCAAATTTTCCTCTCTTAGCTCGAGTTTCTCCATCTGGCCTTTGAAATTCATGTTTCGTGTTTCTGCCGCGTATTATTATTATTATTATTATTATTATTATTATTATTATTATTATTATTAAAATAATATTAATTGAAATAAATTATCAGTGGCACTACTTTATTAAAGCAAAGCAAAGTCATTACCGTACAGGCCACGAAGGCGCTTGAAGGGGTGGAAGGTAAAGGCTTCCACTATTCGTAACCTCGGCACGTGATGGGGTGGAGTGGGTAGCTCTACGCCTGGCCGCCTTTGCCCTCAGGAATTAACCTGGTACTCATTTTAGAGTAGGCTGAGTGAACCGCAGGGCCATATGCACCTTCGGAAGTGGAAATCTCGTTTCTTAAATTTTACGACTTCCTGACGGGGAATCGAACCCACGTCCTTCGAGGCGAACCGAGCACGCCTTTACCGCCTCGGCCAGGCAGCCCTTATTACTTCATTAAGTCTCCTTAAATCAAGTTTAGGTATTGAATTTTGTCATTAATTGGCATTAAAATCCTCCTGCATAAATCATTCGGAACAATAATTTTTTGTCGTTCGTTTTATAAAATCTACTTTAGCTAATGAGCAGTTACTCGTCTGTATTTTTCGTATGGCTGAATGCTGGTTGTACACATGCAAAAATTGATGTTGCATATGAATGTCCTGTTGTCATGATCAGTGGTGTTGTGACTGGCTGACCTTACTATTACATGTTATGACCTTACCATATAAATGATTCTACGTTCTGTAAAATTTGTGTAGGAATATTTAGGTATCTTTTGCTGCCTAAGCATAAAATATATACTCATCGCAAGTCACTGTCAATATTTAAAGAACTTTTGCATCTGTACTGCAAATATTGCTGAAATCAAAGACAGTTTATTGCATGAGCGACGTGAGCGTTCACGTAATGACTCATAGAATGTGGCTCGGAGAATATTATGGGTTGGAAAGGCACTTCACAGTGCCACATAGTGCATCTGAGAAATTGAATCATCTCCGTCTCAGGGAACCTGTGTATTTAAAATGATGAATTCACTCTTTAGGTATGAGTCACTTCTGAAAGTCCATTCAGTAGAGGTGACAATGTGGTGTTAATACAATTCAAAACAGAGAAAGCTTACCTGGAATATTACTCTGATGATCAACATTCTTACCAGCTAATAAACCGGCATTCAACTTAACTTCATTAGTAACGTACGAATGGAGTAATGTAAAATGTTCAAACCTAATTTCTTAATATACTTCAAATTATGGAAATTTAATCTCAAAGTACCCATAGGCTACGTATTATATTTATTTAAACAAAAGCTCTACAAATACATTTAGTAACGGTTACTTTTAAAACTAGCCCTTCTAATTTAAGATTATATTAAAGTATGTTCGATACAACAGGTGTTGTAAAATCTCTTGAAGAAAGAATTTATTTCAATAAAAGTAGCCTATTATTTCAACATTCATTTGTTAGTTTTACGCAAACTACGAACCGGCAGAATTAATCTCTATCTGAATATTCTATAAACTACATTTATTAATACGAGCAATGACCAGTGAAGGTACATTATTTAAGATACTACATTTTCAAAATCTTCGTTTTGTATTTAACAGTGTTTTATAAGTCTGAATGAATGAATGAATGAATGAATGAATGAATTAATGAATAAATGAATTAGCCTGTAGTGTCTCATGAAGGGCAAATATAAATATAAATGTAGTGAAATGCTCGGTTCGAGAGGTAATTCGTTTCCTAATGCATCATATAAGAAGGACCATGTTGACCAATGTCACTTTAATACAAATTAAATGTGTATAGACCCTATATATATATGTTAATTTTTATATATTTTGGTACATTTTGGGATGTGACTAGAGATGCTGTTCACTTTAGAAAGAAAAGTGATTTATCTCCGTTTGAGTAATAGTTTACGAGAAAAAAATATTTCATATATTTGAACAATTCTACTACAAACACTTGGCTAAAAAGTCCATTTCTTTGTGTCAAATACGTCTGTGATTGAAATCGGTAATAGTATAATCTCCTATGTACTGGATAAAATGATTAGTTATTAAGAAATGAACCGAAAAGCATCGAGATTGTACGAATAAAAATATATCTTAGCATGTTTGTGCAACAGGGTATTTACATTTTATTTCTTAAAATGGGAACTGTTCTTTTTACAAATAATGTCATGTTTTTTACTGGCTATTTGCAATCTATGTATTGGCACAAGTGTTTGTATTTTTGATAATTTTGGGAGATTTCAAATTTAAGACATATCTCAATCTTCTTCTCACCGAGCGAGATGGTTACGCAGTATGAGCAGGATGACAAAACGTTCCAATTGTAGCAGGAAAATCCCGGTCTTTGTGGTTTGTTCCTTTGTTCTGCAAACCTTTCTCGGGACACTGTAATGGCCTAGTTTTCAAAAGATTATCATTTTGTGATTGTTTTTCTTTCCGTGGAGATGGATATTGAAAACTGAATTTGATGCAACTTTTGTTAAGTACGTCCAGAAAATCCGACGAGCCCTTTCCCCTGAAGTAACAAACAAATTAACAGCTTGACGAAGATTTGAACTGAACCTGCTCTCGATGTGTGAGGCAAAAATTTAAAATGCACACACAAAATTATGCTTTTATTTATATAGATTGGTAGACCGTACCAGCTCATTTCCTGGCTGTAACACGTTGGTCTATCCCATACCGACCTTCTTGAATTACTGGTGTCATTGGACTTACGCTGCAGGAAGGGATTTATTTAAACGCCACAGAGGAAACCGTCAGTTTTTCTTTGTTGGGAACCTCTGACAGGTCTTGAAATTGTGAAGCATGTTTGTTTTGTAATGAGTTAAAGAGTCTGCCTAATGTGGAGTGAACAATAGATGTTCCGGGAACAGTGACAGCAAGGCAGTGTGTAGCAAGCGCGCTGCAGAGTTGTAGGATCGTCGACCGGCAGATCTGCCTGGTGAGGGCCAATAGCCGACTCTCCCCGCGCTCCTCCCGGGAGGGCGCCGCTCTGAGGTGCGTTCCTCCGACACGCAGGGGTCAACTACCGCACCGATTAGGAAAACAGGATCGGAATAAGAGGAAGAAATTCTTGAATAGCTTAAATCTCCCTGGATATTTCCAGTTACCATTTTAGATCAATCTGTCTTTATAGGAAAATAAAATAATACCTCATTGACCTCATTATTGGTGCTCGAGTTGCAGTTTCCTGGCTACTCATGAACTTCTTGAAAATATTTGGACGAAGTACTAACTTTCTCTACTCACTTGTGACAGCTGCATTTAAGGGATGGATATCCAGCTTCAGAAACCTTAACAGCCAGCTTGAAGCGATACTATTTTCATGTCATTTTATTGAAAAATGATGTATTGGTTATGGTAAGCCCTACTCTTTACACTTGTGACAACCTGCAAATATTGTTGAAAGATATATATGGTTTTTAATGTACCGGTATTCTGTTGGAAATAAAACGCATATGTATATTTTCATTATATACTGTTATGTCTGATCAGTCTACAGGCCTTTGTGAATTTATAACTAGTTCTGTGGCCTCATTCATTCCACATAGACTATCCTACCTTTCCAAACGTCGTCTAGCTATCGTCACATTAGATCTCTCTTCGCTTACTTTACCCGCCATAACCCAGATCATTGTTGTCATAGGTAACCTATGCTCCTGCATTCGCCTCCCATGACCCTACCACTGAAACCGATGTATTTGCACATTTTTAACCATATAGTTCATTCTTATCTTAATCTTTATTTCCTCATTAGGGGTACTCTTCTACCATTATTTCCACATGCTTGTAGCAACAATCATGGCTTATGCTCTGTGCTTATGCATAAGACATTCCGAGTACACCCAGATTTCACTCCCATACAGCAGAGTCGATCTGAAAACATTATTTTAAAACGAGCCAGCTGTTCCCGTATCGCATTCCCTGTCTGGCTTTCATTTGTCTTACGTTTCTTTCCCATTGAAATCACATTAGTATTGGACAGTGTAAGACAAAATTTCTCCTTCTCTTCTCTTCTCTTCTCTTCTCTTCTCTTAAGGGCGGATGCCTTTCCTGATGTCACGTGAATTTTGAGATGAAAATCTCAACGCAGGGTAGAAAAGGATTCGAATCTCAGCCTTCGAGTGGGAAGCCAGCAGCAGCTAATCACGCCCTCCAAATGTACTATAAGATAAACTCATAAATAAATAAAAAATTGGAACTAAAATATAAGATTGTATAAGGGGGAGAACAGGGGTTGGAGTAAGAAATTCAGGTCGATGGGATGAGCCAACATGAGGGATATCGTGTCTCAGGTGCAGCGAGTGAATTGGAAATGGGAGTGGATATGTCGCAATGCTCGACCAGAGAAGGATTTATGTTACAACTATGTGGAAGAAGAAGTAAATCCCAGGTGCTGTTAGTATTCCTTTTTATAAAAGTGAGTGGTCACTGGAGAGGACATGACGACTATTTAGCTCATACGTGCAATGACCAATCTGGTATAAGGTTATCAGGAACAACCAAACGTCCAGTCAACGTTTACAAGTTCCTTCACGATGCGCCGACACAGATAGTTCTTATGGCGACGATGGGATGGGGGATGTCTAGCAGTGGGAAGGAAGCGACTGTGGCCTTAAGTAAGGTACATCCCGAGCATTTACCTGGTGTAAACATGGGAAACCATGGAAAACCATCCTCAGATCTACCGACAGTGGGGTTCGAACCAGGATGCTGATTGACAGCTACGTGACCCAAACCACGCAGCCACTCACCCGGTTGCCCAGTGAATACCTATACCTATATTTCGCTACAATTGTATCGTTTTCATGTTATTACTTTCATTTTAACGGATCTTCGTACACATAGTGCTACTTATCAGCTTGTATTGCTATACGCTCACTGTTTTCTTCGTAGAGTAATAAAACGAGCTGTTTATTATGCGTCTGATAGAAACAAAACATTTAAATGACTCCAGTCAATGCCAGGTATGGCATTCTTATTAGAATGTAACTGTCACAGAGCATTATAAGTAATAAATAGCATCGGAGTGATTTCCTCATAGTGATCTACTTCTATAACAATCTCGCAGGCGTGTTTATTATTCGAATCGCACCATATCCATCTTCACAAACTTTAACAGCCACCTTGAGCTACACTATTTTCATGTAATTTTATCAAAAAATGATATATTGGTTATAGTAGGGCCTACTCTTTACCCTTGTGGCAAACTGCAAATATCGTTGAAAGATATCTATTATTTTTAACGTATTGTGTTGGAAATAAAACGCATATACATGTCTTCATGATAGACTTATGTATGATCAGTCTACAGGCCTTTGTAAATTTATCAGAATAACTCATGGAAACGTCTTCTATACGACATTTGACCACAGACCATAAAATCAACAGGATGTAACTGTGTTATCTCATGAAGCCGACAGCCGACATATTAGCCCAGATTTAGATGCAAAAATAAAACAGTATATTTTCGGGATGAAAAGTTCTGTTCTCTGTATAGGTTATGAATACCTATGCATTTGAATAGAAATGTTATAACAATTATATGTTAACATTTTTCGATGTTCTCACCTATAATATCTAGTTCTAGTTTATTTCCCTCGTTTTCCCGAAATTCAATTTTTAGATCAGCAAGTGTCATCGCACCAATATTGTTTTTCAATCTTTTTCATAGTATTAACAATAGAAGGTAACTCTAGTTTCTTTGAATAAAGTAAACGACATAGCTTTGAAAATAGCAGATTCCGATACAACTGTATTTGGAGGCCCGGATGATACACACGCTGCAGAGGCGAGGATGTTTTGTAGCACAAACTCATTTTCGTCCCTATTAACACAAACACACACCTGAACTGACACCGTGGTAGATCATAATTTGCATGCACAATATGTTCACGAGGCTGTTGATCATCTCAAACCTCCAACCAATGGCGATAACAAAATTATTTCCAGAAGCTAGAAGAACATTTTCTACCATGCTTTGATGCGGCTTATAGTGTCTGTGAGAACAGGGAACCATGCTGTATTGTATATGCATTATTTTTAATAAAATCAAACTCTGACCCTCAAACTGCTTTGCAATTCTATGGCGCGATTCGAATAATAAACACTCCTACAAGATTGTTATAGAAGTAGATCACTATGAGGAAATCACTGCGATGCTATTTATTACTTATAATACTCTGCGACAGTTAAATTCTAATAAGAATGCCATACCTGGCACTGAATGGAGTCATTTAAATGGTTTTTTTTGTAACAGACACATAATAAACAGTTCGTTTTATTGCTAAATAAAGAAAACAGTGAGCATATAACAATACAAGCTGATAAGTAGCACTATGTGGCTGTCAGATATAAGGAAACGTCGTGCTCTGCTTACACGATGTGTCCAGTTCGCTATGTATTCTAATAAGTTCAAGACCGATGTACAGACCGCTTAAAGTAATTATGTTATGAAGACCGACATGATTATATTGGACATAAAGTACACTTACCGAAACACGGACACACACACAAAAAATGATCGGCTGAAAATTTATTCCAAATGCAAACACGAACAAAATGAAGCAGCACTTAATCACAAAGATTTCTTCGCTAGTTAATCCATGGAGGTTTTACTACACTTTGTCAATGAAAGGATGCACATTGCCGGACTGGGTAGCTCAGGCGGTAGAGTGCTGGTCTTCTGAGCTCAAGTTGGCGGATTCGATCCCGGCCAAGTTCGGTGGTGTTTGAAGCTGCCCGGGTACGTCAGCCTCGTGTCTTAAACGAATTTCTTCGGGAAAAAATTCTGGCACATTGGCGTCCCCGAAAACCGTTTAACTAGTAAGAGTAACATTATCATTGTTGTTATTATTAATATTATTAGGATGCACATCTATGCTTTTTAGAGTGGACGTGATTAGTTCACTGGTTCAGTTGCTAGCTTCCCACCCGAAGGCTGAGGTACGAATCCCGGTCGATCATGGGTTGAGAATTTCATTTTAAAAAATAACGTGGCGTCAGGAAAGGCATAAGGCCTTAAACATCCGCCCAAAACCAAAAGGGCCGGGCTAAGTGTCTCAGACGGTTGAGGCGCTGTCCTTCTGACCCCAGCTTGGCAGGTTCGATCCTGGTTCAGTCCGGTGGTGTTTGAAGGTGCTCAAATACATCAATGTAGTGTCGGTAGGTTTATTGGCACGTAAATGAACTACTGCGGGACTAAATTCCGGCACCTCGGCGTCTCCGAAAACCGTAAAAGTAGTAGTGGGGCGTAAAACAAATTTTTATTATTATTATTATTATTATTATTAAAACGAAAATGAGCCTTGATACTCCAGCGATCCAATAAATGGTTGGGATAAGCTGAAGAAAGTGTATCTAATATTTTCAGAACGAGTTTAAATTATAACATTCGCTATAAACTGCCATAAAAGCTACTTTGCCACTTTCCTAATGTATAATCGAGCCACGTAAGTTTAGTGACAGAGCGTGTATTTAATTAATGTACATTAAAGAGTAAGACAAAAAGTATTTTATTACAAAAAAACCATAGCAAAGAACAAGGTATACAAAATTTATGACCGGTTCTTTCGTACAAGAGTCCACAATGATTTTGTGTCACGAGGTGTAAAGTCGTCTTTAAATAATTCAAGAACCTTCTTCGTATTCTACCTCTTTTCCTACCATTCTTTTCCACACCTGTGGGGTCGCACATGTGGATTTGGCCCTGTTTTACGGCCGGACAGCGAATGCAGCGGGTCCTCTACAAACCATTTGCACTTACATACTACGATCCTAGAAATGGACGAACAATCCTTTTCTTCATTTAGTTTAATTTCCGGGTTGAACCGTGTTGTAGTTGTCTCTACATCACGTACAGTTTGCCGACGTTTCGAATACATTGCAGTATTTTTTGTCAAGGCGACTAAAATACCCCCACTCGATCCGAGGTAATCAGTCTCCCAGGCAGCAATTTACACTACTCCTTTTCATTGGTAGCTTTGAAAGACGCCCCTTCCACGTCGTGGGCGTGAATTTATTCGCTGTTGACGATTAAGATATCAGATACCATACCACCTGGACTACCGAGCTCGATAGCTGCAGTCGCTTAAGTGCGGCCAGTATCCAGTATTCGGGAGATAGTAGGTTCGAACCCCACTGTCGGCAGCCTTGAAGATGGTTTTCCGTGGTTTCCCCATTTTCACACCAGGCAAATGCTGGGGCTGTACCTTAATTAGGGCCACGGCCGCTTCCTTCCCACTCCTAGCCCTATTCTGTTCCATCGTCGCCATAAGACCTATCTGTGTCGGTGCGACGTAAAGCAACCTGCAAAAAAAAAAAAAAAAAAAAAAAAAAACACCTCGTCTACATTTACGAAATAAAAAACATACGCCTCAACCCCGGACTGACCCCTTGGCCGCCTGCATGCTAACCCAAATCACTATCCACTGCACCAACTGTACTGTACGAATAATATGTGCTGACAGAGGTAGTTGCCCTACATGTGGTTACAGTGTTGCCAGATTGTCACTCTTCAGCGTCTTTTTCTGTCGGATATACTCGCAGGACGAATTTTTGAGAGAGACATTTTTTTTATTGCTGGCATGTGAGAAGTTGCACTGCGACGCCCGAGTGCGCGAATTTCGGTTCACTCTGTATATAGTATGTACAACTGGCACCGTGTTTTAAACAAGTTTCCACTGTGACTGGCGTTTCTTCTTCGTCATAGAAAAAACCCTTACAGCAGAATTTTTCTCGTAATATTTATCTTGCGAATACTCATAATCATAATACTGTGTGCTAAATCAGCGAGCATTTTGTTGGACGCAGATCTTGTTAGGTGGGGCTTTTTGACATAGTATGGGAATGTTATCTGCTGAATCAGCTGCCATGTTGTTGGACGTAGATCATGATGCTGGTCCACCTCTGTGGTGTAGTGGTTAGTGGGATTAGCTGCCACCCCCGGATGCCCAGGTTCGATTTCCGGCTCTGCCACGAAATGTGTAAAAGTGGTACGAGGGCTGGAACGGGGTCCACTCAGCCTCGGGAGGTCAACTGAGTAGAGGTGGGTTCAATTCCCACCTCAGCCATCCTGGAAGGGGTTTTCCGTGGTTTCCCACTTCTCCTCCAGGAAAATGCCGGGATGGTACCTAACTTAAGGCCACGGCCGCTTCCTTCCCTCTTCCTTGCCTATCCCTTCCAATCTTCCCCTCCCCCCCCCTCACAAGGCCCCTGTTCAGCATAGCAGGTGAGGCCACCTGGGCGAGGTACTGGTCATTCTCCCCAGTTGTATCCCCTGACCCAATGTCTCACGCTCCAGGACACTGCCCTTGAGGCGGTAGAGGTGGGATCCCTCGCTGAGTCCTAAGAAAAAACCAACCCTTGAAAGTAAACAGATTAAGAAAGAAAGAAAGAAAGAAAGAAAGAAAGAAAGAAAGAAAGATCATGATGCTGCATATTTCTTCCTATATATCGGAACTCTTTATCTCCCTTGTGAGTGGAGTGAAAGGACCCCCGCATGTCATAAGAGGTCACTAAGAGGGAGACAACCAAGGAATCACCGAGCGAGTTAGTCGTAAGTTTAGGATCGCGTAACTGTGGGCTTGTATTCTGGAGATAGTGGGTTTGAATTCCACCGTCGGCAGCCCTGCAGAAGGTGTTCATGGTTTCCCATTTTCACACCAGGCTGTACCTTAGTTAAGGCCACGGTCACTTCCTTCCCATTCCTATGCCATCATGGCCAGAAGAACTATCTGTGTCGGTGCGACGTAAAACAAACTATTAAAAAAAACTGTACTCGATCGCTCTTATTCCAAGCCCAAACACATATCCATGATTCTATGCATTTCGTGTAGCGGATTTTTTGCTCAGATACTGGATTCGATTCCAGGTGAAGTTCGGACGTTTTAGGGTGTTTCAATTCGCCTAGTATCGTGCATCTCCTCGTCTATCTCTTGACTCTGCTTCTTTTCTCATAGATGGAGGATGTCTGTCATCTAGCTCCGCTTTACCAACGTGTATAAATATTCAAATATATCCCTTTTGCATACATTGTCTTGCCTTGGTCTCATTAAGACAATACTACCTCCATATTGTTACTATAGGAACATAATACGGCCAATTCTGGAATGACAAGAGTCGTTTTGCGAGTGTAGCACTAGTTTAGCAAACTTGATCATAAGCAGATCATAAACTAATGAAGGAACGGGCCAATTAACAGAACGCTGCTAGCCAGTGCAAGTGTATATGAACCTGTCTGAGTTTATACTGCCACGGGGTTGTAATAGTCCGCAATATGTTACAGTGTCACAATGATAAGCTGTCGGTAATTTTATCATAAATCAACTGCTAGAGAGCATCAAACTTTCTGGAGAGTATCGGTTCAAATCATGAACTCGCTAATATATGGCTCTCCCGGGAGAAATTTTCCTCCAGTCTTCATTCAATACCACAGATTGAGACGGGAAGGAACTCGTGGATTTCCTTATTTCATTAACTTGAAGATACTTATAGACTCTCATAGAAACCCTTCCCAAGAAGATCAATTCATTTGAATATGGACTTAGGCCTACTAACTAGTGAGTGTTAAATATTCCTTTGATTGATAAAGTATACAACGAAAAAATGCAATATAAGGAAATGAACACTCAGCTGAAGATTTCAAAATGTGTTAATAATAATATGAAAAATCAAAATACAAAAGCCGGGCTGAGTGACTCAGACAGTTGAGGCACTGGCCTTCTGACCCCAACTTGGCAGGTTCGATCCTGACTCAGTCCGGTGGTTTTTGAAGGTGCTCAGATTCGTTAGTCCCGTGTCGGTAGATTTACTGCCATGTAAATGAACCCCTGCGTGGCAAAATTCAGGCATCTCGGCGTTTCCGAAAAACCGTCAAAAAGTAAAAATAATGATTTAACACTTATTGTTACAAAAATACAAAATCCTTATATTGTTTAGGTATTTATAAAGTAAAATTTGAATCGGGATTTTGTCCTGGCCGTCAAAGAATATAATTCCTGATTTAGACTGCTCCTTGACTGAATTGTGATCATCGCAGCCTTCTGTTTGGAGAGTCCTGGGTTCAAATGCCGGCAGACCCGGGGATTTTGATCACGTCTGGTTAATTTCTCTGGCTTGGACTTTGACACATTCTTCGTAATCCTGATTATGGCAGTGATTTTTACGTTTCTAGAGGTTTAATATCGCATTGTCTCATGTTGGTTTTCGGCAACGCTGGGATGGGATACAACTAAACTGTAATTAGGGCACAGACCTGGCATTAGCTTAGTATGAAATTGGCAATCTACAAAAAATCGTCCTCGAGGCTGTGAATGGTGAGGTTCGAACCCACCGTCTCCCGAATGCAAGCTTACAGTTACATGGCTTGTAACGCTCCGTTATATTTGTTTCAAGGGGAACTACAGCCAAAAAAACATTTTATTAAAAATCTAATCAGGAGGAAAAGAGGAAGAGGTCCTACCCTTCAAAAGAATGATGGTATTGTCAAAAGAAAGGACAGGACCTCGAAGGGCATAAAAATGAAAGTACAGTACTCCCTAAGCTTCGAAAATATCGCCAGGGTCCGAAGAGAACTCGAGTTTATCAAGGGAGGTCGGATAAGAAAGATGAAAGTGAGGTGCCTGGCAGACTTGGCCGTAAGTAGTAGTAGTAATGTCATACTCAGTTAGAGCCCTATGGTCCCTAACCCACGCTCTCAAGTGGAGTGTTCCTGGCGGTCACCCCTTTTAGTTTCCCCTTCCGACAATCAAGGGGTACCGTGAATGTATTCTACCGCCCCCAATCACAGGCGGATCTGCTCGTTCCAGTTAGTTCCAGGAGCGAACACTTGCATCGCCAAAAACCTTGGATGTGTTAGCGCGACGTTAAACCACTAAGAAACTTATCCTGAAAAATTATACGTATACTTACGGAAGAACATGTGTTATAAACTGCAAGGCTTCATAAATGAACCGTTCTCCCACAGCTGACATCGACAAAACACTTCAGTTTATTTCATGCTGTGTGGTTTATGATCGATGTAACAGCTTACACCTGTTTGTCGAAGTCGATGTTCAAGGCTTTCTGTGACCTTGGTATTGTACGTACTTCGCTCACAGAGATTAAGAGAAATTGTGGAACTTTATGAGATATTAAACGCATTATTATTATTAAGTAAACTCGTGTACTCATTCCAAGGTGGTGCAGCTTATTTCAGGCACACCCCCAATGGAAGTGAGCTTCATGTACAATTTCAACCACATACCAGCCCTCCTGCCATTCTTAAATTTCTGGCAGTACCGGGAATTGAACCGAGGACGGCAGCTAATAGTAATAACCGTTACGCTACGAAGGCGGTTATTATTATTAATAATAATATTACTGAATTTTTTCTCTGGAGTGGGCACTAATGTGCCTTTTTTAACAAGTTGCTTTACATCGCACCGACACAGAGAGGTCTTATGGCGACGATGAACTTGGAAAGGGCTAGGAGTGGAACGGAATTGGCCGTAGCCTTAATTAAAGTACAGCCTCGGCATTTGCCTGGTGTGAAAATGGGGAAGCACGGAAAGCCATCTTCATTGCTGTCGACAGTGGGCTTCAAACCCACTATCTTTCGAATGCAAGCTCACAGCTGAGCGCCCCTAACCGCACGGCTAACTCACTCGGCAAAAATGTGGATTAAGATCAGTTTTACGGTTAGGTGCCCTTCCTAACCACAGTCCGACTCGTTGGCTGAATGGTCAGCGTACTGGCCTTCGGTTCAAAGGGTTTCGGGTTCGATTCCCGGCCGGATCGAGATTTTAATCGCTTCTGATCAATTGTTCTGGCTCGAGGACTGTGTGTATGTGTCCGTTCCAACACTCTCCTCATGATATTTAGACAACATACCACACCACCAGCCACCACAGAAACACGCAATAGTGATTACATCCCTCCATGTAGGGTTGGCGTTAGGAAGGGCATGACCAAATCCATATGTGCGACCCAGTTTACACCCTCAACTCCACAAGTGTGGGAAAAAGCGGTAGCAAAAGAAGAAGATGTCCATCCTAACCACAACCCTACGTGAAGAGATGTATTCACTCCTTCGTGTTTCTTCTGTGGTTGGTAGTGTGCTGTATGCAAATGAAGAGAAGTGTACTAGGACGAACAGCAACACCTAGTCCCCCGAAACACAGAAATTACCCATATGCAGTGAAAGTCCCCGATCAAGGAAGTATCGAACCCGCGGCTATCTGAACCTAAGGCGAGTACGCTGACCATTCATCCAAGAATCCGAAATCAGCTTCTTCTTCTTCTTCTTCTTCTTCTTCTTCTTCTTCTTCTTATTATTATTATTATTATTATTATTATTATTATTATTATTATTATTATTATTATTATTATTATTATTATTATTATTATTATTTCAAATTCTCGTTCAACATTCGCTCGAGCATCATTGAACATACACTGCAGAAGTAGGCCTAATGATAATTTATGATATAGAATGATAATATAATTCATACCGAAAATTTGTTTGATTATTACTGGGAAGACCTGTCTTACATATTTTCCACGGTATAAGCGTTACACGGCCAGGGAACTCTATAAATAACTCACGCTCACTTTATATTTCCATTTTTCTCAAGAGTTTTCAATATATTGACTTCATTATATTTCCCTTCCATAGTCAACACATTAGCATCAGATGACCCCATTAATCTAGCCGATGAATAGCTTCATCCAGTATGTTCGTTATTACTTAGCCCTCATCGTATCATTAGGAATACCTCCTCCTCAGTTTCTTCCCTCCTTTCGTAATAGCTAGGATTCTTGTTACATTCAAGCATCTTGAAATCAGTTTAAAAAGGAAATACCTTTATTCCTCCCAGCTTTCACTTTTTGGCACAGTCGATCTATTCCCTAAGTGTCGATATTTGATCCATAAGATCACTTCCTTGCTATTAAACACTGCGTTAGCCGAATTACCTAAAGAGAAAGGAACCAGACGCGCATTCATTAAAGGAGTTGACCACTGGAAATCGAACAGAAGAGAATGAAGTGAGAAGCCTACGTCCAAATAAGCTTCAGCGATGCCAGACTCCACTAACCTTTTTCGCACTGTGAACTCCTTTGATATGAAGTGTATAAGAAGTATACAAAAACCATGATAGGCCTAATCAGTACTTGTACGCTTACAGCATCTAATGACCGCTGTCAAAATACCGTGATAACGCATCAATTAAAGTACGTAATCGATTCTCACCATTAATATTTTCCTCGGGCTGTGTGTGTGTGTGTGTGTGTGTGTGTGTGTGTGTGTGTGTGCGTGCGTGTGCGTGTGCGTGTGCGCGCGTGTGTGTGTGTGTGTGTGTGTGTGTGTGTGTGTGAAAGAGAAAGAGAGAGGGCGGAGACGGGGGAGGGTATAAGGAGTTGATTGTTTAAAGAGGAGAATTTGGAGATTGACAAGAGATTACTAAACTGCCAAGAGAAAATTAAAATATGAATAAAACAAATAGATCCATATGTGTTATGCAGAACTACAATACCGTAGGTTAATTATCCGATCTTCGATTTTGCTGCTCTCAGTTATAATGTATTTTCTAGTGTTTGCTGGTTCACATTATGGATTTGAGATTTATCAAGTCCTTGTGTGTAAGAACTGTCTCATAATCTCCGTTACACCGAGCGAGTTGACTACATGGTTTGTTTCAAGCAGTCGTGAGTTTGTATTCGAGAAGCAGTGAGTTCGAACCCCGGTTTCGTATCCCTGAAGATAGATTTTCATACCATGCATCGTCAGGATTCGAACTTCATATTTGATAATAATAATTTTACGTCCCACTAACTACATTTTTTATAGTTTTCGGAGACGCCGAGGTGCCGGAATGTTGTCCCGCAGGAGTTCTTTTACGTGCCAGTAAATCTACCGATACGAAGCTGACATATTTGAGCACATTCGAATACCACCGGACTGAAGTCAGGATCGAACCTGCCAAGTTGGGCTCAGAAGGCCAGCGTTCTATCCTCCAAGTACTCGGCCCGGCATATTTGGAAACAATGTAGCCCCTGAAGTATTGGCTCCACCAACATATAACCTAAGGTAGTAGTTCACTACGACATGAAACTAATCCTTCGAAATGTAAGATGGGCTTAATACACTCTTCATAAGACCAGTTATCTGTGGCTTTGACAGTAAAAGAATTTTCACAACCACGGGTGTAGAGGGTGAGATTAACATATTGCCAGTAGATATATGGTGCGGGATAAAATTGAAAAGGGAAAATTTATTACCAACTCGACATTCGGGAACGAAGCTCTTCTGCATCTTCCTTGAGGGTCCTTGCAGTAATATGTGGTAGACACTCGCTACAGAATGTTACGGGATTCAGATGAATTTAGAGCCTGCTAACAATTCCCGTGAATTGTTACTGTAGCTGTTCAGGGACACGAAACCTGTAAGTGCCAATGCTATTATTTACTCTCCGTAGTTCAGCTGTGAATACTCCAATATTAGAGGAGAAACTACCAACTGCTCTCCACTTAAAACCAACTGCCATATTTACATCGAACGAAACTAACAGAACTCATTAAGTGTATAATCAAACCTCCATATCCTCCACATGCTGATTGTTACAGAAGGTAAACATTATTTAAAATTTTCAAAATTCGTTTCCTGGAGATATGTACAAATTTCGTAACAATGTGCGACATTGAACCAATATTTTAATGGCGTATGGCCTCCGGGGAGGCCTGGTGCAGGTATTGCGAGTTGACGCCCTTTAGGCGATCTGCGCGTCTGTGAGGATGGGTGCTACCTGAAATAAATTCTAATGCTGAAGTCGGCACAAACACCCAACCCCCAAGCCATAACAATTAACCAATGAAAGTTAAAATCCCAGGCTCGGCCGGAAATCAAATCCGGGATCCGTTGAACAACAGTCCAGCATGCTAACCCTTTGTCCTATGTGCTTGATATTGAACCAATTAAGTTAACCGTATGTTATACGTTTTTAGCATAGGCCTACAGAAATGTACCGTGCTCCTCAAAATCTCCTTTAATTAAAATGTCCCATAAAGACCTACATAGTCTACTTTGAATATAAAATAATTGTATGCATGATTGCAAGTAAGAGATCTTGTCCTTAAACATCACAATATTGTGTTTTTGGAACATGAAAAATTATATCTTGTACCCTTGTAAGAATATATTATTCGTAAATTTACTGTATAAAATGTCAAATATGTATCTTTCAGTAACGTTTAGTCTCGAACCTGTATGTGTCGGTATATTCCGTATGTACCTGTGAATTTTGGAGACTGGTAGGTTGGAATCTATTATATATGCCAATCATTGTTGTCATATTCCAGACAAGTGTTTGGAGGATAATTGGGAACATGCATCATTTTCAAAAATATTTTTTTTTTGAAAAGTACACCAATGAAATAGTACGTAAACGTATTACATTGTGGTATGTTGCCTTGTTTTCTACCATTAAAAAAATATTTAATAGTGCCTCTCCGCAAGGCGAGTGAAACGGCCTCTGACGTAAGCGGCGCGCTGTGACGTCACGATCCAGTACCGCATGCAGCTCTACCAGCCGTTGTGCATCAGCCGTTGCTAAAAGCCGATTGTTTATTATTCATGATCGCGAATAACTTCGAAATGACAGAAGAAAGGTTCCAAACAGCACAGTCAGACAATCTACCATGTGCAAATGTCATCATTCTTGAAAAATAGTGACTTTTGTGGCCGCAGAAATTCGCGGATAACAAGCAAGTTTGTAAGTGGCGTCTTTTATATACGTGCAATGTACTGTAACCCATAGTATTAGAATAACAACGAACCTGGATAGATATCACATCACTTTCAACATTTCCTTCTAGACTGATTCCCCTATTAAAGAATAACATTACATTTTCGGGCTTTCAGCATTAGTAAAGTAAGAAATCGGATTTCAGCACTAACATAAACATATAGGTAGCATTATAGTACTAGTCCGCTTCTGTGGTGTAGTGGTTAATGTGTGCCACTCCTGGAGGCCCGGTTTCGATTCCCGGCTCTGCCATGAAAGTTGAAAACAAATAGTACGTGGGCTGGAACGGGGTCTACTCAGCCTCGGGAGGTCAACTGAGTAGAAGGGTTTCGAATCCCACCTCAGCCATCCTCGAAGTGGTTTTTCGTATTTTCCTACTTCTCCTCCAGGCACCTAAGGCCACGGCCGTTTCCTTCCCTCTTCCTTGTCTATCCCTTCCGATCCTCCCATCCTCCAACAAGGCCCCTGTTGAGCATAACAGGTGAGGCCGCCTGGGCGAGGTAATGGCCTTCCTCACCAGTTGCATCACCATACTCAAAGTCTCACGTTCCAGGACACTGCCCTTGAAGTGGTAGAGGTGAAATCCCTCGCTGAGTCCGAGAGAAAACCAACCCTGAAGGATAAACTGATTAAGAAAGAAAGAAAGAAGGAAAGAAAGAAAGATCATAGTACTATAGGGCTATAATCTATCATTCCCCAAAAAATATATATTTATGGTTGGGACAACTGGCTTACCCACTTCCGGGGCCCATGAAAGAGAATTAAATATCTTTGCGGAGGGAAAAAGTTATACATGATAAAGGTAAATATGACTTCATCTAGTTTTCACAAGTCGGGCTGAGTGGTTCAGACTGTTGAGGTGCTGGCCTTCTGACCCCAACTTGGCAGATTCGATCCTGGTTCAGTCCGGTGGTAGTTGAAGGAGCTCAAATACGTCAGCCTCGTGTCGGTAGATTTACTGGCACGTAAAATAACTCATGCAGGACTAAATTCCTGCACATCGGCGTCTCCGAAAATCGTAGAAGTAGTTAGCGGGGCGTGAAGCCAGTAACATTAATTACATTTGGCTTTTAACAAGCTGAGCATATCAGGAAAGAAAAGTGTCCTGGTGACATTTTAGTCGCTCAATACAGGAATGTCTTTGGGTGCTGTTACTTTAATTTTTTTTTCTGTTTGCTTTACGTCACACCGTCACATATAGGTCTTATGGCGACGATGGGACAGGAAAGGCCTAGGAATGGGAACAAAGCGGCCGTGGCCTTAGGTACAGCCTCAGCATTTGCCTGGTGTGAAAATGGGAAACCACGGAAAACCATCTTCAGGGCTGCCCGGCAGTGGGGTTCAAAACCCACTATCTCCCGGATGAGATCTCACAGCTGCGCGCTCCTAACCGCACGGCCAACTCGCGCGGTATTTTTACCCTTCGGTTTATTGACTTGGCTTGTATAACCTAAAACTTAGGCTAAGTTGGATTATATTTTAAACACCTATATCACTATTTTCACCTGTGTGCAATTATGCTATTTATTTCATTAATATTATGATAATTATTATAATTGAGCATTGTTAACTTATAAGACTCCAACAGACAAGCATTGGTTTTGTGTAGAGTTATACATTTGTTAAATTCACGTCGTTTCCTTTCATGATGTACACGCCTATTCTTTGTTACATTATAGGGTATTTAGATATAGCCTAAATTTCTTTACCAATTAAGCTCTTCAATAAAGACATACATAACTGTCCCATGCCAAGATATATTGGTAGAAATAGAGCTGTCAAAATGGTTCATAACCCCTTTGATTTATTATCTTGACATGGATCATCCAAAACATAGGTGAGGTTTGGAGAATACTTTAATAATCAGCATTATTTAATGCAATGTTTATTACTTTCATATTCCAAGATGTAATTGAAGCATTTAAATAAAGCATCATACATTAAAATTTAAAGTTTTACCACTAGAACAGCTGACATGGAAAAGTGATTTGAAAATTCAAACAAATTCATCTTACGTTAAAATCTTCAAAAAAATAAACTGTAGACTTTTCCGATATATCACCAGCATTTCTCTAGCTCGCCAAAATCCATTTCTCCCTAGTTTTAGCGTCTTTGGAACGTTTATAAACAATTTGTTTGGGATGGTATGCGATGTGCTATTGCACATCGGAACTCTACACCATTTATAAGTTTTCTGCCTCACTGTCTGCGCAGGATTCATTTTAAGTCTAAAATATACCACTCAGATTATTATCCAATGTATAGACCTCGAATTTAACCATACTAGACACTAACGTAAAGTAGAAATACGCGAAGTGTATCCTGCTTCTCACAGCACACTACGTGTTATTTCGTCTGCTAATTCAGTCAACCTGTACGATGACGTCAGGCCAATGAGATCGCGTACTTGAGTGACGTGACATTTTCGTAGATTTTTATCATGTTTGGAGTTATTATTTGTACATTCTGATCACATTTTTGAATTCTGCATGCAATTTTGAATCAGATTAGCATATTTTTAATTAAAACCCCGGATCATGCATGTTCCCTATTCTATTGATATCTGTTTCGGTTTTCTGTTTCATTTCTTGAAGATATTGTGGCCATGGTAATAAATCATGTCCCACTATTTTTAGATCACATTTTGGTTTGAAAAATAATAATTAATTATCATTCATCACTGTATAGTAGGCCCTACATCTGCATTTTTTTAAAACAAAGTGTTTATTCAGACATTGCATGGGATATCTTAGCATCACTGGGTGTGTCAGACCTTGTTTATCGAATTTTGATGGCCACACCAGAGTCGCCCGTGAATCTCATTTTGGTGGTACACAATAAATTGGATTCGACCTTGTCTTACAACCGGTGTGACAACGTTCTAGTAATTCAAGGACAGTAAGGAGGTATACATAAATGATGTCAAATAAGCTGTAATTGGACAGCCGTTCTATAGGATACGGCTTTAGTTGGGGAATTCTTGCTTGTGCTATGATTGTTTTGCTATTTCATCACATCTACGTTTGAATAATAATAATAATAATAATAATAATAATAATAATAATAATAATAATAATAATAATAATAATAATAATCTGGCCTATAAATTAACAGAGAACAGGTAGGCCTATAACAAACGGGCAATGTCCTACAAGGCCAAAATCCGACATTATAACTCGATAATAAAACCGGAAGGATTGTTCGCTTCAGAGTGCCTTATTTTAAACAATAAAAAAGGGGAGCTGCAAGAACTTGAGAAGAAGGAAAGGAACATTCTGAGGACAATTCTGGGACCGCAAACGACTACTGATGGGACTTAAAAGGAAAGGATAAATGAAAAACTCTACAAGTACACTGAAATGCGGAAACAAAGGCTGAAATTCTACTAACACCTAGTAAGAATGGATGGCAACCCACTGACCAAAAAATCTTCAAATATATCATGAGGTTAAAAAGCACCTCGAAGTGGGTAGAAGAGGTCAAGAGGAATGCGCAATAAGTTGGAGTTACACTAGAGATGATCCGCAATAGAAAAGAGTTCAGAAGAAGAGTCGACAGGTAAACTCATTTGAAAACAACCACTAAAACGGAGGCCCGCACGGATCATTTCCGGAGTGGAGAGAAAAACGAGAAGCGAAAGAATGAAGAGGTTTCGGGATAGAAGAGAAGAGAAGAGAAGAGAAGAGAAGAGAAGAGAAGAGAAGAGAAGAGAAGAGAAGAGAAGAGAAGAGAAGAGAAGAGAAAAAAAAGGCCAAGAATGCTATGTTCTATGCAGTCCATAGTTTGCCAAATTCATAATAATAATAATAATAATAATAATAATAATAATAATAATAATAATAATAATTGTACCGGGCGGTACACCTCCACGCCGCTAATTTAAAAATTGCGCCAGGTAAAACTCCTCTGCTGGAGGAAGTCTGAACTTTATTGACGGTATTAATTTTCTACCTTCTCAGAAGATGTCACTACCTGTAAATTTTGGAGTTTTAGAACTGTGTCACTTTTGATGTGGTTTTGTTTCGCTTGAAGTAAGAAGTGTGAACTTTCTCTTCTAGAGGACACTACTGAAGATCTACAATAGTGCAACCTAGTGCGGAGTCAAAGAACTATTTTTTTGGAGAAAATTTAATTTCAAGAGTTTGTTCTTTGTTAAATTTCTTTCTGTCATTGTTTAAGTTGGCAATATTTACCCCTTTCTTCCCCTTGTTATGAATGTATCCAATCCCGAATTTCTTCTATTAATTTCTGACCAATCTGGTGTATCTTCCCCCAACTTGAATCTGTTGCGGGGTCCTACCCAATAAAGAGTTTGTGGGAGGGTGTTTTCTTTCCCCTAACGCCTAGAACCTTCCGCGAGAGGATATAAACTGCTGATTTTCGGGTCTCCGGGCCACTTCTGTTCCATCTTTCAGTGTGTTAAGTACATAGCAGGGGGCGGGAAGCGCCTCTTTCTTCGGCAGCGGTCAACAACAAGGTAATGGCCGATTAATAACTTCTTTCTTTGCTAGCTCAGCAGTTTAACTTTCGGGGCGGGTTCTAAGCGTTCAACCATGTAACCTTTTCCTAAAATGTAACTACTCTTTTCATATATTTTATTTTAAAACGACATATCGGGATAGAGAGTGCTTATCCCTCTCGAGCTCCCACTCACATCGTCTTGAGGTGAACTTATTTTTCTCAACCAATTCTTCCGTAATGTAATGTAAATTGCTATTAAGTCACCTCTGTAGTATGGGATTAGCCCTTGTATTAACGGCCTAGTGCCAAGTAGGTCTTAAGCAAAGTGTATTAGGAGTGCAAGTTCGCCTCCTCTCAAATTGTATTTTAGAGGTCATGTATTAACTTTCTTGTCATTTAACAGACCTCAGTAGGTTGGGTATTTTACCCCTGTGTATACGTCCTTGGAGGACAGCTTAAAAGTGGAGTTTGGAGTGGCCTATGATAGGCTTGGATTTTAAGGGGAAGTTGCCCTTTCTTGAAAATTGTGTTTCTGCCTCAAGGAGGCTTTTGGGTGTAATTGGAAGCAAATGTTTCTGGCATGTTTGGGGGTTTTCGGCCCCTTTGTTGTATGGTGTTCATTGTAAAGTTGGGCTCATTGCTCAAGAATTATGTTTCTGACTTTTGAAGCCCCAAATGGGGAACCTATGTAAATGTATTTTTCAATCGTGTTTCGGCTACTAAGTACCTGTTCTATTTGTTGTTACCTAATTTTGAAAAAAAAATATAACCTTGTTAAATTTTAAAATTAATTTCACTTTAGTAGCTTGAGACCTATTCACCACCCAGCACCTTCTTTCATGCATAACTACCACCAAAACACGGTAACAATAATAATAATAATAATAATAATAATAATAATAATAATAATAATAATAATAATAATAATAATAATTTCGTGTGGATGTTATGGTATTGGCCTGATATAGCCCTTATGAGACACACCTTCCGACGAGCGCGGGTGGCATCTGCCATGTATAGTGAACCGAGTGTTAATGTGTTTACATTTTTGTAGAGCGGATTTCAACTAATCAGAGAAGATTTCTAATAAGAAAATCTTGTGGAAAGTAATTACGGTATGGTAAAGTGTCATTCCCGCACTCTTTTCGGTGCGCAACGAAGGCGATGATGTCGTCATATTAAATATAATAATAATAATAATTATAATAATGTTATTTGCTTTACGTCCCACTGACTACTTTTACGGTTATCGGAGACGCCAGGGTGCTGGAATGTACTCCCATAGGAGTTCTTTAACGTGCCAGTAAATCTACCGACACGAGGCTGACATATTTGAGCTCGTTCAAATACCACCGGACTGTGTCAGGATCGAACCTATCGAGTTGGGGTCAGAAGGCCAGCGCCTCAACCAACTGAGCCAATCAACCCGGCACTAAATAAAACAAATACTTGTGTAATGAAATGCATCATGTAGGCGAAATTATACTTTTGCGTCTTTCAACTTATTTTCTAAATTATATCGATTCTTCCGTGTATGACGTCGACTGTTTGAATTGTAGTATGAAATAAAATACGTACGGGCAAAGCTGTGTCATTTGTGCTTTCCGAAATTCCGCTCAAACCGTCTTATTCATACGTAAAAGCTGGCTTTCGGGCCTTGTAACGTGAATCACTGTAATTTGGCATCGTGTGTAGTGGCATTGTGGACAAAGTGGCGAGATAATTAGTCTCTGTTAACCTTAAGAAGAAGAGTTCCAATGACAGAACAAGGGAAGGGTAATTTAAGATGGTACTTAAAATGAACGACTCCCTGGGCCTTACAACAAACCGATGTTGGCGTCGGAGAATAGGAAAGGAACTGAATGAAGAAGTCGGACAAGAAAATTAATAGGACTTTGTCACAGGTAAATGGAAGCTATGCTTGACTCAATCTGGCCCTCTTGTTGCACATACGTTACACAAGTCCTGAGCTCGTGGAGACAGGTATATTTTACCTTAGCGCATGGCTTTTAGTGCACTGAGTGTCCGAGGTTATGGTCACCTCGCCTGGTATAGGTATTTCTATTTGACGCCCATGGACGACCACCGAATCCGGATGTAAGATAATGATGAATAATGAGGTAGATAGGGGATGAAACCCAGTGTCGGCGCATAAGACTATTTCTATCGAATAACACCGAGGGGTCATCTCAAGGCTTAACGTCTCCATCCGACGGAGGAATCATCATCATCATCATCATTATTATTATTATTATTATTATTATTATTATTATTATTATCATCAGCAATGCGTTGAAGTATGTAATTGAATCCAGGCTTTAGGCGCGCACTACAGTGATTAGAAATTGTATATTATCACCTCTCCTACACTGCCTGCCAACATTCTGATGGTGATATTCTTTTTTTCTACCAACGGGACTCGAACCGTCTAACAGTGGTGTCAGACCGTATAGACTTGACGCCTTAACAATCATGACCATCAGGCAGATGGAGATGGGAAAAAAATTGCGCTACATTTTGTCGAAACACACTGACTACTTTTCTAGCGTTTAAATAAACAGAAAAGCGCCGACCAGTTTTTTCACCTTGGATAATTTGAGCGTTACAGAAGATGGTCTATATCTTATCTGGTATCCTGAGTCAGCAGATTTTTGTCGAATTGAAATTTAACCAAGACTGTGCGATAGAAATAAATACTTTTAAACCTGATTTAGTATAAAAACAAACTCATCTCCGTATAGACCCCTGAAGGATGGAAAAGTATTTTCACTATTCGTAACCTAGGTACTAACTGGGTTAGCTCTGTGCTTAGCCATTTTTTATCACGAAGCTTTCTAGAAGTGAAAGGCGCGCTTCTAAATTCCTAGACTTTCTGTCATGGAACCGAACCGGGTAAATTATGAGTGGCTTCACCGTCTCGATTAAGCAACCCCTTAGTGATATATATTTTATACGTTCAATCATGCAAATAAATCTACCTGAAAGAAACATTTTAACATGGTTTTGCCTCTGTCGAACATGTAATACAGTAGCCTGTGTGGAAACATCACTGCGTAGTTGCAGACCGCACCTACTGGATACAAAAGCAGACTTGACACCGCCCGAATACTTTGAATAGTGACCGGTACAATTTACTGTTTTTCATTCAACATTCGTTGTGGGAGAAATGCATTGAAAGTCGACTTCCCTGCATATGTATCACGTACTTCTATTGTGGTCAACGTGACCACGTTCACTTACCGCCCATCACATTACATGTCACGGTGAAATGCTAGGAACATCGCTTGTAATTCTTCGGCAGTACGTGTTCTTGCCGGGGACTGCGCCTACTAGTGACATCACTGATATTATTAGCGTTCGACAACGACCACTTCTACAGCTACCTTTGATGTGCTTTAGGGTGAGCCATAATAACATTTACCGAAATCAATTATATCATTTGCATGTTTTCGATCAAATTTACCCTTGTCCTCCTAAGATTTTTTTAAAAAAGCAAAGCCACTTCAGTCCATGCTATGAAGGGGACTTTAAATTCTCCACCCCGGCGGGGTGGAGCGGGCCATTTAGAAGATAACACCCTCTTTCTGGTCAGAAGCTGCGATGTTGAAAAATGTGATGCGGAACCTTCCTGCTGAATGCAATAGAGTGCTTAGCTCGACCCCAGGAATTAATATGGTACTCGTTTCTTTTGTTATAGATTGAGTGAACCCCATACCCATGAGCTTCCCCGGAAGGGAAATTTTTCACCTTCCTGTCGGAGAATCGAACTCACGTCCTCAGCACGCATTTACCGTCTCGGCTAGACGAACTATATCATATATGGTGCATTGTATTCCCTTTTTTTTTTTTTCATTCTTTCCACCAAATACATTGCATCCAGTTGAATCGACGGTGCCACCCCATGCTCTCAAGTTGAGAGCCATTGGTGCCCCTTTTAGTCGCCTCTTACTACAGGCAGAAAATCCCTACAGGTATTCCATAGCCCCCACCTACAGGAGTTGCAATTCATCATTCAAAGTGTCCATTGGGAAATACCATCCATGTGACTAAAATCTCAAATACTTCATCATGAAATTGTTGTACAGTTCTAGATCAAGTAAAGCACAAAGCACGAGCAGTGAGATCATCAGATTACTTGCGATACTGAACCTGTACCACTTAACTTGTCCTCATTTTTCATCAAGCTCTGGCGTACGTTACTCAGGTCACTACAGGTGAGTGAACAAATAATGGGATCACATGAAACTTGCGTCAAGATAAGTATTTTCATCTTGCAACGAGGCCCTCAAGAAATATGTAAATGTAATGGTATTATTTCTTAAAATCAGCCATTTGTTCTAGCCATCTGGCCGTAACTATTACCCTGTATGAATAGTTGTTATGTCATGCTGTATATCGCAACATAAAGCTCTGACTTAGGAATGTTGTTCCTCATGTCAGCCACTCTGCTATGAGAAGAATAAGTCACACTTTTTATGTACAATCTAGTACCCTGAATCTCAGAGAAAGTTTACCGGCGTCATGCTTGGAATTACTCTGTCTCCTTGAGGCGAATTGGGACACAAACTGCGTGTAGTTATACAGCATAGTTTTTACGAACGATGACGTTTAACTTGGGTGAATAACGGCGCAGTTTGAATTTTTTTTCAATCATCAGATGGTGCATTGCTCTTCGTGTTTGGAATACATTCTATTTATATATAATCCCTATTTCTGTCTTTCTTTCACAGAGATATAGAGGAAGCGAGACCGTTTAAACATTTGAAATTGTCACTAGATATAATTTATTAACCTCTCATTTTGAACAAAAGTACAATAAACCTCTCAAGGCCACTATTTTTGAACCTTTTGAACGTTTCTGTCAGCGAAGTAATTGTATCATCTCTGCCTTGTTGAGCAGCGCTCCGGACAGCTCTTTCTATCGGTATGAGTTAGAATGATTTCGAATGATGAATCTCTAAGCACGGCCAACTAGATCTGCGCTTAGCTAACTAAACTGGCGCATAAATCGTTCGCCTTCCACAGCGATACTCAGAAAACGGGAGCGCTTAGAAAGCTGAAATCGGCACCAGATACAGGTTACAAGAACAATAAATAATGGCTATCATATTTGAACTGTTTAGTGAAAAATACCTTCTGTCAGTGAAGTGAATGATTCCTCACCATTCTGGCGTATCCAGTGACATTGCCTCTATCTATAACAGCGAGACAGCACCCTTACTGCTGAGTTTAGGAATGGCACCTAACAATTATCGATCATGAATATTTCATCGTAGGTATCTCCGAGGCAAAAATATGATTCCGGTAAAATAGTGCCATTCAGCAATCTGAGATAGTCATTTTGGTGTAAGTAGCAACATTAATATCATCTGCTGCAATAATTATGACAGTCAACTCTGTGAATTAATGTTACTCACAAGGTACATTAAGATATTCATTTCAGATTTTAAATTCCTTTTCACATAGGCTGATAATTTCCGCTGTCGAAGACAGGCTTGCAGATTAGTGTGAATATAATTGAAGGCCTCCCCGGAATAAGGATGTAACCAACAAATATTTAAATTTCAATGCAAATAAGGTGTGTCATTACGCCTCTATACTATGGGATCATCTTATGTCTTACATGTGAACTTCAGATGGTTTACAGCCAGAAGAACTTTGTCCTCGTTGGTGTAAGGATGGAACAACAGTCAAGATGGTGGATTTTGCTTCTATTGGCTTGAACCTTCGTTAAATAAACGATATTGAGAAACTTTCACAAAATGTTCAACTATTTTACATTTTGCCACGTATCTATATCTACTCAAGCTGTCTCGCAAATACTATTACAGATATCGATATATATCTTGCGTAGACAAAACGAATGACACTTCGTAGTATGGGAATTCACAACATAATCCAGAATTATATTGTTTCACCACGTGCGCCGACCTCCGATTTCACCATACAATCACGTTCTCATCTATTTCGCAGTTTTTTTTAAAAAAATACAGTATTCGGAAACTTCAGCCCTGCGGAATAAAGGTTAAAAAAACAAGCAAAAATACACATGGTGATATAGCCCTGTTGCACATTGGCCTACAAAGTGACCACTGTAGACCCCGAAAACTGCAGATTACGAAGTGACGCGCGTTAAGTGCGACGAATCCCTGGGTTGTTGTTCTTAGCTTTCTCTCCCTCTCTCTTTCTCTCTTTCACCGTCTAGATTCAATTGTTCTCACGAAGGCTGGGTGTTTCTCGAACAAGGCCTGAGTAGCAGGTAAAAAAATCCCTGACCTGACCGGAAATCGAATTCGCCCTTCCCCCCGGGCAAGAGGCAGGCTCGCTATCACTTCTCTGCAGAGCTGGCGTAGAAGTAGCATCCATTCCTCATGTGTACAGACCCAGGTTCGATTACCAGCCAGTTCTAAGATTTATCAGTGGCTGTAGTTAGATACTAAATGAAAGTGCATTTTAACCGATGAAATCTGGTCTAATGTATGTAGTATCACTGTCGTCCACAAATATATGTTTGAGTGAGAGGGACAAACATCATATATAAATTGGATCCTTGATTTTAATTAAAAACTTAAGGTACGTATTCTACAGTTTTTTTCCTATGGAGGAGTCCAAAGAGTTTATTTTAAGAGTTCCTAAATTAATTAATGAAATTTAGTTTCCTTTTCCACGCTCCCTGCCACAGTCACAGGTCCAGAAAGTCGTTGTTATTATGTTAGTAGGAGTAGAAAACTGTTAGCTTTTTTAGGAAAAACTTATTCAGATTTATTTGAGAAAATACTTCAGTTTTGTTAGATGACCGACGTACTGCTAGAAAGGTAGGAATATGTAGATGATTTAAATATGCAGCCATTTCAGTAATTAAAGACATGCGGAGCAAAAATACTCTTCTGAAGTGATTAGGAAACTTTTCTTCATGAAATAAGACGTCATTGTTAATGTTTTTTAACTCTGTTTCAAGTCAATCTTCTTCTTCTTATTTTTTCCTGGTCTTTTCCCCAGTTTATTGGGGTCGGCGCTAGATATGCATTCGACCCAGTTTTACGGCCGGATGTCCTTCATGATGCCAATCCTATGTGGAAGGATTTATTCACTATTGCGTGTTTCTATCGTGGTTGGTAGTATGACGCATTGTTTGTGGATGAAGAGAAATGTCCAAACACGAAACACCCAGTTCTCGAGCCTGAGGAATGAACTACACTCAGTTAAAATCCCTAGCCCGACCGGAAATCGAACCAGGGGCTCTCTGAACCTAAGACTAGTACGCTGACAAGTCAGTCAGGGTACTGGGCTAACACTTTATCAAATAAATAATTCATATTATCGGAGCTAATAATTAGAACTGTGATAATTTCAGAAACAACCAGTGGCGTAGCTATGTTGAACCATAGGGTCTCGTGAGATCTCCGACAGCATTAGGTGTTATCACCACTTGGATGGGAAGCCCACTTGCTATTGGCTGGAGGGGAAGCGGAAAGAAACTGGCCACTCTACCGCGAGTAAATTCCACCTTAGGATGCCCAGGCTGCCCAGCTTAGCTCGGGGCAATGACTAGGTCGCTAACATCAAGTTTTGGATAAACTATTATTCAGATAATCACAGCAATAGAACCAGGTTTTGAGTTGTATTTGAGTGGCAGAAATTTGAATGTTTAAATGTGCCTTGTTGCTATTTTCATCCCACGTGATGAAGTAAGGGAGATAAGCAGTTGGTTTATACATACCACATGAAATGCATCAATGTTAATGAAGGGAATTTCGAACATTTCATGAAAGAAAGAGTTTCATGTGGTTGGCTGATACACTGTTCCTGTGGGCTTCCCATGATTAACGTAGAGTTGTAGAAAATGAATTCTAACATGGAAATAAAGAGTTTCCGAACCCATATCCATATAACACACTGTCTTCTGCTACGTGAAACGAATGTGTCCTGAAAGTTTGACCTATCTTACTATTACACCCTGTAGTTTCTAAGATATAAACCTGTATAATGGGCCACGTCTCATGGATACGGGGTAAGAGGTGCAAGGGTAAGCATGGCCGTCGCGCATGCGCTTTGCTCAAGTCTCAAGGTCTGACAATAAACAGCGCCTCCGTTCGCGGTAATTGTTGCAATTTGAGGTGGTCGTGATGTTTCAAAGTGGTAGTGCAATTGTGCTTTACTTACGCATTTACTATAATTAATAAGTACTTCATAATGAACAGTTGAATAAGGAACTAGCAGTTTCCCGCTGGCTCCGCCCGCAATAGTGTTGTTCGTTACTATCCTCACGGATGTATTTGCAAAGTTTCGAGCTAATGAAATAAAGCACATGATCTGCTGTGCTAATAGAATGTAACATTATGTCAACAAAACACTTGAAAATACATCACACAAGAAATTGAATTAAACGTTCCTTGGAACAACACTACGCGCCGAACTGTTAAAAAGTCCTTCAAAGATCTTCGTCATGGAGAAAATGTACTCATAACTTTTCTCAGAATCTACCAATTTAAGAAGTTATTACCTCAAAAGGAAGCGCTTGATCCACTAAGTGTTTTTAGACCAAAACAAACTGCGTACCTTAATTAAAACGAAATATATGATTGCTCCAATGAGAAAAAAATGTTGAAGAAATGAGACGTCAAATTGAATGTGCACTCATAACTTTCCTCAGATTCAACCAATTTGAATAGTTAAGAGCTGAAATGAAAGAGATTTGATCCACTGAGTGTTCTTAGGCCAAAACGAACTCCATACCTCAATTAGAACCAAAGATATGATTGCTTCAAAGAGACAAAACATTAAAAAATGAAATAATTTGAAGAAGGCGGAAGTTAAGTGATTTATAGTACCTGATGACAAATCTGTGCATGAATACCTTTCAGTTTTAAAAATGAAGGAGATCGACCTGATAGAATGGCGGGACTGACTGACTTTAGTTTTCATTTAAAAAAATAATATATAGAATAGATTTGCAGGAGCTCGCATTTTCTGTCACGACTAATGTTTGTGGCTAAGGCCCGTATGCACAAACGTCAGTTACTTTTGCTGTTATCTTAGATTTCCAAAACTCGGATAATATCATTATACCGAATAACTCTCACTTCCGTATTCAACACAGAATTTATTATCTCGGTTTACCAAAACTAAGGTTTCGTTCCAATCTGAGTCTGAACCGCAAATTTTTCATACTGACGGGTGGAAATCAAATGACTACGTGCTGCCGCCACTATCGAAATGTAAACAAGTTTATTCAATTGGTTTTTTGATTCCATTAGGGGTTTGCAAATTATTTGCATAGATTATGTCGGCTATTGAGCAGAAAGAAGCCTAATATGACTTTCCAAGAGAGTGAAATGTTATTGAATTTGGTGACAGAAAGCATTAACTACATAGAGAATAAGAAAATAAATTATAGCCCACACATTGTATATATCACTCAAAAATTTAAGGCATTATTCCTCAATTCTTCATTTAAAAGACACCCAGTCGTGCGCCGTACAAGATATAGGCCTAAGCTGTAATCGAGAATTCATTTTACATGCAGGATTGAGTCTCAAGGCCGATACGGTAAAATCTGGAATCGTATCGTACTCGGCTCGAATTGAGTTCCATGTAAACGCGGACCGTATTGAAAACGACTGCGCACACACTCCATGTTTGTTCTGTCGAAATAACAAATATAATAAGCCAGTACATACATTTACCTGTATAAATGATCAACAACTGCCATCATATTATAAGACGGCCAGCCCTTGCGATTAACAAAATCACGATAACCTTCTGTAGGGGTAAAATTGGAATGTGCGTTCCATCAAGTGCACCAATTACATTTGGAATACCACACATTCTTTCAAAACCGAAAATTATCTCCTGGGCTTCTACCGCATTTGGCGTTTTTAAATTCTAAGAGGTGATATCGATTTCACTACAATTCTGCATCGTTCGTACACGTCGATGTTGCTTGGCGGATTCAATACGATACTCAAATGCTACATGTAAACGGGGATCGTATTCAATACGGTACGTGTACTCAAATCGATCTCAATCCCCATGTAAACGTACTATATGTGTTGGGAATTTCGGCTTATTTTCGATTATTATTTTCGATCATGGATAAAACTGGCAGTGTCGAAGCTTTAGATAACCTAAAATGTGTCCGAAAATCTGTGTCGTCGTAGTCCTCGAAATATGTCACACGTACTTTTATCCACGAAGAACATTTACTACAGTAATTGCATAATCTTGATCATATCCAACCGATCTCCGGTAAAATGTCTTTTTTCCCCTTGCTATTTGTTTTACGTCGCACCGACACAGATAGGTCTTATGGCGACGATGGGATAGGAAAGGCCTAGAAGCGGCCGTGTCCTTGATTAAGGTTCAGCCCCAGCATTTGCCTTGTGTGAAAATGGAGAAACCACGGAAAACCATTTTCAGGGCTGCCGACAGTGGGGTTCGAACCCACTATCTCCCGGATGCACGGTAAAATTTCAAACCGAGATAATGTTGTTGGTGAATACAAATTCAACTGTTTTAAACTAAGATAAAAGCTTTTACTCGCGTAGGTGAATATGGGCCTTAGAAGTAGTATGAGTTACTCGTGCCGTACCTACAAGCTGCCGCGACTTCTCCGCAGACCCAGATAGTACGAAGTTTTTGTCCGTGCAGCATTATCTTAACTCACGTGTTCCGCTCATATGATCCCCACTCAAGAACACCCACCTCGTGATCCAAACGCCACCGGTCACGGAATTGTGAACACAGCCCACTGCTGTTTACGAGACCTGAGAGTGTAACGCTCAACACCTGTCATTGGGCTGCAATTTGCCTCGCTCCCCACACAGCACCCGCTCAGGGGAAGGCTTCTACCAGGCCATGAAACCTACCGGGATGACAACAGTAGACTGAAGCACGAGTATTGTAAACAATGACAGTGCGACTTCGTGTAGTGCTACATAGTTACGTTTTGAATTGATCACGTCCATTAGTGTACAAATTGGAAATACTGTTTTTCCATTGTTGATTACAAGAAGAATATGATTACTGTACATTACTAGCTTCATTCATTTCCATCTACTCTTTAGCAGAATCTAGGAAAATAAGCACGTAAGAGCGTAAAATAACAGGCACCGGATTTCAAAGAGTGTGTTCTTAGACTGTACAAACTCAGATATAATTTCCTAAAAGGAAGAATGCTACTGGCTTCATTCATTTCCATCTACTCTTTAGCAGAATCTAGGAAAATAAGCAGGTAAGAGCGTAAAATAACAGGCACCGGATTTCAAAGAGTGTGTTCTTAGACTGTACAAACTCAGATATAATTTCCTAAAAGGAAGAATGCATTTTACCCAATGTTCTTTGTGTTTATACCCAGCACCGTGGTTTTAAAAGTTACTAAATTAATAGCTTTGTTGTTTCTCCTTTGTGTTCGGTTTGGAAGGAAAGAAAAAATAGGTGATTCTTTCTCAGCTGAAAGTGAAAGATAAATATTGTCAATAAATACACTGTTCTATTGTATAAAATTCGAATCTAGTCCATAACATGAGTAAATAACAGTACATTCCGAAACCAGTTACCTTAGAATCAGTTTCATGACGTCGTGATTGTAAGTACACGAAACACACAAAAGTTTAGACGTGTGTGTGTCTTTCTTTGTTAACCCTCAACTATTATAATGTTGTTTAGGCTACACAATTACTATGGTGGGGTCCACCAGGACCCCCATTCTCAGACGTTTGTGACAACAGTGTGCATAGTTTTTAAAGGCTGTAAATGACTATAAACACTCAGTGCATATTTATGATTATGAACAGACAGCAAAAATAATATGTTTTTTGAACCATCATGTAATTTTGAAACAAAATTTAAAAGATTTATATTTTTCAAAACATGATCAACATTCTTCTTTATCTGCTCCGGACACAAAGAGTATCTGTAATGACAGTTAAACTGTACACAATTACTGGAGTAAATACACCAAACTTGCAATAAATGAGTAATTATGGCATCAATATACAATAGCGCAAAAAATGGCAGGCATGTTTTCGACTCACTTGCAGTCCTGCTTTCTTCTGCACTGATATTTGTAAAATTTACTGCTTCTAATTCACTGTCACTTTTTTCACTATCTGATTGTTGCAGATAAGTTACAATGTCCTTGTCCGATAAGCACCTGGACATGATTTCATATAAAACAACACAATGTTCACAAAATACAATGACAACACAACTGCTATTGTGGGGTTAAGCGTGACCCTTTCTCTCGATTTTACCGCAACTGTTACCACTACCTTCACAACTCAACTACACCCTCCAAGGCCACGGCCAGCACTAAGAATAGATGAAGGCACGTGGCAAACAGATGAACAGCCTAGCGACAAACAAGGAAAATACCTTGAGAAGGGTCTGCCTTAACCCCACCATAGTAGTTCGGGGTTAATTAGTTCAGGTGATATATACAGTACTTGGTTTTGGCTCACCTCGTTACTGTGTAAGCATTTATTGTCTCAAATATCAAACTAGAGTTCCTGTGTTTTGATTTTGTAGTCTTTAATCACAAGCTCCGTTTGTAGCAAGGAGTGAAATGAAATGGCGTATGGCTTTTAGTTGCCGGGAGTGTCCGAGGACATGTTCGGCTCGCCAGTTGCAGGTCTTTTGATTTGACTCCCGTAGGCAACCTCCGCGTCGTGATGAGGGTGAAATGATGATGAAGACACATACACCCAGCCCTGTGCCAGAGAAATTAACCAATGATGGTTAAAATTCCAGACTCTGCCGGGAATCGAACCCGGGACCCCTGTGACCAAAGGCCAGCACGCTAACCATTTAGCCATGGAGCCGGACACCAAGGAGTGAAAATTCTGGATGTATAAGTTTTCATTACTAAATTCCATTTACGATACCTTTTTATCATATAGATTCCCATGTTACTACTATTGTATACAATATTGGACAGTGTTTTGTGAATGCAAAGCAAGGGGTACTCTTTGCGTTAAGAAAAAATCACGTCTGGTTTATAATGTGATCTAAATTATGAGTCTGTGATATGTTCATAAAGTTTCAATTAGGGAGAGCGAGTGTAGCATTTCCTTGTCCATGTGTATTATTATTATTATTATTATTATTATTATTATTATTATTATTATTATTATTATTATTATTATTATTATTATTCCGCCTAGTGTCTATGATCGTTAAGGCGTCAAGTCTATATGGTCTGACACGGTAGTTAGCCGGTTCGACTCCCATTGGTAAAAAAAAAATGTTCTCTGTCAGAATGTTGGCCGGCAGCGTCGGGGAGGTGTTAGTATACAATTTATAAACTTTAGGTTGCGTTCCAAAAGCCTGGATTCAATCCCAGACCTTTCCACAGTGTTCCTATGGAGTGAGGGCTTATGACACTATTGATGGTTATTCATCCATCGGATGGAGACGTTAAGCCTTGAGCAGATCCCTTGGTGCTATTCGACAGGAGTAAACTACGTCCCGGCATCAGGATTGACCGTCTCCCTTTCTACTAACATATATCACGTTATTCATTTCATCTAATTAACTCCTCTGATGGGGTTGACGTCAGGAAGGGTATTCGGTCGTAAGAACTCGCTGCGAAGATTCATCTCGATTCATACCTGACCCCGAAAAGAAACGGGGCAAGGGTTAGACACGCATAATAATAATAATAATAATAATAATAATAATAATAATAATAATAATAATAATAATAATAATAATAATAATAATAATAATAATAATAGAGCAAAGAAAAGGAGTTTAATGGAAGTCCGATTGCCGTAATGTATCTCCCTGTATTATGAACATCCATTAACAGTAATTGCTTAGTAATGGTGGGCTCAGAGCTAGAAATAATTAGCGGAAAATCAGGAACTGTGTGGAGGCATGTCAGGCAATTACGATGCTGTAATCTTCGTTAAATCTATCTACCCTGTCATTGCCGTAACTCCATGAAAGCGGTATGAGAAATACCTATTATTATTATTATTATTATTATTATTATTATTATTATTATTATTATTATTATTATTATTATTATTATTATGCCCAACTAAGGAGCGAGTTTGAACTCATTAGCACTTTTTTGTTTTTCTTCTTCTCTTTCCAATATCTCTTCATCCTCTCGCTGTGTTCCTTTTTTTGCGTTGTTCAATCCATTCTGTATTTAGACGGGTGGGCTTTGCAGAAAATTTGTGTTTTATTATTATTATTATTATTATTATTATTATTATTATTATTATTATTATTATTATTACATATATGGACATGTCAGTCAGAAAATCTCGCGACTTGATTTATGATACAATGCATATTCAGTGTGAATAAAAGTAGGTCGAGTCAAGAGGCGCGCGAGAAAGATGATTTCAGTTCCAAAAATTAGCGGTCCGCTAAATTAGACCACAGTGCAACCACACGCGGTGCCTACAAAAGTTAAGGATGAATTGTATGAAAATAAAATGCACAGACTCGACATGACTTCAATGTTTAGTATGCAATCTGAATCTCTGTCGACATTGATAGGAAGAAAGACAAGGATAGATGGAGCTTCTCAGGTAGTTGCAAGCTTACATTGACGATTAGCATATCAACTAATTGCCAAGCTGGCAGATAAAAGGAAATGCATTTAACGGTAAGCTGTTTCAGAGCAAAGGAAAGAAGTTTAATGGAAGTCGGATTGCCTTAATGTATCTCCCTCTATTATGAACCTCCATTAACATTAATTGCTTAGTAATCGTGGGCTCAGAGCTAGAAATAATTAGCGGAACATCAGGAACTGTGCAGAGTCATGTCAGACATTACGATGCTCTAATCTTCGTTAAATCTGTCTACCCTTTCATTGTTGTAACTCTATGAAAGCGGTATGAGAAATACCTATTGATATCTTCGTGGACTTAGTGTGCGAGCTTGTGCTATGTCTCTGCACAAAGAAACCTGTCCCCAGTAGAAGTCTGATATTAACATATATATTTATTAATGGTCCCATGAGATTAACTGTATAATACGTATGTATAGGTACGTGTACCCAGCGAACTTTCTTCAGAAAGAAAATAAACTTTCACTGTATACGACGGAAATTATGGGCCACACTTTCAATCATGTAATCCGGAAGAGAGTAAACTGTGTTGACCTACAAAGTCAAACGCCTCTAAAACTGATCAACAACGACATAACAATTAAATATTGAGCTTCCATAATTCAGATATATGTCCGTAAGAGCTAAATATTAGATTTGAATAGCTCAAGACCCCTGCCAACAGAAAAGGAAAGATCGAAGACACTATTGCACAACCGGGTAACTGGTGGAAAATCAGGTGGTTGTGGGTTCAGTTTCCACCGAAGTCCGTTTGGCTGATTTTTTCTGTTCTTTACATATCTTAGGTATGTTCTAAAGGCATGTTCTATATATACTCGACAAAGACAAAGTCACCTCCGTACAGGCCATGAAGGCCCTTAGAGGAGTGGAAGGTAAAGGCTTAGCTCTACGCCTGGCCGCCTTTGCCCCCTGGAATTAACCTGGTACTCATTTTTGGTGTAGGCTGAGTGAACCTCAGGGCCATATGCACCTCCGGAAGTGGAAATCTCGTTTCTTAATGTTTACGACTTCCTGACGGGGATTCGAACCCACGTCCTTCCGGGCGAACTGAGCACGCGTTTACCGCCTCGGCCAGGCAGCTCCTACATATACTCGACACAACCTAATAAGCTTACTTATCGTATGGGTTTTAGTGCCGGGAGTGTTTCAGGACATGTTTGTCTCGTCTGGTGCAGGTCTTTCCATTTGACTCCCATAGGCAACCTTCGCGTCTGATTGTGGGATGATGATGATGTAGGAAGAGGGTGAAATCCGGTGTCGGCATGTAGGGTACTTCTGTCGAATAACACCAAGGTGTCTGCTCGATGCTTTACTTCGCCATCCGACGGACGAATCACCATCAACAGCGTCATCTGCCCTCACTCCATATGAGCACTGTGGAGAGGTTTGGAATTGAACCCGGCCTTTTGGCACGAAATCTAGTTATATGTATCCACCACCTCTCCTACCCTGCCGGCCAACATCTGGGCTAGATGACATTCCTGTACTGATGCAGAGTCACAAAAGCTGAACCATCAACGGCGGGTACAGCAATTAATTCTTGTTTAAAAATGAATTCCAGTAGTTGATGAGAGTAGTTTAAAGTCCTTCAAAACATGGGAAGCAGTGAGCAAACATTTTAGTTTCGCTCTCTTTTGTAAATAAAGATCAGTAAGGAGAAACAAAGTGTATTGTTAAGGAGCTTTGAAGCCACGTATTCGACTAGTGTGCTGACCTGAGTCGTAATAGAAAAATACCCAGTTTTTAATATCTCACTGGTAAAACTGCTTATTAAGCGCCCTATACAAATACGAGCATGGTTCGGCGAACTTCGTTCCGGAAGTTGGTTCGCGAACCAAGTTCGTCGCTACACACACGTTCGCCCAGCACGAAAAGCTCACTTTCACACTTGTCGTCGAAATGAGCGTTTCGAAAGTTGCGGGTGTTGTTATTGTGCTTGACGATCTGAGTTGTTTTAGGAAGAAGAAGAAGAAGAAGGAAAAAAGTATGTGGTGTAAGGACTGGTTACGGTAAAGAGACAAGTCGTCGCATATGAATCTTTTAAACATGCTCAAAGACACAAGTGAAAAAGACTTTCAAAATTTTCTGCGAATGTCAGATGTGGAATACAGAAATATGTTAAAGCATGGTTGCGCCATTGATCACAAAGCAAGTTACCCAAACGAGAAAAACAATCACTGTAGAAGCACGGCTCGTAGGTACGCTTCGGTACTTGGCTACGGGATTGGAAGATTTAAAATTTAAAATTTTCTGAGAAAGGTATTTTAATTCCAGAAACGTGCAAAGTTATCTACGAGATCCTCAAGGACGAATATCTAAAAGTGAGTATTTTGGTACGTGGACGAACCCGTTTTACTTTTCGACTCTTTAACTTTCCTCACTTCCCTATGAAAACTTTGTCTCAACGAACTAACTCTCGCAGTTAAAAACGCTAAATCTGCCTCGGGTATCGTCTCTCGCGCCATTCTCAGTAGCTCCTGCAATGCCTCCTCACGCTTAAATCTGTCTCTATATTCACTTGACTTCACTTTCCAAAGACAAGGAAAGACTCTGAAAGACTACGCAATTTGCATGGAGGTCGTTGTGTCTGGCATCCCGACTACTGTACTGCACTTATCAACCACTCGCTGCCAATGCCTGGTTATCAACAAAACTGGTTTGTACAGTTGACGGGAAGACCATGTTCGCACCCACACGACACACGCGCGAACATGGTTCGTCGCTGGCAACTCCACGAACCAAGTTTTCCAACTCGACAGAAACAACACACACAAGCGATCTTGGCTCGTGAACTTTGAAAAAGACCAAGTTCGCCGAGCCATGTTCGTATGTGTATAGGCCGTTTCAGTTTCCTTCTTTTACAAAAAATGTGTACTTAAGTGATAAAACGTAGGAATGGAAACTTTGCCGAGTCGGTAAAATCGCGCTCAGTTTACCTGGAAGGAGACAGATTCATTTCCCCGCCAGGAAGTCGCAAAATTTGAATTTCCCCGACTGGTGATGCATAGACCGTGAGGTTTTCTCAGCCTACAACAAAAATTGTTAGCAGGTAAATTCCTGGTGGTAGAGGGAGCCGGCGATAGAGATATTCCTTCTATCCCACTTTCTCTCTCCATCCTCCAAGGGCCTTCGTGGCCTACAAAGAGATGGCCTTCCTCTTTGCTTTGCTTTGCTTTGGAAAACGTTTCTCTCTTCACCAAAATATTGGCAATGTTATATTATTCTGAGTCAGTCCCTCATCATCATCTTTTTTTAAACGTTTTATTGGCTTAACTTCGCATTAAATCAGGTGGTGTAGGAGACGGAAGTGGCCATGGCCTTAATTAACCACAGAAACCACGGAAAACCCCCTTCACGGCTTCAAATGGAAGGGTTAAAACCCACCGTCTCCCAAAAGCAAGCTTCCAGTTACACAACCCGTACCGCTCAGCCACTTCACTCGGTGGACTCCTGTCATAATGCTACGCCATACTCATAGCAATTACGAATATCGCCTTTGACCTAACATTACAATATTGGTTATGACGGCTTTCACTCACCAGTACACGAAGCTGATGACAGGAGATATCGTACGGCCTGTAAGATGGATCAACGACTACAATACTATCGCCATTACTACTAAGGAAATTCCTTCCTAGGAGCACACAATAGAGACAATATTCACTTCCGGTGATGACAAACAAACAATCTCCGTTCCATTACGGCGTTTTTTACTCCTTTTTCTACAGACCGATGAGTGCCTTTCTTGCCGAAAGTCTGAGTGTTGTGAAGTCATGCATGTAAGTGCATGTAATATCGGTTTATTTGGTCAGAGACATTACCTCTTGGGAACAGATACTTCGTCAATTATTGCTCGCTCTGAGGCTGAGAGAACCTCTTTCTGGACCATCAAACCAGTCTGCAAATCGTGACACAGCTAGGATACAAACATGGGGCTTCCCGGACGACAGCTTGCGACACTGTCGGCTAGAGGTGGTTCTTAAGCAAACACGTAAAACTTAATGTTTAATGGGTTATTAATGTTATTGATACTTTTCATCATATCCTCCTGGACCTAAAACTTGTATAAAAATGTTTCTGAAACATAGACCTACTCAATCCGATATTATTTACCAGAGAAGCAGCAGAAAAATGTTGAGAGTTATTCCAACAATAATATTTTCTTCCTCAGAAAGTTCTATTGCCGTATCTAACTACCAGACTAATTATTATGTGACCTTCGTCAGTTCGACCTTGATACTCAATGCCAAGTTTAGATTGAGGACTGAGAGCCTTTGTGTTGTTAGTACAGAGGAAACTTACAATAGATATAATTATAATAGTTGTATTGGATATTGTTTATTTTTTTTACTCTTCATTCGGAACAGGGTCAGAAATACGTTATCTACTAATAAGTATAAGTCGAATTGTGGCAACGTATAAGAAACGAATCAAAATGAAAATTGACATGAATTAATCAGGTACCTTAGACCGAGCTCGATAGCTGCAGTCGCTTAAGTGCGGCCAGTATCCAGTATTCGAGAGATAGTAGGTTCGAATCCCACTGTCGACAGCCCTGAAGATGGTTTTCCGCGGTTTCCCATTTCACACCAGGCAAATGCTGGGGCTGTACCTTCATTAACGCCACGGCCGCTTCCTTCCCAGTCCTAGCCCTTTCCTATCCCATCGTCGCCATAAGGATATCTGTGTCGGTGCAACGTAAAGCCCATAGCAAAAAAAAAAAAAAAAAAAGGTACCTTAGAAACTTACAACTTGGTACGAATAACCTATAAGGATTCCTAGAAAATCGATCATTCGCAAAATTCCAGAGGAGACTGTGCTGGTGGGAGAGGGGATTTGAATTTGGGGCTCAGAAGCAAACCAGCATAAATTATGTTGGCGCAAGAATTTTTCCAAAGTGATGACCTGTAGTTTTCTGATATTTAAATTAAATGTGGGAAGCAAGTTCTGCTCTGAAAACATTTGCTATTTTTGTTATGGTACAGTACCTGAATTTGCCTGGTATGGAAAAGGAACCACCATGAAAACCATTCCCAGCGCATTGACTGTATTCTTTTTATAATTATAAAAATTCGATACAGTAGATGCATGGATTCGTATGTGAATCGTAGCCGCCTGGTCAGAAGTTCGTGACACCGTTCGCACCCCTGTATTGAATTATTTCTTGTCATCTAAGTGTAAACGTTTTACTTTCTCATTTTAACGTAGATAACGTCCGGAATGGGCCAGGGATGAAAGGCACGCACTGGTTGTTTCCCTCTCCTGGTGATCGAGAGCCGAATCCTGGTATATCCTGGGCAAGGAATTTTCACCTCAAAATAACATGCTATCAGGATACCTCTTTCACTCACCAGTTCACGAAGCTGATGACAGGAGATATCGTACGGCCTGTAAGATGGATCAACGACTACAACAATATCGCAGGTCACCTCTTTCCAAAACCCGATGTAAAAAAATGGGTGGTCACGATGACCCCAAAAATATCTGGAATTTGTTGAAAAATTATCGATCAGAACTTCCAGTAAGTGATTTGCATTGAGGTGATCTGAACGGGATATTCGTTGTGTAATATAATTGTTACTAATCGCTTACGTGTTTACTTTATATTGAAACACACGTTGAATCATTCGGTGGTCACTTCAGTTGAAATCAAAATTAAGGTTAAACATTCTAAATATTTACTGTAGCTGTAGAAGCTGGACCGCGCGTAGTAAAGCCTCATGTATAGAAAGTGGTTATTCAAGTATCATGCTAGGTAATCATTTACCTTATTCAATTACTGTACATTCACCTTGCACTGAGTGGGAGTATCCTCCATTTTGTAGTTCCCAGGCACTTAGACGTCCACATTCCCTGTTATGTTTCATAACAAGTCTAATTTCCATATCGTATCAGTAAACCGGTCTTCTCTTCGACGAGTTTAGTAAGGTTGTTATTAAAACTGATGCTGTTCAAAATCATGTCCTAAAGTGTTAGAAGGAAACTGTCTTCGCGAATAACTCAAGCTCAACACATTCATCATTTCCCGTATTGATTTATGCCTGTCAGACTTGGTACTTAACAGTGAAACAAAAGAGAGCAATAGAAGTATGTCAAAGGGAAATGGAAAGGAAAATAGTGGGCATATCATTGAGAGACGGAGTTCCAAACAAGAAACTCCAAGAAATTACATCTTCAGAGAACGTTGCGCAACAAGCAGCAAGAACAAAGTGGAAATGGGCAGGGCACAGATAGGTGCAGAGGACAACCATGTGGAATCCCTAAAGCGGCAAGAGAAGCCGCGGCAGTGCAACAAGTCGACTTCATACAGCTACTAGGACTACACAGTATCACGACAGCGCGACCCAGAAGTGAATGGGAAGAGATGGAAAAACGATAGTTGAAATAAAATGTGGAAAGTGTAAAAAGTGGTAAAATAAGAGTTATGAAATAGATTTATAGACAGAAAAGTAAATGTAAGTTACAGTTAGATATAAGCTAAAAGAGTGGAAAAAGACTACCTATGAAAAATGACAAATAACCATCCCACGTGACTACCTCACCATGCGAGATCAATAGAACAGAGCTCCCACTCTTGAGAGAGGCCGTTACCCTTCATGGGATACTACAGGCTTATTCATTCATCTATCCAAGTCTTCTCAAAACTTCCTTTTAAGTTTATAATCTACATATACGTTACGTCGTTATTTAAAAAAAGTACGGACGTGGGGATTTGTCTCTTCATGGCCGGTATCTTGACTTTGCCACAGTGGTGGGACTTGCGTAGTCAAGTAATCCTTTGAACTATGACAATGATGGCTTGGCTACTGGTAGAGTCTCCTAAGTTAGAGAGGTCCAAGCTGATTAATCTAGACTGAAAGGGATATTCAACTATCCAGGTGGCAGTGAAAAGGTAACGTCGCTTTCTTGTGGGATGGGGCAAATAAACTAACGTCGTATCCCCATAAATCCATCCTGTTGTGATGCCCAAGGAAAAGATGAAATAAAACCGGACTCCTTTCCGACGACGATCACTGTCAGGAAAATACATGATCTTCGCAGGCTGGAGTTCGATGACAAAGGAGGACAGTGGATATAGAGGAGTGGAATAGGAGGCTAGGACTCATGTATTCATTCTTTGATTAATTTGGTTTTCATTGACTGATTCATTCATTCATTAACTCTAAAGCATCAGAAATTTCTCTAAATTTTAAAGGCGCCATTTATTTCTGGAATGTGAATTTATACGAACACTTTCTGTTCAAGACTAAAAATCTCTCAGATGAAATTTCAAAGAGACATAATAACAGTGCAGAGAAGAAGATAATGTCACTGTGTATTACTCTGAGAACGAGAAATGTCAGACAGACAATCGCTTCCGCAACAGGCTACGTACAAATGTGAAAGTGTGTAAAATGCTTCAATGATTACATCTTCTTTCAGAGCGTGAGATTTTGGTATTACTTCATTTCATTCCTCGGACTTCTTCAAGCAGGATTCGTATTTAGATTAAAACTCAACTTCGTCATCGTTCCAGGACACTTATTTACTTCATACAAATGAAAACAATGGGATCCTTTGTTGTCAAGACCACAGTTTCTAACGAAGAAAGCTCTAGGAAACCTACAGGAGTTTCAACAAATTGTGTGCGTTATTGATTTCTTATTTAGTTCATCAGAAAACTATGTATGAAACTTTAGAGTGGATATATATTTTTAAAGTCTGAAATCTTCAGCGGAGGCTGTTTGGATCCTCAAATAGCACCACCAAATGTTATACGGTTATAGGGAAATACTCATAATGAGGCGTACATGATAAGCAGTGAAGTACTTCGTCATTGCTCTCCCTAAAGGGCCAGAAAGTGATATTGTACCTCGACTGACTTTATGAGTATCACCTTCCATAATGCTCATACGTAGTTGTGCTTTGAAGGACATACCTCATCAGCTTCCATATTGTTACAGCCTTAAATGAGACTGACTTCGGTTGAAGCTGTATTTTGTTCTGACCTATACCAAGAGACAGATGTTAAAATACTGAATCTGCCATGAAAGCAAAAAGCGAATATATTATATTGTATATCCAAAATAATTCAGCGAGTTCACTATGTGGAACAGGTCGAGACGTTGTGGATTCGAGTCCTGGTGTCAACAACTCTGAAGATGGTTTCTCATGGTTTCCTATTTTCACAGTAGGCATATCCGCGGGCTGTACTTTAAGTTTTTCTTTTTTCTAAACTTTATCTTAAGTAATAATTATAGTACTTATTATTCATATATTTTAATGTACTCTACGTACGATGTAAAAATAATAATTATTACGTACGATGCGTATTATATAGATGATATGATTTGTTTTATTTAACTTTGGTTACTTTTATTAATACTATTACTGCTATTATAGTTAATATTGTCTTCATATTATTGCTGAAGGTAAGTTAAGGGTGTATTAACAGTGTTCTACGTATAAGAAAGGGAGTACATCCCTAAATTTGCCAGAATAAATCAAACATATTATTACTATTATTATTATTATTATTATTATTATTATTATTATTATTATTATTATTATTATTATTATTATTATTATTATAAATCGATGAATCAATCGAGTATGCTTTCATTCCCTGAGATGACAACGCCCTTTCTCTGGCCACGGCATGTAGATTATTATTATTACTATTATTATTATTACTATTATTATTATTATTGAGTTCACGGGCGCTAACCATTGCCCTCACGTTTCTTACCGTCGTCGGAAACCATAAGATGTTAGTGGACCCTTAAACTATAAAAATTTTGATTCAATAAATAAATAAATAAATAAATCGATGAATCAATCGAGGATGCTTTCATTCCCTTAGATGACAACGCCCTTTCTCTGGCCACGGCATGTAGATTATTATTATTACTATCATTTTTATTATTATTATTAGTTTCCTATATATGGTAGACGTCGCCCACCACACTCACAGGAGGGTCTACACGTGTTCTGTTCCAAAGAACATGATTTTAGTGTAATTTATACCTTCGTGAAAAGATGAAAGAAATGCCTACGCGTACGTACTTATGTTACTTTTCTTCTGAACTCTTTAACGATCAGAGATTCGCAACACAGATTTCTTTTACTTCAGCGACGAGAGAAAAGCAAACTAGAGTAATTTAAACAATGCTCATTATATTGTCGACGCCGGCGTCACGCCATCTGCTGAGTGGCTCATTATATTGTTTCGAGTGGCAAGTTCACAAACCTGTCGGCACTTTCCTCTTAGATTTAATACGCCTGACATCGACATTATATTAGCGCTGTAACATGATGCGATACTAATAACAAGAAGAAGTAGAAGAAGAAGAACAAGAATTAAATTATATGTCGGAAATTGTAAGAAAATTCAAGATGAACATTTTGGTTTGCACGTAAAATTTGTTAAATGTGTATATCCGTAAGACATTGTGTTGAGTGTGAGGATTACAAGATAGGGAATTTCTGCTTCCATTGGTGATGTTTTGAAGTTAGAAGATGCTCTGTAACAGTGAAATCCTCTCCAATAATATTTTCACAGTTGAGTAGATGATGCTTATAGAAACAAATGGCAAACTCGCACTGATGCACAGGATTCCACGTGATCCGAAGTTAAGGAAAGCTGGACGTGATCAATACATGAAATTATTATTCGTCTGCAGTTTACAATAAGCGATTATGTATTGTAGATTGAGAATGAGGAAGGAACAAATTGGAAATGCATAGTCCCACTACGCTTGTTGAATCTGGTTATTATACCGAGCTCGATAGCTGCAGTCGCATAAGTGCGGTCAGTATCCAGTTTTCGGGAGTTAGTGGGTTCAAACCCCACTGTCGGTGGCCCTGAAGATGGTTTTCCGTGGTTTCCCATTTTCACACCAGGCAAATGCTGGGACTGCGCCTTAATGAAGGCAAATGCTGGGACTGCGCCTTAATGAAGGCTACGGCCGCTTCCCTCCTCTGCGAACCATGTGACCTTGCCGCGGTGGGGAGGCTTGCGTGTCCCAATGATGCAGATAGCCGAGCCGCAGGTGCAACCATATCGGATGGGTATCTGTTGAGAGACCAGACTAACGAATGGTTCATCGAAAGGGGGGTAGCAGCCTTTCGGTAGTTGCAAGGGCGGCAGTCTAGATGATTGAATGATACGGCCTTGTAATAATACTCAACATGGCTTAGCTGTGTTGATACTGCTACACGGCTGAAAGCAACGGGAAACTACAGCCGTAACCACCTCCCGAGGACATGCAGCTCTCTCTGTATGAATGATGTACTGATGATGGCTTCCTCCCGGGTAAAATATTCCGGAGGTAAACTAGTCCCCCATTCGGATCTCCGGGTGGGGACTACACGAGAGGGGGCGATCATCAGGAAGATGGATACTAACATTCTGCGAGTCGGAGCGTGGAATGTTAGAAGTTTGAATCGTTGTGGTAGGTTAGAGAATCTGAAAAGGGAGATGGATAGGCTAAAGTTAGATGTAGTTGGTATAAGTGAAGTACGTTGGCAGGAAGAACAGGATTTTTGGTCAGGTGACTACCGAATTATCAACACGAAATCAAACAGGGGTAATGCAGGAGTTGGTTTAATAATGAATAAGAAAATAGGGCAGCGGATAAGCTACTACGACCAGCATAGTGAAAGAATTATTGTCGCCAAGATAGACACCAAACCAATGCCCACCACAATAGTACAGGTCTATATGCCTACTAGTTCAGCGGATGATGAAGAAATTGAAAGAATATATGAGGAGATAGAAGATTTAATACAATATGTCAAAGGTGACGAGAATCTAATTGTGATGGGAGACTGGAACGCAGTGGTAGGCCAAAGAAGAGAAGGTAGCACAGTAGGAGAATTTGGATTGGGACAAAGGAACGAAAGAGGAAGTCGGCTGGTTGAATTCTGCACTGACCATAATTTAGTCCTCGCCAATACTTGGTTCAAACACCACAAACGACGGCTGTATACGTGGACGAGACCTGGAGACTGGAAGGTATCAAATAGACTTCATTATGATTAGGCAGAGATTCAGAAACCAGGTGTTGGATTGCAAAACTTTCCCAGGAGCAGACGTGGACTCTGACCACAACTTGTTGGTCATGAAATGCCATCTGAAGTTGAAGAAATTGAAGAAAGGAAAGAATGCAAAAAGATGGGATCTAGACAAGTTGAAAGAAAAGAGTGTGATGGATTGTTTCAAGGAACATGTTGCACAAGGACTAAATGATAAGGCCGAAGGAAACACAGTAGAGGAAGAGTGGAGAGTCATGAAAAATGAAGTCAGTAGGGCTGCTGAAGAAATGTTAGGAAGGAAGAAAAGATCAACTAAGAATCAGTGGATAACTCAGGAGATACTAGACCTGATTGATGAACGACGAAAATACAAGAACGCTAGAAATGAAGAGGGCAGAAAAGAATACAGGCGATTAAAGAATGAAGTGGATAGAAAGTGCAAGGTAGCTAAGGAAGAATGCCTGAAGGAGAAGTGCAAGGATGTCGAAGGCTGTATGGTCCTAGGAAAGGTAGATGCTGCATACAGGAAAATCAAGGAAACCTTTGGAGAAAGGAAATCTAGGTGCATGAATATTAAGAGCTCAGATGGAAAGCCACTTCTAGGGAAAGAAGACAAAGCAGAAAGATGGCAGGAGCATATCCAACAGTTGTGTCAAGGTAACGATGTAGATAATTTCTTTCTGGAACATGAAGAGGCTGTTGATGCTGATGAAATGGGAGACCCAATTTTGAGGTCAGAGTTTGACAGAGCTGTGAGTGACCTAAATAGGAACAAGGCACCTGGAATTGATGATATTCCCTCTGAATTACTGACTGCCTTAGGAGAAACCAGCATGGTAAGGTTATTTCATTTAGTGTGCAAGATGTATGAGACAGGAGAAGTCCCATCCGATTTTCGGCAGAATGTTGTTATACCTATTCCCAAGAAAGCCGGTGCTGACAGGTGTGAAAACTACCGCACTATTAGTTTAGTATCTCATGCCTGCAAAATTTTAACATGTATTATTTACAGAAGAATGGAAAAACAAGTTGAAGCTGAGTTGGGGGAAGATCAATTTGGCTTCAGAAGAAATGTAGGAACACGTGAAGCAATCCTGACTTTACGTCTGATCTTAGAGGATCGAATCAAGAAGGACAAGCCCACGTACATGGCATTCATAGATCTAGAAAAGGCATTCGATAATGTTGATTGGGCCAGGCTATTTATGATTCTGAAGATGATAGGGATCAGATACCGAGAACGAAGAATTATCTACAACCTGTATAAAAATCAGTCTGCAGTGATAAGAATCGAGGGCTTTGAAAAAGCAGCAGCAATCCAGAAAGGAGTGAGGCAAGGCTGTAGTTTGTCCCCTCTCCTTTTCAATGTTTACATAGAACAGGCAGTAAAGGAAATCAAAGAGAAATTTGGAAAGGGAATCACAGTCCAAGGAGAGGAAATCGAAACCTTGAGATTTGCCGATGATATTGTTATTTTATCTGAGAATGCAGAAGATCTCGAGAAGTTGCTGAATGGTATGGATGAAGTCTTAGGTAAGGAGTACAAGATGAAAATAAATAAGTCCAAAACAAAAGTAATGGAGTGCAGTCGAACGAAGGCAGGTGATGTAGGAAATATTAGATTAGGAAACGAAGTCTTAAAGGAAGTAGATGAATATTGTTACTTGGGTAGTAAAATAACCAACGATGGCAGAAGTAAGGAGGACATAAAATGCAGACTAGCACAAGCAAGGAAGAGCTTTCTTAAGAAAAGAAATTTGCTCACTGCAAACATTGATATCGGAATTAGAAAGATGTTTTTGAAGACTTTTGTGTGGAGCGTGGCATTGTATGGAAGTGAAACATGGACGATAACTAGCTCAGAAAGAAAGAGAATAGAAGCTTTTGAAATGTGGTGTTACAGAAGAATGCTGAAGGTGAGATGGATAGATCGAATCACGAATGAAGAGATACTGAATCGAATTGGTGAGAAGAGATCGATTTGGCTACATTTGACGAGAAGAAGAGATAGAATGATAGGACACATCTTAAGACACCCAGGACTTGTTCAGTTGGTTTTTGAAGGAAGTGTAGGTGGCAAGAACGGTAGGGGTAGACCAAGGTATGAATATGACAAACAGATTAGAGCAGATGTAGGATGCAATAGTTACGTAGAAATGAAAAGGTTAGCACAGGATAGGGTGGCATGGAGAGCTGCATCAAACCAGTCTATGGACTGATGACTCAACAACAACACGGCCGCTTCCTTCTCATTCCTAGGCCTTTCCTACCCCATCGTCGTCATAAGACCTATCTGTGTCGGTGCGGCGTAAAGCAAAAAAAAAAAAAAAGAAAGTTCACATGGTAGAACGTAGCCTTTGTGATCCCAAGACGGCAAGCTCGATCCCTGCTTTGTTCAGCGGTATTTAAAGGCGATCAGATATGCCAGGCTTGTATCAGTATATTTGCTACTACTGTGGGGCAGAATTTAACCTTGGCGGCTCCCCAGAAACCGTAAACGTAATATGCGAGACGTAAAAGGAATAACATTAGTAGACTATTAATAACAAGACAGCTTTCAAGATGTTAACAATCGGATATGGTTTCAGTAAAAAGAACAGACTTCACTGCATACAATATTGATTTGGGGGGATTTTTATAAAGAATGATGGAGAGGCCGTGATGTCTCCTCCTTACCCAATTTCATTCACCATCATTCATTTCATTTTCATTAAATCTTCGAATGAGATATGCGTCAGGAAGGACATCCGGCCGTAAAATCGTGCCATAAATTTCATCTCATCTCATTTCATCCGCGGCTCCGTATCTGGAGGCGGGAGTAGGCATCAGACTTGAAATCATTGCATTTCAAGACTCATAGAAAGCGAGAGTCTCAAGAAAAAGAAGGAGAAGAAGAAGTGCAATTCAAAAGCCCATTAGTACCTGCGTTAAATACACAGACGCTCGGTCATCAAACTCGTCACCGTTAAATTTCTTCCTGTGTAACTGTCTCCCAACGGAGGTAAACAATAGAGCAACATACTAATGACCTAAAGAACGATCTTTCTAGGCTCAAGGTGGTAACAATCAACTTTAACTCATTTATATAACGATCGTGAACGGTACTTACGACTTGAGAATCGGAATACTAACTAAAACATACAATTACATTGGTTTATTGTGACTGGTAATTGCAGTAATTACATCGACGATGCTCTTTAGCATAATATTAGTACAGACCTTAACCCTAGTTTACTTTCCAACAGAAATGTCCTAAACGACAATGCAGAGTTCATTTTCTAAATTCTGCCAAGGAAATCCAGTATAAATGCCCTCTCTTGCGCTTAAATATTGTTCATATTGCCCATACTCCCAAGTAATTAATCAATTGACCACCTTATAGCCTCAAAAAAACACAAGTTATTATCGTGTTCTTCTTATCCTGCCGCTCTTTCCACATCTGTGGGGTCGCGGGTTCGAACTGCGTCACACATGTATGTATGTATGTATGTATGTATGTATGTATGTATGTATGTATGTATGTATGTATGTATGTATGTATGTATGTATGTATGTATGTATGTATGTGGACTTGGCCCTGTTTTACGGCCGGATGCCCTTCCTGGCGCAACCCGCTATGGGGGGGATGTAATCACTATTGCGTATTTCTGTTGTGGTTGGTAGTGTAGTGTGTTGTGTGAATATGAAGAGGAGAGTGTTGAGACGGACACAAGTACCCAGTCCCCGAGGCCAGAAAAATGAATCAGAAGCGATTAAAATCCCCCACCCGTCCAGGCATCGAACAAGGGACCCTCTGAACCGAAGGCCAGTACGCTGACCATTCAACCAACGAGTCGGACAAAAACACAAGTTGTTGTATTAATGATATATACAATACATATCGTTCAATTTTTTCTTTTTACGAATAATTTTGGCCCTGAGGGTTACCTTCACAAAACAGTGCTAAAGTTGGGTTTCTTTTACTGAAATACGCGGTGTAATAACAATAACAAAATTGTGTTAAATTAGCCATTTCTTTTTTTACATATAGAAGCGCACAGATGAAAATAATGCAGACGAAACAAGTTCAAATTCTAGGTACTAATTATCAGTCCGTATGGTGCCCTGGCCCCGCCGTCAAAGGATAGGGTGCCTGCCTCTCACCCAGAGACCCTTGGTGCGATTCCCGGCCAGGTAAGGAATTTTTACTGGGATCTGAGGGGGCTGGCTCGAAGTCCACTCAGTCTGCATGATTACATTATTCACTGCTTGCCTTTAATGTGCGATCGGTTTGCCCTTAATGAAAGAACTATGAACAAGTACTTTACTAGTTGAAAGTTATAGAAGACTTTACAGAAGGCATTATGTGCTTATAAACAGAATCCCTGCTTTTATTAAGAATCAAAACAAAGCAAAGTCATCTCCGTACAAGCCATGAAGGCCCTTGGAGGGGTGAAAGGTAAAGGCTTCCAGTATCCGTAACCTCGACAGTTGGTAGCTTAGCGTGGTTAGCTCTACGCCCGGCCGCCTTTTCCCCCATGAAATAACCTGGTATTCATTTTTGGTGTAGGCTGAGTGAACCAGGACCATATACACCTCCAGAAGTGGAAATCGCATTTCTTAAATTTTCGACTTTCTGACGGGGAATCGAACCCACCTCCTTCCAAGTGAACCAAGAAAGCCTTTACCGCCAGGTCCAGGCAGCCTCCTTTTATTAGAATGTTAATATTTAATATTGATGCTAGTGCAAGTGGGAATTCATATCGTGCATATACTTTATATAAACATGAAGTGACTGGAGTATTGTTTGGCTGGAAAGTAAACATGTCTGTATACATTCTAGGGGACAAGGGAGAAGCATGTTTTAATCTATTAATGTATGTACTCAGACGGTGAAATAGCAATGGTCTCGGAATAGAAATCCAGGAATAATGGCCGAAAGGATCCATCGCACTGACCATGCGTCACCTCCTAATCTGCAGGCCTTCGGGCTAAGTAGCGGTCGCTTGGTAGGCCAAGGCCCATCAGGGATGTAGTGCCATGGGGTTTGGTCTAGTTATGGTGCATTTTTCGTTGAAAATGTTGGTACATGGGAACTGCCATACCCCAAGGGAGTTACTTTCCTTCAAGTAAAAAATAAAGGGTAATATTGTCTTGTTATGTAAATGCTATACCTCGGCTACCTCGCCTCTAATCAAATTGTTTTCGTAATAATACGTTTAGCAGTGAGATGAAGGGCGAGGTCAGTTAAGTGGACGTTGTGAAATTGTCTGGAAAATAACTCCAGTTCATAAATCAAATTCATTTACATTAGAATATACTTTTTTACTTGATTTGTAACACGTAGGTTTCGGTAGTTACCACCTGCCAGTAGATATGTGCCTCCCCTGTCCTATTCTCATTCTACATCATGCGGTGAAACAAACAGTACTGAAGTTAAAAACATGCTCAGAACATCTAGATCCGTCATTATAGCATGCAAAGTGACGACAGCATATGTCAAAATGTGACCCTTCACTCTCGCACTTGTTCATGAAGTTCCCGCAGATTGTCGAATATCTTGATGAACACAGATTGCCGCCAGGATACAGAAAATGGCCATGGGTTTATGCTCTCTCGTAATTCGGAGTCATTCGAGGTGGGTCATCTGACTGGAAGATGGATTTTTTCAGCCCTCTTCCAGCAGATTCGTGCTTTGAAAATTTACGGCACGCGAAAGTATACAGTTCAACACTTAATTCAGAATACATAAAATGCAGTCAAACCATCAATTACAGCTGTATACAAAGCAATCACGCTGTACGCTGAGTCCATGGGTCAGGCGGCTATTTCTTCATCCACTCGCCCAGACACGTAACAGGGAATAACCGGCAAGTCTACTGAAGCTCGCACTATATACCAGTTGGCCCGCCAGCCACGTACATTCTGCTTATAAGTGTCCCGCATTCACTAATGATGATTGGGATGCCTAATGACTGATTCTCACAGGGGTTTTACTGCCTGCAGGTTAGTTCCGACAGAATATGAAGAGATAACAATCGGACGGCCGCTAGCTGCAGGTTCCTCAGCGCTGTATTTGGGGACAAAACATGACGGTCTCAGTTCCTGGAAGTGAGCGGTTAATAACACCGTGCACCCTGCTGAGTTAACAAGTTCTGAGTGATCCTTGTTTGGTGTGGAGAGGTTGTCAAACCACTATCTTCTACACTCTCTTCAGACTTTACCCCCTTCTTCGTGTCGAGTGAGGTAGACGATTTGGCAACTCCGGCTGCAGAAGACGTAGTAAATCCTATAAGCTGATAATATACACCGGGCTTCCGCTGGAGAGTAGGTCGTCATATTATGTCCCCGAGTATACCTGTCAAATGCGCTCCCTTGCTTTAGTAAGCCTCCTTGTCGAACGCTCAGTAGTAGGCCGATATAAGGTGCAGTAGCACTACTGTTACTGAGAACATATCGACCAGAGCTGGTGTGTTCAGCCACAACGAATACACAGACATAATTTTAATCTATGCAGAATCTGGTCGGAATGGAGCCGAAGTTCACAGACGGTCTGCGCAGGAGTTTCCAAATAGCCGCCTGCCTTCTATACACGTATTTCGCCGAACAGAATTGCAGTTAAGAGCTAATGGATCTTTCAAAGCACATTACACTTACAGACAACATTTTTTGTAGAGTTGAAGGTCTGTGCATGTATAAATTAATGAGTTATTATGTTATTTAAAAAAAAAATTCTTGCATCTTTGGCGTGTTTACAAATGCACCCTGATACAGAAGCTGTGTAGTAAAATGACTGCTATTTGGTTCACATCCGAAATACAGCACGTTGTAGCGCGCCTTTGTAAAACACCTTCAACATTAGTACACAAGGGAAACGTTTTAGTAGAAAATACGGGGCGTGGAGGACCACTTGGTATCTGTAACCAGTGATCGTGGCACTGCAACATGGCCACTGCGAAAATTAGCCGAAGATAGAACTAGCTGGTATTGAATTTTAATAGACTACGCTCACACGTGCTAAAGGAGAATCTCAACAGTTATTTACATTATAAGGGCCGAGTGGAGATGACGGCTCCGCCGGAATTTCATAACGAATTCGGTAGTACACTGACTGACAGAGCAAATGCAACACCAAGAAGGAGTGGTTCGAAAGGGATGAAAGTTGGGGGGAAAACAGAGACGGCACGGACGAATAATTGATGTTTATTTCAAACCGATATGCAGGTTACACAATGCGCACGGCATCGACTCAGTAGGATGTAGGACCACCGCGAGCGGCGATGCACGCAGAAACACGTCGAGGTACAGAGTCAATAAGAGTGCGGATGGTGTCCTGAGGGATGGTTCTCCATTCTCTGTCAACCATTTGCCACAGTTGGTCGTCCGTACGAGGCTGGGGCAGAGTTTGCAAACGGCGTCCAATGCGATCCCACACGTGTTCGATTGGTGAGAGATCCGGAGAGTACGCTAGCCACGGAAGCATCTGTACACCTCGTAGAGCCTGTTGGGAGATGCGAGCAGTGTGTGGGCGGGCATTATCCTGCTGAAACAGAGCATTGGGCAGCCCCTGAAGGTACGGGAGTGCCACCGGCCGCAGCACATGCTGCACGTAGCGGTGGGCATTTAACGTGCCCTGAATACGCACTAGAGGTGACGTGGAATCATACGCAATAGCGCCCCAAACCATGATGCCGCGTTGTCTAGTGGTAGGGCGCTCCACAGTTACTGCCGGATTTGACCTTTCTCCACGCCGACGCCACACTCGTCTGCGGTGACTATCACTGACAGAACAGAAGCGTGACTCATCGGAGAACACGACGTTCCGCCATTCCCTCATCCAAGTCGCTCTAGCCCGGCACCATGCCAGGCGTGCACGTCTATGCTGTGGAGTCAATGGTAGTCTTCTGAGCGGACGCCGGGAGTGCAGGCCTCCTTCAACCAATCGACGGGAAATTGTTCTGGTCGATATTGGAACAGCCAGGGTGTCTTGCACATGCTGAAGAATGGCGGTTGACGTGGCGTGCGGGGCTGCCACCGCTTGGCGGCGGATGCGCCGATCCTCGCGTGCTGACGTCACTCGGGCTGCGCCTGGACCCCTCGCACGTGCCACATGTCCCTGCGCCAACCATCTTCGCCACAGGCGCTGCACCGTGGACACATCCCTATGGGTATCGGCTGCGATTTGACGAAGCGACCAACCTGCCCTTCTCAGCCCGATCGCCATACCCCTCGTAAAGTCGTCTGTCTGCTGGAAATTCCTCCGTTGACGGCGGCCTGGCATTCTTAGCTATACACGTGTCCTGTGGCACACGACAACACGTTCTACAATGACTGTCGGCTGAGAAATCACGGTACGAAGTGGGCCATTCGCCAACGCCGTGTCCCATTTATCGTTCGCTACGTGCGCAGCACAGCGGCGTATTTCACTCATGAGCATACCTCAGTGACGTCAGTCTACCCTGCAATTGGCATAAAGTTCTGACCACTCCTTCTTGGTATTGCATTTGCTCTGTCAGTCAGTGTATAACACTTTCACCCATGTATTACAGTACAATATTTTCACATTGCTTCAAATTCTTTCTGTTATTCAAACAATATTATGATAAATACAGCGTTGAACGACAAAGACTAGTCCAGACTTTAATTCTTCCTTTCCTCGACTACTGTGATGTAATTCTTGTTGACGGAACTAAGGAACAAACCGAGAAATTGCAGCGAGCTTTGAACTGTTGCCTCAGTTTGTTAACTTGATATATGATGTCCATATAACTTCTTACTGTCAACAACTTCACTGGTTAAAACCTGATAAAAGACGTAAATATCGCATAGGTCTACTTGTATTAATACACAAACTGCTACACAGCAATTCGCATCAATACAGTTCCTCTCACTATCACTTTTTCACCTCCTTTCAGGACTTCAACACTCGCGCTGGCACTGTCCTTGCTATTATTCTTCACTATTCATCTACGTATAACAATTACTTTATTGTGACCGGTTCCAGACTTTGGAATTCCTTACCAGCCAGTTTTAAGGACAGTAATTCAAGAACGAAATTCAAAAGAACTTGCCGGGACTACCTCTTGAAAGCTACCTACTGGCGTGTGCACTGTGCAGCTGAGTGGCGAAGGACTGTGATGTTCCTCTTGCACTGTAGGCCTATATGTAGACCTATAATACCAATATAGTTTGTCCGTTATTGGACATTATAAATTTTCCAGTTTCGGGACAAATATTCAGGCTCCCTATGAGAATCAACATCTGTATGTAGACCTATTGATAGATGTGTAATCTGTGTACGTACTTATTTGTGTGTGTGTGCTTGAGCGTATTATTTCATATTGGTTAATGTACAGTACACTATTTTAATCCTCTTATACATGTATGAGTGTCAGTTGATTGGAACTTTGGGAGATTATAGGTTAATATGTCTGCAGACAAGTGTTACAAATGCGGTTAAATTTAAGAGAGGAACATGCACCCTAACTTCGCCACTTGAAGCCAAATAAATAAATAAATAAATAAATAAATAAATAAATAAATAAATAAATAAATAAATAAATAAATAAATAAATAGTCCGCCTCTGTGGTGTAGCGGTTAGTGTGATTTGCTGCCACCCCCGGAGGCCCGGGATCGATTCCCGGCTCTGCCACGAAATTTGAAAAGTGGTACGAGAGCTGGAACGTGGTCCATTCAGCCTCGGGAGGTCAACTGAGTAGAGGTGGGCTCGATTCCCACCTCAGCCATTCTGGAAGTGGTTTTCCGTGGTTTTCCACTTCTCCTTCAGGCATATGCCGGGATGGTACCTAACTTAAGCCACGGCCGCTTCCTTCCCTCTTCCTTGTCTATCTTTTCCAATGTTCCCATCCCCCCGCAAGGCCCCTTTCCAGCACAGCAGGTGAGGCCGCCTGGGCGAGGCACTGGTCATCCTCCCCAGTTGTATCGCCCGACCCAATGTCTCACGCTACAGGACACTGCCCTTGAGGCGGTAGAGGTGGGATCCCTCGCTGAGTCCGAGAGAAAAACCAACCTTGGTGGGTAAGCAGATTTAGAAGAAGAAGAAGGATAAATAAATAAATAAATAAATAAATAAATAAATAAATAAATAAATAAAAGATAAATAAATAATGGTTAATTCTGGGCCCATCCTTTACCAATAGTATGCTCAGTTCAGGTCTCACCATTCACGCAATCGACGACATCCATAAATGAATCTTATTCAGGAATCAATAGATATCATTCAGGAATTAATCGATATGTGTTTTGACTCGCCCACATGACGCAGTGTACTAATCTGGAATGTATCTAAGTAACTCTTTTACAGTACACTCATTAAAAAGTTTTTGATGGTATACTTATATGTTGTTCGCCTCCGTAGCGTAACGGTTAGTGTTATTAGCTGCTGTCGTCGAGGGCCCGGGTTCGATTCCCGGTACCGCCAGAAATTTAAGTATGGCGGGAGGGCTGGTATGTGGTTGGAATGATACATGCCGCTCATCTCCATTGTGGGTGTGCCTGAAAAGAGCTGCATCACCTCGGAATGAGGACACGGAGTTTGTCCGACTCGTTGGCAGAATGGTCATCGTACTGGCCTTCGGTTCAGAGGGTACCGGGTTCGATTCCCGGCCTGATCGGGGATTTTAACCTCCAGTGGTTAATTCCAATGGCTCGGGGCTGGGTGTTTGTGCTGTCCCCAACATCCCTGCAACTCACACACCACGCATAACACTATCCTCCACAACAATAACATGCAGTTACCTACACATGGCAGATGCCACCCACCCTCATCGGAGGGTCTGCCTTACAAAGGTTGTGCATGGCTAGAAATAACCACGTGATTGGTGGAACCTGAGTGCGGTAACAAACTATAGTATTGCGAAGTTATATTTTCCACATTATTTTGAAGAACGTAACCCTATTAAATTCTGCATAGTACGAAATAATAGTAGTTACCGACTTGAGCAATAACAAGTACTCTGTCGTTGATGCCACGCGTAATCTGCGGCATCCTTCAACATGCTCTTCATGTGGTTGATTGAGCAGCACGCGAGGAAGTAAGACCTCGCTCTTCACGGTAGGTATGTGCGATGATGTTCAGAGGCGCGTGAGAGAATTGGAACATAAATGCACTTGTCCATGACGTAAGGCAGTGAGTAGAAAGCGTGGTAAGAACAGGTGTTGGGAAGGCGTGCGCAACAGTAATGTCGGCAATAAATTCCGCGAGGTGCACTACGGCACCGGAAATTCTTCTAGGGTCTGCACCGGAAGTGTAGAGTTAACACTGGGCGTTATAATCAGCAGGTAGTAAATCAGGTATCGTAAAACATATATCACGGTAACATGCATTAGGTGACTTAGAATATACTGTATGTCGCTTATTCAGGGGATGATGACGCTGTAATGACCAACTCCACGTATTCATGTGTAAGGATTTCAAACTTGTTTTCGAGTAATAATAATCTGCTGCCGAATGCAATATTTCATTGAATTTGGACTTCTTGAATGCAATTTCGACGCTACTCTACCACAGCAATCAGTTTACCCAGAGCTTCTTGTACCACTCTGTGTGGAGGAATTGGATTGGCGCCAGATAAATATTCGCTATGCGAATACCTGTATGTGAATCAGGTTCATTTTACGTGCATACCTTATGAATGACGTGATGGTTTTCCCCGTATGAAAATACTTACTGACCTTGGCAGGGAACGAACTCGTGATCATTTGTATAAATATGTAATTTGCAGTCTACTTCCTCACCAGCGTCGGTACTTTTTTAGTAACTAATAGTGTCTCTAAATGAGGCGGTGAGACAATTCAAAAGATTATCTGCGCTTACTGCAAACCCGTAAAAAAAGAAGAAACGATGGTGTTCTGTAAGTTTTGGTAGGTGTTATTGTAGCAATAATATCGCAAGCATTATGTTTTCGTTTGTTATGCAATCACATTATTTTCTAACTGCAGAAATTTGCGACTTCCATCTAGTGTGGATTTGACGATGCCGGGGCTGCGCGTTGTGACCGGAATATGAACCCGAGTTGCAGGAAAACATTTAAGACAACGCATTACGAGTTGCAGGTATGTTGAATGAAAATGTGTTCGTGAATTGCGCGAAGTGGGTTCAAAAATTGAAAAAAGAAATATGAGGCAATTTGTCTTTCACATTTCCTCTAAGTAGCGATTTATGCACATCTTTTTTTTTTCTTCCACGGAATACAGATTTATGTGTAGAGAGTGGAACTAAACACTTACATTGGTCGAGAGGTATTTCAGATATTGGCTACGTGATGCAAACCAACTAGCCGTAAGCTTGCATTCGGAAGATGATGGTTTGAATCCTACGTCAGCAGCTGTGTTATTCTCTATTTTCACACTAGAAAAGTTCTGGCACTTTAAAGACCATAATCACTTCCTTCTGAGTCCTCGTCATTTCCCATCCCAGAGCCATCAAGATATTCTCTCTGCGTTAGTGCGACGTTAAACCACTAACAACAGTAATCGAGCAAACAATTGTCAGATAATCTACATCATGTAACGTAGCGATAGGACTGATGGACGCATCATTCGGAGATAAACGGTGTGAGCAGAGATTCTTTTAACCGAGTTTCTACTCTCTGTCTTAAGACATTTAGTAACTAACATCTCACCAGAATTCAATTCAATTTTTTATTTATTGTTATTAAAACTTTACAGTTGTCCAGCTTTACCCTGTATAGGCTACAACAGAGACATTGTTTAAGCAGTAAGATGCAATGTGCTTGAAGCCTGGCTTTCGGTTTCTCCGACTCAAGGACAGCTAAATTTGCACTTAATAACCCTGACATCACCGGAACTAAAATCATAGCTAATTCCAGTAGCCCTGACTCACTTCATGTTACGCCACCGACTCCATTTGATTTACTCTGAACCGTGCGATTTAAATTACGTGTGGGTCATATCACCTTCAACGAGTTGAAATTCTGTATTCTTATAAAGGAGCGTTGTTTTAACAAAACGATGTTCCTCTTGATATCAGGGCTTGAGATAACTATGGTCATCAGTTTCATATACTAGTTCGAGCATGAGTAGGAAATCTCCAACATCCCGTGTTAATGAGGGGGATGTGGTGTTTATGAGTATGAAGTAAATCAAAACGCAGCTTCTGGTCAGAAGATGAAGGACCCTGGAGGTCTGGAAGGTACACCAAAATCCGTAACCGTGCCGCTAAGTGGGGCAGAGTGATTAAAACTATGCCCAGCAGCCTTTGCCTCATGAAATTAATCTTGTAATCTCGTCTGGTTTAGACTAACAGAAGCCTAGGGACATATGGCTCTCCAAAAATGGAAGTCTTGTTTCTAAATTACCGGACTTCATGAGGAGAATCGAACCCAGGTGTTGCGTGTCTTTCTTGATTCTTTTGTTTTTGAATGTTGATTGCTGTCTTAAGGGGAAGAGTATCGAGCCTATCTGATACTCGTTATAATTATCTTCACAAAGATTAAAAAGAAGAAATGTTTCAGCGTAGAGTACTTAATACTAGACTATATGTTCACCGGGCGAGTTGGCCGTGCGCGTAGAGCTTGCATCCGGGAGATCGTGGGATCGAATCCCACTGTCGGCAGCCCTGAAGATGGTTTTCCGTGGTTTACCATTTTCACACCAGGCAAATGCTGGGGCTGTACCTTAATTAAGGCCACGGCCGCTTCCTTCCAACTCCTAGGCCTTTCCTATCCCATCGTCGCCTATCTGTGTCTGTGCGACGTAAAGCCCATAGCAAAAAAAAAAAAAAATAGGTCTATATGTTCAACGTTTCTTCACGAAACTTTACTCTATGGCATATACAGTTTACAGTTCACTAAGAGCATTCGGCTACCAAGACGACTGCTGCTCAACCTGATGTCTGCAGATATTGGAGCGTCGCGAGGTCAGTACGATGACACCCTCTGTCGAATTGCTTGGGTTCCTTGATTGTGTCCGCTGACTCCCACATGAAACAGCTCCTCGCTTGATGTCAAGAGGGTAAGAGAACCCCATTGAAGCCTTCGACCTAAAGATAAAATGTTTGAAGGAGCCGAAAAGCGAACGCAGAGCTTCGGAATAACAGGCTCTTTAGCACAAGGCTAACATTCATTTAACTTGTATCATTCATCAGTCTTAAGAGACATGTGAGTCCTCAAATTTTACCCTGAAAAGGAGCCCGACTCGTTGGCTGAATGGTCAGCGTACTGGCCTTCGGTTCAGAGGATCCCGGGTTCGATTCCCGGCCGGGTCGGGGATTTTAACTGTCATTGGTTAATTCCAATGGCCCGAGGGCTGGGTGTTTGTGCTGTCCCCAACATCCCTGCAACTCACACACCACACATAACACTATCCTCCACCACAATATCACGCCGTTACCCACAATGGCAGATGCCGCCCACCCTCATCGGAGGGTCTGCCTTACAAGGGCTGCACTCGGCTAGAAATAGCCACACGAAATAAATAAATAAAACCTGAAAAGGAAATCCTTGACGTGCCTATAAATTTACTAACATTGAATCTCTGGCATTTAACATTTTTTAAAAATATTACTCAACTTTGGCCGTAAGGATCTGCAGTACTGAACTACCACGATCTCTATTTTGAAAGAGCAGACAATGGAGAGTTAAAAGTATCCACATTACCGGTTTAACTTCATACTGTTGCTCGGTTAAGTCCAATAACTTATATATGGTGCCATCAAAATTACATTAATATTACTTCGCAAACATTTCCGTCAAGTTGTTACAAATGTGTAACGCGTCATTAATGGAAACTATTTGGATTAATTTCTGGAAGGTATTTAATTTCTCATTAGTTTTGTTGATGTGCCTGAGTGACCAAGGGACATTTAGAAAATCATATCATCAAAGTCCGTTCCTATAAATTCCACCGTAAGCATTCCGATGACATGCCAGGAAAAGACGAGCAAGGTGTTAGTGATTCATTCAGCCACGTGTCTCACTCCAAGGCTAAATGGTTAGCACGCTTTCCTTTATCCTAGACAGGGCCCCATCCTCATTGATGCGCAAGTCACCCATTGGTGTCAACTTGAAGCACCTATACCAGCCTCTCCGGAGGCCATTATAAATGAAATGTACACTTCTGGAGTTGCACATGGCTAGGAATTCACTCATTATTCATCAATGATGAGTACCAGGTTAATTCCTAGGGACAAAGGCGGTCGCAAAAACAGCTAATCTCGCTCTCTCGCTTATTGCTGAGATTGCAATTAATGGATATCAATACTTTTTGCTCCTTCAAGGGCCTTCATAGCCTGTGAGGAAGTGGCTTTGCTTTACGTTTGTAACTCTTACATTTCTCATACCAACTGCCCACTGTCGGCAGCCCAGAAAATGGTTTTCCGTGGTTTCCCATTTTCACACCAGGCAAATGCTGGGGTTGTACCTTACTTAAGGCCACGGCCGCTTCCTTCCCACTCCTAGCCCTTCCCTGTCCCATCGTCGCCATAAGACCTATCTGTGTCGGTGCGACGTAAAGCAAGTAGCAAAAAAAAAATTGGACGTATGCTGATCTTAAGGAATGCCAATGCAGCAAACCACGCCTTATAAAGTAAACAATGATAAGTCGTGTTTTTGAATCTAATTTATTTGACGAAGTCTGAAACTTTTCCTTTTTCGCAAGCACTGTGCACACCGTAGCTGACTTCTCCAAATGGAGTTAATAACTATGTAAATTCGGAGAAGTAGTTTAAGAGAAAAACTGGCTTCAATGTAATTGCCTTGTTTCTATTCATGGTTTCTGTTATCTGCTGTGTTGAACAGTAATCGTGAACAAGGGCTAGATAAGAGCCATGTAAACAAACTACATTCTGCGTGTTTAAATGGGCAAAGAGATTTCAATTCTAAAGGAGTGGCTGGACGGAAACATACTTCCGGTTACTAATGCGGACAGCTTCAAGAGACTAGCGTGCGGCTGTCTCACCTCACGGTAGGTATCCCGCACCCTCCATTATACGGAGCGGATAAAAACAATTTAAAACTGAGACCCGCCCGGAGGATGATATAAATGGGAGAGCGTATTCATCTTCAGATCTCAACCAATGCACACTTCTAGAGACCAAAATCCCGTTGATAGAACATGACAAGGGAAGTTTAATAAAAATAAGCCATCCCAGAATTCTTTAACCCTGAATGTTTTTGTGACAGCTTCCTATCAAAAATGGTGTCGTGGGTTCGGAAATAATACGACTCTGATATGGCTTTGAAAAAAGACTTTATTTTCTTACTGTTACAAATTTTCATTTAATGAGCACGTTTTTTTAACATAGTTTAAAGCAGTTAGAGAAAATAGTACGAAAAAGTCACAAGATGAGAATAATTTATAACAGGCCAACATAAAAGCGAACTAACTTGTTATCTTTATTTCCTTCGTTTTTTCTATCTTAATCCGTTTAACCTCCAAGGTTGGTTTTTCTCTCAGCGAGGAATCCCACCTCTAACGCCTCAAGGGCAGTGTCCAGGAACGTGAGACTTTCTGTCGGGAGGGGGATACACCTGGAAAGGAGGAGCAGTACCTCGCCCAGGTGGCCTCACCTGCTATGCTGAACAGGGTCCTTGTGGGGAGATGGGAAGATCGGAAGGAATAGACAAGGAAGAGGGAAGGAAGCGGCCGTGGCCTTAAAAGTGGGAAACCACGGAAAACCACTTCCAGGATGGCTGAGGGGGGAATCGAATCCCTCACTACTCAGTTGATCTCCCGAGGATGGGTGGACGCCGTTCCAAACCCTCGTACCACTTTTCAAATTTCGTCGCATAGCCGAGAATCGAACCCGAGCCTCTGGGGGTGGCAGCTAATTATACTAACCACTACACCACAAAGGCGGACATTAACTTGTTATACAAATCTAAAATATCATTATTGTAGTGAAAGGTGTTACAAAGATGTAATCAAATACATTAACACGTGTATTACATTGTGGGAGTTAAATAAAATTTGTTTATTTTTATTTATCGTACGGCTTTTAGGGCCGGGAGTGCCCGAGGACATGTTCGGCTAGCCTGGTGCAGCCCTTGCAAGGCAGACCCTAGAACGAGGGTGGACGGCAGCTGCCGTGTATGGGACACTGCGTGTTATTGTATTGGGGGATAGTGTTGTGTTTGGTGTGTGAATTAAATGTTACGGACAGCGCAAGAACCCAATTCCCGAGTTAAGGGAAACTGTTCACGATTAAAATCCCACGACCTATGACCCCACGTATCGAAGGCTAGGACGCTGGCCAGCTGGACTGATGTTGTCACTGTTAAAAAAGCATTTCAAGTTAATACATTTGCTATGTGGTTACCTTTCAATCTCGAGGTTGTACTAAGAGGAAGCGTCTGTATAGTTCGAAAACTACTGGCGCCGTTAGATAATTACACTTAAATTAAGTGAATGGTACTGAGGCATTATCTTACGTAAAGTAATGCAGCAGTCGTGCGTGATGAAACCAAGAGAAGATCACATTTATCGAACGCTGGTTTCTCAAGCCAAGAAATGTAGATCAACTTTCGTTACGTGCAAGGATCTGTAACTAACCTTTTAGAGGTGCTCTCGAACAAGGCCGCGCATGAAGGACACCATTGTGCATTTGGAGGAGTGGCCTGCATTCCGAATCACAGGTAATGAAACGAAGATGGAAGGAAATGCTTATCGAGAGAGTTCGATCCTTGACACAAATGATTAAATTATTTGTCGTTACATTTGATGGGACGTGTGCAACGGAAAGAAGAAAATGGTGAAGATTGTGGCAGACAGAAAGATAAACAACCCAGTGTGAAGGAGATAGCTGATTTCAATTAATTAATGTTAAAGGTTTTACGTCCCACTAACTACTTTTACGGTTATCGGAGAGTCCCACAGCAGTTCTTTTATGTACCAGTAAATCTACCGACACTAGACTGACGTATTTGAGCACATTCAAATTTCTCCGGACTCAGCCACGTTGGGGTCAGAAGGCCAGCGCCTCAACCGTCTGAGCCACTCAGCCCGGCGGCTTGTATCAAGATCTTCCAGAAATTTGTTTGCTTGGGCTGCATGATTTCTAATACAGGAGAATGTTCCGACAAAATCAAGAGAGCCGCCATAGCCAGGGCACTAACCACGAAGTTGAGCAGTATATGAGAGGACCGTAAAGCTACGAAGAATAAAATACTGCAGCTGGCTCACGCTCTCATATTCCCATTGCCATCTATGCGGTTGAAACCTGGACACTCAAACGGGCTGACAAGAGGAAAATACAGAGCTTTGAGATATCTTCGCCGCGTTCCCCACATTTCTTGGAATGAGCGCCGTACCAATTCATCTGTGCTGGAAGAACTAGGCAGGCTTACCTCCAGTAATTCGGACACATCGCTAGAAAAACAAGCAACCTTGAGAATTTTGTGGTAAAGGGACAGTTTAATGGCAAGAGACCCCGAGGGAGAAACCTACTCAACAATACTTATTTGCTGACTCGATGAGGTTGTTTGGCAATCTGCCATACAGTAGTTCGATGGGAGGTTAGGGTATCCTCTGCATGCCTTCTTGAAGTCCACGACGGTGACTACCGTACTTTTGTTCTTTACGAGGGTGATGGACACTCAGTGGAGGAAATGCCACTGAAATCTATCAGATAGCGCCTGTATTCCAAGTTAGGGGCAGCTACCAAGAGCGTCTCTTCCGATGTCAGGGGCGGCCTGATTACAGCTGAGGCTAACAACGTCAGTCGCAAGACTGGACAGACCCGAATCGTCCGACCAAACTTACTTTTCAACTTAATGGAGTGACAGGTATACTACAGTATAGTAGGCCTACATATTTTATGTGCCCGGCTCCTTGGCCGAATGGTCAGCGTAGTGGCCTTCGGTTCGTTGGATGCTGGGTTTAATTCTCGGCCAGAACGAGGATTTTATCCACGTTCATTTAATTCTTCTAGCTCGGAGGCTGGGTGTTCGTGATCGCCTTAATACACATCTTCATTTACATACACTCCCAAACACCATAGAGATACTCAATAGTATTATATCCCTACACATAAGGTTGAAGTTATGACGGGCTTAATCCACATTCGTACTGGCCCATATTGTTGGAAAAAGGGCCAGGAAAGAAGAAAAATGTATATACTAAGTGTACAAGTCAAGGGATTGCCAATTGCTGTAAGTTCTACCCTCTTAGAAGACTAGACGTCCAGAAACTGGTATTTTTTTTAATTTATTATTTTTTTTTTTGCGTCGCACCGACACAGATATGTCTTATGGCCACGATGGGATGGGAAAGGCCTACGAAGTGGAAGGAAGCGGCCGTGGCCTTAATTAAGGTACAGCCCCGGCATTTGCCTGGTGTGAAAATGGGAAACCACGGAAAACCATCTTCAGGGCTGCCGACAGTGGGGCTCGAACCCACAATCTCCCGATTACTGGATACTGGCCGCACTTAAGCGACTGCAGCTATCGAGCTCGGTGAAACTGGTATCACATCTATTATTATTAGTAGTAACATTGTCGAATTCGAATTCAACTCCTAAATGATTCGATGATTTGAGAAACGTTGTAAGTCAGCACTTCTCGCTCAATGAGTCTTATTTGACTCTTGGAAGATGGAATCATTATTGGGTTGAGGACATATCTTACCTAAAGGGAGGTATATATCATGCGCCGTTTAATTTGTTTCAGTGCATTTCAGTTTATACGTTTTTATGGGCCTCCTGCAAAATGTATTTTGGTTGACACGACGGTTCTCAAATCAGCGATTCAATATTAACTTCCAGCTACAAGACCCATACCGTGTAGCCAGATTTATGTTCTTAATTCCAATAGTTTTTTCTTAATACCTTGCAAGGTAGAAAGCGATTGTTCTATTGACATCTGGTCAAAGTGGCTTATCGTGCAACTATCATATATATATTCTTCTTCCATCGCTTTTCTCAAACCCTGGTGTGGAGTTACGCATGTAGACCTGTGCCTGTATGCTCCTTCTGACGCCAACGCCATGAGGAAGGATGAACATCTTTCACTGTTATGTGTTTCTGTGGAAATTGGTAGTGAGGTGTGTTGTGTGTGCATGAAGAGGTGTATGTTGAGATAAACATATATACCAACTCCCCGAGTCAAAGTAATTAAACTCGTACGATTTAAATTTCTGACCTAGATGCTCTCTCATCCGAAGGCCGAGACGCTGACCATTTTTACTATCGCATAGCAGTTTGTCAGTAAAGCACGCTGAGATGAAAGCGTTCTGCACTGTCTATTGTAGTTATAGCTACAGAATGTCGACGTGATCGCAAAGCGAGTACTGAATATCAAAGTCGTCGGATTAAGATAAGACTTTCTGATTCGTAACTACGTTCAGCATTCAAATGTCGAGGAAAATGAAAACAATCTGAGACAATAGAACTGACTTGTAACATGATTTGTCTATGTTGTATCAAAGTAATAAGTTATGCCCACTTTTTGTCATGCTAACCACTCCGAGAGCTACGTCACCTCAGGAAGTGCCATGTTAATGAGACACGTCAGCTACCGAGAACCATCACCTTACTGTCACTTTCGGTGCTTGAAAATATGACGCAAGTAGTTCCTCTTAAATCCATGACGACGTTCATGCACTGGTTTTTCATTTTCTAATCATTTATGAACAGATGTAAAGCTTATGCATAAAGCGATTGAAAGCAAACTGTTCATTATAATTATGTGATATAGGCTTCAGATGTATTCATGTCGGATGAGTATTATGGATTCGAAGCCACTCAAATGAATTGTAATTATTATTATTATTATTATTATTATTATTATTATTATTATTATTATTATTATTATTATTATTTACAATTTGCTTTACTCGCACTGACACAGGTAGGTCTTTATGGCGACGATGGGATAGGAAAGTGCTAGCAGAGGGAAGGAAGCGACCGAGGTCTCAATTAAGGTAGAGCCCCAGCCAGTAACGGCGATTAAAGGGGGCGACCGGAAGTGCGGGGGGCGGGACTTTGTGGATAAAACATTACATTTTTACTCAATTTTAGCCGACTGAAACTAAAAAATTTTTAAAAGCAATTTGTACAAGCCCTGTTGTCTTATCAGCTAATTATTTCTTTTATTTTCTTTAATTATTAAAAAAATATTATCGTAAATACGCATAAAATGTTGTTCGTTGCGGCTAACCGATTTGTATAGCGCCACAGCAAGTAGTGGCCACTTTGCATGTGCCCTGGAGAAGGGCAGCAGGGTTATATTTTTTAGCCAAGGTCATTGACACTGAGGTATGATTCACTCGCTCACCGCGCGCATTCGTCAGTCTGGCAGTCTTATGGCGACGATGGGATAGGAAAGGGCTAGGAGTGGGAAGGAAGCGTCCGTGGCCTTAATTAAGGTACGGCCCCAGCATTTTCTTGGTGTCAAAATTGGAAACCACGGAGAAACATCTTCAGGGCTGCCGACAGTGGGGTTCGAACCCACTATCTCCCGAATACTGCAACTGGCCGCACTTAAGCGACTGCAGCTATCGAGCTCGGTGGCAATCTATTTAATGTCTGTTAGTTTCTTAGTGTGTAATCAAATGGTAAATTATTTTTAATTGTGTAATCACCCCGTACTTCTATTTAATTGTAATACATGTGTAATATTGTTCCTTTGGTAAAAGTTATACTGTATAGTATTGAATCAAAATCTCGAAAACCGAGCAAGTGGCCGTGCGGTTAGGGTCGCGCACCTGTGAGCTTGCATTCGGGAGATAGTGGATTCGAACCCCACTGCCGGCAGCCCTGAATATGGTTTCCGTGGTTTCCTATTTTTACACCAGGCAAATGCTGGGGCTGTACCTTAATAAAGGCCACGCCGCTACCATCCCAATCTCCCACCCTTCCACCGCCGAAAACCTTCGATGTGTTAGTGCGACGTTAAACAAATAGCAAAAAAAAATCTCAAAAAGCTATTATTGCTGCACTTACGTTGGTAAACTGTCAACTTTTACCTCTCTATCGAAATTTGCTTAGAGAACATAAAAACTCACTACTTTATAACTTCCTTTTTTTAAATTTTGGTGAATATATCCCCCCCCCCCCTTTCCCGGCAGCCCGGATACTTTTTGTTGTCTGTATACATTTTTTGCCCCTCCACTTGTAATTTCGAATCGCCGCTACTGGCCCCAGCATTTGCCTGCTATGAAAATGGGAAACCACGGAAAACCATCTTCAGAACTGCCGACAATGGGATTTGAACCCAGTATCTCCCGAATGAGCTATGTGACCCAAACCGCGCGGCCACTTCGTCGATAATTGCAATTGATAATTATAATAGACTATTTAGCGTAACGCTGCAGTGACCAATCCGTTACATGAATATCAGGAACCACAACCAATTAACAGCTGTATATCGGCATAATTTTATCGTTTTCATGTTATCAGTTTCATTTTTTATCGAATCTTCATGTACTTTTTTTTCACAAATTCATCAGAGTGGCGCACTGAACCATCTTCAAATATTACATTTGTCCACGGACCGCACAATCAACATATTCTGATGAAGCTGACAGCCAACATATTGGGAGAATTCATCCTAAAAGTTTAAATTAAAAAATAAAACAGTGTTTTTCCATGCTGGCAGTTTTGTTCATTTAGTCATTCACTAAATAGTCAAAATAAATCCAACACGAGCGCTAGATTCTTTCTAGATAAATTCTGGAGGTGTCGGTATATTAGTAAAATTCCCAGGGAAATAAATGTAGCTGTTAATTTAACACATGTTATTGCAGTGTGAGTTAGAAAAATGAACTTGGCGTTGTAGGTAACTGTGTGGCACTCGTAACATCTTCAGCTATGGTACAGTGTAGCTTGGACCACGAAGCGAACATATTTATTGCTGTGTAACTCTATAGCCCTTGCCGCCAGTTTGACGTGTTGAACGATGGATGCAGCCGGGGAAGTCTAAGGAATTTCAAAGGCATGTCCTCTCTGTTCATTTCTCTCTCCTATCACCTGTCTGGTATGTTAAGTAGCATCCACTCACTTTCCATTGAAACAGAAGCCATTAACCTCCTCCTCGCAGGACCGTGAACAAGTAATCCTAAAAAGTAGTTTCAAATATTCTACCATTATCGCCCTACGTGGGACGCATTTAAGAGACATGTTTTTTACTTTTATCGGGTCATTAGGTGTGAAGTGACCAGAGGTGGAGAAGAAGAAAATACGGATGGGGACAGGCGAGGGACTGTCCCACTGAGTATGCGTGACAACGACGCCCGGCGGAAGTCTGAATTTGGGTGAAATGAGACACGTTTAATAGTCAGTCCAGTACAGTTTGATTTTACAGGACGCCGATGATAACAACAGTAGGAGACTCGTAGTGAGCAAGTGTCGCGTCAATGAACACATTATTATTAATTAATTAATTTATTTATTTACCACAAATCATACAGAATTTATCAAGGGTTAAGTGAAAAAAGGCAAGCTGGTAGAGGCCTAGTGCAGGTCTTTCGAGCTGACACCCTGTAGGCGACCTCCGCGTCTTTGAGGATGAGGCACTACCTATGATGCAATGCAATTTAAAATCCCCGACGCTGCCAGGAATATAACCCGGGACCCCTTAGACCAAAGACCAATATGCTAACCATTTAGCTACGGAGCCGACAACAATAAACAAATAAAATGCAATAAAAAACAGATGAACTGATTTTATCTTTGCGGCTGTAATGTTACTGATGTTATTTTTTTTTTATTACGAACTAACCCATTTAGCTGGTCGCCTCCAACGGTGGTAGGATTGTGAATCCTAGGGAGTATTTCATTTTCATGCTCTTCGTAGCCCTTTTCTTTCTTTGGCCGATGCTTTCATTTTTCGACGTGTTCGACCACTTCCATCTTCTCTCTCTGATTGGTGTTACTAGAGGATGTTGCCCACTTGTTCTTCCTAGTGAAATGATAGCTAATTATGTAGCCTGGTTATTTTGGTTATTTACAAAATGTTGTGCACCATGTAATTGCTGTCCTAATTGTCCTAAGTCTACCACAATTGAGCAGTTACTTTGGGCGTTAGACGTTAAATTCTCTGTTCACTGATACACACTTTATGGGCTCGGAATTTAAACATTCAAAGTCCATATGGAACAAATTAATAAATTCTCGCTTTTCATAAGGTATCGTAGAGCAACCGTTGTGGTACCATTATCATGGGCTCAGAGAGAGCTTTCTATCGATGCCCTAAAAGGGGTCAGAATTGATATTTTGACCAATGAAAATGTGTATTTGTTATTTAATAATAATAATAAGAATAATAATAGTAAAGTTATTTGTTTTACGTCCCACTAACTACTCTTTTACGGTTTTCGGAGACGCCGAGGTGGCGGAATTTAGTCCCGCAGGAGTTCTTTTACGTGCCAGTAAATCTACCGACACGAGGCTGACGTATTTGAGCATCTTCAAATACCACCGGACTGAGCCAGGATCGAACCTGCCAAGTTGGGGTCAGAAGGCCAGCGCCTTAACCGCCTGAGCCACTCAGCCCGGCTACTGTATTTGTTATTTATGTTTATTGCCTGTCGTATCAGTTAGTCAAATTGACACATGAATTACTCTGATCTGTTCACTCGCTGCAGTGGTTACAAAAGTACTTGGTTAAACCTACAAGCTGTTTTCCAGTCATTGACGGGTCAGGGATGTAATGAATGAAACTTATATAGGCTGTTATTACAATGGGGTCGCCACTCCCAAGGTAATTTATTAATGAGTGATAAATGCTATTAAATGATAATGGAGAGTGTTGCTGGGATGAAAGATGACAGGGAAAACCGGAGTACCCGGAGAAAAACCTGTCCCGCCTCCGCTTTGTCCAGCACAAATCTCACATGGAATGACCGGGAATTGAACCACGGTATCCAGCGGTGAGAGGCCGACGCGCTGCCGTCTGAGCCACGGAGGCTCCTTACAAAAGTACTTGACCATTCGAAATCAGTATTGCCAACTAATAATTTATTTCCACGTTATAACAACACCCAAAAATCCGTCAAAATCCGTCATAATTCAATGAATTCCAGGTATTTCTGTACAGAAATAAAAGGAATTAAAATGTGTACTGATGTCTATTAAAATAATAATTCATCATCATTATCACGACACGATTAAATAAAATCATCTGCCTCTAGTTCTGCTGTTGAGGTACTATATTGATCTACTCTGCGATAGGTTGCCACCACGCCGATTTGCTTGAGAATATTGTCTAGTAGGATATAATCGTGACCTTTCACCTTTTCACTTCTAAGTTCTTCTCGTTCTTATGCATGTCCCATGCCAGACTTTTGTGGATGTTTTGACAATGGTTAAAAAAAGACTAAAATCAGCTAGTATTTACACAGCTATTGAACATTCATAGAAATACAAAATTAGCAATATTTTTGTCTTAGTTCTTTTACTACAACTTAAAAATGGCGTGATAAATAATTACAGATTTATTCACTATATTCACTATACTCATAAAATTCAGACTCATCATCATTCCCTAAAACTTTTGAAACATAATCTTCCTTCATGCTTTCTTTACACTTCTGCGCACCTATCTTTTAAGACGGAAGACAGCTTCAAAGAAAAACACACAGTTAACGCGGTACTCAATTTTGGAGTAAGCTGAGTGAACTTCCGGAAATGGAAATCTCGTTTCTTACATTTTTCCACTTCCTGACAGTGAACGCCTTTACCGCATCGGCCAGGCAGCCCCTAAAGAAAAACTCAAGAAACAATTATCGTCCAAATGTGGAAAGGCGATTTATGAATCGGCTGTCGTCTGAACAGAGCATTTCAGATGATACCACCTTGTGATGAACAGCAAAACTACAGCGTCAAACTGAACTCGGAAGTGGAGAAGAGCGCATTGGTGGAAATCGGAGTTAATTCGTGTTTGGGACAGCGGGAGATATGTTGATATTTGAGGTAACTCGGATATGGGATGAAAAAGATTAACGGAACTGGAAAGTGTGATAGGCTCAAAAAAGTCGATTTTCATTTTCGAGCTGAAAAATCTCCAATCTTTCCTGAAGAATTTGGTGTAACTATTTGTTGTTCTAAAGTTATATTTGAGGCAACAACATTATGTTTAAACATAACTTTGCACGTTGCATATCATTCTTATTGGATTTTTCTTAAGACATATTTTTTGAAATTTTGTGCACCTTTTTCTCAGAAACTATCATATCAGTGCGTATGAAACTTGATAGTCTCTTAGACACTATATATATCTGCTTTTGGAAGTAAATTTAATCAAATATCTTGATTAGTTGATGGAGACCAGCTTGAAGAGCACTGAAAATTTTACAGAAACTTTCAGTTTTCAACTAGGATACAAAATTAATTATTTCTCAGCTCCTCTAAGCAATAGGACAATAATTTTACTTCAGCAGCTCAAGAAAGGTTTAGATATTATGCAAGCAAAGTTTCTTGAGTCTGATTTAACTATTTTCGCAGAAAAAGGTACATTAGTCTAGGGAATTTTAAAAAATTAAAAATATTATTTTTATAATGTTCTTTCTGACACAAAAATATAAAACATAGAAGCTTCATATTCTACTCAAATAATTATGAATGTATTTTGAATATATCAAAAGAACATTCAAGGAAATATCTCTTTTCGTTTCTGAGATATGTAACTAAACATTGGAAGTTACATTTTTCTATTGTTTCACACTTCTCCGTTCCCTTAAGAACGGCACGCACAGTAACGATTGAATTCATCATGATTGTTGTAAGTCTTTTTCTGAGGGTGGTTTTATTATTATTTAGGATACTAAAGGCGACGTAGTTCGTAAATATTCCCGCTAGAAGAAACGTAATCGCTGAAAATCATTTTCCGCGCCGTCTACTTTGAAATTCCGTCAGTTTTGGTGGAAATTTCGTAAATTTGGCAATACTGTTCGGAATTGGAGGTGTGCAGCACAGCTCTCACCCCGTTCCCCACCTTCCACACCTCCCACGGCCTGATGACGTCAGTCCGATAAGATTATCAGATGCAGTCCAAGGACCAACCTATGCAATGGAACATTTATATTGAACTTAATGCTTTTTCTTGAAGAGTAATTACCACGGATCCGAGAACAATACTGAGTGACGTAAACTTTCCGAATATGAGTGACTGAGTTGGAAGACGCCAAATATGATGGTCATCGCCGTAGTCTTCGAACTAGCTTAGCAGTTTCACACTCACATGTGCCAGGTTCGATTCTCAACTCTCCTATATTGAATTTTACAAGACTGCCTAGCTGAAGTGATAAAGGTGTGCTCAGTTCATCCAGAGGGGTGTGGATTCAATAACCCCCCAGAAAGTGGAACAATTTAAAAAACAGAGTTTTCACTTCTGTAGACGCACACGGCCTTAGGGTTCACTCAGCCCGTATGAGAAATGAGCATCAGGTTAATTCCTGCAGTTAAAAGTTGTCAGGCGTAAAACCGCATTATCCCTCTGAATGCCAAGATGAGAGGCTTTACCTTCCACTCCTACAGGGCCTTAATGATCTGTGCAGAGATGAGTCCGCTTGGCTTTGATGTTCTATTTTGGATTTAATTTCTCGTAAGTGTGTTAGAAGAGTAAGCATACAACTAAAATAATGAGTTGAAGTTCCACTCTTCATCTCACTAAACGTGGCTTTTCGATGTTATTTAAGTAACTTCATTTCCCAATCCTTGACCCTGTTAACATATAAATGTAGGCACCAAGGCCATTCAGGTTAAATATCAGTGTTTACATGAGATTACTGACCTTCTTCTTATTCTGGCGCTTTTCCCACACATGTGTGATCGTGAATGTGAACTGTATTTCACATGTGGGTAGGCCCTGTTTTGTGGCAGGATGCCTTTCCTGACGCCACATGGAATTACTGACCCTGATATCCCATATCCCTAAAACAATACAATATGTGAGTCTCCTGGTGGATAGCCCCTTCTAAGACTGTTGTTACTCTCATTGAACATTTGGCATGTAAATATATTATAGAGAAAAACATCACACATGCAGATGGATTCTTTTCACGTTATAGGGAATTTAAAGGCAAAATTATCTAAACCTTATTCGAAATAAAATTGCTTATAATAGCTTCTGTTATGAAAATACAGTTAATAGCTCCGATAGTTTGGGTTCCATTAAGGATTACTTTTACTTCATACGACGTTTGCAATGAAATTATTTTAGTCTAGTGAGGTTATCTGAAAATCTTTCTCATCCCAGGACCTAACTTCAACCGACTATATCTGATAGTATCATACAATGTGAGGCTGAGTTGCGGAAAGAACCATAATAGCAGTGTGGTGAAAAGTATGGCATTGTCGCCATCAAAACAGGATTCCATGGGTAATAACCGTCAAACTTCTTATTATATGGGCTCCCTGATTCAAAATATGCGAATTATCGTTGTGAAGACCCGAATTTAGGTCATAGGATATTTTATGCTTTCAGTTTCACCATGTGGTTGTCAGCCATCGGACTGACAGGACGGACAAATGACAGCTTGCATATTATGATTAGCGTCCGTCATTGGCTGTACCAACTGAGAAATCAATATGTTGTAATTGTAAAATATATCGAATAACAACCATTCCAGGTCTAGAATCTGAAACGTGTTTCACATTGCATCTGATAAATATGAATACTTCAGGTCTACATTCACTTTCTAAACTATAGCCTGTAGGAAAATATATTATCTACTATTGCCTTTCCAAGATGGAATGACTGGACATTATCTGATCATACGAGCACACTCGAGCACAGCCCGTGCCCCTATTTCTAGCTTACGTAACTGTTCGCCTGTGGTACTGTGATCAGTCTTATTTATACTTAACAGAAGAAACAAATTATGTATGCGACTTGCGTATATGAATGCGATATTTGCTCTCAGTTTGAAAGTCACTGTTCAAAAGTTCAAGACCGAATACAACGAAATGGCATGTAGAGTCTCAACATCTGCCCTAGACAGGAAGTCATTTCTTTTTCTGAACATTTGGATTTAGTTGCATATGTTTCACCAGACTTCATATAATTTGGCCAGGTATTCTAAGAATTATGAATGTCTTCGTATTAGAAAGCCGCTCCAAATTTTCGCCAGGTTTAGAGGATTCATGTATTTTGTGGTGTAACTCGTCAAATGTGGAATTAGATTAGCCTCATTCTGAAATTTAAAAAAAAATCAGATATCCCTTTGGTAAAATCAAATGATCATGAATATGTCTTTCTTCTTCTTCTTAATCTGCTTACCCTCCACCGTTGGCTTTTCCCTCGGACTCAACAAGGGATCCCACCTCTACCGCCTCAAGGGCAGTGTCCTGGAGCTTCAGACTCTGGGTCGAGTGATACAACTGAGGAGGATGACCAGTACCTCGCCCAGGCGGCCTCACCTGCTATGCTGAACAGGGGCCTTGGTAGGGGATGAGAAGACTGGAAGGGATAGACAAGGAAGAGGGAAGGAAGCGGCCGTGGCCTTAAGTTAGGTACCATCCCGGAATTTGCCTGGAGGAGAAGTGGGAAACCACGGAAAATCACTTCCAGGATGACTGAGATGGTAATCGAACCCACCTCTACTCAGTTGACCTCCCTAGGCTGAGTGGACCCCGTTTCAGCCCTCGTACCACTTTTCAAATTTCGTGGCAGAGCCGGGAATCGAACCCGGGCCTCCGGGGGTGGCTGCTAATCACACTAACCACTACACCACAGAGGCGGACGAATATGTCTTTCAATAAATTAAATTAAAGTTAAATAATAATAATAATAATAATAATAATAATAATAATAATAATAATAATAATAATAATAATAATAATAATAATCGTAGGCCTCAGCTACCGTGTGCAGACATTTCGATTTGATGCCATCTGGCTGTCTGCTCGTCAATTTCGACGTTCCGTTTGACTCTAGGCCCACTAGATGGCAGACCGAGTAAACCGAAACTCTCTTGGGTGTCTATGGCTGAGATTTTATGAATTTTGTCGGGTAAATACCAAATGTATCACCAGAGATCTTTTACATGCCGATATCGTACGACTTGGAGTGTCGAATGTCCACCCTTCAAAAATCCGACTACCTCTGCCGGGTTTGAACCCGCTATCTCGGGATCCGGAGGCCGACACTCTACCACGGATCCACAGAGGCAGTCAGATTAATGTTGATAACGATTAACTAATTTCCATCTAACGAATCGAAACATCTATATGGAATTTGGAGTTGACAACTGTAGGATTCAATGCAAAGAAAGGGGTAAACTGACTCAGGGGCTATGAATCTATCACGAATTAAATCATTTATCTAGAGTATGATGAGATCATTTATTTTTGATAAAATAGTCTTCAATATGTCTATAAGTCATGGCCATCCATCAGTATTTCACAACACAGACTGCACTGTTGCTAGGTAAGATTGCGTCACATATCGCTAATTAGTGGTGATCCTCAGCTATAAGACATAGCCTGCACGATAGCGAGATAACAGTTGGTGGTGATAATGGTTTTAAGAGGTAGTACAACTAGGCAACCATTCTCTATATAACACTACTCAGAGAGAAAAAATGAAAGGGATCCGACACTTCGTTAAAAATGAAGGTATCAGCCAAAGAAAGATACGGGCCACGAAGGGCGTGAATATGAAAGATTCCCTAGCCCTCGGAAACCTAAGGGCCTCGTGGTCGTCAACCCGCACTCCAGAGTTCAGACTCCTGGGGCCCCTTTTAGTCGCCTTTTACGACAGGCAGGGGATACCGTGGGTGTTATTCTACCGCCTCCACCCACAAGGAGAATCTAGGTAACATTGCGTCGCACACGTATCTTTCAAAAATAAAATGGTATACAGTTTTTTAATGTGTCCGTGTATATTTCAAAACTTAACTGTAATACTCGACTTTTTCGCGTCTTTCAACCTGAGGTTACTGAGCAAGCTATCGGAGTCAGCTTCATCCCCATGAATAGTTGTAATGTTACTCTGAAGATAGCACTCAATAAATCTGATTTCTCTATCATTGACCTCGGCCTCAATTCTAGTCACTTGTTATAGCTATGCACGACAACAAAAAGGAGAAAAGTGTGTGTCAGCGTCAGGTGTCAAATCATTGCTGGGGTCAGGAATGTAATAGTCTCATAGAGGGATTACACAAAGGAGAATAAATCATGTATTAGGAAAACAACTACATGGCTGTTAAAAATAATGTCTACACAGGTGTGTTGAGATCGACAACTGTTTTTCAGATGACGGCGACATGTTTTCCTGAGTCTTTCACGGTTCGTATTATCGTAGCACCGGGAGGAAAGCACGTTAGCGGAGTCCGAAATAAACAATCGTAATAGAGAGAGATTTGTCGTTATCGAGAGTATCATTAAATGGACATGAAGTTTACACAGAACTGAAATGAACTGGATTAATGGAATTAAACTAGAATATTTTATCGTTATGGAGGTGATTATCGTTGTATCGGTAATCGTTGTGCGGAGATTTCACTGATGATTCATTTCTTGTCCAGGTGTTCAGCTCCATGACTAAATGGTTAGCGTACTGGCCTTTGGTCACAGGGGTTTCGGGTTCGATTCCCGGCAGGGTCGGGAATTGTAACCTTAATTGGTTAATTTCGCTGGCACGGGGGCTGGGTGCATGTGTCTTCATCATCATTTTATCCTCATCACGACACGCAGGTCGCCTACGGGAGTCAAATCAAAAGACCTGCACCTGGCGAGCCGAACTTGTCCTCGGACACTCTCGGCACTAAAAGCCATACGTCATTCATTAATTCTTGTCCAGATGACCGACTGCACAACGTAGTCGATTAAGAGTCCTCTTTCTGCCTTAAAGGCTGCAGGATCTGAACCCTTTGCAGTCGATTTGCATTTGTGTATGTACTAAAGGACACTAAATTTATAGTCAAAATAAAAAAAGAACATTTCAGTGCAAAGTTCTTGCACTTGAAAAGGTGTTAAAATTGTATTATATATTATTATTATTATTATTATTATTATTATTATTATTATTAGAGTAAATATATCTGTAATTATGGATACATGATGAAGCTCATATTGCTGATTAATGAGTGTATGTTAACACAGTACTTCTCTTTGTTTCAGGTAAGAATTCGTGATTATCAAGTATTTTTTGAAGATGTTTAAGAAGTGACAGGTAAGAACCCATATATATAGGCTGAAACAGTTCCCAGAAAACTTTCTCTCTTTCTTCCGTTCGATAACTAAAATTTGCTTTCTTTTCTTTTTCTTTTTTTTTTTTCTTTTACGTCGCCCCGGCACAGATAGGTCTTATGGCGACGATGGGACAGGAAGTGACCGTGGCCTTAATTAAGGTACTGAACTGGATTAATGGAATTAAACCAAAATATTTTATCGTGATAGAAGTGATTATCGTTGTATCGGTAATAACTGTGCGGAGATTTCACTCATGATTAATTTCTTGTCCAGATGACTGGCTGCACAACGTAGTCGATTAAGAGTTTATCTTTCTATGCTAAAGATTGCAGGATCTGATCCATTTGTCGTCAATTTGCATTTGTGTATACTTAAAGAGGACGTCACAGTCACTATTTTCAAAAGATCATTTCAGGGCAAAGTTCTTGCACTTCGAAAGGCGTTAAAATATTATTATTATTATGGGTTCGAACCCTCTGTCTCCAGAATGCAAGCTACGTGACCGAGACCTCTCTGCCACTTTCTGGGTATTTCAATAACTGCACGTAAACGATTATTATTATTATTATTATTATTATTATTATTATTATTATTATTATTATTATTATTATTATTATTATTATTATTATTATTATCTCATCCTTTTCCTCTTCGGTTTATAACTTGAAAAGGCTAGTAGCCCGTCCTCTCCACATTCCATCAACCCATCATAGAATGAGGAAAATTTCCTATACAGTAAATAATATTAGAAAGTTGAAATGGTCAACGCCGGAATGAATAAAGCAATATTGCTTCTTGTAGTCACAGTTTTAAGTAAGTTTATTTTTCATCTGGGTCTTTTTTGTTCAAGTTCCCCGTTCATAGCACGGAGGGTCAGTAGATCGATATGTTTTGCTCTAACTTTCTAAATGTCGTTATACGGTGGGGGTGTCACGTCAATCGAAGGCCAGGCGAGAAGTAGGCCGCCTGAATGCCTTTCACTTTCCTTACTTCAGCTGCCAACAAGTTCCTGCTACACTTAGTCTTTAAGAGCACGGCCTTCAGAGACAGATTATGTAGAGTACGGCACAACATTTCACGTTACAGTCAGCCTGTTCCCTTAACTCAAAGACGCGTTTAAATCGTTCGTAGATAGGAGACGAACGCTGTATTCCATGCAAGATTATTGTACTATTTTATTTAAATTAATATCCAGAAAATAAAGGCTATATTAATAAACATGACTGCAAAACGTCTACCAATTAACATCAAACTTGGAAATTCCGATATCACTGAAGCGGATCAGTTTCACTATTTAGGGAGCTTGGTTACAGAATGAGTCCGCTTCTGTGGTGTAGTGGTTAGTGTGATTAGCTGCCACCCCCGGAGACCCGGGTTCGATTCCCGGCTCTGCCACGAAATTTGAAACGAGAGCTGGAACGGGGTCCACTCGGCCTCGGGAGGTCAGCTGAGTAGAGATGGGTTCGATTCCCACCTCAGCCATCCCGGAAGTGGTTTTCCGTGGTTTCCCACTGCTGGGATGGTACCTAATTAAGGCCACGGCCGCTTCCTTCCCTCTTCATTGTCTATCCTTCCAGTCTTCCCATCCCCCCCCCCGCAAGGCCCCTGTTCAGCATAGCAGGTGAGGCCGCCTGGGCGAGGTACTGGTCATCCTCCCTAGTTGTATCCCCCGACCCAATGTCCCACTCTCCAGGACACTGCTCCTGAGGAGGTAGAGGTGGGATCCCTCGCAGAGTCCGAGTGAAAAACCGACCCTGGTAGGTGAGCAGATTAAGAAACAAGAAACAATTATAAGTTTGGATTGGGTGACTCTGAAATAATTTCAAGTGCACTTTTTTTAACAAGAAACTCATCCTTATATCACAGAACAGTTTAAAATTAACTCCTTCATAAATGTTCTTAAGTACATATTTGTAAACAGGAAAAAATAAATTCGTAGAAAAATACAAAACTGAAAAGGAAAGAAACTTTAGAAGAAAAATGAAGAAACTAGACGTTACAATAGTCTGCTATACAGGGTGGTCGAAAACAATGTGAACCGGATATATGAGCGTTAGATAGTGGGTTATACCGATAAATAATTTTTAAAAATGTAATTCCATCTCGCGCCGTCGTCATTTTATCAGCTGCTCGAGTTAGCCAATCAGATTGCTTCGGGAGTGAATTAAATGGGCTTTGTGAGGTGTTGTTAACAAATCTGCACATGGCTTAAAAGCGGCTTTAGAGTATCCATCAGTTGAAGAAAAATACTTCGCCAGGGGAGGAATTTAAACACGAGCCTCCATGCTGAGAGGAACGTACTGTGACATCGGCTGAAACCCACAGTGTGAAGTGTTTGATGCTGATTTAGCAAATCACGAACCCCCAAGAAGCGGCAATATCTTATCGTTAGCTCTTAATTCTTCTTAAGTTATGAATCTCGAAATCAAACTCGAGATTCTCTCTTTGTCACTGACATGAACAATTACAGAGATAAAATTCCACTATCTGTCCTATGTAATCGTTATGCCTTTGCTGGCAAGATGTAGTGCTTATAGTGCACTATGTCTTCTGGTATGGGCTATATCAAAATTGTTACTTTCATTGACCTGTCTCAGTCTCATCCTTGGCTTTGACAATATGAAAGTGACTGAGGTATGGGTGATGCTAGTAATACTACTGCTTATGCAGCCAGTCCCTGTTATGAATGGTGTGAAAATATCGCTCGTAGGGTCGGTTGGTGCATGCATTTCAGTGGGCTCAGCGGCTGACTTGGTGAGGAAAGCAACGGGAAACTACCTCACTCCTCATTTCCCTAGTACGCCTTTTCAGTGACGCCTAGGCTATTTATGACAGATGTAGGCGGAGCTGCAGAGGATCAAACCAGCCTTCGGGCTGAATACCCAACATACGCAACATACAAACATACATGTAATCGTTTCCGCTATTTCTTCATAATAACAAGAACCAATCTAAAACAATGAACGTCGCCAAAGACATATCTGTGTCGGTGCGACATAAAGCGAAAAAAAAGAACGTTGAATCGTGTACTGACATTTCAGTTCATTTACCGCTGATCTGGATTTAGGGATGTCGCCCAGATAGCAGGTTCCCGATCAGCTGTTTACCAAGTATGAAAATGTATCAAACAACCCTTGGTAAGTTATTCCAGTCCCTATTTCCTCTTCCTATAAACGAATATGTACCCTAAATTTTCCTCTTGAATTCCAGATTTATCTCTGTATTATATTTTCTTCAGCAATCCATAAATAGCTACCACTGAAGAGTTTATTAATCTGTTTGTATTTGGTAGGCCTACAATACAGTTCTAAAGCAACAAAAATATAAATAGCCAATATGTTGACGAATACACATATAGTCCGCGCACCTTTTAGCGATATTTCTTTGTACGGGGGTGGAGGAGTAAGGAGGGAGCTCTCCCGGTTCCGGTAATACTGCCAACTAAATGGAAATGAAATCTGAATTGAATCGATAATATGATCGATCGGGAAATGAAATCTGAATTGAATCGATAATATGATCGATCGATATGAATTTTCTAAACCTTTATTATCTTAAGCCAACAACTGTGTCATACACACATTATATAACATTATACAACATTTCTCGATGCGAATCTTATTCCCAACATGAATTCTATAGTTTGGCTTTGCTGTGTAAACAACAACAGTACTAGTACGTAAAGTGTACGCCAGATGTCGCACAGCGATGCACAAGCGATTCATGTGTTTCAATGGTTGTCAATACGAATCTCGAAGATACCCGAGGTCGACATATTCAGCACTAGGGTGTCCATGTATCGCTAAAAGGTGCGCGTACGGTAGCACTAGTGGTTTTCAACCTAAAATGAAATCAACGGTTACGAAGGACAACGAAGAAATATTGTGAGTTGTTAATGATAGTGAATATGTTGGTTAATTACTTTCCTCCAGGCGTTTTCACAACATCAGTGGATAATATGTTTTTGAAATGAAGCCTGCAGTAAATTTGAGCATCGAACCTATGAGAAATTATTATAAATACTGTATGTAGGCCACATCGCATGGCAGTCTAATCATGCACTTCTCTTTCATGATGAAACGGTTGTCTTGTAATTATTGTTTTATGAGGAGGTTTCTTCTCATTGTGCAAACATAATTATAGCCAATTCCATGACCTGCAATATATCTGTTCTTATAGTTTTCTTTCATGCTCAGTGAACGCAGGTTGTCATTTGTGCGTTCTCATTTGTACAGTTTTAATTATTCAACCAGTTTCATTGTCATGAAGTTCAGGTTGTAATTTCTGAATGGAATTTCTCGACTTGAGAGGTGACGCTGTCACGGTTCTGAACAGTGTCAGAACTTTCTACCAAAGGATTATAAGTAACTTTAGCGAAGTGTAGATCTACTACTGGCAAGTGCGGGAGATTTATTGGAAACTTCAAATTAAGAATTATCCAAAATAAGAGCCCATGTATTTAATTCTAGCCGCACAACACTTCGTGAAGTGCGCGATCCCATATTAAACATGCAACCAAACTACGTAACAGTAAAATATCATTCCAGTAAGAAATTTAAGATTATCGTTAATTCCAGAATTTTTATGTATTATCAAAGTGTGAAATAAGTACATAAAGTGTAGTAAATATCGGGTGAAACACGTAATATTCATAAAATATGTAAATAAATACGTAATACTGATAAAATAAGTAATAGTATTAATGCACTAAGTCCTACTCATTGGCTGAATGGTCAGCGTTGAGGCCTTTGGGTCAGAAGGTCCTGGGTTCGATTCCCGGCCGGAACGAGGATTTTAATAACTCTGATGAATTCTTCTGTCCCAACAAGTTCCTCTTCATATTCAGACAACACTACTAACCACCACAGAAACACGCAATAATGATTACATCCTTCCATATAGGGTTGGCGTCAGGAAGGGCATCCGGTCGTAAAACGGGGCTAAATCCACATGTGCAACAGAGTTCACACCCGCGATCCCACAGATATGCTAAAGAGGGTAGAATAAGAGGAGCATTAATGCACTAAATTTACAAAACTGTTCGTATATTCCTTTTATTTTGTCTTATGATATGAGACAATAATATTGTTTTAAATAGGACAAGCCCACGTACATGGCATTCGTAGATCTAGAAAAGGTATTCGATAATGTTGATTGTACCAAGCTATTTACGATTATGAAGGTGATTGGGATCAGATACCGAGAACGAAGAATTATCTACAATCTGTATAAAAATCAGTCTGCAGTGATAAGAATCGAGGGCTTTGAAAAAGAAGCAGCAATCCAGAAAGGAGTGAGGCAAGGCTGCAGTTTGTCCCCCCTCCTCTTCAATGTTTACATACAACAGGCAGTAAAGGAAATCAAAGACGAATTTGGAAAGGGAATCAAAATCCAAGGAGAGGAAATCAAAACCTTGAGATTTGCCGATGATATTGTTATTTTATCTGAGAGTGCAGAGGACCTCGAGGAGCTGCTGAATGGTATGGATGAAGTCTTGGGTAAGGAGTACAAGATGAAAATAAATAAGTCCAAACAAAAGTAATCGAGTGCAGTCGAACGAAGGCAGATGATGCAGGAAATATTAGATTAGGAAATGAAGTCTTAAAGGAAATAGATGAATATTGTTACTTGGGTAGTAAAATAACTAACGATGGCAGAAGTAAGGAGGACATAAGATGCAGACTAGCACTAGCAAGGAAGAGCTTTCTTAAGAAAAGAAAAATTTGCTCACTTCAAACATTGATATAGGAACTAGAAATATATTTTTGAAGACTTTCGTGTGGAGCGTGGCATTGTATGGAAGTGAAACATGGACGATCACTAGCTCAGAAAGAAAGAGAATAGAAGCTTTTGAAATGTGGTGTTACAGAAGAATGCTGAAGGTGAGATGGATAGATCGAATCACGAATGAAGAGATACTGAATTGAATTGGTGAGAGGAGATCGATTTGGCTGAATTTGACGAGGAGAAGAGATAGAATGATAGGACACATCTTAAGACACCCAGGACTTGTGCAGTTGATTTTTGAAGGAAGTGTAGGTGGTAAGAACAGTAGGGGTAGACCAAGGTTTGAATATGACGAGCAGATTAGAACAGATGTAGGATGCAGTAGTTACGTAGAGATGAAAAGGTTAGCACAGGATAGGGTGGCATGGAGAGCTGCATAAAACCAGTCTATGGACTGCTGATTCAAACAACAACACTCCATATTTTATGAAAAAGTAATCGTTGTTGCTTTAAATAATTTATATAGTCTACTGCTTTCTAATTTTGACAGTGTTAAATCATCAAATTAAAGGCATAATCAAAATACTTCAAATATCTAAAAATAATGTTATGCACTGTAAATCGTGGAGCACATTGCACAATGTATTGTAGCCAATTTCCTGTTGCCCTTACGCCTTGAAAATGAGACAAATAAATGTTACTAAATTAAGTTATAGAATCTGTCTTTAACCACCCCTATTAAGTAAAACAAATATTACGGTAACTATTTTTTTTTTTAACGTGATGCGCAGTGAGTCAACAAGTACTTCTCCATGGTTTTCATTGTGATGTTTTGGCGCTGATCCGATAAAATGCTCTTGTGTTTTGAAAAATTAAACAATCTGACACAATTTTTAAACTTTTTGAATAATTACCTCGATGTATACAAAAATGTTGCATTCTTTACATAGTATGTAAAAATATGTAATTTTACCAAGAATATGTAAAATTATGTAGAATGAAATACAGCTTTATCCTTAGCAGAATCACAATTCGTCGAGTTTCGTTTTCATTTTCATCTGTCTACAAGTAAAGGAATGGAATATATAATTACGTAAGAATTTGGGCCCTGGTCGTAATTGACCGAAATTACTGTAAGAAAGAAACTATTTATCCGTTGGGTTCATTGATTTTTTTTTTTTCACTGATGGAAGAGTTTTATAAGACAGGCAAACGGCCCTTAAGGCTTTACTGACTGCTGAAGTGACTTCTTGACTTATTACTGGTAGAAGAATGTCTCACTGCACTATCGAACCTTGAGAACATGACAATACAAAACCTGTTGTTGGTCTCGGTGACAGAGGCATCGAGGAAAATGAAAAAGCTGACGAACTTGCTCGACAAGGATAAACATCATGCGTACTAAGATCAGAACCACCTCTTGGAGTGTTCCATTACGGAAGTGATCAAGAGCTGTTCTAGGAGCAAACACCTCAAAAAGTTGAAAACAACCACAGATATCAAACTGCATGAGTTAGTGGATCATTACGGGATCTTCAAAAAAATGTTTGTAAGGAGGCTGGCATTACAGGTGTCCAACATGTCTCATTATGTTTAAAATCCTATCTAGTTGATTTAATTCTTTTTTTTTTTTTTTTTTTGCTGTATGTTTAACTTCTGACAAACAGGATAAGAAAGGGATAGGACTAAAAAGGTAGCGGCCGTTGTCTTAAATTAATGGACAGTCCCGGAATTTGTATGATGTGAAAATGAAAAACCCGTGGAAAACCATTTCAGTACTTCCAGTGGTGGAGTTTGAACGCAATATCTCCCGAATATAATCTTAACGACCCGTATCGTGTAACGAACAGTTTTTCTCGACATTCTGTCCGCATACTAAATGCAGCACATGGGAATTGTAGGAGAGACAAACTATTTGCCGCATGCTTCTTCCACGCCTCCCTTATAAATTCCAGTCTTCACTGGCTCCGTGCTTGTCGTGATTAGAATATGCGCCCATGTAAACCTTTATGCACCGGAAATAGCATTCATGGCTTAGGACATCCAAAACAAAACCAGAAGATACCAGTCTGTCCTTCAAGTAGTCCTCTCCTGCTTCCCTGTGCTGTTCCCAAAGTTAGGTGGTAGGCAGAGAAGGATATGATATTTTTATTTATGAAGGGGAAAAACTATACTCAATTTATTTTTCAAGCTTTCCAACACAAAATACAAAATGCATGAACATATTCTAACTTACTGTACCTGTAAGGGATTTTTTTAACCTGTCAGCTGATAGTTCGATTTTTTCAGGATTAATTCCCATGGCTTACCAATTTCTATTATAGTACGAGTACTCCAATATTTTGAGCTTAATATCTCTGAAATGTCGGAAATATTCGAAAAAAATTTCAGTATTCGGAAATTTAAGTGAACATACATTACAATATACACACATGTTACTATAATAGTTGAAATATATATGTTGAGTAGCGAAATTATTATTTATACAACCAAAGTTCAGTCTTTTATCTGAGCTTACTTTAAGAAATTCTGTTAAGGAAGACATAGACCAGACAGTAAGTTATGGTTGATGGATTGTAGTAACCAAGAACGTTTTTGGGTGGAAGGGCAAAATAAATTGTTAAATAACCCTTTCCAACATTTTTTTCCACCTCAGATTGAACTACTGACCTCCTTACTGTGGCTGACGGATATTTACCTGTAAATTCGTCTCCCAATTCTCACGACACTCTGAGGCTAGTTCTCAGTATCATGAGAGCGTTGGGAACCTCTGCCAAGAAGAACTCGCTTGTGTCACCCAGTAACCCGGAAACATTTTACAAGACCTTTGTTTTCACAAGTTTAGTAAAGAAAGTGAACACGAATATATAAACAGAATCTAGGTCGAGTTCCATTTTTATAGACAGAATACTCATTTAAACAAATTAGTGAAGAGAATTGTTTTCGTCCTAAAAGAGCAGTTTGGATGTTGGGAATAATTCGAGGGCATTTGCATATATCCTTCATTCTCCCCCTCCTGTTATTATTGCTGCTACTACTACTACTGCTACTAACTATTTATATTGACTTAATTTTATTATCGTCTTTAAAATGTTCGCGTAATGTTAAATGTTATGGGAAACTTACGAATATCGTTTCAGTAAAAGCGAGAAGAAAAATAAACAGGAAATAGGGGATACTCAACATTTTGAGTTAGGGAATATGGAGTCTGAGAAACCAGCTTAAGGAGACATGGGCTTAAACATATCTATCACTATTACTGTTCTGAAGATTAGCAACTACTTTTGCATGTATTTATTTACATTTACTTTTTACATTAATTACAGCTATTACTGTATCACCCCCCCCCCCCCCCCCCCAATGCGCTACACCCCTGATGGGAACTTGGCCTTCCAAGCGAGCGCGACGAATTCTCTCGGCCATTATTCTTGGCTTTCTAGACCGGGGCCGCTTATCGCCGTCAGATAGCTCCTTAGTAGTTCTCATACACGGCGAATGGACCTCGAACCAGTCCTCAGATCCAGGTAAACACCTCTGAGCCGGGTGGGAACTGAAGCCTGAGACTCCGGGTAAATTGCAGGCGTGCTACGCCTGCACTGTGGGGTAAACTCATGTCCTCGCCCCAAGATTCTTCAGCTCTTTTCAGGCCACCCCCGTTGGAGGTGACCTGCATGTACCATTTTAATTACACATCACGCTCTCCTGCCTTTCTTAAACGTTTGGCAGCAACGGAAATCGAACCCGGGCCTTCGCGGTCGATCGAGGCGGACCTATCACTCTACAGTACCACATAATTGACAAACATGAGTTAACGTACCGTTTGTACCTCACAACTGTTGCTCAAAATGACGATCACTAACCTGAATGAAAGAATGACATCAATCAATCAATCAATCAATCAATCAATCAATCAATCAATCAATCAATCAATCAATCAATCAATCAATCAATCAATCAATCAATCAATCAATCAATCAATCAGTCAATCATTCAATCACCTCTGATCTGCATTTAGGGCTATACAAGATCGGCGTATACAATTCTGCCGCACCCCTTCTAATATCCCTGGCATGTTTCGAATTGCATGACAGGTGACATAAATATATGTTGAAATAAATGTATACATGTACTGTATGTATGTTTACATGTATCGGTTCGCGTCACATAGCTGTCAGCTTGCATTCGGAAGATGGAGGGTTCGAACTCCACCGTTGGCAGATCTCAAGATGGTTTCCCGTGATTTCCCCACCAGAAAAAGTGCTCTGAGACTGTACTTCAATTATTGCCACTGCCCCATCCTTCTCAATTCTAGTACTTTCCTACCCTTGCGCCACCGATTTTAGCTAAAAATATGTTTGTTTGTGTGTACGTATTATTAAGTAAGCTGTATTTACACTCACTAATTATCTTCTTCTTCTTCTTCTTCTTCTTCTTCTTCTTCTTATTATTATTATTATTATTTCATTTTGGGGGTCACTGGAGCAGCCTGACTCATTTTGAGTTTCGGTTGGGGTTTTTAAATGCTAGGATGCCCTCCCTGACGCGGTATGATTTTTCAGGTGCATATTTGAACCCTGGGTCGATCGGTAATCGAACCTCAGCCGTCCGAGAGGAAAGCCAGCATCTAAGCCACTACGCTAATCACAGCCTCCCACCCCCCATTATTTATTTCCTGCAGATCTAAAATCCACCTCAGTAGCGTAACAGTGCCGTTAACTGCCGTCCTCCGAGGGTCGGGTTCAATTGCCGGTCGGGCCAAACTAGAGAATATACTTGTTTGTTTCATACAGAGTTATTGATGATATCTAGAACCTAACGGTATTTTCTCAACTGAGTGTAGCTCACCTTCTTTGCGGTACTGTAAGATCACATCAGAATAATAATAATAATAATGTTTTTTTTTTACATTCTACTAACTACATGTGACGGTTTTCGGGGACACCAAGGTGCTGGAATTTTGTCCCACTGGAGTTCCTTAACGTGCCAGTAAATCTACCAACACGAGGCTAACATATATGAGCATATTCAAATACCACCAGACTGAGCCAGGATCGAACCTGCCAAGTGGGCTCAGAAGGCCAGCACCTCAACCGTCTGAGCCACTCAGCCCGGCTCACATCAGAATGTTCATTGAAGTGTTACAATAGCTTAACCGTTAATTACAGCAACGAATATTTGCATGAAGGTTGTAGTGAAGTATGCTTTCTCAGGCACCCAGAATGTATTTATTTCAGGCCCATCCCACTTGCTTGAGATCATACGTTTGATTTAAAATC